>NC_137073.1:28998657-29598657 GCF_951640355.1 Cnephaeus nilssonii | reverse complement strand
AGGATGTGGTGCAAAAAGTGGAATCCAATCCTGTGTGAGGTTGGCCAAGGTACTTACCTTTTCTGATCTTGAGTAAATTGGGGATAGTAGTGGCTTTTCTGCAGTGTTTAAATTGTGAGGTTTAGAGATAATACTTGCAAAAGCCCATAGTTCAAATCCTGGCAGTACATTAAAGGGCGTGACTGTTGAATGTGCTCATGGCAGTATTTGATTTGCTAGCTCTAACCCTTTCCTCAACATTCTATTTCTGTCTCACCCCTTCTGGGAAGCCTTCCAAGATTTCCCTCTGCTTCCAGGGCACCGTGTGAAGTTTGGTGCAGCACTTGCCATGCTGTATTGCATTTGTGTACTTGCCCATCTCTAAACTGTAAGACCCTCGAGGGCAAGAACCATCACTCTTTCTGTGCTGTGTTTCCCGGGGCCTTGCCCATGGCTGTTACCGTGATTGCTGAATAGGTTAATTTACACTGCACGTGTGCAAACTTTTTTTTCTACTTTCTCTGACATCATCCTGGGGGTTTTTGTATTTGGCATTATTATACATATTTTGGCTTCTACTCCATAGTTATTTCGCTTTAGAACTCAAAAAAAATGCCTATCTCCAATCACGCACGTATCTCAGCGATCTGGACAGCTGTAACCTTGTCACTGTTTTCCTGTGGAGCAAGCACACCTGGTCAAGCGCTTCCCTTGGTTGGTGTGTTCAAAGGTTGAAAACAGGAAGGCTCGGGTTAGGAAACGTTTTTGAGTGGAAGGATATAGACACCCTCTGGACTTGCAGGAGGGATTTTGGAGAAGCACACCGGCATTGTTTGCTTTTCTTCTCGGCTTATAATTGCAGAGATAGGAGGAGTCTGGTGTTTTGGAAAGATAACATTTTTCCTGTGTTGTTGAGGCTCCCAGTGAAGTAGCTGAGAGACACCTCGTTATCACACATGTCCACGCTGGGCCCGGCTTCCTTACCAGACCATCACCTGCCTTCCCCCTGCCTGTGAAGAGTCTTCCTAATCAGAAATAATGCTTGTTTTTGTCCCCAACCAGATCACTGCAGTGTGACAGCATTTGCTCTGTGGGTCTGTAATCACAGATGGGTTGTGCATTTACATTTCTTCTTGTGTGTTTTTAGGCCGCGGGGAGGAAAGGATAAGAGGGAGAGTGTATATCTTTACACAAGAGATAACACGGGAACCCCAGCGGAAGCTTTCTTTGCGAACTGGCTTTAAAAAAACAGTAACAACAACCGAAAAAATTTGTTATTTTGAAATAGCTATAAATTCCAAAGAAGTTGCAAGAATGTACAAGAGGTCTCACGTACTCGTCACGGTTTCCTCTATTAGTAACATCTTGTAGAACCCTGGTACATGATCACAACCAGGAAATGGACTTAGGTCAATCTAGAGAGCTTACTCTGGTCTCACCAGTTAAACGTGCATGTGTGTGTGTGTGTGTGTGTGTGTGTGTGTGTGTGTGTGTGTGGTTTTATACAACTTTATCACATATGTATATTCTTGTAACAACCACCACAACTGAGACACAGAAAAAAGCTCCCCCATGCTATTCCTTTTAACCACACCCAGTTCCCACCCCCATTTCTGCCCTATCTACCCTTATTTGTTCTCAGTCTCTATACTTTTGTTATTTCAAGAATGTTCTATAGAGTAAACCACGCGGTACATGACCTTTGTGATTGGTTTCTTTTAAAATATATATATTTTTATTGATTTCAGAGAGGAAAGGAGAGGGAGAGAGATATATAAACATTGATGATGAGAGAGAATCGTTGATTAGCTGCCTCCTGCATGCCCCCTACTGGGGATCGAGCCTGCAACCCGGGCATGTGCCCTGACTGGGAATTGAACCATGATCTCCTGGTTCATATGTCAACGCTCAAACACTGAGCCACACTGGGCCAGGCTGTGATTGGCTTCTGCACTCAGTGTAAGTACCTTACAATTCATCCAAGTTGTTGTGAGCACCATGAGTTCGTTCCTCATTATTTCTGCCTGGTGTTCCATGGGTTGGGTTTACCACAGTTTGTCTAACATTTGGGTTGTTTCAGTTTGGGATTTTTACAGATAAAGTTGCTATGAACATTCATGTGCAGATGTTTCTGTGAAAATTAATTTTCATGTCTCTGAGATAATGCCCAAGAGTACAATGCTTGAGTTATGGTAAACACATGTTCAAGAGAGCTGTTTTTTGGTCATTTATTCCATTTATGTGACATCCCTCTGAAAAAAATCTGATTAATTTTAATCTTCCAATAGAGAATATGTTTTTGTTTTGGCCTTGGAGACGGTAACTATGATACCAAGAGGAATGGGTTGCATTCCAGCAATACCCGGAGCAATCCCAAAAGCGTGTTGAAAGCCTCGCCTATGATCAGACTGGGTACCCATTAGATTGGAACCCAGCAAAATAAGAATGATAGAGGGTCCGACACAGCCCAGGGGCAGGAGTGTAGGCCGGGCCACAGGAGAGTCAGACCCAGGCACTTCCAGGGGCCTCTGTCTGGGTCTCTGCTATCTCAGCCCCTCCTCCTTGTCAGCTTGTGAAGACTGGCCACCTCCAGCGCTCCATGCCACCTGGAGGGATCTATGGCTGCAGAGACAGCTCAGTTGATATTGTAATGACAGCTTCAGGCATTGGAGAGGGACAGGGAAGGGAGTCCCAGGGAAGGGAAATGATGCCTTTCCGTGGATCTGTCAGCTGTGACCAGGAGGGCAGAGTCCTGCACAGAACCACCACACACTAGTAGGCGTGGGGCAGTGCTCCAGAAAGGGGGGGGGGGGGCTGGGTGGACAAGCATACCGTGGTCTCTTAATGTGACAACATCAATGGGATTTGCACGTGGTATTTCCACGAGTTGGGCAAATAACTGAGGCTTTTGTGAAGGATGTGGCACTTGAGTTGGACCATGAGAGACAGAATTTGGACTCAAGGAGGGAAATGACAGGGCGTGGAGAGGCAGGAATCTAGAGACCGAGAAGCTTGGGACACGTAGAGGGAAGCGTGCAGATGGGATCGATATGTAGGAAATGATGGGTGGATTAGATGTTCAGAGAGTCCCCAGGAGAGATGGAGGGCCTTGTGGGCCACAGGACTGATGGGGGGGGGGGAGGGGGCAGTGTGAACAGGTGAGTCTTTGATGTTTCTAACAACCCCTGAGCAGGAAGGATGTGGAAGGCTCCTTAAACAGCCCTGCTGGGATGGGGAGCAGCCAGCCTGATAGTGAGAAGGAGGGGGAGGCGGGGCACGGAAGCTCAGGGTTGTCAGAAAAGCCAGGCAGGCCATTTTCACCTTTATTTCTGGAAGAGCAGTGTTTCAGCTTTGATCTTATTTTATTGAAAATGTGAGATGACATTGACTTGAGTGTCTTTAGATCACTTTAGCTGGGAGCTCTGGTCGGCTTGCTGGACAGAGACTCTTTGGCCTTAGGCTGTGCTACGGGGAAGTGGGAGCTGTGCCCCCAACCAGCACTCAGCCCAGGAAACCCTTTAGGGCAGGATGGCTGCCTTCAGAATCATGAGTCCTGCTGGCCACTAACTTCCTTCTTCTCTTACACACGAGAGGAGAGGCCAGGCGAGAGGAGAGGCAGAGTCTGGCCTGAATGGGGCCTGCTAGTTAATTACCCCTGCAGGACATCCAGAAACACTAGAAGCTGAGGCTTCCAGGCAAATGCAGAGCAGGCCTGGCAAGTTGTCCCCCTGCCTGGGCTGAGGACCACATGTATCTTCTTGGGTCTTGACCACACCCTCTGACAACTGGTCATTGATATTTAAAAAGAAGATGAAGCTTGGAGAGGCAAGTGTCTTACCTGTGGCAGCACAGCCAGAATTTACCGGAGCGGAGGCTCCGGCTCAGCTGTCCCAGTCCTGGAACCAGGCCTCTCAGGCCTCCTTTCTGCACCTCCTCCTCTCCTCCTCCAAACCTTCCTCCCTCTGTGCTTCCCCCTCCCTCCCAGTTTACCACTGTTTCCCTTCCCCAAGCCCCTTCTAACCCTTCCTACATACTTATGACTCATCTCTTTGTTTCCCAAGACACATCTAGGTTCCCTTTACTATGTATTTTAAAAATGAATAATAATTTTAACCATTATTGAGTGCATGCTATGTGCCAGGCACCAAGCTAAGCGCTTAGCTTGTGTTATCTTATTTAAATACCCAAACTGCCCTATTGGATAAGGACTTTTATACTAGTGACCCAGTGCACGGATTTGTGCACATTGAAAGGAAATTAATTAGAAGGTGGCCAGCGGGGCAGGACTGGGCGAGACTGGCTGGACATGCCCTGGAGCCAGCTTCCTGCCGTCCCTCCCCAGCTGGCCGCACCTGGGGTGCCACCATGGCTTGAAGGGCATCTGTGGAGTGAGTGTGGTCCCTCCAGCAGGGGTCCCTCGGCCTGGCCTAAACCGGCTCTCCAACATCCCCCAAGGGGTCCCGGAGTACAAGAGGGCACTCTGCAAAGTTGCTGGTACAGGGTGTGGAACGCAAATGCAAGTGTGCAGTAAACCAGATTCAGGGCTGATAGTGCCCCATCAGCAACATAACCCACGGCCAAAGGTGGAATCGCTCAGCTCCGCGAGGAATCGGGCTCCCTCCTCTCTGGATTCGGGGTGCGTCACCCGAGAACCACCGCTGCCAAGTCACTGCAGCTCCGCAGCTCTTGCATTGAGCGTCGTCTACCCCATGGTGGTCAGTGCGTGTCATAGCTACCGGTCGGACGGACACTTAGCATATTAGCCTTTTATATCTATATATCTATATATCTATATATCTATATATCTATATATCTATATATCTATATATCTATATCTATATCTATATCTATATCTATATCTATATCTATATCTATATCTATGCTGTTTTGCTCTCTCCCCTCCCCCCTTAATGACTGTGACTTTTGCTATTTCAAAGGAAGAGGTTTGCAGGCTTCAGAGCATTCAGAATCAATATTGTAGTAAATAAGAAACATAATGAAATATATATATATATAGATTAACTATTTAACCTGATGTCACAGAGCAGCTCAAGGTGAATTCTCCTGACCAGGTGTGTCCCTTCCTCCCCAGGTGCCCCTGGCTCAAGGTAAGAGCACACAGTGCACCTGGCCCGGTAGCACCTTTATTCTTTATTCTTAAGTCCTTCCCATTGTCATCTTTTACTAGATCAAAGCATTCCTGCCCTGTGCACTCTCTGTGTGCACCTAAAGTCAGTGGCACTTCTGTGAGGATTTAGCCCAAATGAGTGTGCAGTGTGGGAAGGTCAGGTGTGATGGCAGGTTAATATTAGCAGAGCTTCTGTTCAGCCAGCAGGTTCAGGTGTGGCGGTCCAGCTCACATCTGTTCTAACCCGCCAGTGCCTGTGCGTCCAGATGTTCTCTGTCTTTACAGTCTCCTAGGTTAGAAGAGACATATAAGGTTCTGCAGACCTTCTGGACCCTAACAAAAGCTGCTCTTTATAGAACACTTTTATGCTACATAACATTTTAATATGCACGGGTTTTTTGTTTTGTTTTGTTTTGTTTTTTTGTGAGCATGCATAAGAAGATCCTGTGCCTAGCACGCTGTCTTTGACCTTGGAGATTTCAGGGCTGTGCATACAGAGGTCCCCCAATGCTAGAGGAGGACTGACCAGACGCCTTGCTCTAGTTAACCCATTTCTGGTTGCCAGCTGTGTTTAAAGAAAACTCCGAGATGTGACCCTGTTCTCTCCAGGACTTCACGTGTCTCCTGTGCTGTTTTGCTCTCTCCCCTCCCCCCTTAATGACTGTGACTTTTGCTATTTCAAAGGAAGAGGTTTGCGGGCTTCAGAGCATTCAGAATCAATATCGTAGTAAATAAGAAACATAATGAAAGAAAAACACACTGCAGCCTGTAGGCAAATTTTATCGCTTACGTTCACATGTTATTATTAGACTCAGCTGCATATACCAGACTTTCAACTGCCTTTTGATGGGGCAAGATAAGAGACTACTCCTGTAATTTGGGGTAACAATTTGGAGGCATCACCTATAGGCATTATGATGTTTCTCTGTTGGTTTGGGCTACTTGTGCCTATTTGTTAAAAGGTGAAATTTAAATGGAAGAAGTGGTGGAGAGGAATTTCTTAACCAAGCGATTGAAAGCAGAGATGGCCTTCCCTTTCAAAGCGCCTCTCTTGAATGCACAACTCCGTGTGATATATTTAGTTTCACACTTTGGTATTTGTAACTCACATCTCTTTTCTTGCTTCTTTTTGTCTCTTGCTTGCTTTGATCTCACTATGGAATCACCTTTAAAATGCTTTCATACACAGCAAAAACATCCCTTTTTAATCTTCCCCATTCTTCCTGAAGTTTCTTGTTCTCACCTCTTTTTGTTCCCATAGTCAGAACAAGCATTATTTAATCCACAAAGCTGAGAGATGCTCAGAGAATAAGATATTCACTATGGCTGCCTTCCGTGTTATTCCATTCTGCATTTTCACACGTGTACTTCCTCTCCATCCCTATTGTTAAAGGCCAGAATTTTCCAGAGCCAGACGCCCATGCAGCAGCGGGGAACCAGGGCTCTTGTATGGCTGCTGTCCCTTCAGAGTTTGGTGGGCTGCCTGGAGGAGTTGGAAGCTAGCCGGTCCTCCTGGATGCCCACTTTTTTTGAGCCCCTCCTTCAGCCAGTGGGTTCCTTCTCTGGACAGGGCTGACCACTGTCCTAGGACAGCTGCCTAGAAAGGTAGATAGATGTGTGTGCCGAGGCCAGAGCAGCAGTGTGGATGCCTCAGAATGACAGAGAGCCATTGCAGGAGAAGCCTCGGTCCGGCCTTCTTCTTCTTATTATTTTTTTAAGTCCTCACCTGAGGATATTTTTTCTATTGATTATTAGAGAGAGTGGAAGGGAGGGAGAAGAGAGAAAGAAAAACATTGATGTGAGAGACACATCAATTGGTTGCTTCCCAAGGGTACCCACTGGGGCCGGGATTGAACAGAGAGGTACGTAGCCTTGATAGGGAATGGAACCCGTGACCCTTGGGTCCTCGGGCCGATGCTCTAACCACTGAGTAAGTGGCCAGGGCCTAGCCTGGACACAAGGTGCAATTCCACGTGAGCGGACAAACATCTTCAGATATCACAATCATCGCATCCACAGGAATCAGAGGCAGAATGACAAGGAGCGCAGGCACGCCACTGACAAGCTTTCTGCAAGGTATTCATCCTCTCTATGCCTCAGCGTCCTCATCCATAAAATGGGGCTAATGCTACCCCTTACCTCACAGAGTTGTTAGGAGGGTAAAAAGAGTTGACATAGGTCAAGGGGTCACCACAGTAAGTGGCACTTAATTAGGACTCAGTGAAAGTTAAAACAACATTGCGGAATGCTGTGTGTTTGCAGGATAGATTACCGTCTGGTTAAAGATGAACGGGGAACTAATCCAAAGAGTGTTTTTGGAGCATCTCATGATTAGCTGACATTTTGAGTCAGCTTGGTTAGCAGTTCTAGGATATAAATATTTCATTTTTGATACAGATGGGCATAGTATTGAACATGGCTGAAAAGGAGTGACTGTCAGCATAAAAGGAACTTGGCATCCGGGAAGTGAGCCTCACCAGGGTGCAGTGGTCATGACACTGATAACTGATGCCAAAGCTTATGGTTGGGGCCCCTTTGAGCCCTCCAGGGGGTGGGGAGAGGGGCCTCACGATGCGTTACCATGTGCATTTGTTTTTGTAGGATTTACAGAAGAGAGATTTTTTTTTTCTTTTCATTAAAGAAGCTCCTCCAAATCGTATACACTTCAGGTCCCACAAAGCCTGCCTCAATTTCTGGATCTTTCTAGCTCTGTTTGGCAGGTGAGAAACCCAGAGGTGGCAAGACCAGGATATGCACCAGGTTTCTCCACCTTCCCTTTTTTAATTTTAAAAGCTAATTTTTTTAACTTAAAATCTTTAATTGAATATACTTGACGTGTTACACTGTGTAAATTTAAGGTGCACAGTGTCTTACTTGGACACATTTATATATTGTAATGTGATGGCTGATGTAGCGATAGTTACCACATTACAGATGTTCCTTCACTTACAGTGGAGTGACAGCCCTATAAACCCATTGTAAGTTGAAAACATCCTCAGTCACAAATGCATTTAATACACACAACCTACCAAACATCACAGCGTAGCCCAGCCCATCTTAAACATGCTCAGAACACAATATCCAAAAAACATTGGCAACACAGTATGGAGCTTCGGATGTTTACCTTGTGATCATGTGACTGAATGGGAGCTGTGCTCACTGCTCTGCCTAGCATAAGGAGACAGTATCATACTGCATATCACCAGTTCAGGAAAAGATCAAAATTCAAAATAAGAAATATGCTGTTGTACCATCAAAAGTAAAAAACTTCTAAGTCCAGCCATTGTAAGTCGGGGACCAGTCTGTGCAATATTACTGTCTATATTTATTGTACTGTGCATTAGATCTCTGTGGCTTATTTACTACACTAGAGGCCCGATGCACAAAGATTCGTGCAAGAATAGGCCTTCCTTCCCCTGACTGCCGGCACCGGCTTCCCTCCAACACCCAGGACCCAGGCCTTCGCTCTGGCTGGAGCCGCCTTCCACCTTCCCTCTGGCCCTGCCACCCTCCTGTAGCTCCCTTCACCCCCGACTCCTCCCTCATAGCAGGCGTCCCGCCCCACCCCAGCCGCTCCGTACCTGTGTGTGCATGCTGCCCAGAGGCCTGGCTAGGCCACCGCCATCTTTTTCGTGTCAATTTGCATATTCCCTCCTTATTGGCTGTGGGCTCTGCCATCTTTGTCATGGAGTGATGGTCAATTTGCATATTCTGTCTTTATTAGATAGGATGTTATAAGCTTGTAGCCTTAAGCACCATCAATCTTATTTCCACCCCATCCCCTGGTAACCACCATTTGACTCTGTTTTACAGGTTCAATTTTTTTAGGTCACACATGAGATCATACAGTGCTTATCTTTCTCTGTCTGACTAAAAGATAACTTAAAAATTCATTACTGACCTTTGTATGGATACTTTCATGCATTTTGTTTGTTGTTATTGCAAGCATAAAGATATTCTCAGGCATACCTGAAAATCCAGGTGTTTTAAGTCTATTTTTGTGTTCTTTCTAATGGCATCATTCTCACAAGTAGCCAATATTGAATATTTTATATAACTTGTTTAAAAAGACACCGTGGAAATGTAGAGCATTGTGACTAATGTCTGTGCTCAAACTGTGTTGCAGACCCTGTTTTTTCTGATCTTCCGGTCCCCAAGCTGGGAGCCAGGAGCTGGGGGTGAGGGATGAACACAGGTCTGAATCCTCCCCTCAGAGAGGTCAGAACCCCCTCACTGAGTTGAGGGGGGGAGGGCTTTGGGAGTTGGCTTCTCTGATCCCCATGGTGGTTATCTGGTTAGCGGAGGTCAGGAATCAACAACCACAATGGGGATCAGAGAAGCTAACTGGCAAGGGAATATGGACTCAGATCTTCAGCAAGGCCTAGGGGTTTAAACTCACCCCAAAACTTTGCTTTACCTCTTCCACTCCACCTTATGAACTGACTAGGACTTACAGACACAAAAGCCACATATTGTATGATTCTATTTTTATGAAATATGGAGAGGAGGCAAATTCATAGAGATGGGAAGCAGATTAGTGGTTGCCAGGGGCTGAGAGGGGGGCGGGAAATGGACGCTGACTGCTTACTGGGTGCAGGGCTTCCGTTTGGGGTGATGACAAGGTTCTGGAATCAGACAGTGGTCATGGTTGCACCAGACTGTGAATGCACTGCACGCCCCTGAATTTGTAGACTTTAAAATGGGCAAAATAGTAAGTTTCTGGTTGAGTATTTGTGACCCCAGTAAAAGCAATAATAAAAAAAAAAAATCAACCAATGCTTTGAGAAGCTTTGGGGTTGTGTGAGAATTGTCAGAAGTGCTGGTCAACCCCACTACTGCCCACTAACTTAGAAATTCTTAAGATAGTCTTGAAAACCTGCATTTTCACAAGGTCCCAGCTAATTCCCAGGTTGGGACCGCACTCTGAGCAACACTGGCTTTGAGGCAGGTGTTTTTTGTTTTTAATTGGAATGTGCTATGTGTGCTATTTTCTTGTCCTATTTGTCACAACCTGTGCATTCCCAGCTAGCAGCATGCCCAAACCTCAGCAATGGCAGGCAGGGACAAGGGTTGGAAATGAATGCCTGTGGTGGTGACATGGGCACTGATGGTGGCAGAAGTAATATTGGTAGAATTGTAGCAGTAGCAGCAGTAGTAAGAACAATAGGGAGAGTGAGAGCAGACGCCAGGATCATATGGGGTCCTAGTCAGGGGACTAACCTAATTGTGAGGGTGTTCCATGCAGGGGTAGCCAGCTGGAAATGGCAAGAAAGACCCTCATTATGTAGATTGGGGTCATCTCCCATGGGGCTCAATCTTGCAGTCAAGGCAGGACAAGAAGGCCCAGGTAGTGGAAAAGCAGAGACATTACAATAACAGTAAGAGAAATATCTCCCTCCCAATCCCTTCCGGTCACAGGCAGTGGCACAGAACCCTGGGGTTCTGGCACAGCTGCTCGGTTAGGATGAGCCCTCTTCTGCACACAGGGGCTGATTCACTGCATATGGGGCTGGGTCAGGAGCCAACTCTAAGCCAGAGAGACTCAGAATGAGGTCATCAGAACAGCAGCAGCAGCAGCCCTTTGGAACTTTTAAAAATGCAAATTCTTGGGTCACACTCCTGATCTGCTGGTGAGGCCGGTGCAGGTTCAAGTTTGAGAAACACTCATCTAACTTAGGTTGATTTGTGCCAAGTTGCCATACCTTGCGGGAGAATTAGAACATTCAATAAGTCTCATCGCCAAGACATGATAACTGTGAGGGTTGAGGGATACAGACATGGCCCAACCCGAGGTGGCATGGCCACTTGCAAGCCCAGGCCTGTGTGGCCCGGAGGTTCATGCAATGGTTTGGGGGAGCAGGTGGAGATAAGTCTGCTAGGTCAGCACTTGCTTCTGAGCGGGGCTTAGAGATAAGGTTCTGGACTGATGGTTTATTCTCTTACATCACTCCAAGTGCGAGATCTAAATATAATTCCATAATAATGTGTTTTTTTAAAAAAAATATTTTTATTGCTTTCAGAGAGGAAGGGAGAGATAGAAACATCAATGATGAGAGAGAATTATTGATTGGCGTCCACAACCCGGACATGTGCCACAACTGGGAATGGAACCGTAACCTCTTGGTTCATAGGTCAACACTCAACCACTGAGCTACGCTGGCCAGGCCACAATAATGTGTTTGTTTGTTTGTTTGGTTTTTTTTTTGCTTTAGTTCTGTTTGTAACTTTCTTGTTGTCAATGTGTACTCCTTGAGCCTGATGACGGGTGTTTCTTTTATTGTTAAGGAGCAGATTTATCTCCCTCCCGGTCCCTTCTGATCACAGGCAGTAATGCTTCTTCCCTGTTGACCTCCCCAAATGCTATTTACCAAAACGTATAACACACAAGGATTCCCAAATGGCTCTCGACCAATTTAGTATTGGATTTTGTAACACTGGAAGGTAAACATTTATTTTTGCAGAAATGAGTTTCTGTTTTCCTCTCTGAGTTTGTCAGGGAGAAAAATCTTCTGTAAAATGTTTTTCTTACTGTTATTGTAATGTGGTAGAATGGGTTCATTTGTTAAGGATGACATTTCTTAGGTAAAGTGTTTTTCTTACTGTTATTGTAATGTCTTAGAATGGGTTCATTTGTTAAGTGTGACATTTGGGGATTTGTTTCCTTCCCTGGTGAGCCTGGGGCCTTGTTTTTACTTGGTTAACGGGTGGGTTCTCTCACTTTAAGGCAATTTTCAAATCTCAGCACACCAATGCCCTCAGGCTGTCACCGTCCTGTCCATCAGGACCAGTCTTTCTGGAAGACTCACCTGAGCTGTCTACTCATCCTCTCCTCCCACAGGGCCCAGATGCATCCCGAAGGGAATTCTTTTTTCTCACTGGTCCCATTAGGAACCTCCTATTTGCTTAAATTAGTGGTCCATCTCAACTCTCATTTTCTCTAATGCATTTTGATTTTCCTGACATTGGACGTGGAGTAACTCTGAGAATAAAAATGGTGTCATTTTTCAGCCATATGGCCTCTCTGTACATATTTGTGAAATGAATGCACATATCCTCCTTTTGTAAACTCTACCCTTGATATGATTCTGCCTCTTTGATGCTGTTTCTAGCCCATCTGATCCTCTAGCTTGTCTTCCTGCCTCCTCAGTACACATGTTTCCAGAGTACAGTTCTAGTCTTCTTCACTCTCTCCTGGACTCTCACCCTCTTATGGGCCGACATCTCTCATCACTGTGTCCCTGATGCTCTGTGCCTTTCCTCCTCACCTCTGGACCATTCTTTCAGTTCAGCAGGCCACCCCTGAATGTCTGCGGGGCTTCACCCAGGTGAACTCAACTTGTTCTTCAACTTCTCTTTTCCCCCCCTCTTTTCTAATTAATGGCATCTTCCCAATCACCCAGACACTGGTGATTCTATAGATCCAATTCAATGCTCATGTCTTTTGATTATGTCTGTGGTCTGGAATAGTGAGAGCACATGTTCAAACCTCTGCTTAACTCAAACACTACCTTCTCCATGAACACTGCCAACCAAAATAATTTCTCCTTCTGTGACCCCTCATAGCACTTTCCTTCCAACAGGCATTTTTCCCCTTTGACCTTTGCTCTGTTTCCCTTGTAATACTGAATATTCCAACTCTTTGAACTTGTCTCCCTGCCTGCATTTTATTGTAAGCATCTTGACAGAGTACTTGTGTCAGAGTTGATGTTGAGTATGGGCAGGGGTCCAACCCATTACCTTCTGGGGTGCTGAGTCACATGCAGGGGCTGGGAAGAAAAGCCTGCTCACTGTCACTTGCTTTTGAACCCTGCTAGTGGCAGGGTGATGTAGAAAACCCCTTTCACGTCCCGAGTTGGGATACCAGTTTGTAGGAACCCAAGTTTGGGCTCCAGTTGCGAGTGTCCCCCCACGACCCACGTGGTTCAGGGTTCAGGTTCAGGGTTCAGGTTCTGGAGGAGGCTGCACACAAATGAAAGAGACTAGAAAATATTAATTTGGCGATATTGGGGGCCAGGTGGAAGCCCACCTCAAGGGGGAGGACTACACCCTGCTCTGGCCTTTCTATCCCTTTTATTAAGGTTTGGGATCCACCTATAGCCAGTAATAGCCAATCAGCAAGGATTTACATAAGATTAAAGTGTGGGAGTTGCTTCAGCTACCATTGTCTCAACTAGATAGTGGGTGGTTGGCTCCGACCTTTCAGAGCTTCCAAGGTTGACCAGCCTTCCGGGTTCCTTGTCCACACCTCTCTGCTAGTGAGGACAATGGGTGGCTTCCGACAGGGTGACATCTCCCTCAGAATCCCATAGGTCATCACTTCAGTTGCATGTGGAACAATATGTATCTGAAGCATGTCAGGGTGAAGCTGGTGTCACCCACTTTCTCTTTTGACAAACTTATAAATGCCTGCCCGGCCCGCTCTCTCTCCTGACGTCTCAGTCACAACCACTAAACCAATGAGGAGAACACTTGACACTTGGTCACGGTGACTGTCATGGCCAAGAGCTGACATCCAGTTACTGGGCAGAGCCAAAACTCGGTCCCAGGTCGCCTGGCAGCTAAGGGTTAACAGGTGTGGGTCCCCAGGTGTGGTGTTGAGTGCTCAGCATTCAGAATGTTCTCTCTGAACTTACGGAGATTCCCAGGTTCCTGCGATATGGGCGAACCCTCCTATGGGTGCTGTGCCCATGTGTGGTTCCTTGCCTCCTCCCATGGCGTGTCCTTTTGTCCCCAGTGCGCATGGGGGAAAAAGGAAAAACCAAACGGGTTAGGTATGGCCTCCTAACCTTCTTGCTAGTATTACTGTTCCAAGAAATTTAACACAGAAAAAGCCAGCCAACTTGTAGTAGATGGTTTCTAGAAGCTGGACATTCTTTGGGCCACCCCAGTCCCAGTTACTTGGTTATCCTTCCAATTCATGGTGAGTGAAGAAACAGAGGGTCCCCACAGCCTGGCTTCTCCACCAGCATCCTTAACAACTCTTGGATGAGGGCAAAGATGTCACCCACCTAGAAAACCCACAGAGGGCATGCTGTGTGCCAAGATGGTACTATGGACTTCCAGCTCAGTGGTTCTCAAAGTGGTTCCCATAGAAAGCATGGACACTCCTGGGTCCACTTAGAAACAGAAACACTCAGGCTCCACACTAGACCTTTGAAAATGAAGCTGTGGGGGAGGGGTCAGCAATCTGTCCCAACACCTCCCGGAATGCTGATGTGCCCTCTGGTTTGAGACCACTGTTCTAGCGTATAGGCCTATTTTTCCATCTTAGACACAGCTTCCTCAGGTGACCTGGGCTGCTCTGGAATCTCTGTTCTTGTGTCCTAACCCTTCCTAGAGTGAAAATAATCACTAAGACCGGCTTCTCAATGTTGAGCATGTACGTGATGCCAGATGCCAGGGATAATTCTAGACATCTATGTATATTAATTTGTTTAATGCTCACCACAACCCTATGAGGTTCCCCTTCTGTAGATGAGAAAACGGAGGCATAAATTGACTGTCTAAATTGCCCAGGGTTACCGGGTAACAAGTGTTAGCACTTGGTTCTGAAACCAAGGCAGTCTGACTCCCAACCACATGCTATGCCTCGTTAGAGGTGTCTGCCACCTCCCACCCAGGCTCCAGCTTTTTCTCCTTTCTAAACAAATATCTGTATTAGTCTGCTAGGACTGCCATAGCAAGTACCACAGACTGGGTGTCTTAACAGAATTTATTTTCTCATATTTCGGGAAGCTGGAAGTCCAGCCAAGATCAAGGTGTCGGCAAGGTTTCTCCTAAAGCCTCTCTTCTTGGTTTGCAGGTAGCTGCCTTCTCACTGTGTCCTCACGTGGTCTGTCCTCTGTGTGCATGTCCCTGGGGGCTCTGTATGTGTCCACAATCTCCTTTGTTTGTTTGTTTGTTTGAAATTGTATATTTTTACTTTTCAATTACATTTAACATTCAATATTATATTAGTTTTAGGTGTATAGCATAGTGGTTAGACATTTACATAATTTATGAAGTTTTTCCCCAATAAGTCTAGTACCCACCTGGCGTCACACATAGTTATTACAATATTATTGACTGTATTCCCTGTGCTGTACTTTACATCCCCAAGGTATAGCGTAACTACTAATTTGTACTTCTTAATCTCTTTATCTTTTTCAACTTTCTCTTATCTGGCAACCATCAGTTTTTTCTCTGTATCTATGAGTCCTTTTCCATTTTGTTTGTTCGTTTATTTTGTTTTTCAGATTCCACCTATCAGTAAAATTATATGGTAATTGTCTTTCTCTGACTTATTTCACTTAGCATTAATGCCATCTAGGTCCATCCATGTTGTTGCAAATGTAAGATTTAATTCTTTTTCATGGCTGAGTAGTGTTCCATTGTGTACATGTACCACATCTTTATTCAATTGTCTATCAACGGATACTTCAGTTGCTTCCATATCTTGGCTATTATATATGAAATATTCTTCTTTGTCTCTTGTGATAGCCTTTGTTTTATCTAGTATTAAGTATTGCTCTTCCAGCTTTTTCAAAAATTCCATTTGCCTCCTCCATTTGGTGATGGTTATGTCCATAAAGGTATCAACCTTTAAGTCTGTGGAGTTGGGCCCATTTGGCCTGTGTTTCAACCCTTCCATTACTAGGTGTGCAACCTTGGGACAGGTTAGCATCCCTGAGACTGTCTCTTAATTTGTGAAGTAGAATTCATCTAGGTTAATAATTAGTGGAATTAATATGGCAACTTCCTGGGGTTGCTGTAAGGTTTAAATTAGGTCATAGAAATTAAGCCCTTTACACTGCCTGCTCGTGCAGAAGGAGATGTGTGTAATCTCTGTGAGCACTGCTTCTGCCCGTGGCAGCATGCTCATTACCGGGCAAAGATTTCCTTTCCATCCTAAGACCAAAGCACCAACCCTGTTAACATTGCCTCTGGTGCATCACTATGTGTCTGGACCCCTTGGGGTGTTTCCTATAAAAACCAGTGTATGTGCAGGTGGAAATGCCCATATAGCAGTTGATAAGCAGGACCAGGGGACAATGGGAGGACAGGAATGCTGGCCAGGGAAGGGCTGTGGGCCACAAAGAAAATAAACCTCAGAGGACACCTGCCAGCCTGCAGCCGTGGGTTCTAAAAGCTGGGCCTCACTTCCGTCCAGGTGTACAGCTCGGCTGCTGGAAGTACATTGCTGTCCCGGGCTGCTGTGTCACAGATGTCTTCTGACTCACACTGACTGGGTTGTCACAATTTTCTACTAAAATGACCAACACGCAAACTTTTCTGCAATCTCCATTTCCTGAACGTCTTGTCTGCATCTCAGTGGGTTGGACACACATTTGAGATGACATGTCATGGACCATCTTGTGTTTTGTCATTTACAGAGGAGCTGAAGGCCCCCTTAGAGGAGTACGTCCACAAACGCTACCCGGGGCTGGTGAAGGTGGTGCGCAACCAAAAACGGGAGGGCCTGATCCGAGCGCGCATCGAGGGCTGGAAGGCGGCCACCGGCCAGGTCACTGGCTTCTTTGATGCCCACGTGGAATTCACAGCTGGCTGGTAGGTCACACGCTGAACCCTAGGGATACTTAGGACCTGCATTGAGGTCAGGAGTGGTTAGAGTCTGGGAGGTGGGTGCCTGATTCCTCTGGGGCTCCTGGAAGAATGGAAAAGGGGTGGTTGGAAAAGAGGGTGAGACCATAGGCTGGGATAAAACTGGGAAGCAGGGAGAAATTTATCTGTTGTCTACTTAGTCCATCATTGTCATTGTCATAGGATCCCTTGTGATTCCTCGTTATAAGCAGACACCATGTCTCAACATTCACTGAGTTGTCCTGTAGTAATCCTCTCAGCCTCCTGACAGTGGTAAAGATTTCTGTCTTGTCCATGTGGCAGGTCCGGCATGGGCTGTCTGTGGCTCTGCTCCACCTGTCCTCTGCACTCACTCCTGTCTAGGACGCACCACTTTGGTGGCTCAGAGAAAAGAATGCCGGCTGAACCTTGCAATGACTATGCAAGTGTCTGCTCTGTGGTGACATCGTCACTTCTGCTCACATCCCACTGGTTAAAGCAAGTCACAGGTCCAAGCTAAACATTGATTGGGGTTGAGGGAGGGAGTACAGCCCTCTGCAGGGAGGCCCTGTGGGCCACATGGTAAGAGGCAGGGTGTCCCCTGGAAGGGGAAGCAAATTACTGGGAACAGTGGTGCACACTCACAGACTGGAGATGAAACTGCTCACTTCACAAGCATTCTTTGAACACCGTCTCCTGTCCCCATGCTCAGTAAACCATCCAGAGAGAGACTGAGCTGGATGCTTCTCAGTGTGTGGCACCAGTCAACCTGGGGGAAGTGTGGTCCATTGAAGGAGGCAGTGGGGCTTTGGGTTTGGGGCTGAAGCCAGACCACCTGGGTTAGAAGCCTGGTTCTGCCACCAGCTGGCTATGTGGCCTGGAGCAAGTGACTTAACCTCCCTGGACCTCCGCTTCCTCGTTTGTAAAATGATGACCATACTATGTATTTAATGGGATCCTTGTGAGATTTAAATTAGCCAGCACATGTGACCTGTTTAGAATGGTGCCTAGCTCGTAGTGAGTAATCAATAAATATGAACTATCATTAGCTTATTAGGAAAAATATGTGTTCATAGATTAACAAAGGCAGCCTGTAATCAGAGTGACATGGATAAGGTGGAGAAGATGGTCTAAGAGTTGAGAAGGAGGAGAGAGCCTTCCTACTGGGGGAAATTAGGGAAGGCTTCTTGGAAGAGGTGACACACGATCTAATAAGCCTCGGTAGGTAGCCAGACTCCCTGCAGGTGGCAGAAGAGCATTCCCAGAGGAGAGCAGTGTGAGAGAAGACTAGGAGGGACAAAGAACTGAAGCGTGTCTTGACCTCAACCTAGATGGTGTGTGCAGAAGTATTGGAGGCAGTAAATGGTCCAGCGTATATTTTATTGCTCATTTTAAATAGAAAGATGAGGTGAGCCAGCAGGTAATTCAGTAGCTGCAAATGAAAAGAGATGGGATGTAGGCCGAGCATTCTCATCATTCTTCCAAATAATGCAGAGGAATGGGGTCTCACTTGACTCTTTTCCAGAGCCTGTGCTCCATATTAAGCGGGGAGATTAATGCGTGGCTTGTGAGAGCCATCTTCTTCCCGAATGTGGGGAAGGAGCCCTGCCTGCATCTGCTGCGGAGACACACACTGGCAGGGTGACTTACCATCTGGTTTCTCCCAAGCCAGCAGGGCTACACCTAGAACCTGGAGCCTTCAAACTTCAGAGGGAAGGCAGGGGAGGAGCAGGGAGGGGAGGGGTGCAGTGAGAGATCAACCAAAGGAAGTGTATGCATGATATAAGCATAACCAGTGGACACAGACACTAGGGGGTGAGGGCATGTGCTGTGGGGGGCGGGGGGGGGGCTGGCCGGGGAGAGGTCAATGGGGAAAAAAGGAGACATATGTAATACTTTAAACAATAAAGAATTAAAAACAAAAACAAATGAACAAAAAAAACCTGGAGCCAGGTCACTGCCTATCTCCCGGTGCAGCCTTGAGGGGCAGGCTCTCTGGGATGCAGGAATCTGCCTGTGTTTGCATTTAATTCATCCATCCGGTCAGCCATTGCTAACCAATTCAATTAGATCCCTTTTAAGAAATCAATTAAATAATCAATTAAAACAACTGAAATAGTCACACACACACACAAAGAAGCTAGCGAAATGCTTATTAAAACCAGGCCATCAAGGACAGAAGTGACCTATTTTAGGAAAGGAAATTCAGCTCCTGCAGAAAATACAAGAGGCATCTACCAGTGCCCTGGGGGAAACTGAAGCTGCTATGTAAAACTGTAATGCGATGCAAATCATAGAGTCAGATGGCCTTGCTTTGGCCTACGAGGCAGGTATAAAAGACAGGCTGGCACTTTCTGGATTCTTGCTCCAGGCCTCTCCTGCAGGCATCAGCATGGTAGCATCCCACTTGGCGAGGGCCTGAGCTGCATGGCACAGCGCTCACTTAGAGCTGCACGATCCAACTGGAGCAGGCCACCCGGGAGCCTCAGTTTGCACCTGAGTTCCAGCCTGCCAGAGCCCATCCGTTAGCTACATTGCTGCTGTTCATTTCCTGCCATCCGGGGGTCTGTGCCCGTTGAGGTGTGGGCTACTCAGGAGAGAGACTTTATTTCTACTTCTCTGTTTCAGGGCCGAGCCGGTTCTCTCCCGAATCCAGGAGAACCGGAAGCGGGTGATCCTCCCGTCCATCGACAACATCAAGCAGGACACCTTTGAGGTACAGCGGTACGAGAACTCGGCCCACGGGTACAGCTGGGAGCTGTGGTGCATGTACATCAGCCCCCCGAAAGACTGGTGGGACGCCGGAGACCCTTCTCTCCCCATCAGGTCTGTGGCAGGCACGCTCTGGTGGCCTTGAGTCCCAGAACCCAGAGGACAGAGGAGCCAGGGGAGGAGGCTAGGGGACACCCTGGGGAGGGGCAATGGTGTGTAAACGCTGCTTTAGGAATTTTGGGTGTCCTACCATCGCAGCATTTTGATCCTTTAGCTACAGTTTTCAAGGGCAGCTTCTTAAACAGAAATCCTGAAAGACTGAATTGCTGGTGTTACCCAGGGTGTGAAAGCCCCCTTTCTGAGACCCCCAAAGGGGGCTCTTTTGCTGTTCAGCACAAGCTTTATTCAATGGTTCTATCCATAATTAAAAGTGGGCATATGAAAAACAAAATAATAATTCAATGGCCAGAGAATGGGGAAGCAGAGCATATTCTGGTTTTGGCTTGGGGCGGAGAAGTTGTGGATCCAAGAGGATAGAAATGAAGGGGTGGTCTAGGCAAATAAGGGGGAGGAATATTCATGATCTTTCTGGGAAAGGGGTGGTGGTTTTCCCCAGAATCGGCTTC
Source organism: Cnephaeus nilssonii (assembly GCF_951640355.1). Taxonomy (NCBI): domain Eukaryota; kingdom Metazoa; phylum Chordata; class Mammalia; order Chiroptera; family Vespertilionidae; genus Cnephaeus; species Cnephaeus nilssonii. The sequence goes on along the minus strand of NC_137073.1, from coordinate 29,578,653 downwards.
CACCTCGTTTCTGTTTTTCTTTATGGCCCCTTCTGGTTATCATCATGGTGAATATCAGTTATCATGGGGCTCCAGGTGTCTTCGGAGTGGGGTCCTTCTGGAGGTCGAGGGGAGAATCCACTTCCTTGCCTTTTCCAGTTTGTAGAGGTTGTCCTCACTCCTTGGCTCATGACTGCATCATATCCCTTCCCCCCTCTTCCTTCTTCACATGGCCTTCTTTCTTTGACTTTCTTGCCTACCCTTATGATGACATTTGGGGTGCACATGAGTACTCCAGGATAATTTCCCCATATCAAGATACTTAATTACATATGCCAAGTACTTTTCCCCATATAAAGTAACATGTACAGGTGGATTTTGTGTGTGTGTGTGTGCGGGGGCATTATTCAGCCAGCCGCAAATGCCCTGACTTTTCAATTAAGATGATACTTGAGTTATAGTTCAGTAGTGTTTGTGATTGCTAATTGAGGCCAAACTGACTTAAATCTTCATGGTTCTGTCTTATGTTAGAGGAGAGGGGAGAAGCTTTGCCCTAGTTTTAGGGCACTGTTGGTATAAAGAGGGATAGCAAGAAGGAATAGTGGAAGAGCAGTGAGAACACTTTACAGGTAGCTATGAAGTTCTTTCTCAGTTTACAAATTTTTAATAAATAAGAATTAGATTGCGAGATATACAGAACCCCCCATCCCAGCACCCCATCCCCTGCCCCATCTATAATAATCTATAATAATAAAAGCATAATATACTAATTAGACTGGACAGCTGAAAGACCTTCCAGACCTCATTCCAGGCGTCCTTTTGGACGAAGCCACCACAGTGGGGGCCGAGGCAGAGGCAGTTAGGGGCGATCAGGCAGGCAGGGGAGTGGTTAGAGGTGATCAGGCAGGCAGGCAGAGGGGTAGGAGTGATCAGTCAGGCAGGCAAGTGGTTAGGGGCAGCAGGCAGGCAAGCAGAGTGGTTAGGGGTGATCAGGCAGGCAGGTGGGTGGTTAGGGGCGATCAGGCAGGCAGGCAGAGGGATTAGGGGCAATCAGGCAGGCAGGCAGGCAGGCAGAGGGGTTAGGGGCGATGAGGCAGGCAAGCAAGTGGTTAGGGGCGATGAGGCAGGCAGAATGGTTAGGGGTGATCAGGCAGGCAGATAGGCAAGTGGTTAGGAGCCAGCGGTCCCGGATTACGAGAGGGTGCAGGCCGGGCTGAGGGACCCCTCTCCCTGCCATGCACGAATTTTGTGCACTGGGCCTCTAGTGTTCTTATATTTTCCTGCTCAAATTGAAAGCTGAAGAACTGCATTAGAGTAGAGCCACCTATGGGCAAATCTGTGTAACAAGGAAGGCAGCCTTTTGGGCCAATAACTTTCTCAGCCAAAGATGCCTCCATGGCTCATTCCCATCCCAACCTAGATATTCAGTGTCTTTGTGCGATGCTACAGGGCCACACTCTTGGCTCTCCACAAATAATAATATAGATTCATCACTAAGGTGTCATCTGAGAACCAAAGCATAACCCTTGGGATATTTAAAAATTAATGGGTGAGATACTACTTCACACCCATTTGGATGGTTACTATTAACAACAACAGAAAAGAACAAGTGTTGGCAAGGATGTGGAGAAATTGGAAACTTGTGCACTACAGGTGGGAACACAATGTGGTACATACTAGTATATGCAATGGAATACTATTCAGTCTTTTAAAAGGAAGGGAATTCTGACACTTACTGCAACATGAATGAATCTTGGAAACATTATGCTAAATAAAATAAATCAGTCACCAAAAGATGAAACTATGATTTCACTCATATGAGGTATCTAAAATAGCCAAATGCATAGAGACAGATAGTACAGTGGTGGTTGCCAGGGGCTGGGGTGAGGGAGGAATGGGGAGTTGTTATTTAATGGGTATAGAGTTTCAGCTTTGCAAGATGAAAACAGTTGTGGAAATTGGTTGCACAATAACACAAATACACTTAACACTGCTGAACCGTACACGTAAAAGTGGTTAAGACAGTAAATTTTATGTCATGTGTATTTTACCATGATTACAACAAATGAATGTGGAGTGCTTAAAGACCCCTTGGCGCTCAGATTTTGAAGGAATGAAGTTCAAATGATTGGCTGACATGCAGTGAGATTCATATTTTTGGTCAAAAGTTGCTTCCTCCATGATATACAGGAAGGCTGACCTCTGGCCTTGATAAATAAGGGAATGAATGAGGTTGTGACGGTGGTATTAGTGACAGAGGGAAAGGAGTAACTATAGTGTAGTGCTGCGGGTGCCCGGAAAACATGCTGTCTCTGTATATATAATGCACTAAAGCAAAAATGTGGCTGTATTTTATGAGCTAGGGCAACATTAACAGATGATGAATAGGCATTTTTAAAAGACTAGAAAATAGAGTCGTGATCATGAATCATTAATTCACATGCATCTCTGATGTACAAAATAGAATCACATACCAATGATCTCTTTTTAATGTACCATCACTTATAAAATGCTTAATCTGTTTATAGTTGATGGAGATATTTAATTGTAGGAAGGAGTTTTTATGGCCCTTCTGATGTTATTAAGCAGATACAATATGATTCGTAAACGTTAGGACATGGTGGTTCCCACCTGCCCCCCGCCCCCATGGTCCCATTATTTTAATAGTAATGATTTTATTCTGGCAAAGGATGGGATGAGAAGAGCTTTTGCAATCCAAATGGCATCAACTTGGATGGTCTTTGTATACAGAGCCATCTCAGTAGGCAACATAAAGTAGGAGATTTCTCATTAAGGGAATATGTTTCTTTTCTGTTTCACTTCTTCCCCTCTTTCTTCCTATATAACTTCTGCTTGGCACACAGCTCTTTCCCGAGGCTTTCTATTTTTTCCTCCGCTCGCCTTTGTGAACACCGGAGTTTCAGGTGTAGAGGGTGGGCAGTTGCCATTAAAGAGGACAGAGCTAAGTGTAAGGCATGGGGATGGGAACTGAAGAACTCAGACCCCCCAGGGAGGTGCCAGTCCATGTGATGGTGCTGGGGACACAGGGCCAGCATTATCAGGTCCTCAGACTTGTAAGAAAAGACACAAATCCCTATCATTTCATAAAAATCTCTGAATTCTCAGTGTTGGCAATAAATCCCTCTTCTTCCAGACAACATGTTTCCAGATTGGATTTGACCACAAGGGTCCCTGGAGTTGATCTTTAGTCTACATGGGCTGCTTTGGGGACCTCTGGCATTCCCAGGACAGCCTGACTCCATACTTCTCACACTGGGAGCTGTGGGTACTTGCGGTTTGTGGCATTATTGTGGGGCTGAGTGATTGGGGGAAAGTGTGGCTCAGAGCTACAGGAGAACCATGGCTGGACTTCCTGGAGTTTGAGTGAAGGCATGAGAGATTCCCCCTCCTGCCTCCATTGTGTGCCCAGTCCTCTGCCTGTGGCTGGGATTGTTAAAGATTTTGAGAAGTGTTGACCCAGCTCTTGCCTCTGTGCAGAGAAGGCTCCCAAATCTATGTCTTAATTAAGCCCTAATTTTTCACCAAAATGGCATCATCTCCAATGTTACATCAAAAACCTATCATTAGACCAGTTGAGCTTAAACTTTTTTGAGTCAAGGACCTCTCTGATAATCTAATGAAAGCCAGAGATCCTATCACCCTGAACGTGGATAAACAGACAGAACTTTGCATATAGTTTTATGAAGTTTATGGGTGCCTTGAAACCACCCTCCTAATGATCCACTGGGCTTATATTCAGAATGACTGCTAGATATTTCTACTTCCCCAGTTGGAGAGCCTTTCCTTACCATTTTTTAATTACCCACTTGTCTATATGCTTTATGAAGCCAGGACTGTGGTTATGTCATTTGCATCCCCAGTACTTAATGAGTATCTGGATGCCTGACAGCTGAGGCTCAGAATAGAGGTCAGGGTTAGTGAACCACGAGGAAGAGGGTAAGATTGCTTAGAGGTCCATTAGAGAAGGAGAAAGAAAACCCAAATATTTCTGGATGAAGGGAGCCTTCATAAGGGGGACTGACAAGTAATGAGTGCTCAGAGAGGTATGGGGACTACGAGAGCAGCAGTGGCATAAAGATTTAATCACAGGCCCTGGCCAGTGTGGCTCAGTTGGTTGAGCATTATCCCATGCACCAAAAGGTTGCTGGTTCAATTCCCCATCTGGGCACATGCCCAGGTTGTGGGTTTGAGACCTGGTTGGGGTGCGTGCAAGACGCAACTGACCGATGTTTTTCTTTCTTTCCCTCTCCCTTCCTCTCTCTCAAATCAGTAAAAACTTTTTTTAAAAGCATCCAATAACAGGAAGACTTCAAGCACCATTTGGTTTAAGGGATTAGCTGGGCTGGGCATAATCTTAGTAAAACCATCATAACATAGTACTGGTATGTGGGTCTGAAGCTGGATGGCAGTGGGTGTGGAAATGAATTGGACTTGAAGAGGTGAGGAAAGTGAGTGTGGATTATACTTCTGAGATGTTTGAGGGAGACTCGGAGAGGGCAGAACTGTGGATGGAGTGACAAAATGGAGTGGCATGTTTTTTTGTTTGTTTGTTTGTTTGTTTTTAGAATGGGAGACACCCAACAAGTACCTCTAGCACAATGAGCAACTGGAACTCAGGGTTTATATTTCTAAAACCCCAGTTGCTTTGCTTTCCTCCTGTTGCATTTAACTTGTTTAGCACAATGAATCCTTCTCTTCCCTCCAGCAAGTCCCATGATGTTTTTTATTACTCTTGGGTAATGAAAATCCTAGGGTCACTTTAATTCACAAACCAGCCTCAATTTGTTATTGAAATTGTCCTCCTCGCCCTCAGCTGTGGTCTGCTGCTTGCTGACCCTTTGCAGAGGAAGAGGGGCTGGAGCCCTTATTCTTTTTCCCCCTCACCCATCTTTCTCTTGGGAGGTGCAGTGTCTGACTCCACGGGGGCCCCGTGCGGTGAGGTGGGGGGAAAGAGGGGGTAGGGAGGTTCTTGTTTGATCGACACTGTCTTATAATGGTTTTGAGCTCTCTGGGGCAGCAAGTGGGTAAAGCTGGTTTTTCCCTTGGGCACATGGAAGGTATTTTGATGGCTCAGTGTGGGCTGGGACTCCCGCTCAGCTGGCGCCTCCCAGGGCTCTCCCCATCACCGCCCCCCCCCCCCCCCCCCCGCCTCTGCCTTGGCATCCACACCCTCTTGCTGCTAGGATCTCCAGCAAGCCACTGCCTTCTTTTCCTAATTAATTAATTAATTGGTATTCCAGTGTGTACATGTAGCACGTTTGTTATCCATCTATTTTTTCCCCAGCTCTATTGAGGTATGTATAAAAGAGTTGTATATATTTAAGGTGTACAAAGTGATATTTTGATACGCATATAATATGAAATTATTATCATAGGCAAGCTAATCAACACATTCATCACCTCACATGGTTATCTTTTTTTTTTTTTTTTACGGTGACAACACTTAGGACCTACTCTTTTTAGCAAATTTCAGGTATACAATATGTTGTTATTAACTATAGTCACCATGCTATACATCAGGTCTCCAGAACTTATTCATCTTGTAAATTCAAGTTTGTATCCTTTGACCAGCATCACCCCTCTCCCGCCTGCAAGCCCCTGGCAGCCACCACTCAGCTCTCTATTTCTATGAGTTCAACTCCTCAAGATTACACACAAATTAGATCTGGCTTATTTCACTCAGCATAATGCTCTCCAAGTCCGTCCATACTTTCCCAAATGGCAGGATTCCCTTTTTAGAAGCTGAGTAGTATTCCGTGTGTGCATAGAGCACATTTCTTACCCATTCTTCCACTGACGAACACTTAGGTGGTTTTTTTATATTCTTGTATGTCGCCATCTTGGACATCCCTTTTTATTTTTTTAATTTATTTTTTTTCATTTTTTTTATTAAGGTATTATATGTGTACATATCTTACCATTGCCCCCCACCCCACTCCCATATATGCCCTCACCCCCCCAGTGTTTTGCGTCCATTGGTTATGCTTATATGCATGCATACAAGTCCTTCGGTTGATCTCTTATCTCCCCCACCTCTCCCTAACCTTCCCACTGTAATTTGACAGTCTGTTTGATGCTTTACTGTCTCTGTATCTATCTTTTTGTTCATCAGTTTATAATCCATAAATGAGTGAGATCATGTGGTATTTTTCTTTCATTAACTGGCTTATTTCACTTAGCATAATGTTCTTGGACATCCCTTTTTGTTGTTATGTTTCATTGATAATGTTTTTAATTGTGGCAAAATACATATAACAAATTTTGCCATTTTAAATGTAGAATTCAGTGGCGTTAAGTATGTTCACAATGCTGTGCAATCATCACCGCCATTTAGCTCCAGAGTTTTGTCAGCACCCCCGAGACCCTACCCACTAAGCAGTCGTTCACTTCCTCCCTCACTCCCTCCAGTCCGGGCAGTGCCAGCCTGCTTCCTGTCTCCATGGATTTGCCTATTCTGGACAATTCATAGAAGTGGCATCACACAATATGTGGTCTTTTGTGTGTCTTGGTTCTTTTATAGCATAAAGTTTATGAGGTTTATTCATGTTGGTACATGTAGCATGTAGCATGTATCAGTACTTAATTCCTTTCTATAAGTGAGCTTTTATAATGACTACTTTTAAAGTGGCCACAGGTCAATGTCCCTTCTGGGTACCATATCCGTTTCCAAGATTTACACACCTTCGTTTTGCACGGAGGGGAAGAGGCGACTTCCCCCACAGGACCCTTTGCGCCATCCATGGGCTCCTTGGGGGAAGTCGCCTCTGGGGGTCCTACCATCTAACCCTAAGCCTGGGGTTCAGTGCTCCTTGCCCTTTGCTGGGATGACTCCGGCACCAAGGAGGGTGTCTCTCCACTGCCAGGAGTACTGAACCCCAGGCTTAGGGTTGGATGGTAGGACCCCCAGTCCCTCTCCTTGGCGAGGGGGATTCAGGGTACAACTCCCCCCCACCAGGGAAACTTCTGATACATTCCTCCCCCAGACTTCACTCAGTCATCCTCATTGGTCAGCTAACTGTGGTTTGGTTATCTGCTTTGAACTTTTTGCATGATCTCTTTGAATACAGCGCCTATGAGAACATGAAAGGTTCCTTTTTAACACAGTACATACTAGTACAGCTGAGGGCATGGAACGAGGAGAGAGGGAAGGGCTGAGCCATAGAAGGAAAGGGCTGATTAGAAAAAAAGGACCCTGAGGGGGAGGAAGGGGTGGGTATAGTAGCAGTTTAGTCTTGAAGAAGAGAAAGAGAGCTTGAGCTATATGACCCACCTTTTTGTGGTGAATTAGGAGGAGAAAATCTCTGCTCAGAGTGAGAGCTAGGCCTTGGCTGGGGGTGCTGGAAAAGCGAAAAAGGTCTGGATTAATTGCTGAGAGGAATGGGAATGGGCATGCTGGCCAAGAACACAGAAACTAATTGTTGGCTGTTATGAGGGCCTAGAATATAAATTCAATAAATTTCCCACAAGGATTTCTTGACAACAGCTACTATGAATTCAGTTGTGCTTGGATACAAACTTAAATTTTATTATTCGTAACATGATGTATGTATACAGGGCTGAGCAAAAGTGGGTTAATAATAATAATAATACATAATATATAATAATAAAAGAATAAATTCTGTGTTTTACATACTCACTATTATAAACCTATTTTTGCCCATCTGCACATGTGAAAAATGGTAGCAAAGACAAGAATGAGGGATATAATATATTTAGCCTAAAGGCACCTTGGTTGTGCACACCACGAATTCATGGAAACCCACTTACTAGTAGATCAGCAGGCTTCAGAGGTCCGCAGCTCACAGCTTGGTAATCACCGATCTGTAGGTTCTCTCCAGCTGTAAAACCCCGTGACTTTCACCACGGGAGGGAAGGGCCTATGGTGTCATCTGAGATGGGACACTTCACAGCACATTGCTTTGGGGACACGGGCTGAGAGCTGAGTCAGGCGTCTGCTGTGAGGTGCCCGTGGTGCCTGCCTGCTCTGTGTTAGGTGGCCCTGTAATTAGTGACATGACTCATTAATAACTAATTCAAGCTGATGATTAACAATTAGCAATCCTTAATTCAACATATAATTTGATAATAAATTATAAGGCACAGGAGCCATTAGAGCCTATTAGACAGTTTGAGTTGAAATGGCTGTTAAGGATATATAGAGTTGCTGGAATCTCAAATGCTGTGCACAAATGTACATAAAATGAGAAGGTTAGTTTTTCTTTCATGGAGGACTATGATAGCTTACACAGAGGAAATTAAGTGAAAAATTGGGTTTTCTTAGACTTTGTAATAGAGGTAGCTTCCCTATGCATTAGCAAATATATTTTAGGAACCAATTATATGCTCAGCCTGTGGTAGGATTTCCAGGGAGACAGTATTAGTGAATTACATGGTCCTGCAGAAGGAGTTCGTAGGCTGGCTGGAGACACAGGGCCCACGTTCGAATAATAACACTTCAGCCCAGGTAAGAGAGGATGCATGGGAAAGAGGGGAGAGTGGGTGTGGTGTGCATAGAAAAGCTCATAAAAGCCTAACTCTGGAGTTTTCTGTGTGCCAGGCATTATTCTTTACACAATACCAATCCATTTCCACCTTGTACTGGCCCTGTGGAATAAATATCATTTTCCCTGTTTCATGGACAGGCTGCTGAGGTGCAAGGGTAAACCCCTTTACCCAAGCTCACACACCTCATAAGGTGAAGCTGGGATTCAGGTCTCTGCTGTCTGTGATGTCTGGGCTCTCTTCCCTGGAAAAGGTGTGGCTTGCTGGGCCTTGCGGGCTGAGGGGAATTGACACTGGCAGAGAATATGGGAGACGACACAATTATAGGTGTAGTAGTGAACACAAGGCTGTATGGGGTCCCCAAGGTCACCCTTGCATTTGATAACTCATTAGAAGGACTCAAGAAACTCAAGACATTTGTTATGCTCATGGTTATCATTTATTAGAGTGAAGGGATAAAGGCTAGAACCAGCAAAGGAAAAAGACTCATAGGAAGGAGTCCAGGAGAAATCAGGCGTGAGCTTCTAGTGGTCCTCTCCCTGTGGAGTGGCATGGACCATGCTGCATTCTCCCGGCAATGATATGTAACATGTATGAAGTGTTGCTAACCAGAGAAGCTCTCCTGAGCCTGGGTGTTCAGGGTTTTTACTGGGGCTCAGCCATGTGGGCATGGAGCACCCATATGACTGACCTTGGCTACTCAGTCTCCAGCACCAGCACCACCCCAGAGACTAGACTGATACAGCAGGGCCCTAGCAGGGTCTGGGGCCTCAGAGTCAGGATATTCCGAGGGCTGAGCAGTTATCTTCCAGGAGCCGGGCAAGAGCCATTTCTTCCTTTGGAAGGTGCAGGGTTTGGACAACCCAAGTCCACTGAGTTAACCCTTACCTGCACAATAGGAGGGGGTGTTTTGGGTCTGGTGATGGTAGGGAATGTGCATTAAAAAGTAGAGGAAAGTGAAAGATTGAGTAGATCAAAACAGGAGGTCACTTTAGGGAGAGTTCTAAACATAAAAAACAGGGGTGTAGACTATCCAGTGGTCCATTAAGGTAGACAGACGGGAATAAAAAGCTAATCATAAGACACAAAACATAGTGTAGTGGTTGGTTAGGGCTGGGGGGAGGGGAGGAGAAGAGTGACTGCTAATGGGTATGGGGTTCTTTTTGGGGGGTAATGATGAAGAGGTACTAAAATTGATTTTGGTGATGGTTGCACAACTCTGAACATACTAAAAACTATTGCATTGTATTCTTTAAATAGATGAATTGAATGGAATGTGAATTCTATCTCAGGAGGTGATGGCCATCAGCAGATGGCAGATGGCCAATCTTGCAACAAGATGAAGACAGTTTAATTCTTGGCTCAGAGTCTGTGTGGTCCCCCTTTCATGGGAAGTTACAGGGCAGCACAGAGTACCACAGGCAATTGAACTGGGGTCAAGTCCCAGAGTGGCAGAATTTGTCCTGATGGAGTCATAGGTAGGGATTCAGGCACCAAGGAGCATCCTGGACAGAAGCTGAGCATTGCCTAGCATTGGACCCATCCAGCCGGGACTGCTGACCAACCTGAGCCATGTATATGATGCTGGCTAATGGCAGCATGTTATGGGTAAGGACAGGATGAAGACCACAGTTGTTAGTACTTGGTTTTGGGTCTAGCAAAGGAGAGTCTGGGAAAAGGAATCTAGCTCAAGGGCCAGGTGAAGCCTGTCACAGTTCAGGAAGAGAAAAACCATAGTGGAAAACCTCGATGTTCTCTACCTTCTCTTCCTCCTTTCCAGTAACGGAGGAATGACCTGTTCAATTTGCCACCAACAGGGTCTGTATCATTGGGCAGGCCACTGCCATCTATGTAAATGAGCTTTTAATTTTCTTATCCATAAAACCTACCCAACAATTAAAGATGTATTGTTCCAGTAGCAGACAATTTCCATAACAAAGCTTTGGTCTCACAGATGAAAAGCAAACACTGATTGTAAACTCTCTGAAGTTATGGAATATGGTGTTGTGGAAAATCAAATGTTTTAGTTAATAGAGTTCTACTACAGAATCCAGACAAAGGCCAATTTACAGTTAAAAACAAAACAAAACACCTCCACAAAACTCTACTTGCTTTCTTCAGGGGAATACCCTGGAGGTGCACAGCTGATAGAAGGTGCTGGGTTAGTCCACACTGCATGGTTTCCTATCACTTGGAAGAGACAGCATTATAGCATAGGATCGGGAAAAGTGGTTGGCAGTGTTGCGTCATGAGCACTTACCGATTCCCATTGTGTGAAATCTCTGTTCTGAGCAGCATGGAGGATTCCCTCCTGTGTTTCAGTCCTCTTCCAATTTCCCCATGTTGACACATGTTTGAGACCCTAAATGAGGACTCAGTGAATGAAAATGACAACTGGAGAAGCAGGGATGGGAGTCTGCCGTTCTGTAAGATTGTCTTAAGAAAGACATATCTAAACATTTGCCACTTGGTCAGTTAGCTGGAAAGAATTCCTAGTAATGATAACAGTTGTCAGAATTTTGAAGGAGCATCATCCTCAACTTTGTCACTTCATGGGCAAGCAGCAGGATGGCTCCTATGGAAACATAGGACATCACTGTCCAGGTGTCCACTCTGCATAGCCATCCATAGCTGACTGCTGGTGCTCAAGGAATACCTGACTCCACAGCTGGGAGCAAGTGGTTCTCAAATGACCCCAGGTGTCAGCTCTGTGATGGGATGGAATCAACATGCCCATGATCCCAAGACTTGTTTTCTACGCTAGATGTGACCACTGGCTTTGAGCCTCAGTTTACTTCTCTGTAAAACGACTAGATGTGCTACGGACCCATTCTATGAGACCTGGGATAAGTAACTTAACCTCTCTGTGCCTTAGTTTCTTCCTTAGTAATATTCCTGAATGGGATATTAATATATTTTACAGGGTTGTTGTGAAGATTAAGTGAGGTAATACATGTAAAACGTTTTAACATGCTAGCTATTCTGACTGTTGTTGCTGTTATTTTTGCCCTCTGTGTCATCCCAAGGCCATCTTACTATTTGCTATGGGAATCCTACAACCCTTTTCTTGCTACGTAGTCTATTCATGTGACCAGATGATTATGACAAAGGGTTCTCCCTGAATTGGAACCTGCTTACGGAGCAACTCTGGGTGCTAGTGGAGGAGAGGCATTTTTAATGCCAGGGGATTTGCACAGGAACATATGGGGGCCCATGTTCCTCAGTCGGTCCCTTCAGGGAGGCTGTTCATTATAAAATGGAAGTGTGCTGACACAATGGTGAACACACTGCTTTGGGGTGAAAGGAATGGTATTTCTTGACATCACCTATCTACCTCAATACCAGCCTGAGTAGATCGGATTTCCTCTTTGCATGACACATCGATGTCCCTGCTACATACCTTTCCTTGGGAAGCCAAGTCCCCAGGCAGTGCCCTGGAGCTAGAGCAAGGCTTTCAGGGTAACCATTCTGGCAATGACAAGCAGAGACCTGCCTCCATCAACCAACACGCATCTTGACAGCTCACAGCAGCAAGCAAGTGACTTTGAATAATATTGGCAAGGTTTTCCTTCTCGCTTGCAAGGAGTTCAATGTGGTGGGCTGCCGAACAGCAGATGAGTTTTAAATTTAAGATTTTTAAAAAAGGAAGACACTTCACCTCTGAGTTAAATGCTCAGTTCTGGGTTCTTGCTGGATGTCAATAGGGGAGCAGGAATACCATCAATTTTAGCAAATCGATCTGGCCGGAAGAGGGTAGCTCAGATTCCTCTTCGGTTGGAACTGCATGGGTACAATTTGGGTGGGGTGGGGGTGTGGGGGGGGTAGACTCCAGCCATTGTTTTGGTAGCTTTAATCTTCCTTTTCTAGATGATTCCAGAATGTGCCATCTTCTGGGCCCTCTCATATTCCTTCCTTCTCCTGCCCTTCCCGTTTCTCTTTTCACCTCCACCCTCAAAGCCCGAACATAACTATCGAAGACCCTGGGATTGCGTTCAGAGCCGAAGGCGCCCTGTCTTCGTGTCTTCCATACTTTTCTCTGCAGCGCAGTTTAGAAACTGTTTGCTGGCTTCCCGGTCCATCCGGTCCTCAGTGTGTTATTATCCCCGTCTCTTTCAGGGAGTGCTTTGGGTGAAATGACGAAGATACAGGATGTAACTTGTTCTCAGCCTTTTCCACTCACCCAGTTCTCTGGCAGTACTTGCCAGACAGAGTTTCATCCTCCAAGATGCTTACTCCTTATCAGGCCTTCCCAGTTGTGCAGCATTTACTACGTCTGAGGCTCCATGTGGAGCCCAGCCCCTATCCATTGCCTCCTCTCTCTTATGGAAATGCAGGAACACGTGACTATGTCATTTCTCCCGGGTTGCAGAGAAAGCAAATAGAATGTCCCTTCAGAGCTGGGGAGGCTCCCTGTAAGCCCTGACAGCAGAGCCCGGGGTGCCCTTCTCTGCCAGGTGGCGAGCTGCCAGCCGTCCGGCACACTGGGCCGGCGGCCGCTGCCTCACCGGGCACAGGGGCATTTTCAGTCCGTTGACCCAGCGCGGGTTTTAAGGCAGCAGAGTTCTCTCCAGACTCTCCTAAAGAAGGGACATTTGGGCTGACACTTTGCAATATCTGTCTGGAGTTTGAGGTCACAGTCTTCAGTATTTTTGCTGTCAACATGGATCTAAAAATAGCTTCTGCAGCCAGGCACACAAAACATCCGGAGCAGTGGCTTCAGTTTGCCGCAGGCCGCTGTGTCCTTCCACCGCCCCGGCAGCAGCAGGTCCTCGGCGGCGGAGAGGCGGCAGGGAGCTGCCTCTACTGTCAGGAACCACCTAACTACCAGGGTCGATGGGGCAGAGGCCCCATGGGAGGCCCTTCAGAGTCCCGGGAGGGTGCCCACCTTAGTGTTTTGGAGTCTGACTTCTGTGTGTGAAGTTCAATGGACCCCCACGTTCCTAAGAAGTTTAACTGAAAGGCACAAAGAAGGAAATGGTCCTTGAGTGGTTTTTGTTAGCACTGCCTTTCTGACTGCAGTGTCCGTGGCGGCTGCAGGGCTTTCGTAGACAGAACCCGCTGCGGGTGAGCCATTCCTGTCCCCGGCCAAATCTGAAGTTCCAGGTGGAGGGAGGGCTCTGAGAATGACTCTGGGCAAGTGGAACATTTCTCCTTAAGATTTTAAATTGATTTTTAAAGAGAGAGGAAGGGAGAGGGTAAGAGGGAAAAATCCATCAGCTGCCTCCTGCATGCCCTTCCCCCCCCCCCACCACCACTGGGGATCGAGCACACAACCTGGGCATGTGCCCTGATCTGGAATTAAACCAGCATCCTCCAGTGCACAGGATGATGCCCAACCAACTGAACCACACCAGCCAGGGCACAGGCCACAGCTTTTCACATTAGTGGTCAACTTGGCCTCCAATTCTAATTCAACTTAGTCTAGTTTATGAATGTATGCATGTGCACACATATGTATGTATGAGTGTGCACGTGTGTGTGCACACAAATGTATGCATGTGCATGCATATGTATATATTCATCTTTTTGCCATCATTCAGTAAAGGTTTACAGCAAGCTTCTTGCTTATACTGAGAAATAAGGTAACAGAACCTCTTTTAAAAAAAACAGTTTATTAATTTTTAGAGAGAGCGGAGAGGAGAGGGAGAGAGAGAAACATTGATGTGAAAGCATAACATCCAAAGGCTGCCTCCTGCACAACCCCTACCAGGGATTGAGGCAAAACCTGGGCTTGTGCTGCCCTTGACCAGGAATCAAACCAGCAAACTTTTGGTGCACATTCCGATGCCCAATCAACTGAGCCACACCAGCCAGGGCAGTAACAACAATTCTTAAGCCAGACATTATTGTTATTTCTGTGTATACCACCCCGTCCCCTGCCCCACTCCCAGCAGTGACTGATCTGTATTACGTTGAACTCGATGGAAGCAAAAAGGCAGTGAGGCCAAAGAAAGGCCGTGAACATCAATTTTTTTCATCCTATGCCTGGCATCCTAGCTTCAATGAAATGCTCTGCCATGGAGGTGAATGATAAAATGGCACATCAGCCATTAAAATGTTACGAAGTTTCTTTAGTTGTAAATCAAATATCTTAGAGAAGTGCAAATATTAAATCCTTCATTCATTCACCAGCCTGTATTTATTGAGCCCTTACTATACACCAAGCTCAGCCAATTAGGAAATCTAGGGGCTGTGGCTGCGTTTGGGTTATTGATCATATTTTGTCCCTTTGGAAATGCTCAGCCTCTTCTGGAAGCACGTTTAGTCTCAGATGGGCTTCTGGGGGTGTGAGGACAGGTTGGCAGGAGTATTCCCCTGTGGCTGAGCGGAAGCCTCAGGGTCTTGTTGTGTCTTTCCTTCCCTTGGGCAGTGGCCCCGGCCCACCCAGCTGCTCCTTGCCCTGCCTGGGTTATTGGCAGTCATCTCTGCTGCCTGACATGTGATCTGACCTCTTGGCTTGGTCAGGGCCCCCCTGGCCTTGGCTCCTCATGGCTTGTGCTGGCTGGAGACACCTGAGCTTAGGTCATGTTTCTCCTCATCCATCCCAGCTGCAGCTGCAGACTCATCTGGTCCCAGGGGAGACCCTGAGCTGCTCCTCCTCTTCCCTGCATGGGAACTGAGCCTCCTGCCATGGCCACAGTGCACCGCACTTCACATTGATGAGGTGGGCCCCAGATGGAGATGAGCCACCTGTGAGGCAGGCTCCTTCCACAGTCCCCATGGAAAAGGCCCGCTCTACCCTCTGGGCCAGCCTCACTGTGGAACACATCTTTCCCTCTCTCTGGGCTGAATCCAGGCACTCGTCACCTCTCACCCCCTTCCTCTTGCTTGTCTCCTTCCTGTGGGACCCTGGGTGGGAAGACTGGGGGCTTTCATGAGAGCGCCGCTTACTTCCTCCCAGCACCGGCCCCAGTGCTTGGCTTTAGAGGAGCAAGAGGGTTTTCTCTCCAATTGTAAGAGCCCCGTGGTCTGCTTCCTCCCGGCCTAGCATCCCCTCCCGAAGGCAGAGGCGAAGGAGCAGAGGTGAAGGAGCAGAGAAAACTCCAAAGTCTCCGCCTTGCAACTTGCAGCAAAGGTCACGTAGTCCCAAAGGGGAAAGAAAGCACATGAACAGTTGTCCAATGATTACCTCCACTGAACAGGTTTTGCCTTTTTTCCGGAGCAAAACGAGGGGGTTTCATAAGAATAGCTGCTCCCAGCCTCTGCTTCATCGGGCTTTAGAGGACAAGTGGGGACAGCAGTGAGGACCTCTGTCTTTTGTCAGCTTTGCCCTCAATTTCCACGCTGGTTCTTTCTCCAGCTCCTCTGAGATCCCTGCCCTACCTTCTTGTCTGCAAACACAGTCCCACTCCGGGCCCTGGGCCAAGACGTGGGTGGGCAGGTTGCAGTCCCAGCCCCCACACGAAGCAAGCGGCGTTTGCCTCTCAAACCTAGAGCCACCCACGCACCCTGCCATATCTCCCCCCACCCCGCCCCCCATCGAAATGCTCCACCTGCGAGTCTGCCCTAGTCACAGAAGCCTGGCTTCCAGCAGCCGGGAGCCTCTTACTTCAGCCAGTCCCTCTCTCAGCAGACACCAGCTGTCCACGCAGAGTCCTAGGCGCCTGCTGGGCCTGCCCCCCCCCCCTGGAATAACTGCTCTGAATCCTGCTTCCTTGTTGCTCTGCTGTGCTCCTGCCCCAGCTCCATGGTCTCCCTTTGGATCTCTGGTGCCCAGATCACTGAGCTCTGGTAGGTTCCTTCCACAGTCCCTGAGGGTTCTGCCGGAACCTTTAACTGTGGTGACTTTGCCTGAAGGGCTGTGTGCCTGTGGCCAGTACATGACGTTCTTTGACTCCAAATGGCCGCCCTGACTTTCCCAGTCCCTGTCTCTGTGTATCCCCTTGAACATACTCCCATGCTTCTATGCCTCTAAGTGGTAAAGGATGGCAGTCTCATTGCTCATAAATTTTACGTGACTTGGACATGCATACCCGCTTCCACCAAACCCTATAGGAATGTCTTAAAAGTAACCACGTACAGAAAAATACATCCCTTAAATCTTGTAGTCATCTCCGGAAAACTAGAATATTTGCTTGAAGAGATTTGAAATTGCAGAGACTTCAAATCCTAAAGAATATGAGGAGGGAGGAGCAGAGGCTGTCAGCCATGAGATGAGCGCTGTGTAATTCGTCCAGAGGCACTCAGGAGAAGAAACAAGAGTGGCTTTCTTCCCTGCTTCTCATCCAGATGTGGTCTTCCTGCCCGACAGAGAGCAAGGGCAGCCACCAGGAGACAGGAGAATTTCAAAATCATGTTGTAAAAACACTTTTTCATTATGTATTTATTGTAAAATGTATTGTGCATTCATTGTAAATTCAATACTTATTATAAAAACTAGAGGTCCAATGTACGAAATTCGTGCATGGGGGGGGGGGGGGTGTCCCTCAGCCCAGCCTGTACCCTCTCCAATCTGGGACATCCCTTTCACAATCTAGAACTGCTGGCTCCCAACTGCTCGCCTGCCTGCCTTCCTGATTGCCCCTAACCTATTCTGCCTGCCAGCCTGATCGCCCCCTAACTACTCCCCTGCCAGCCTGATTGATGCCTAACTGCTCCCCTGCCAGCCTGTTTGACCCTAACTGCCCTCACCTGTAGGCCTGGTCACCCATAACTGCCCTCCCATGCAGGCCCAGTTTCCCCCTACTGCTCTCCCCTGCAGGCCTGGGTCCCCCCAAACTGCCCTTCCCTGCAGGCCCGGTTGCTCCCAATTTCCCTCCTCTGCCGGCTTGGTCACCCCTAACTGCCCTCCCCTGAAGGCTTGATCACCCCCAACTGCCCTCCCTTGCAGGCCTGGTCCCTCCCAACTGCCCTTCCCTGCTGGCCATCTTGTGGCGGCCATCTTGTGTCCACATGGGGGCAGCCATCTTGTGTGTTGGAGAGATGGTCAATTTACATATTACTCATTTTTAGATAGAATAGAGGCCTGATACACTGGTGGGGGCCGGCTGGTTTGCCCAGAAGGGTGTCCCCGATCAGGGTGGGGGTTCCCTTGGGGCATGGGGCAGCCTGGGCGAGGGACCTGTGGTGGTTTCAGGCCGGCCATGCCCCCTGCCGACCCAAGCAGAGGCCCTCGTATCTGAGATTTATTTATCTTCTATAATTGAAACTTTGTAGCCTTGAGTGGAGGCCTGGGCCTGCCAGAGTGTGCGGAAGCTTGGCTTTCTCCATTGCCGGGGAAACCCAAGCCTCCTGCTCACTCCGTGGCCGCAGCCATCTTCGTTGGGTTAATTTGCATGCTTGCCCCTGATTGGCTGGTGGGCATGGCTTGTGGGTGTAGTGGAGTGATGGTTAATTTGCATATTACTCTGTTATTAGATAGGATTGGAAAATACAAAAAGTATTAGATAATCACTCCTCATCACACCTTTCTGTGACAACCACTCTTGATATTTCGTTAGTATCTAAGATTCATTAGAATCTTACATATTTTAAGTCATTTTGTAGTTTTGTAAAAATTACGTATATTTGTGTTTCAGAAGTCAAATATATATTCTACAACGCCCTACTCCCTGTCTAGAGATAGCACCCTCCATTCTTGTAAATCGTCTTTTTACCTGTCTCTAAATAACATACTTATTTTTGTTGTGCTTTGTTTTATTTTTGAGATTTGGGCATGATTTTTTAACTTTTTGCTATGGGAAATATGGTAATAACTCTTTATTGCTCACCCACTACTTCTCATTCCTTCCCCCATTGTCCATTATACTTATTCTAGGGGCCCAGTGCATGAATGCATGCACCTTGAAAGGAACT
Organism: Cnephaeus nilssonii; assembly: GCF_951640355.1. NCBI lineage: Eukaryota > Metazoa > Chordata > Mammalia > Chiroptera > Vespertilionidae > Cnephaeus > Cnephaeus nilssonii. The sequence goes on along the minus strand of NC_137073.1, from coordinate 29,560,356 downwards.
GTGGGCCACTTTGGGCACAGGGGCGGGTCTCAGCCCATCCTCCACGCCCCCGCCCGGCCCTTCCCACCACAGGCCCCGGTCCCATCTGCCAGCAGCTTTACTCCCGCAGCCACCACTCCCATGCACTGATGGTGCTAGCCCTGCTCACACTTGCTGACGGTGTGGAGCAATTGGGCCTGGAGTCGTCAGCTGGTGCAAGCGATGACTGCTGCCCCAGATAGCTCCTCAGGAGCAGGGGGAGGTGGAGAAGTGCTCAGAGGTGAACAGGGCTGGCGCAGGGTGCTGGCAGTGGGTGCAAGGGGCGGCTCCGGTACCCACAGCAGGTGCGAGCAGGGCCATCATCCGCAGCAGGTGCAAGCACCTGGCGGGACCGCGGTGTGTGCGAGAGCAAAGAATTTTCAGTAACCACCAGAGGCTCACCCTGATGACAGCAACTGGTGCCCTACCTTGGTCTGGTGCCCCCGCTCACCTGCTCCACCATCCCGCCTCAGCTGACACCCACCATGTTTTGCACGCGCCACCTGGTGGTCAGCGCACATCATAGCAACTAGTTGTTCAGTTCGGTTGTTCTACCATTCGGTCTATGTTCATATTAGGGATATATATATATATATATATATATATATATATATATATATAATACTTTGGTTATTTTCCCTTTCCTGGACAGCTTTTGGTTTATCCTATAATTAATCATTTTCTTTTTGTTTGTTTGCTTACTTTGCTTTCTATATACTTTTATATAGTATACATACAAGTATATAGTATATATACAAGTATATATTTGCTTTCTATATACTTTTCACCAACTCAACCCCAGACCCTCTGCTTCTTGTCTAAATTCTTTCAATCCTCACAGCCATGTTAGGTATTCTGTCTAGTTCATCTTTTTGCAGAAATCTCTCTAGGGTGCTCCAGCTTTTACCATTGATTGGGACTGACCCAATATAACACAGATTTGGGGGTTCCTTTACCTCTCTCCTGTGTTGAGTCCCCTGTGTCCTGATCCCATGATGTTTGTTTGTTTTTTACTCCCTCATATTCCTTGAGGTTCATATCCTCAAATAAATATTTTAGTATTTGAATATCTAAAAATATTGGGATTCCCATTTCCCACTTGGAAAGATTTTTCTCTCAGATTTTGAAGGCCATGTTCCATTGTCTTTTAACTTCCTACATGCCTATTAGGAACTCCAGAGCCATTCTGCCTCCAATTCTTTGAAGGTGACTTGTCTTTATCTCTAGAAATCCTTTTATCCCAGGTGTTTGGAAATTTCAAAATGGTGTGTATTGGGATTTACCTTTATCCATTATGCTAAACACTCAGTAGAACTTTCCAGTGGAAACTCATATTCATTGTTGATATTCTTTGTGTGTGTGTGTGTGTGTGTGTGTGTGTGTGTGTGTGTGTGTGTTTTCTCCATTTTTGGATCTTCTTTTATTTGGGTTTTGTACCTCCTGGACTAGTTGTCTAATTTTCTTATCTTTGCTCTCTTATTCATCATTTCTTTATTTGTTGGCTGTACTTTCTTGGAAATTTCCATTTCTGTCTTTGCATTTTAATTTTCAAGGATTCTTATTGGTTCTCTAACTGATCTTTTGTCACAGCATCCACTTCTTGTTTCATGAACAAACATATGTTCAGACATATGTTCAATCAAAGAATCCAGATCCCAAAGAGTATACCAGTATTCTGTTTTATTCTTTGTATATAAATTTGAAAATCAAGCACAACTAGTCTACATTGTTGGAATTCAGTATAGGGCTTATCTTTGGGCAAGTAAACACAGGGTGAGGAGTACTTAGGGGATTCTGGAAGACTGGTCATGTGTGTCTTGACTTGGATGATGGTTAAATGAGTGTGTCCTGTTTGTGAAAACTAACAGAGCTGAACACTTAAGATTTATGTGATTTCCTGTATGTCTGCTCTACTTTAAGTAAATAACATTATAAATAACAACTGGTCACATTCCTGAAATCTTTAGGAGTTCTAATAATTTTCATTGATGTTTTTATTTTAATTTTTCAAAGTAGATCATCACATTATGAACAAATCAACATAATTTTGCCTCTTTCTTTTCATTCTGTACTTTTTGATTGCCTCAGCTGAAATCTGCAGATCAGTATTGAATATTAACTGTGACAGCATATCTTTATCTCATTCCTCAGTTAATGCAATGCCTTGAGCATTTCACTGTTATGATGAATGTTAGTTTATTTTAAATAGACATGAGGTTGGGGAAATGTGCTTCCTAATTTACGAGGAGTTTTTCTTGAGAGCACATGTGGAATGTTTTCACATGCTTTTTTTTGCATTTATTAAAGTGATTATAATTTTTCGTTTTGAATCATATTGATATAGTGTGTACAATAAGGCCATATTTGTATTGCTAGAATAAATTCTACTTGGTCTTGGTGTATTAATTGCCAGTATTTTAGTTAAAAATCACAAACTTCAATTGATTACTGAAATTTGTATGTAGCTTTCTCTTTTGTGTGTGTATGTGTTATCTTAAAAAAATAATAGTTTTTTTGAAATATAACTTACGTCATACATTTTACTCATTTAATGTATGTACAATTAAATGATTTTCAGTATTGTATATCTATAGGGTTGTGCAACCACCACCACATATCTAGTACATACTCTCAGCCATAAAAGAAACCCCTTACTCATTTCATTCTGACCCCCACAGCCCTAGTGATCACCTACTTTCTGTCTCTATAGATTTGGCTATTCTGGACATGTCACGTAAATGGAGTAAGTGGTATTTTGTTGCTGACTTCTTTCACTGAGCATAATGTTTTCAATGTTTGTGCTGGCTATACTGCTTTTATAATGAACACTAGTAGCCCAGTGCATGTATTTGTGCACATTGAAAGAAAATTAATTAGAATGTGGCCAGCAGGGTGGGACTGGGCGAGATGGGCTGGACACACCTTGGAGCCAACCTCCCGCGGTCCCTCCCCGGCGCGGGGCTTGAGCATCTGCGAAGTGAATGGGGTCCCTCTGGCAGGTGGGTCCCTTGACCTGGCCTGCTAGGATTGGGCCGAAACCAGCAGTCCAACATGCAAGAGGGCACTCTGCAAAGTTGCTGTTGCTCAGCAGCTCCTGTGTTGAGCTTCTGCACGCTGGTGGTCAGTGCACATCAGACTTATTGGCCGGTCAGCCAGTTGACCGGTCACTTAGCCTTTTATATATATAGACTAGAGACCCAGTGCATGAAATTCGTGCACAAGGGTGTGTGTCCCTCAACCCAGCCTGCACCCTCTCCAATCTGGGACCCCTCTCACAATCCAGGACTGCTGGCTCCCAACCGCTTGCTTGCCTGCCTGCCTGATTGCCCCTAACTGCTTCTGCCTGCCAGCCTGCTCACCCCCTAACCACTTCCCTGCCAGCCTAATCAATGCCTGACTGCTCCCCTGCTGGCCTGATTCCCCCTAACTGCCCTTTCCTGCAGGCCTGGTCTCTCCCAACTGCCCTCCCCTGCTGGCCTGGTCACCCCTAACTGCCCTCCCTTGCCAGCCTGGTCACCCCTAACTGCCCTCCCCTGAAGGCCTGATTACCCCCAACTGCCCTCCCCTGCAGGCCTGCCCCCCCCCCAACGGCCCTCCCCTGAAGGCCTGGTCACCCCCAACTGCCCTCCCTTGTCAGCCTGGTCCCTCCCAACTGCCCTCCCCTGCTGGCCTGATCGCCCATAACTGCCCTCCCCTGCTGGCCATCTTGTGGCGGCCATCTTTGACCACATGGGAGCGGCCATCTTGTGTGTTTGAGTGATGGTCAATTTGCATATTACCTCTTTATTATATAGGATTACACACATTTGGAGAAAATGATAACGTTTTCATTTTCTGTTCTGGGGTACTTCAGAGCACATGCTGTTTTTCTATTCCTCAAAAAATTGACACAATTTATCTGCAGTACACACTGGGTCTAGTGCCTCTTTGGATAGTAATTTTTGGCGATTTTTTCCCCAGGATTTTCAGTGGTTAGTCTACACTAGTTTTCTACTGTCTCAGGAAGCTTCCCGTTTGACATTTCTTCCATTCATTTATCTTTAAACCATTTAAAAACTTCTTTATGTTTGTGGTCAAAGCCCTTTCCTCAATCCTGATGGCATTTATGTTTTTTTCTCTCCTTTTAAAATTAGATTTCGTTTTGGTTGGCCTTTTCAAAGAAGCCACTCCTGAGTTATCAATTCCCCTCCTCCCTGTGTATGAATCCTACAGTCTGCTTTGTCTCTTGCCCTTTTGCCCTTGGTTTCTTGCTTTGCACCCTTTTGAGTTGAAATCTCAGTGCCTTTATTTTCCTCTTGTCTTGCTTAATAGCAAAAGCATTTAATGTTATGTGTTTTCCTCTGAGTACAGATCTTGCCACAGCTCATAAGGTTTTATATGTAGTGTTTGAATTGGCACTGTTTTCTAAATAGTGTATAATTTCAGTTTTTATTTCCTTTTTGATCTAAGAGTTATTTAGAACTATTTTTTATAACCCAATGGGTAGGTTTTAAAAATGTAAGCTTTTATTTTTAATTTCGTGCTTTCACTGCATTATAGTGGTTTTCTTTTTAAGTATTAAAATGTGGGGTGGGGAGGCTAATATATAATCACACTTTATGATCTTTATTGGGAAAGAAGTTGTGTTTTCCATTGGGTAGAAAGTTGGTATGCATTTTTAAAATCACTGGTATTTGTCTCCTTGGTTTGTCCCTGAGGAATGGTGTGAGCTGAGCAGGGCTGGTGCCTGTCCCCTTTCTAGGGCAGTGTCTCAAGGAAAGGGGAATCTCTGGTACATGCAGACCCAAGAGCCCAGGGCAGGCATAAAGCACCTTGCAATTTCATTTTTTTCTGGCAAGTTCTGTTTCATGATGTGTAGTCAGAGTATTCACTTTGCTAAGTCCTGGGTTGCTTTTTCTCAATTTTGCTCCATCTGCCTAAAATGATTACCAATTCTGCCTACATCCTGGCCCTAGATTCTCTGTCACTTTCAGTATGCTTACTTGTGCTGTCCATCATTTTCTCTGTTCTCATTGGTGGGTCATTGAGTTCCAGACTCAGAAGAAAGAGTGTCATGCTTACCTTGTGCATTGTTATCTCCCTAGCACCTTGCCTGAAACATAGCAAATAAACATTTTGTGCCTGAATTCAGGTTGAGCGTGGCTGCCTGGGTTGGAACGGGTAGGGGAGTGCTTCCAGATTTTATTTTGAACATCATTCATAATTATATTCCAGATATTTTTGTGTACATTTATCATAATCAGCAAACTTGATATTTTTTATATCACTCTTTAATATGTAAGATAGCATGGCAGGGCAGACGTGGAAGGGCCGTGAAGTGAGCAGCCTGTCATCCTCCCTCCTTTGACTATTTCATCTCTTTCAGCAGCACTTTCTCCCCTTCTCCACAAACCCCCACTGGGCATTGAGTATCTTCATCGGGGTTCCTCTTGTCTGTCAGCAGACACACCCAGTGGCTCCATTGTTTTCTGTCATTCCAACTCCTAACTGGACTCCCCACATCCTCTCATAAGAGCTTTATGTGTCCAAGCTCTGCTCCCTGATGACTTGCTCCATCTCTTATTATGTCGTAAGTTAATATGTCCCATGAGTATTGATATATTTCAGGGTATTTTTTGACATTTCAATCAGTCTTTATTCATCGTCTTGCTCACTCATTCAGCAACTGTTTCTTGAACATCACTATGAATGAGGCACTGTACCAGACCTGGGAGGGGGGGGCAAATGATAGTTCCCGCTCCCAGAGAAGACAGCTAACTCTAGTGCTTTTAGTCCCCTCCCCAGCCTTATATCTGGAACCTCAAATCCCACCGGGCAAACACCGCACTGGGCAGGGGATAGCTTCTCTTTAAGCGATAGTCGTATTTGCGTAAGGGAACAAGTCAGACTTTGAAAACCAAGTAGACTGTCTCAAACCTTGCTCCTAGCACTTGTCTGCTCTTTGTCTTGGTTAATTTCAGCGAGCCCCAGATCTCATGAGAAGTCTCAGGAGGGATTGCTCTGTCTCAGAGCTCCTCTCTGAAGGTTGAGGAAGGTAAAATGTGCAATGCCATTTACCCAAGTCCATAGCATATCCTGGGAGCCAGTGGACTGTTAGGCCTCTCCTACTTTTCTGAAAATTGAGTCTGGGAGGGGAGGAAACAGATGTTGGCTATTGCATTTACATTTTTAAATAAGTGTCATTGTAGAAATGAGCTAATGACATTTTGACTAGAACAGCAGGCATCAACAGAAGGCAGGACACATGGCCGCCCCTACGGCTCCAGTCTGTGAAGCCCCAATGTGTTCCTCAGTAGGCCCTCTGTTCTCTCCCCCCTCCATCCCTCCACGGAGCTCCATGGCAAACTCGTTGGGAGGGGTCGTCCAGGATGTGCTGCCAGGCTTTGAGGTTGGCCAGTCCTTTTCCATCATCGCTATAGTGGAACTCTGTTCTGTGCATTAGGAGACTAATACCTGATTGATCTTTGGTTGTTCCAGGAATAAGGCAAGCAGAGCTTTTCTGTTGAGTTAAAAGTTTCATGGAGCAATAGATAGGCACATCAGATACACAGGTGGAATTAGATATTTCCATCAGATAGACAAGGATGGTCATGTTGGAGCATCAGTTGGGGGGAATAGTAAGCAGACATGAGATTCTTCTTTCTTTTTTTTAATTTTAATATATTTTATTGATTTTTTTACAGAGAGGAAGAGAGAGGGATAGAGAGTTAGATACATCAATGAGAGAGAAACATCGATCAGCTGCCTCCTGCACACCCCGACTGGGGATGTGCCCGCAACCAAGGTACATGCCCTTGACTGGAATCGAACCTGGGACCTTTCAGTCCACAGGCCGACGCTCTATCCACTGAGCCAAACCGGTTAGAGCAGATTCTTATTTCTTAATGTTATCAAGGGCTTGCTGCCTGATGCACATAGGAACCAATACTATGGCACCAGCTTTTGGGAAAAAAAGCTTTTATTGCTAAGTTGACCTGCAAGGAGATAGGAGGCAAGGCTCAAAGCTGTCTCCCCAATCCAGAGTTCAGGATGAGTTTTAAGGGGTTAGAGGAAACCAGCTATTATTTGGACGTACTAGCGGGGCAGGCTTTGATTGGACAGCTTTGGAGCTTGGCTGTTTATGGTAAGGGGCTTCAGCATCAGAACTTCCTGGACAGTGGACCTTTTACTTCTGAAAGGTTCCAGTGTTCAAGTTCTGGTTATGTCCCAGTCCTTTGGTTCGGGGTGTGTGTGGGGTGGGTGGTTGAGATTTCAGCCCCAGGTGCAAATGGAGGTGAACATTCTCTCCTCTGTGAATGCTTCAGATGCATGGCTTGTGGTTTTGGTCTGTTGCCTCTGAGAAAAACTCAGTATCCTGTTAGAAACAGGATAGAACCATTTTGAGCTGGTTCTTAGGTTACATTAAGTAGAATTTTTGGTCACATACAGCAGATAAAAAAATAGGAACTGTAGGAGGGGAATAATCTTTCCTTTTACTCTTCAAGATTCTCTACTGGGGTCCCATAACTAAAGACAATTAACAAGAGACACAAAGAGAACTTTATTAACATGTATATCTCATATACAACTGACCCTTGAACTACACAGGGGTTAGGGGTGCCGATCAGCTGCACAATCAGAAATCCAAGTATAATTTATGTCAGCCTTCTGCATACATGGATTCCTAGCTGTGGATTTAAAATACAGTTGACCCTTGAACAAGTCGATTTAAAGTGCATGAGTCTTGCACTTCATATAAGTGGACCCATGCAGTTCAAGTGCCGGTGGTCTTAATCCAGCATCTTGAAGGGTTTCGGGAATTTGGAGAAGGCGCTATGTGTAAATTAATAAAGAGTCCAGAGATTAAACATAATTTTGGAAGGCATTTTGGGGGGCCAGAGAAGACTTAGCTAAAGAAACCAAGTTTTTCTGTCTCTCGGGACCCCTTGCTTTTATTAACACAAATTGTCCTAAAGCAAGGTAGATATACATATCAAAGGCAAGTTTTAGTATACAGAATCCATTGTCAGATTGGGGAAACTGCCTACAGCTGTTCAGGTGTTTGGCCAGTAGGAGGCAATAACATGTAGATTGAAATGCCCTCAGCTGTTTGACAGCAAGCAATCATTTATGCATCATTTTTAGGTTTGGAGAAATGCCCTTAGCCATTTCCAACAGGCAATAACATATGTGATTCAGCCTTTGCTAAGTCCCCAAGTTCCATCAACCTTTTGATGAAACTCTTGCATTTATGACATGCTGGAATTAGCTTCCGGCATCCAAGGGCCAACTGCATAACTGGAAGAAACTCAGGAATTAATAAACTCGAAGAGGTGGCTTAGAATTGGGGCTTAAATACCATCTTCAGCTAAAACAAAGGAAGAAGGGTGTGAAGGACCAGTTATGGGAAGGGGACCAGGAAAAGTACAGTGAACAAGGGTATGGTTTGTTATGCAGATTTAAGTCCCTGCCTCCTACCAGGATAAGAGTCTTGTGATTTAGAATCATCCTTCTCTTCTAGGTACAGAGGGTGAGAACCTCTTACAAAGGAGGTTCCTTATAAACGTAAATTTCTCTGACAGAAGGGGAACTTCTACTCTGTTGTCAGAGCTTCTACTGTGTCTACCCTTTCTCAAAGTAACTCTTATGCGTATTTTGAGATGGCATATTCTGATCTCCTACAGTCATATTTTGGGGTGACATATTAGAGTCTTCTATAAAACTAAAACATTACCATTCTAACAACAACTACAAGCAGAGTTTGGGTAGCAACTGCCCACCTGTGATTGGTATATGTGACCAGATCTTTTTGAAGGACAAGGGGGCAAAGTAGATCTCATACCAAGGAATTGGGTTTGGGAATAAAATAAAAAGTAGAGAGGGTGGATCCTGAGAAGAAAGATTCATTTGATGTGAAACCCAATAAGGAATTCATTTACCAAGGCGGACTCCCCATAGTCAACTGAAGTCCCAAATTATATGAATAATAAAAGCCTAGCGACCATTTGCTGACAGAAGCTCCTCATGTACTCTTCATACCCGGAAGAACCTCACACTGAACCCTAGGCTCATTCACACTATCTGAATCAACTATAATAAGGGAGTTCCTGCCTTCTTATTTTGAACAATGGACTAAGACCTGCTTCATCTATCAGAACTATACAAATTATATCCTCATTTGCATATATACCAACCAATCAAAACTGTATGACTTTGGATACCTCATTTACATAAAACAGACCTATTTGAGAATCTGGGTGGGAACTTTTTAAAATATATATATTTTTATTGATTTCAGAGAGGAAGGGAGAGAGCAAGAGAGAGAGGGAGAGAGAAATACCAATGATGAGAGAGAATCATTGATCAGCTGCCTCCTGCACTCCCTATACTGGAGACCAAGCTCGCAACCTGGGCATGTGCCCTGACCAGTAATCAAACTGTGACTTCCTGGTTCATAGGTCAACACTCAACCACTGAGCCATGCTGGCTGGGCTGGGTGGGAACTTTCGCTGTAAAAGGCGGCCTCCCCTTTGTCTTGGTGGAACACAACTTAGGTTGCTACCTGAATCTGAGCTTCCTGGGCTGCAACTCCTTTGTGCTTGAGTAAATGCTTTTTAAAAAAAATTCTTTATTACAGTCTAAAATTCATTTTAGTTTACAGGGGAAATTAGACAGATATCAAACTTCACATTCCTGAAAACTTCTCATGCTTATGGCTGAAACCCAGGCATTTAGAACTTATTAGAATATCATCACCTTGTTTTTCTAAGCCAAAGGAAGGCCAAATCTAAACCTCACTGTGAACATTGGACCTCTCAACTCACAGATGTTAGACAAACACTTGACAAACAACCTGAGGAAAAGAATGGAGAGAATGAAGGAATAGGGCTTTCAGTTTTCTTAAGCAGGAGGCGTTGAAATAGGTAAGTTGTTGACATACTCCACTCTTTTCTCATTACCAAACCAAGTATTTGATGACGTCCATGCTAAGTATGTGAAATAGCAAGGTGATAATAGAAACATTTCTTAGAAGCAGAGTGAAGAAGCCCTTCATCCCAAGGCTTAGGAAGAATATTTGGAGAAGGATTGCTGAGAACTGTGGTTTCCTTTCATGTGTGTATTAATTCAGTGTCCTTTCTGCTCAGTGGGGCATAAACATACATCATTGAAATTAACATAAAAAGGCAGAAATGGGACCTCCATTAACATATCCTTGGGGGAATGAGCATTTCCCACTTGATTGCCTGATTCCGCTGCCTCCCTCCTTGGAGCTGGGCTGCCTGGCCAGCCTTCTGCTGACCCCCTGCCGCTTCTCGGCCTTTCCCTGTTCCATTCTGGAGTGTCATCCCCAGCGGGTTCTCTCATTTTGACAATCCCTCCCACAGATGCCCCCACAGGTCTGACTTATCTGTTATGTAATTGCTGTGAACTTGTTGTGTGACCCTGTGGGATGAGAAATGATGCATATCTTTAGTTTTTGGATCATGAAAACTGGCTTTGTTAGTTAGTGTCTGGGAATGCTATTGTTTCGCTCCCCTGTTCCCACCTACTTTGTTAAGGATGCAGAAGTCCTGGGAAAGCAGAGCAGATTCTGTGTTCAAGACCGTGAAGATAGGAGCCGCTCTGGGTTACAGATACACCCCTTGGGTAGATTCACAAGATGCTCTCTGCTGCTCAGCCTCCCAAAGGCGTCCATGGAGCCATTCCCTGTTGGGGCACCGTGGGGGCCAGGTAAAAGTTCTCCCCTATACAGTAGGATGCCTATATAAATCCTTGGGAGATATGTTCTAAGACACACAGTGGATGCCTGAAGCCACAGATCATATAGAACACTATATAGTCTGCTTTTTCCTATACATGTGTACCTATGATAAAGTTTAACTTATAAATTAGATGCAGTAAGAGATTAAGAACAATAACTAATAATGAAATAGAATAATTTTAACAATATACTGTAATAAAATATGTGAATGTGGTCTCAAAATATCTTATTTCACTGTACTCTGCCTTCTTATTGTGTTGATGTGAGGTGATACAGTGCCTATGTGAATGAGATGAAGCGAGGCGAATTATGTGGGCATTGTGACATAGCATTAGGCTGCTATAGGTGACTAGAACACAAGCACTATGAAACCAGTGACTAGCAGGTGGATAGTACCTACAGCATAGATACACTGGACAAAGGCAGGAGTAACATCCCAGGCAAGGATGGAGCAGAGCAGTGTACAATTTAAAATGTGTGAATTATTTATTACTAGAATTTTCCATTTAATATTTTTGAGCCATAATTGACCATGGACAACTGAAATTGTGGAAAGCAAGACCACAGATAAGGGGGCCTATTGTAGTGAAGAACATTTTTTAGTTTCAAGGATGCTCATCCCCACCTCCAACTATTGTATCTCCTCCACTCAAAAGATGTTAAAAAATTTAAGACACTTGTCAAAATGATAAGGAAGACTGTATTCAAGACTGTTGCAATAGGGCTTGACTTTCTTGTAATAGGAGAGAAAGCTCAAGCTCTCCTCTGACTACAATAAAGACAAGTGGGAATTTATCGCCAAGGAGTAGGATGACGGGGTCAGTGGATGGAAAAATTCTAAGAAAACATCAAGCATGGGAGGGTTCTTCCTAATCTGACCTAATAAGATTCTTGCTGAAGGTCAGGCCGAATGAGGGCTTAGACATCAAGAGTGGGGGATGAGGAACTTGTTTAGATATGAAGGGTTGGGGGTTTCCCTCTAAATGGACTTTGTAGGATCCTTGCTAAACCTGGACTCAGCAAGGATAGACACAGAAGGTCAAGACCAAGGCCTGGTGGAGAAGAAGGCTCAGAGGAGCCTAACTGAAGTTTGGCCAAGGGAGTCTTTGTCAAGGGAATCCTCCTACTGCCCTTCCCCTTCATGCCACGGATGGACCTAATCTCTAAAGGAGAGTGGGGTGGGGCTTTCTCCAGAGATGCCTGTAAAACATGAAGAAGCTATTTTACTGTCCCTCCATTCCCCCTCCACCAACTTAACTGTCAGACCACAGAGATTTGATGGGAAAATTATCTTTTTGTTCTTGCCTATCTTTTTTTCCCCCCTTTATTGATTAAGGTATTACATATGTGTCCTTATCCCTCCCATTGCCCCCCCCCACCCCACCCCCACTTTTGCCCTCACCCCCCTGGTGTCTGTCTCCATTGGTTAGGCTTATATGCATGCTTACAAGTCCTTTGGTTGATCTCTCCCCCTACCCCCACCCTCCCCTACCTTCCCTCTGAGGTTTGATGGTCTGATGGATGCTTCTCTGTCTCTGGATCTGTTTTTGTTCATCAGTTTATGTTGTTCATTATATTCCACAAATAAGTGAGATCCTGTGATATTTATCTTTCTCTGACTGGCTTATTTCGCTTAGCATGATGCTCTCCAATTCCATCCATGCTGTTGCAAACGGTAAGAATTCCTTTTTTTTTACTGCAGCATAGCATTCCATTGTGTAGATGCACCACAGTTTTTTAATCCACTCATCTGCTAATGGGCACTTAGGCTGTTTCCAAATCTTAGCTATGGTAAATTGTGCTGCTATGAACATAGGGGTGCTTATATCCTTTCTGATTGGTGTTCCTAGTTTCTTGGGATATATTCCTAGAAGTGGGATCACAGGGTCAAATGGGAGTTACATTTTTAGATTTTTGAGGAAACTCCATACCGTTCTCCACAGTGGCTACACCAGTTTGCATTCCCACCAGCAGGGCATGAGGGTTCCTTTTTCTCCGTATCCTCGCCAGCACTTGTCATTTGTTGATTTGTTGATGATAGCCATTCTGACAGGTGAGAGGTGGCACCTCATTGTTGTTTTGATTTGCATCTCTCGGTTGATTAGTGACTTCGAGCATGTTTTCATACATCTCTTGGCCTTCCTTATGTTCTCTTTCGAAAAGTATCTATTTAGGTCTGTGGCCCTTTTTTTGATTGGGTTGTTTATCTTCCTTTTGTTAAGTTGGATGAGTTCCCTGTAAATGTTGGAGATTAAACCCTTATCAGTGATAACATTGGCAAATATGTTCTCCCATGCTGTGGGCTTTCTTGTTGTTTTGTTGATGGTTTCTTTTGCTGTACAGAAGCTTTTTATTTTGATGTAGTCCCATTTATTTTCTCTTTAGTTTCCATTGTCCTAGGAGCTGTGTCATTGAAGATATTGCTTCGGCAAAACCAGATAAAGACAACACAATGAAAGAGAATTACAGGCCAATATCCCTCATGAACATAGATAACAAAATCCCCAACAAAATTCTAGCAGATAGGATCCAGCATTACATCAAAAAGATCATACACCATGATCAAGTAGGATTTATTCTAGGGATGCAAGGATGGTACAATATCCGCAAATCAATAAACGTGATATATCACATAAACAAATTGAGAGATAAAAATCACATAGTCATATCAATTGATGCAGAAAAAGCATTTGACAAAATCCAACACTTTTTCTTGATAAAAACCCTCAGCAAAATGGGAATAGAGGGATCATACCTCAACATAATAAAAGCCTTATATGACAAACCTACAGCAAACACCATACTCAATGGACAAAAACTAAAACAATTTCACCTAAGAACAGGAATGAGACAGGGATGCCCACTTTCACCACTCCTGTTCTACATAGTTCTGGAAGTGCTAGCCATAGCAATTAGACAAGAAGAAGAAATAAAAGTTATCCAAATTGGAAAAGAAAACATAAAACTATCATTATTCACAGATGACATGATACTCTACATAGAAAATCCTAAAGACTCCATCAAAAATTATTAGACTTAATAAATGAATTCGGCAATGTAGCAGGATACAAAATTAATGCCAAGAAATTTATGGCATTTTTACACACCAATAGTGAACTTACAGAAAGATTAAAAAAACAATCCCATTTATCATCGCACCAAAAAAATTAAGATACCTAGGAATAAACTTAACTAAGGAGGTAAAAGACCTGTACGCAGAAAACTACAGGACACTGGAAAAAAAAGAGATAGAGGAAGACATAAACAGATGGAAGAACAAACTGTGTTCATGGATTGGTAGAATCAGCATCATTAAAATGTCCATACTACCCAAAGCAATCTATAGATTCAATGCACTCCCCATTAAAATACCAATGGCATATTTCACAGACCTAGAACAAACTCTCCAGAAATTCATCTGGAATAAAAAAAAAAGACACCGAATAGCTGCAGCAGTCCTGAGAAAGAAGAACAAAGTAGGAGGGAATCTCAATACCAGATATCAAGCTGTATTACAAAGCCATTGTTCTCAAAACTGCCTGGTACTGGCACAAGAACATATAGACCCATGGAATAGAATAGAGAACCCAGAAATCGACCCAAACCACTATGCTCAATTAATATTTGACAAAGGAGGCAAGAACATACAATGAAGTCAAGACAGTCTCTTTAATAGATGGTGTTGGGAAAATTGGACAGATACATGCAAAAAAATGAAACTAGACCACCAACTTATACCATACACAAAAATAAACTCAAAATGGATAAAGGACTTAAACATAAGACGGGAAACTATAAAAATATTAGAAGAATCCTGTCTTCTTATGCACATGAAAAGGGCAGGGATTAGAACACTGCTTGGTAGGCAATCCTTTCACGTGCTCATCTCTGACTCCCACCAAGTCCATCATGGCATCAGGATCCCCGGTGTCCTGGTGCTGGGGGATGGACAAGAGACAGAGAGAAGACAGCTTTCTTCTCTGATGTTTCCCTTTTCTACTGTTGTCTGTAGCCTCCTAAACACACTAGTGCTAGAGTTACAACATCACACAAAGAAGAAAAACTTTAAGGAAACGGAATTTAACCTACTCAGCTTGCTCTGTTGAGAGTTTGCCAAGTCTACCTCCTCACATGCAAGGTTTGACAGCCTTTGCCCTCCTCATGATGATTACATGATAAATAGGTACAAATGGGACGGAACTCTGTCTCCTCCTCCTGCATCTAAGCCACCAGGGCCCAACATTGGTGGGAACAAAGTTCCAAACAGCTTCCTTATCTCATAGAGGTTGCTTAGTGAAAGCATTATTAGATCTTGCTTTGCCTTCAATTCACCTACTTTCTCTTTTCCTCAACTTAGGCACTCTTTCCAGATAAGTGTCTAAGCAGTTCTTGTGCAGACACTTATCTGGAATAACTGCAGAATCTATAAAGAAGGTGGAGAGCTGTCCCTTTCCAACCCAGAGACTGGCACCATGTCTGATTAGAAAGGGGATCAAGTGGGGTTAGGCAACATGTCTTAGAGCCAATCGCACGTCAGCTATACTATGTTATAGATCAGTGGTAGGATCCTATGTTTCTAAATAGGCTTTTATTTACATACTAGTAGCCCATTTGCAGGAAAATCCTGCAAGCAGCTGTTGCGGCCGCATGCGCTGCTGCTGCCACCGCCGCCTTTGCGGCCACCGCGCCTGCACCCGCTCGCCACTGCCGCCCACCCCACTCTGCCCCGTTCCACCCTGCTCCGCCCCGCCCGGGCTTTCTCTCTGGCAGCCACCTTGCTTTCCGCTTTTCCTCCCTCTTCCTTCTAAGTTGTCTTCAGTCTTCACTCCTCCCTCTCTCAGCGTATGCAAATTAGCCGCCATCTTTGTTGGGTAATTTGCATACTCGCCCTGATTGGCTGGTGGGTGTGGCTTTGGCTGGTGGGCGTGGTTTGGGCATAGTGAAGGTGCGGTCAATTTGCATATTACTATTTTATTAGGTAGGAAGACCCCATGTGAGACTGAGTAAAGGCTGATTGTCTATACTACAAAAGCATTACTTTTAAAAAATAATTGGGTTAATTTGGGGTGATGGGGACACATTCATGCCTGAAGGATAGTGGTCGTCGAAAACACAAGGACAAGAAGTGCTATTTTTCACCTAAAGTACAGAAACAGCTTGTTTTACATAAGAGATATGTGCTTGAAAAAGTGGCCTGAAAGTCATTTCTGCATCAGAATCCTACTTATTTGACCCCCTCCTCCTGGCAATACTTGGCCTGATGAGCTACCAGCTTATTGATGGGAAGAAGGTTTGGGGTTCTGGGGGCCTGAGTCTCATGAACAGAGTTCGGTTCTAGTCAGCAGGGAACATGGAAAGTCAAAGAGCCAAAAGTCTATGTGGAAACCTGAAGTCCAGATACTGGGAAAATTAAACATGGGTGTCAGCTGTAACTTGGCCAGGCAAAGAGGGAGCACTTTTAATTGAAAGGCCTCTTCCTGGTGGTGTCTATCTAAAGTAATCGTAGGTCTCTCTCTGGTTGTTCAGACCTAAACTCAGGAAGGAAAAAACTCTTTTAAACTGCTGGCTTTAGAAATTAAAAGATGATCCAAGCAGAAGGAAGGAGGTTCTGTAGAAACCACCACCTAGACAGAGATTTACTAGTAAACTGGGTCAGAAAATGGATAGACTGGAGAACCGGGTTACCTGAAAGGCACCGGAAGGAACCTACAGTTCCCAACACACATGATGGGGAGCCACAGACTAAGTCAGCTATTTGGTTCTTGTTCTTCAGAGAATGAGGGTGCATGTTTTGCACATTGAGTAATATTTGGATTGTTAACTTTTTTTTTGTTTTTTTTTTGTAATGAGTGATCATTAGTTCTCCTTGTTTCCTTTTTTTAAAAAAATTATTTTTAGATTTTGTGCAGGTTCATTAAATTTGAGATGCAGTAATGTACTGAAATCCTGCCAAGTTGGATTCCTCAAACCACAGAGAATTTGTTGGACATTTTGAAAAGCATGCGTGTAGTTTTAAAATAAATTATGTATGACTCCAACGTGACTGGGCCCCTGTGGGCAGCTTCTGTTCCCATCCCTCCATCCTTCTAGAAATCAGCTTTGTATCTTCGAAAAACAAACCCAGCTCCACAAAGCATGTGTTATGTCAAATGGGTTGTACGGGCGATTAATGCCAGAGGGAGTAGAGAAGGCCGTGTCACATGCCTCACTAAAATTTAAAATTGCTGTTAATTACCTGATTCTACACTTCATTTTCCTCATTGGCTCCGGGTTCCTCTCTCCTCCTCCCCCAATATCTTCAATATTTCTTCCCTTATTCTAAGCACATTAGCTCTGCTCTTCCGATATGATTTTCTCAAACCCATCTTTGCTTTCAGCAAAGGACCCTCCAGTGTCCCATCTTTTGCAGTTGGGGATTATAAACACCAAATAATGCTTTCCCATCACAGATATTTATTTTTCAGTTTGCATATGTGTGTTGCTCCATCCTAATATTTGCATTTTATGATTATGTCCTGAAGTAAGAGATAAACAACCCAACTCTCCTTGACCAGGTTCATCATTATGTCTGCACTCAGAGAGGCTAACCTGTGCTTCTTTTTCCAAGTGTTTATTGTCGAAGATGTTCACCGAACTAACTCCCAAGCAAACTGCAGCTTTCGTGGCCTCATGTCAAAGCCAGGTGGTACATTACAGGCCACTCAGTTCAGCCATCACGTTAGGGCAGTACAGAGCAGTGGGCCCTCCAGCCAGACCATCCTTCCTAGCTGTACGAACTTGGACAAGTCTCCTAACCTCTCCGGGACTCTGTTTTATAATCTTTAAAATGGGGATCTCTCACAGCACCTAGCTCATGGACTTGTTGTGAGGATTAATGAGTTCATATCACTAAAGTAGAATTTTCAAAAAGGTAAAATCATGTCTTGCATGAGAATATAAAGGGAAAAACATAACATTTCCTTCAAGTTATTAATCACGGAAGAATAAATAAGATGTTAAGTCTAGTCATCTGCACGCTGCCCTGCCCCCTGGTCGAACTCCCAGTCAAAGTCCCCGTCAAGGGGACAATTTGCATATTAGCCTTTTATTATATAGGGTGGCAAAGAAAGGCTTTTCAGATGTGATTGAATTTTGAGATGAAAATATTATCCTGGTGGGCCCTAAAATGGAATCATGTGTATCCTTATAAGAGGAAAGCAGAGGGAGATTTGGTGTGCATGTGCCAAATCTTCAGACACATACAAGGAGGCAGTGTGGCCATAGATGCAGAGAGCAGAGTGATGTGACCACAAACCAAGGAATGCTGGCAGCCACTAGATGCTGGCAGAGGCAGGAAACAGAGTCTCCCTGCCGGGTCTAGAGGGAGTGCTGCCCTGCAGGTACCATAAGTTCAGCCCAGTGAAACTGATTTCAGACTTCTGACCTCCAGAGCTGAGATAGAATAAATTTATGTTGTTTAAGCCACCAAGTTTGTGGTGATTTGTTAAAGCAGCCACAGGAATTGGCTACAGAGTTGTAAAATAGCCCCCTCAACAGAAAGTCACTCCAAGGCACACACTCCCTAGAGGGTCTGCTGGACCAGACCAGGAACTGCATGAAGAGGACCTGCAGGAATCTCTTACCCATTCTCACATTTGGACAAGTCTTCTCCATGGTCTTGGGAAATATGTAAAGTTGAAAGTGTTTGGAAAATATGTAAAACATCCAATTCATAGTAAGCATTACTATGTAAGTGTTAAGCTCTAATACTATCTATACTAATAAAAGGGTAATATGCTAATTAGACCGGGAGACCTTCTGGACAAAGCCATGGTGGTGGGGTCGAGGCTGAGGTGGTTAGTGGTGATCAGGCTGGCAGGGGGTGGCAGTTGTGGGCGAGCAGCCTGGTGGGGAGGGCAGTTGGGGGCAAGCAGGCTGGTGGGGGGTGGGGAGAGCAGTTGGGGGCAACAAAGCCATGGTGGTGGGGCCGAGGCAGAGGCAGTTAGTGGCGATCAGGCAGCCAGGGTAAGGTAGTTGGGGGTGAGCAGGCCAGTAGTGGTGGGGAGTTGGGGGCAAGCAGGCAGGCGGGGGGGGGGGGGCAGTTGGGGGCAACAAAGCCATGGTGGTGGGGCCGAGGCAGAGGCGGTTAGTGGCAATCAGGCCTGAAGGGGGGATAGTTGGGGGCGATCAGGCTGGCATGCAGAGTGGTTAGGGGCAATCAGGCAGGCAGGCAGGTGAGCGGTTGGGAGCCAGCGGTCCTAGATTGTGAGAGGGATGTCTGACCAGCAGTCGGACATCCTCCGAGGGGTCCCAGATTGGAGAGGGTGCAGGCCGAGCTGAGGGACACTCCCCCATGCACGAATTTTGTGCACTGGGCCACTAGTTACTAATAATTAATTACCCTCATCTTTATCATCATAGATAATATCATCATTTTCTTTTATGCCTGGTTGGTCCTTTTAACTTGATGGGCTGTGTTGATTGGGAACCAGTGAGTCAGTTGCCTGATTGGGATTAATGTCCCAATGGAAGAGAATGATGGAAATTCGAGTGGAAGGAAAGTTGATCTAGTTGGAGGCTAGTGTTTCAGGTTTTAGGTGTGGGAGTGTAACAGTGTAAGGTGTTGGCAGTGATGTGCTTTGTATTATCCAAGCCTCCCAGCTTGATGTCCTGAGCTGCTGGGGAGATACAGATAGCAAAAAGGACAATTAAATGGAAAAATGTATGGCTTACCATGAACAAAAATCACAGAGAGTGCTAATAGGATATAAAAGTGCTGACTTGCAAATCCCCTGAATAGGAGAAGTAAGTGCATTATTGCTAACTTAAAAGGAGATTGCTTTTTTTTTTTTTTCAAATGAATGAGGAAAAGCCATAGGTTGATGAGAATGCTGAAGAAATGGAGTGTGACATTTAATAGAATTTTGAATTAATTTAGTGGTTCTCAAGAGGGTGGGGGAGGATTTTGTTCCCCAGGGGACACTTGGCAATATATAGTGACATTTTTGGTCATCACATCTGGGGTACTGCTGGCATCTAGTGGGTAGAGGGCAGGGATGCTGCTAAACATCCTACAATGCACAGGACAGCTCCACAATGGAGAATTATGCAGCCCCAAATGTCAATAGTGCTGAGGCTGAGAAGTTTGCATCTAGGGTGAGAGTTCGAGATTCATAGAATCAGAGCCCTGGAGGAGACCATAAAGATCACGAAGTTGAGTGGTTTTCAGATGACCTCTTTCAGATCCCACAGGGTGGATGAGGAGGCCCTGGGAGCTACAGTGGGACCAGAGCGGGGCGGGGTGTTCTCCAGATGTCACCACATCGTGGCCCTTCTTTCCTCTCCCCTTGGGTTGGTGGGGGAACGAATGTTTCAGCCGGGTATTATTGCCGCTCAACAGAAGTTTTAAAGATTTTTCAGACATGAACTGGTTTAGTTTCTGACCATAATGAACATATAAAACTGGATACAATAAAAGAGAGCTGTATTTATTGAGAATCTTATTGAGACTGCTTACAAGGCACTTACTGTGCCTACCCTGCATTTAGTTCTGAACATTTAGAGGGGGTAGGAGTTACAGCTGAAATTATCCAATTCCAGTACATATTCTGGAAGTTGGATTGTAAATAAACCTCAGCTTATGTTTAGCCTCCTCTAAACATAAGGGCCAGGAAAAATAAGGACACACTGGGTGTCCTGCTGTCTTCTTGGTGGCTGCCTAGCACTGTGTTTGAGGGAGTTTCCACCATGACTCCTGTCTTTCTAAGGTCAAACAGAAACTCACCTGCCCACCTCCCTTGCAGCTAAGGCCAGTAGTGAAAGCCAACTTCCCCAATCAGATGCACCTACGGGAAGCTCGGGGCAGGGAGAGGGAGGTACCGGAGCAACTCTATTTTGGAAACAGGGAGGAGAAAAGCATTTTGTTCCCAGCATGGCCAGATGGCTGCTGGGTTAGGATCTCCTTGAATATATTCCTGTTCTGCTAACCTAGCGAGGGTCTGGGTATTGCAACTCAAAACTCTGCCTGATGTGGAAGGAGAAATGGTACAACAGAATTACCTCAGAGACCAAATCACTTCCCATTTCTGCGTTTTTGTTAAATACTCATTGGAACCATGAGACAAATCTCCACTGTTTCCACTTCTGTGCTGCCCACCCTAATTAGGCAGGTTACAGAAGAACTCACTAACAGTAGTATCTTTTCCACAGCCTAGTTGTCTTTTGTAGTTGAGTTTAAGACCAGTGGTTTTACGAGAGGCCTTGCACAGCCCAGGGTAACCATATGTATGACTGACTCTCTATGCTTTAATTTCAAAAAATATTTCAAGTAAAGTAAAAACAGAAAATTAACACTTTTTCCACCTAGTTTTTCACTGTGTTGCTCAGCACATATAGTAGCTTCAGGTAGGCTCTGCCTTAACAGATGCTTGGAAGGTGCCACAGAGCAAAGGCCAGGATAGGCTGAGAAAGCTGCCTTGATTACAGCTCAGCAGGGCTTCAAATGACACCCAAGTAGTTAATTGATTCAGACAAGAGAATCTGTGAGTGATAAGCAGCAGAGACCTTTTCTTTTCAGCTGGTCAGTCTTAGAGGATGACTTTCTCTTGCTGGAACTCATTTGTTTGCAAATAGGAAGCTGTTTACTAGTAAACATCAGTAGAAATGCCCAGGGATTGTAAAATCTAAGATTATGTTTGCAGAGAGCATCAAGCTCGTGCTCAGGTGCATAACAAAATTGCTTTTGAGTGGACTGGGCTTGAAGAGCTGCTACTGGTGTCCGAATCAAGGCTTGCTCTGAAGTTGTCAGGTGGCAGGGCCTACGTTGTGGCCACTCCAGCCATTTCTCTAAAAAGCGTTCAAATGGAAACACTACACCGGGGCTCCTTTGTGAGATGTGTAACATCTTCTTCCATGATGCTGATGAAGCCACATTTTTACTTTGTAGTAAACCCCCTTTCAACCAAGCAGGCGTATACTTGGTTGCTTCCTTGGTTGCCACCTGGTGTGCTTCCATCTTTTAATGACCCTAACTCATGTTTTCCAGGCCATCGTAACATCAGTTGGGCCAATGGTTAAACCTTAGTCCCCAGTAGCAGTCACAGGTTGTGGCTCTTTGGAACCCTCTGAGGACTCCTCTGTGGTCCTGACTGTGCCTCTCCCAGCAGGATCTCTGCTGTCAGTCCCCTTGGTTACCAGCATGATGCCCTCCATTTCCTCTTCTGCTCCTGTGTGATGTCTCCTGTGGCTTTTGAAGCCCAAGAATGCCAATGTTATGAGTGGCACAGTGTCCACAGCAGGCACAGCTGTCCACACTCACTCAAGGTGCTTTGGTGATACACGGTGCCCACCACTGGTGTCTGATGTCAAGGACTTTGTCCCTCATCATCGCAGAAGGGGCTAGTGTCTACTCTGCTGCGACCTTGTGCTTTCAAAACCCAGTAAAGATTTTCCCGAATGGTCCCCTTCACTGCAGCACAGTCAGAACAGAGCAAAAGGGCAGAAGCCTTTGCAGCTTGCCTGTGAAGCTCATGAGATATACACCCACATCCTGAGCTTGCAGTCCTCTCTCTCCTTTTAGTGTGGCCCCAGCTTTGTACCAAACTGGTGCACTTGTTCAGGAGGTAGCTGTGAAACCCTTGTGAAAGCTCACCTGATGAGTCCTTCTGACAGATTCAGCTTAGTTGAAAGCTGGGCGTGTTGGCTTGGGGATGTTTCAGCATGGCCTGGCTGAACTACATTTCCCAGTATTCCCTTCCCAGGATGTTTTCCCATAGTGTAGACCAAAGATAGATTCAAATGGAAGATGTAAAAGGTAGAGGCAAAGCCATAGTGCATACATGTTGCTGCTCATATGCTGGTTCCAGATACAGTAAGGCACAGTATCTCCTCTTAGGAGTTTATAATCTAACTAGGGGCCTGGTGCATGGAATTCATGCACGGGGTTGGGGGTCCCTCAGCCCAGCCTGCCCCCTAAGCTGCAGTCTGGCCTCCCTTTGTGGGAGGCGAAAGGGCTGATCACCGGAAGGCACCAGCCGCATCACCCTGCTGCTGCAGCCACTGCCAGTCACTGCAGCCACCAAGGTGTTTTCATCAACACGGACTCCAGTTCCTTCACCATGAAAAAAATGACAACTTTCTTTAGGCATTTTCAAGATGTGTCTTTCATAGGATATGACATTTCTTTCTTCTGAGGATATGTTTCCATTGATTTTTAGAGAATGTGAAAGAGAAAGGGAAAGATAGAGAGAAATATCAAAGTGAGAGGGACACTTTGATTGGTTGCCTCTTGCATAAGCCCTGACCTGGGCCCCAGCCAGGGAGGAGCCTGCAACCTAGGTACATGCCCTTGATCCAAATCGAACCCGGACCCTGTGGTCGGCAGGCCTAGGCATTATCCACTGAGCCAAACTGGCTAGGGCAGGATATGACATTTCTTAGCCCTCCAGCAGCGGACCTTCTTTTTTTCTCCAGAAGTGTGGTGGAAAAACCCTAGATCACCTTTTGGATTCTTATACCCAAGTTACTAAGAATATTACCAGTGGCATACAGGGAGCTTAGCCAATGAGCGGTCAGAAAAGGTGTTTCCTTTGTAGTTCACACCAATTGTCGATTGCCTCCGATCACCGGCTTGGCCCCTGTCAAGACCTAAAGCCTCTGGCCAAGGCTTGGGGCCTGGGCAGGGGACCACCAGCTCCCTCCAATCACCGGCTCTGCCCCTAACCAGGAACAAAGCCTCTGGCAGAGGCTTCAGGCCTGGGCCAGGACCCCCCAGTCCCTCCAATCGCTGGCTCCGCCCCTGCCAAGGCCTAAAGCCTCTGGCCCAGGCTTGGGGCATGGGCAGGGGACCCTCCGCTCCCTCTGATCATGGGCTCTGCCCCTGTCCAGGAGCCCCCTGGCTCAGGGCCTTCCCAGGTTGCTCAGGACCCATGCGAGGCCTACCTTGGAATGACCTGGATACCGAGAAAGTTCCCGGGACCCAGGCTGCTGGGCGCCTACGTATGCAAATTAACTGCCATCTTTGTTGGGTTAATTTGCATACCCACTCTGATTGGCTGTGGACATAGTGGAGGTACGGTCAATTTACATGTTTGCCTATCATTAGGTATGACTAGAGGTCCAGTGCACAAAATTCATGCACTGGGGGGAGGGGTGTCCCTCAGCCCAGCCTGCACCCTCTCCAATCTGGGACCCCTCGGAGGATGTCCGCAGGGATCAGGCCTAAACTGGCAGTTGGACATCCCTCTCACAATCCGGGACTGCTGGCTCCTAACCACTTGCCTACCTGGCTGCCTGATTGCCCCTAACCGCTCTCCTGCCAGCATGATTGACACCTAACTGCTCCCCTGCTGGCCTGATCACCCCCAACTGCCCTCCTCTACAGGCCTGGTCCCCCCCAACTGCCCTCCCCTGCAGGCTTGGTCGCCCCCAACTGCCCTCCCCTGCCGGCTATCTTGTGACAACATGGGGGCAGCCATCTTGTGGCAGCCATCTTGTGATGACGTGGGGTGGCCATCTTGTGACGATATGGGGGTGGCCATCTTGTGGCAGCCATCTTGTGACAACGTAGGGGTGGCCATCTTGTGACAATGTGGGGGCGGCCATCTTGTGGTGGCCACCTTGTGATTACGTGGGGGTGGCCATCTTGTGGCAATGTGGGGGCGGCCATATTGTGATATGAGGGTGTGAGGGTCTTTATTATATAGTATTGTTGTCTTTCCCTGGTTGGAGCAAAATCACGTTTCACTGACCCCAATTTTACAGTAATGGAATAAATAACGTTCTAGCTACTAATTTTCACCAGATCTGAATGACTTAAGGTGCATTTAATGTATTCCTCCCTGGTCTTGGCTGAACCAGCAGTGGCAGATTTCCATGACTTCCTAGACTGTTGAGCCCTGTCAGTGTTACTCACAGGAATACAACCTGGAGTACAGATTCTCGAATTTAAATGGCTTTGGGATCATAGAGGACAGCTCTCCGTCTCATCCCCAGATTTTCTCATTCAGCAGGTCAGGGATGGGTGGGACCTGAGGATTTGCATTTTTAACAAGTTCCCAGATGATGCTGATGCTGATGCTGCTGGTCTAGATCCTTGCTCTGAGAACCTAGACAGAGAGGGAGACCAGAAGGTAGATCAACATGGAGACCTCAGTAGGTCCCTAAAATGCCTTATTCACACCCAGTTTCTCTAGACAGAGACAGAATTAGGTGCAGAAGGCTGAAATAATTTCAGGAGATTCAGACAAAACAGACTACCTGCTCTAATCAACAGACTTGGAGATAGATATTCACTCTGGGAAGAGACTCAACTGCTCTGAGCCTTGTTCTTCATCTGTAAAAAGAGGGTAATACCAGCTGTCACATAGGGGTGTTGTAAGAATTGACAGATAAAGTATGGAAGAACCTGGCATGATGTCTGGCTAGAACAAGCTCTCCCTAGATGGAATAATAGCAAGATGGAATAACTAGATAGGATTAAAGATAACTTGATGGAATGATAGCAAGGTCCCCAGAAGTGTTTGTAGGGCACATGGGGGGTGGGTGTAGGCAGAGGGGAACAGCATCTTGAGTGACCAAGTTGGGTTCCATGGGCAAGGGGAGTTAATCCCTTCAAAAGGTTGGCCTTCTGGTGCCCTGGGCTCTGTTCATACTCTTTCTGCCAGGCTCAGGGTCCCACCAAGTAGCTGGGAAAAGGGGGGTGGTGGTGGGAGTGGGGGAAGGGTGGTGGTACAGGTGTTTTATTATTTTTCCTTAGGCAGGGCATGTAGGAAGCTCCACCAGTTGCATTTCACAGCGGATGATTTGTAGTGAAACACGCAGTCTTATTTATATGTTTGTTCCCGGCCTTGTTCCTGGGAAGATTGAAAGCAGCCACACACCCCGGGGTATCAATCCATCTCTGTGCCTGTGGAGACAGGCAGAGCTCCGCTATCAGCTCAGGCGGCTTGGCCTGGCAGGGCGGTCTGAGCGGCAGACCCAGCACCACCTCGGTGCAGGAGGGAGCAGACCGCTAGAGCAGTTGTACAAGGACCTGTTCACACACAGACTGCTGGGCCTCGTTAGGTGAGGGTGGCCTGGGGATTGGCATTTCTGACAAGTTACCCGCTGATGCTGATGCTGATGCCACTGCTGGTCGGGGGACCACGTTTTGGGAAGTGCTGACCTGGAGAAACTGAGATTTGTCTTCTGTAAGCATGAGCCAGATTCTGTGCCCCAGCTTCAGGGACAACTGGGTCTGTTTTCGGCCCTCTTTCCCACCCACAGAGCTGCTGGAGCATCTCCCTTAGACCCACCTTTCTGAATGCATCGTGTGCTAGAACTTTCCAGTCCTGGTACCTGTGGAAACCCTGAGTTCTTTGGCTCTCACTCTCTGGGCCTTGCTGGGAGCCAGCATCCTAATCCATTGTATTTAAACTAAGACATAGATAATATTTGATGTGTGGTTCTTCCCTGACACAGCAGAAGACAGGCTTTGGGGAGTGGGGGACCTGGGTTCTAAAGGTAAGTTGGCCAGGTACTTATTGGGTGCAACTGGGCAAGTTCAATTCTCTCCATTTGTTAATCTGTAAAATGGGGAGAATACAATTTCATAGACTAATTCTGAAAATTCAAGTTCATAATAACAAAGTACTTGACACCATGTTACATTCTTCCCTTTTCCGTCCAAAGTGCATCCTAATAAGAGCCTTATCTTGAAGGAATGGCCCATAAGAAAGATTTGGGGGGTGGGGAGGTTTATGATGAGCCAGAAGAGTGACTAGGAAGATTTGGCGCCAGGGGTCCCTCTTTAGCATTCCTTAGTTCATATGCTATGTATGGAAATCAGCCCCTTGACTTCCACTGGTAGCCAACTAAATTGCATGAATAAATAAATATTTTTGTTGAAATGGCCAGATTCCAGAGTAAATACTTTGGTTTCTGCTACTGCTCATGCTTAAATTCCGGCAGGTGCCAAGCATCTGAGCTGGGTGCTGTGGATACAGAGATCCGTGCAGCATAGTATTTAGTAAGAGTTTATTGTACGTGGAAGAATAGTTTGCAAACTGGAAGCTTTCAAACCCACAACTGAAATGGAGCTCAGAGGCAGGAGGTTACGGGATGCGTTCTCCAGTGAAAACAAGGAAGTCAGAATTCACCCAGCCTTTACAATGGCTGCTTATTACAGTGGGGTTTCCTTCAGCCAGAAGAGTGGTTAAGAGGGATTATCTCATACCCTTTTTACAAATGTGACTGGTTTCTTTTATTCTTTTCTGAAGCATTTACAAGACATAAGCTAAGTTTGGTTTATGTTCATGAACTAGGCTATATTTAGTTTTGCTTATGTGGTTTAAGTGGGTTTGGGTACTCAGGGACTTTGCAAGTCTGGTCTCCATTTTGTATTTAATTTTAACAAATGTCAGAGTAATGGGCTTGGGGTGTAAGAGAGAACAGAGTGTGCATGGAGGGATGAACATTTGCCCAGAGTTGCAATGGCCAGAAGCAAAGGATGTGATACTGCGGAGGCTGAAGCAGCTACAAATGAAGTATTGGGCCACCTCAGAAATCCCATGAGATGGGTGCTCCAGCCATATACCTGCACCATAGAGATGAGTAGGGTTGAAATAGATGACATTTAAGGTCCCCCCTAACCCTGATGCTATGGTCCTGTGAAAATGCAAAACCCATGAGTTAAGCTATCTTTGAGGACATGGTGACATTTGATGCTAAAGAGCATCTGTTGATATTTCCTTTGAAATCTACACTGTGCCAACTCTACCTTTAAGGATGACCTGCAGGACGTTGGAATACTGTGCTAATCTCCATAGCAACTCTTTTGGCAGAAGTATATTCTTAGGAGGATCCAAAGGCAGAAAGACAGTGTGGTGTTATTTTTTTCATCTCCGAACCTCATGTCTAATGAAATGGCATTTCTTTCTCAGATAATTCCCTTCTCCTGCATCTAAATACTGTACCATTACCAATACCAGGGCCCCAGTGTTGCCAGGATCTAGGCGTGGGCTTATCGTTCACTGGTATTTCGCATGAACCAATAATATTTTTGATTCCAGAAGATGTTGATTTGTAGAGAGTGTTGTAGTGGGAGAGATGGGTGGTAACTCAAACCTGGTCCAAAACCGTAGGCTCAGATACCAGTAAGAGAAGGTACTGCAGTGAGCATCATTTGCATTAATGACATGATTATTTTGTGAGTGCTTTAAAGATTCTAAGGGGAAATATCCTTAAACTCAGACAAATCGTGAACAGGAGCATTTGCTCTGGCTTCCGTCCGGCTGAAACGCTCTCCCAGTTTCTCTTCATCTATTCAGATTTTACCTGCTCCTCCTGCACCATTTTGAATCCATATTCTTACTCTATAAACCCAACCGTGTCACGTCCTTCCCAATGAATTGCTTTCTTCTGTAAACTTCCTAGAGCAGTTACTGACAATTCATTGCACTGCTCTGTGCTGTCCCTTACAGTCTTGAACATCTAGTAAAACATTTGTGCATGCTTATGTGTTTAGTAAAGTGCTGTGAAAACAACAGGCATGCAATAAAGATTCTCTGATTTGCTTGACAAGCCACTGTTATTGTAAGCAGTAAGTGTTTACTGCACAGTGATTGTATCCTCAGCTAAGGCAGACCCTGATGGCGCCTTCCTCATCACTCCACACTGCCAGCATCATGAGTCACTTCAGAACTGAAGAGATGCTCCTTCTCATATGCTGGCCTATCTGATTCTCAGCTTCCTTCTCTCCATTGATATCTTTCCCTTGACCTTGGCCATCTAGTCCCCTGGACATACTTCCAGAGCTTGTCATAGTAATGCCTGCCACACCTTAACTTGCTCCACTGGCTCATGATTCTGAGTGTCTTTTGATGGCATCAAAACCTGCAGCACTGCCTCTCTTTTTTCTTCAGGACACTCTTCTCTCATCACTTCCTCCTTACCTGGTTTAGATTCCAGGCCTCAGCTTTCCAATCCCGCCATCGCTGCACACTAAATGCTCTTGTTCCGCCATCTTTCTGTTACACAATATGGCAAAGCCTCAGCCCTGGATGGGTCTCCTTCTACCTGAACTCCTGCCCTGAGTGGTGCTACGTACTCTAACAGGGTATGTGGGGTCCTGATCACCAATCCCAGGCAGACTTGCACCCTGCCACAGTGTGAGAGCAATTCCAACTTCCCTTAGGTAGTGTTTCAGTTCAGCCACAGTCCCAGACCTCTGACCTCCTTTCTCCATGCACTCCCAGCAAGTGAACACATCTTCTGTTGCACAGAGGAAGCAGGAGCCATCCTCATCCTCAAGACTGCAACTACAAATGTGGAAATGTGACCACAAGTAGGCTCCTTCGCCAACACTTGGGGTTCACTCCCCATCTTTGCAGGCACTTTGCATTGATAACTGATGAGCCCTTTTTCCTCCTGTGTATTCAGCCTTCCCTTCTCAAATGGGTCTGTCCCACTGGCCTTTAAACGTGCTGAGCTCTCACATTAAAAAAAAAAAAAAAAGAGTGATGGGAGAAAAATAAAGCAGGGAAAGGAAATTGAGTAAGTTTGGAGAAGTTAAATATAAATAAGTGTGGTCTCACTGAAAAGTGGCTTTAAAGAAAAAGCCTGAAGGAAGTGAGGATGGGAGCATGTAGCCACCTGGGAAGAGCACTTCGGGTAGAGGGCAAAGCAAGTGCAATTACCCTGAAGTGGGAGCGTCCCTGAGGCAAATAAGTCATTGTCATGTGGTGGAGACAGAAATGACAAATCAATGAATGAGGTGGGACATTTGTTTACCCTGTTTCAAAAAATGAAATTAGATTTGTACCTCATACTGTACACAAAACTAATTCTCAGCAGATCTTAGACTTAAATGGGAGAAGCAAAACTTTATCTTTTAGAAGACATGGGGAATATTTTACTGGCCTTAAGGTAGGAAAAAAATTTTTAGTTAAGACAAAAAAAAGCTCAAACAACTGAGAAAACAAAACCAAACAAATCAATGTTATAATTGTTGACATCTCTCTCTTACCTTTCATGACCAATCCTCTAAACTTTTGCTCATTATTTCCTTACTTCCCATCCATTCCTGTGGCAGTCTTTTCCAAAGATAACCATACCAGGAGAAATCCCATCTCTTGCTCTTCTTAGATTGTGATGTTGACAGTCTTCCATTGAGACATGGGGTCCTGGAGGATCTTGGTAACTGTCTTGGCCAATAGAATGTGGTGGAATATTGCTGCCTGACCTCTGAGGTTGGGTCATAACAGGCAATATGGCACTTTTTTCTCTATATATATCTCAACACGCACCTTAGGAGCCTTGAACCAACATGTAAGAAGTCTGGCTTCTTCAAAACCACCAGGCTGGAAACCCATGTGGAGAGACCACATGGACACTGAGAGAGATGCTCCAGAAGTCCCTGCTGCTCCCACCCAGCTGTTTAAGTCTTCCCAGTGTCAACCACTAGACATAGCCATGAGGAAGGCTTTGAACAGCCCAGCTCACACTGAGCAGGGCAGAAACACAGCATCACCACTGAGCCCTGCCCAAATTGTAGATTAGGGAACTAAATTTGTGAGCCAAAGTATTGTTTGAAGCCACTACATTTTGGGGTGGTTTGTCACACAGCATTAGCTAACCAAGTAAACTCCCAAACCTACCCAAGACCACCTTTTGCCCTGTTATATGCTTGAAATATCTCTTACCAGGCTCATTATGTTTCTAAGTCTAACAGATATTGTTCTGCCTCCTGTTTCTGGGTAATTAGCCTTCTATACGATGGACCCTCCATCCTGAAATGCTAGATTCTTTTGGTATCAATTGTATTACCCTCTTCTGGACTCTTATTTTTCTCTCTACTTCTTAGGCTTCTTCCTCCTCCTTTTCTTATATGATTCTGTCCCTAGCTATTAAATACTGAAATTCTTCAGGACTCAAGCCTAGACTTTCTTCTCTCCTCACTCTGTGCTCTCTCCCTAGGCAATTCTTCCACAGTCACATTTCAATTACCACTTCTGTGCACATGAGTCACATTCACATCACTTATCTGAGCTCCTGACCCATATATTCCGTTTCCTACTGCTAATTCCCCTTTGGCAATGTCAAAGGCACCTCCAATTCAACATGGCCATGATTTCAAAATGGTACTCATGATCTGCTGCTCCCCACCCCTGCTCTGCCTTGGGGTTCATGAGACTTGGTCATTGTGGGGGTGCTATTTCTACCTAGTATTTGAGTAAGACAGATGAAGTTCCTGCCTTCCTGGAGCTTTTATTCTAGATACTTGGGTCCGAGAGTCAAATGCATAAATATGTGAATAAATAAACAAACCAAAAGATGGTGACAAATACTGGACAGCAGATTTCACAAAGGTAGTGTGCTGAAGACAGTCTAGGTGGTCATGAAGAGGGGACCTGAGTGACAAAGCTGAGATGGGCGTGACAAAAAGAGCCACCTTGCAATGAAAAGAAATGAAGTACTAGTATGTGCTAAAAGGTAGATGAGTGTTGCAAACATGCCAAGAGGAAGATGCCAGTTACAAAAGAACATCTGTATATATATAAGGCTAATATGCCAAGTGTCCCTGTGGGAGTTCGACTAGGAGACCAGGAGTTCTATTGCTCGCTATTACGTGTGCTGACCACCAGGGGGCGGTGCGGAATGAAGAAAGGCCCTGGCCGGCAGCCGGAAGGCCCGATCAGCCCTGATCGCAGGCCAGGCCTAGGGACCTTACCCGTGCACGAATTTCGTGCACTGGGCCTCTAGTACATTGTATAATTCCATATATAGGAAATGTCCAGAAAAGGCAAATCTACATAGAAAGTAGATTGTGATTTGCCTTGGGCTGCGGGGTTGGGGGAAAATAGTGAGTGACTGTTAATGGGTGTGTATTTCTTTTTGGAGTGATGAAAATGTTCTGAGCTTAATTGTGGTGATAATTGCTCAACTCTGTGAATACACTAATAACCATTTAATTAGTCACTTCCAATAAGTGAATTGTAAGGTATATGAATTATATCTCAATAAAGATTTTGTAAAAATAAAACCAAACCAACATAGAGATTAGGTGGCAAGAGCATTCATGACGGAGAGAACAGTGATGGAAAGACCTTTAAGTGGAAACAAAATCTTGGAACTCACAGGGAATTGAAGTCCACTGTGTGCTCTAGAGAGTGGAGGGAGTGATGATCTGAGATGGAACGAAGAGGGAGGCTCCAGCGGATCATGCAGGAAAGCAGGACCGGGACTTGAATTGTGTCCTAAGTGGGATGGAAACCATGGTGTGGTCTAAACAGGTAGTGACATGATCTGGTTTAAAAAGATTCCTCCAGCTTCTGGGTGGAGAATGGGCTGTCGAGGACACACATGGAGGCAGGTAGGTCATGCAGAGGCTGGTTCAGGTGGGCAGGCAGGACGTGGAGATGATGGTGATGAGGAGAATTGGGTAGGTTTGGGATGTGTTTTGGAGCTTCAGTCAACAGAATTTGTGAGCATTAAATGTGAGGGATGACAAGAGAAGAGGGTGATCTCTAGACCCTTAGCTTGGGCAATGGGATGGAGAACGGTGGTGCCATTTTTTGAAATGACAGGTTGGGGGATGACTTCGAAGTTTTATTTGGCTATGTTAAATCTGAGAAGACTATTCGCCATTCACATGGAAGTGCTGAGTCAGTGGCTGGATATATGAGACTGCAGAAATCAGGGCTGGGGTCAGAGATTTGGGGGCTCAGTGTCCTTACATAAACCCATGGGGCTGAAGAGGTGATGGAGAGAAAACGGGTAGTTAAACAGAGAGAGAAGAAGACACCACACAGAGTCTTGGGGACACCGACACGTGGAGGAGCAGCCCAAGAGCAAAGAGGAAACCCAGGAGAGGGCAAGGCACCTTAAAGGGAAGTGGGCGGTTCTGCTGCCCAGCCAGTTACTCAACCAGAAACATCATTCTGAACACACCCGTGTCCCTCATCGTCCACATCCCATTCACCTGTTAATGCTCTGACCTGCAGTGGCTTCCATTGGTTTTTAGGATTAATAGTCTAATTCTTTACTTGGCCCCAGAGCTGAGTCCTCTTATCTATCTTCCCAGCCCCAGCTGCAACAATCTCAACCCTTGAGCTCACCACACCAGCTTTCCTCTTCTTTCTACCACATGGCCCCATGTCCCAGGACCTTTGCACATGCTTGTCCCCCTGCTGGGATGCCTTCTCTTCCCTCTTCCACCAGTTAATTTCTTCTCATTTCCCTTCTAGAGAACCTCCAGGGCATTCCTGACACATCAAATTCCTCCATTACTTACTCTTAGCACGTGCCCCTCCTTCTGAGTTCCAATTGCAGTTAATTGTGTGTATATTTTTTATCATACCCCTCCACCCCCAATACAAGCTCCTTGAAGACTCTCCATAGGTGCCTGCCCTCAAAGAAGTCGGCAAAAAATGTGAGGACAGAAAGTGATTATTTATGCTTTTGTGGCACTGAACACTTAATCTCTCTGATCGTCCAACCCAACATTGCTCTCAGCTCATTAATAAGCATAACATATACCTGAGATGTGGAGGCCACAGGCTCCATGACCCTAAGCTTCTCTCTTCTTCCCCTTGGCTAAGGCAAAACCAAGAATCAAAACCAAACAGGAGGGCATCAGCTGGGACAGGGAAGGAAGGCTTTAAAAGGCACGTTCCATGCCCCAGGAGGTCTGAGGTGAGTTCTCCATCCTCCCTCCCTGGGCCCTGTCCTCCCCTGCCTGAACACACATTTTGTTCCTGAGCTTATTTGGTAACTTGCTTTTATATACAACTAGTAGCCCGTTTGCACGAAGATTCGTGCAATAGACCTTCATTCACCTGGCTGCCTGCACCAGTTTTCTGCCGGCACCAGGTACCCAGGCCTTGGCTGTGGCCACCGCCTTCTGCCTTTTTCAGGGTCGGGGCTTGGCCCCGGGTGGTGACCTTGGGCTCCGCGGCACCCAACATCCTTGCTAAGGATCGCAGGAGCCGACCCCCAGTGGTTTCCTGCCATCCTTGCAGGCTGCCCACTTGTGCCCAAGGCCGGGAAAGCCTCCGCCCCAGGCTTTCCTGGCCTTGGGCTCGCCGCACCCAGCGTCCCTGCTACCGATCACAGGAGCCGACCCCCAGTGGTTTCCTGCGATCAGTGCAGGCTCCCTGCTGGTGCCCAAGGCCCGGAAAGCCTCGGCCCCTGGGACCCCCGGGAGCGGCGGGAGGGGCGGGATGGGCACGGCCAAGCCCCCCCAGGTGGCCAATCCACCCGGAACCCCCGGGAGGGGCGGGAGAAGCCAGGCCACGCCCCCCCAGGTGGCCGATCGACCCCGGGACCCCCGTGAGCGGCAGGAGGGGCAGGATGGGCCTGGCCACGCCCCCCCAGGTGGCCGATCGCACCCCCGGGACCCCTGGGAGGGGCGGGAGGGGCCGGCCACGCCCCCCCAGGGTGCCGATGGCCCCAGGCACCCCCGGGAGTGGCGGCATGGGTCCGGCCACGCCCCCCCGGGGTGCCCATCGCCCGGCCACGCCCCCCGGGGTGCTGATCGCCCCAGGCACCCCGGGGAGCGGCGGCATGGGTCCGGCCACGCCCCTCCGGGGTGCTGATCGCCCCAGGCACCCCAGGGAGCAGCGGCATGGGTCCGGCCACGCCCCCCGGGGTGCCGATGGGCCCGGCCACGCCCCCCGGGGTGCCGATCCCCCCGGCACCCCCGGGAGCGGCGGCATGGGTCCGGCCACGCCCCCCCCGGGTGCCGATCGCCCGGCCACGCCCCCCGGGGTGCCGATCGCCCCAGGCACCCCCGGGAGCGGCGGCATGGGTCCGGCCACGCCCCCCCCAGGGTGCCGATCGCCCGGCCATGCCCCCCGGGGTGCCGATGGGCCCAGGCACCCCCGGGAGCGGCGGCATGGGCCCGGCCACTGGGCACCGCCATCTTGATCTTCTCAACAGCGGATATGCCACCCGGAGTCCCGCCCCCAGCCTCCTGCCGGCCCAATCGTGGGCATAGCGGAGGTGCGGTCAATTTGCATGTTTCTCTATTATAAGGTAAGATGAAAATTAAACTCAGCCCAAATGATGAAAACACTTGGTGCTTATGCACACAACCTAGATGATTTCGGGGGAAAAACCCTTGTCATGGGTCCAGTATATTCTGAGATGGTTCTGCTAAAACTGCTGTCTGGAACTAAACACTCACTCATGGTCCCCTTTGACCTTTGATTCTGAATTTTTCCTGGGCCAGCCTGGACACACCAAGACAATTATACCGGCTTGTATCTGTGAACACAACCAGGCCCTGAGCCAAATGTGAGCTTAATCTTCTAGCTGTGTGTCCCTTTACCACAGTAGTAATTTGCATCTTCTGATTACCTATTTATTACCTGTCAGATAAAAGAATGATCTAGAACACTTCACAGTTCCCCCAGGAGGCAAGGGGCCGTGGTGCAGGCTGTGTGGCTGGGAAGTGATTGAACCTGCTAGGAGGGAGGAAAATGAGGCGTCTCTCCCTCCGAGATAAACCTAATTGTTTTAAGCAGGGGGATTTGGAGTCCTGCACACCTGGGATCAGCATTCAGCTCACAGGCTTTGCTAAGCTTGTGTGACAGGATAATCTCCTTTGTTCAGTGCCCGAGGAGGATATTTTCTGCATTATTAGACAAGTCAATGAAGATAAAACAAAATATTAACTATTTTAAGCTGCACTAGTCCATCCCAAAGGAATTAAGTCACCTCATTCTAATTGTACCAGGCTTCCTTGTCATAATGAGCTGGGGCTGAGCTGCAGGCTGGGGCCTGCGTTTGTAAGACCTGCAGTCCCCGGCTCATTCTGAGCAGGCTTTGCCTCTCCTCTGCTTTGCTCTTTCCCTGGGGTGATTTGCAGAGCTGGGGACCTTGTTTCCAGGCAAGGAAAGAAAGAAATGAAACTTCAATGAAGACCACAAGGGTGTGACATCCATCAGCATAGTATAAAAAGGCATCTTATGTCTCTGTTGCAATTATGTTAAGCCAGCTAATCCTGGATCTGGGCTTTCACAACCTGGATTCAGTCATGCAAAACTGCTGGTCCTGTATTTGCATCTGTAACAATATGCAGTTTCCAAATGGGCTTACTAAGACAGAAACCTGGCTGTCCTCACCTAAGCAGGGATAGTGTCTGCCCTCTTTTCTGGCTCCTCAGAAGCCAGAGTAGTCATTAAAAGCCAGAGAGATTCCTGGCAGGTCAGCCGAGCCCTGTCCTTGCTGATGTAGGTGATGGTCCTCTTGGCCCGTGTCTGCCCAGGTCCTGCTGAGCCAGGTCCTCTGGGTCCTCAGCCTTGCCCTCAAGTCCTGGTTTTACAGATTAGCTACTTGTTGGAGGTATTACAGACTCCCTGCTTTACTTCCCTCCAGAGGCCCTGGCCCTCCCCAGCTAGAGGCCTCGCACCCAGGAGCCGCCATGTGACAGGGTCACTGCTTTACAGTTCTGTGCTCTGAGTCGTTTGCTTGGTCCTGGAATGTCAGACCTGGGAAAGGACCATGAACACCTTTGTGTGTGTGCATTCGTGTGTGTGTGTGTGTGTGTGTGTGTGCAGTCCCTGACCTGGGTTACCTTCCAGCCACTTGCCTATCCACTCCACTAAGTCCCATCTCTGTTAGTTCTAGTGCTCGGCACTGTTCCGGTGTTTGTATTTGCTGTCTTATTTAATCCTCACAAGAACCTTTATGAAGTGGGTATAATTATCTCCGTTTTGTAGCTAAGGAAACATGTGGCTTCCCTGAGCCTTCAACCTGCCCAAAGCTAATAAGTTAGTGGCAGAGCTAGGATCCAAACAAGAGGCTGGGTCTCAGTCTGGGATGCCAGCAGAGTCCCCGAAGCTAGGATTAGGAGCAAGCAATTTACTGGGAGGGGATGATCCCAGAAAGCACTGTGACAGGGAACCAAGGCTGTGAAGGGGGCTTTCACCAGCAAGCCATTGCTGCGGGTGGCTGGGCTCAACCTTGGGGGACCCCTGAGAACCTGAGGAACATAGCATTTTCCCAGGAGAGGAGAGATCTTTTTTTAAAAGAGGTTTATTGGAATGTAATTCGCATGCCATACAATTCTGCCATTTAAAATGTCAATGGCTTTGAGTGTATTCACATAGTCGTGCACCCATCACCACAGTCAATGTTAGAACATTTTCATCATCCCCCCAAGAAACTCCATGCTTCTTTTAAAAAAATATATATTTTATTGTTTTTTTACAGAGAGGAAGGGAGAGGGATAGAGAGTTAGAAACACCGATTAGCTGCCTCCTGCACGCCCCCTACTGGGGATGTGCCCGCAACCAAGGTACATGCCCATGACTGGAATCGAACCTGGGACCCTTGAGTCCGCAGGCCGACGCTCTATCCACTGAGCTAAACTGGTTAGGGCGAAACTCCATGCTTCTTAGTCATCGTCCCCCAGCCCCTCCACCCCTCAGACCCAGACAACCACTAGTCTACTTTCTTTTTGTATAGATTGGCCTGGCATTGGGTTTTTGTCCACCCAACTCCTGTCCTCCACCTGTGGGGTCACTCCTGATGCTGATTCCCTGGCACATTCAGCCTGCCCAGGGTGCAGGCTCACAGGCCAAGCCCACATCCGCACAGAGAATGCAGAACACACCCTGGCAGACAGGCCCGGAAGCTGAAGGCTGTGGTGGGTGTGCAGGGCATGGGGCAGGTCTGACAGCATCTGTGACAATGTGTCTTCCCTGTGCTGCCCATGATCCTCTTCTCATCCTCTTCTTTGCTTCCCTCCATTAAATCATGCCCCTCTTTTCTTCCAAGATCCAGGGAAGCTGTTGTGAGCAGCCTCTCCTCATCACATTCATTTCATTTGTTGCTTCATCTTTGTTGCATCCTTTCCAGGCAAGAGGGTAACGCAGTCTTAGGGAGGACGGGCAGGGCATGCCTCTCTAAGCTGAGACCTGAAGGAGAAGAGTGAGCAGAGTTCTGGGGAAGAGCATCCACTTACAAAGTTGGGGAAGCGGGAATCAGCAAAGAGCTTGCAAGGATCAGACAGGAAGCAGGCTGGGGCCTGGAGTGGGGTAGCGAGGGGTAAGGGGCATGATGAAGTGGGACAAGAGTGTGGGAGCTGCAGATCCTGTACGCTGGCTCTTGGTGACTCTGTAAGGAGTTTGTTTTTTTATTCCAAAGCAATGGGAAACGAAGAGTGGTGAGCAGGGAGGCGACCTGATCTGATTTCCTGCTGAGGCCTAGTCCATTTGCCTAGGACTTTAGCATTGGATTTGCTAGCCTTCTCCAACCACCTGGCCCTCATCCAGCCTGTAGACTCCAGTCCAGGACATGGGTCCTGACACCAGCACCCTTGCTAGCCCAAACAGCACTTTGAGCAAATTAGGAAAAGGCACGAGACACTTTGTTGCCATCTGCAGGAAAGCCATCATAATTACCGTACAAGCCTAGATTGGGGCTGTGCACAGCCTGCCTGCCACCCTCAGCAGACTGCTCTGATGATGTTGCCTGGATTCCCCAGTGTTCGCTTCCCTTGTCTGACATCCCGGAGTCCTGCTTCTCTTAGACATTTCTGGTAGTCACTGCCACATGCCACTGTACTCCTTGGATCCAGGTGCCATCTGCCTGGATGGAAAGAATTCTTCCTTTTCTGCTTTTTAAAATTAATTAATAAGTTATATTTTTAATGATTTTTAGAGAAAGAAAGGAAGGGAGAGAAAGAGAACGAGAGAGATAGAAAAAGAGAGAGAAAAGCATCAGATGTGAGAGAGAAACATTGATCAGCTGCTTCCCGCATGCCCCCTACAGGGGATCGAGCCTGCAACCCAGGCGTGTGCCCTGACCAGGAATCAAACCAGCAAACTTTGGGTGCATGGAACGATGCCCAACCAATTGAACCACATCAGCCAGAGCTAAATTTTTTTTTTTTGAGATATAACTGACATTTTTAAAACTAAATTTATTGGGGTGACATTGGTTAATAACATTATATAAGTTTCAAGTGTACAATGCATCATACATCATCTGTACATTGCATTGACTTTAACATTTTTTTAAATTATCTTTTCTGCACTCGAGTTTGTTCCCCAGCACTGACTCTTGGTCAGTCTACAACTAATCTGGGATCCGTCCTCCTGGCATCCCTGAGGTTGTCTTCCCTGCCCAGCTGAGTGGTGGGGTGTGACAGTGAGGAGTGGTTTGGGTGGGGCTTTGCCTGTCTCTCTTCTAGGCATCTGTGTGGATGGCCCCTGCCTTCTAGTGCATAGGTCAGTCTGGCTGCCTGGGCCTCCCCCAGGCCCCGGCTCTCCAGAATGCAGGGAGGTAATTGCCTGTGAGAAATGTCTGTTGGGCCATCAGCACAAATGTTCTGAGGGCAGCTCTGCTTTGCAGCCTTTCCCCCCAATTCCGAGGCCCCTTCGCAGACATAGGAGGCTGGGATGTTTTCTAGGCTCTCAGCTCCACCACCTGGGAAGTGGCCCACTTTGGCTGTGCCCATTTATCCTGGTGGTGACTATGCTGGGTGTTGCCAGGGGTGCTGTTCTCTCCCCCTCTGACAGCCGGGCAGGGACCGGGCTCCCTGTGTTGGGGGTGAAGCATGATGGGGGCATGGGGAGAAGGTGGTGGAGGCCCAGGTCACGGGCCAGCGGAGGGAAATACTTCATTGTTATCAAATGGGCCAAGACGCCTTGTGCTATGACCTGGCCTCCTCTTTTTGAGCTCTGCCATCTCCCCAAATGGCAATTGGAAACTGAAACACTACATTAAATAGCATTTCTGTGCAATTAAAGCACATTAAAATGGCAATTAAGTTTCACAAACAGCCTCCTCTATGTTCCCGGGTTGATTAGGCTGTTTGTGCTCTTTTTCAAGGATGATTGTTGTAACTAAAGGCTGAGTTGTCTTTTCACGCATTGAGCCATTCTATGAAAAGCAAGAGTTCTAAATCATTTATTCTTCCCTTGGCAATTTCAGTTTATTTTTTTGCTCTTTTTTTATGGAAAATTTCAAGCCCATACAAAAGTAGAGAGAATAGTATAACATACCTCCATGCACCCATCACCCATCTCCAACAATTATCAACTCATGGACAATCTCCCCTTAATTATTTTCTTTACTGCAGATTTTTTTTTTTAAGGAAGAAGAAATGTGTAGGGAAATTCTGGTAAGAAAAATCGACATGAACTAAAAGCGTTCTATATCCCAGGACT
This sequence comes from Cnephaeus nilssonii, assembly GCF_951640355.1. NCBI lineage: Eukaryota > Metazoa > Chordata > Mammalia > Chiroptera > Vespertilionidae > Cnephaeus > Cnephaeus nilssonii. The sequence goes on along the minus strand of NC_137073.1, from coordinate 29,520,462 downwards.
GTGGTTACAGTGATGACTAAGATAAATGGCACCCATGCCCTAAGGAGCTTGAGGTGTGGTTGGGAAAACAGATGAGTGAAATGTAAGAACTCGGGATGTGGCAGGTGCTATTTCCCCTAAAAGACGTGGGAATGAATGGTCCCTAAGCCAGCTGAGGTGTGATCAGGGAAGCTGATAACTCTCTTTTCAGGACTTGGGGCCTTGCTGTCAGGTATGCCTTCCTTGAGAGATGAGGATCTGCCACTGTAATCTGTCCCATCTGCCCTTTGTCCTCCACCCGCACCCTTATTAGATGCTCATTTGATCCCTCCCTTTTGCTAAAATCTCCTAGCTGTCTCACCTCCTTCAGTCTCACGCGTGTCCAACCTCCACCCTGGATGTCTGATTCCTCTTTCTGAAACATGCTCTCATTCTGCCATCCCCTTGCTCGCCTTGCTTTGCCTCCAGTGAGGTCCTTTTCTCCACCGATCTAAATCCAAGCTTCTTGGTTTACAGTTGCCAAAGCGTTTTGTCTTGGTTCATTTCAGTGAGACTCCTCCCGCTAGAGCCTGACCATCCCCTGGTTCATTTGCAAAGGATGTAGAGAGAGAGAATTGCCCCAGGAGCCCTGAGAGGCTGGGGTTGGCATCCCCTAGGGGTGCACATCTTCCCCACCCACCCTGAATCCTCTGGATTGCAGCTGCCAAGAGACCCCCAGCAGCAGAATGCAGCCCGTTGGGGTGGGGTGGGGGGACAGTCCTATAAAGATGTTACTTCTCTCCTGGTACTAAAGCCTGTCTATTGTAGAACAGGCTACATCGCAACGTGTCTCTCTGTCTGTCATTTTTCCACTTGTGGGCTTCATGGTCTAAAAAGGACATCACTGGGGCTGGCAGCAGGGCCTTTTGAGGTTGGGCTTCTTAGGAACATTCCCTGAGGTCGCACCAAGGCCTTGACCTTGACGGTGCTCTCTTCTCATTCATGGACATAAGCTCTCTTTAAATGGATGCTCTTCTGTTTCCCTCCTTTGCTCTCCCATGGGGAGAAGAGAGAGCTCTTACCCTTCTCATTCTGGTAATGGAGGGATTTAGTGATTGCTCAGAATCTGCAGAGGCTAGGCGCAGAGAAGGACTAGGACTTGGATCTTAACCCTTTGCCCATGATGGGTTTTGCTGTCCTTCACACCTGCAGCAGCCACCATATCACACTCCCACCGGCTCAGGAGACGCCCCTCTGGGGAGTAGATGAGGGCAGGGAGGCTGGAACCTGTGCCTGGGGGGTGGAGAGGGTGGAGGCCAGGGCCAGACTGCGAGCGCCTTCTCCGCCAGGGCAAGCAGGTCGTGTTTTATTCTTGGCGCAGGGGGAAGCCTTCAGAGGGTGTTAAGCAGAGCCATGATCTGATCTAGTTCATAAAAATAAAAATGATGCGTGAGGATGCTCATCCGTCATTGCCCCCTCCTGTACCGAATTTCTTCCTTATTTTCTACCGAATCTGTACATTTCCTGTTTTTCTTGATTTCTGAAGAAGACAATTGTTTGATCTTCACATCGTCATTTTTACTGGCCCTTTTCTGGGGGGATCCGAGTTCTAACCCAGAAGTTGCTTTCCCAAGGAACTCTGATTGGATGCCAGCTCTTGAAGGCATTGTAACCTGCTGTGCTTGGAATCTGGTGTTTTTGAAAGTCCTAGAGAAACTGTGCGATTTAACCAGGAGAGCATGAATCACCCGGGAGACACAGGCCAGCCTGTGTTTCTAAAATCGATATGGCATGAGATTGTCATTTCCAGAATGCCTCCTCACTCGGTGAGTCACCGGGAAGCTTCAGAATAGCTTGTATCTCCAAACCCTGCGCTTCCTCCCAACAGGATTTGGATACACTCTCACCCTGCCCCTGGGGTGGAGGGAGTACAGATGGACGTTCTGAACAACACGTATTTCTCAAAGCCCACTGCCAGACGGGATTAAAACCGCTGCCTGGAATGAAATGGGAAGGTTCTTTGGGTTCCAGTAAATGGCCCCATGCCCATTTCCCCCTGCCTCTTGCTTGGATGAGGTAAATGGTTTAATCAGTGAATGTTGGCCAATTCATTCATTTATTCTCACATCGATTCATTTTGTAACCACACGCCCTGCCAAATGTTGTGGAGGGTGTTGAGAGGAGAAACATTGCTTCTTCCCTCCAGGAACTCACAAGGATTCTTCAGAGTCGTGGTTGAGACTCGTTTAGGTGTATTTCTGTTGGCCAAGGGATGACAGCCTCAGGTGGGGTGGCTTCAGAGCAGAAGCAGCCAGGAGGGACCAGGTGTGAGTTCAGCGGACTCAGGGAGTGTGGCGGATAGTGAAGGGTGGTTTATAATGGGCTCAGCGGTTCTCTAAGGAGTGTGTGTAACTACTGTGTGAATGCAGGATGCAGGGCAGGCGGGGAGGATAGGGAGGAATGAACTAGGGCTGTGATTCAACCAGAAGGCAGCATAGTCATTCATTCAGTGAACACATATTGAGCATTTACTGTGAGCTGGGTTTGTATAAGACTCTGAGAATTTGGTAAGATGAGGTCCCAGCCCTCAAAGAGTTCACAGTTAGGGGGAGACACACATTTAAATAGGTACTTATAATACAGTGGGGTTGGATTATGGTCATTTCTGCACAGGGTCCTAAAGTTGGGGGCCTTCTGATCCTGTGTGGCCTCTCCAGGATTCTCCCTGAAGAAGAAGTGCTAGAATTCCATGTGCAGGGAGGTGGGATGGAATCCAGGAGAGGGACCAGCATGGGCCAGAGCAGGGAGGTAGGGGGCAGGGTGATGTGTGTGTGGAAGCTGCAAACACATACTTGAAGTGGATGGCGTGAAAGGCAGGCAGGTGGAGGGGCAACCTGACTTGACCTGGATCCGGATGCTAGTAGGCTGACCATGTGATTCTTAGTCAGTGAGATTCCAGGAAGGATTACTGGGCAGGGAGTGGGGTTAGGAGTCTGGAGAAAGCAGGGTGGGAGAAGATGGGGCATGGGTTGCAGGGACCCAGCAAAAGGACTGTCAGGAAGAGACTGGAAGAGAAGGAGCAGGGGAGTGGATAGTTTGGATTGTTTAGCCGAGTGGCAAATGGTGTCACTCCTGTTTCCCCATGGAACCTATAGTGAAATCTGCTAAGGAGTCAGTGTGACTTTCACCATTCTCTGAAGTGCAAAGCAGATTGATCTCCACGTAGGTGTAGGGGAAGAGCAAAAGCTGCCAGTGGGAGATTCCTGAGAGCCATGGGAGCCACTGAAGATCCTGGATGTGTGTGTATGTGTGTGTGTGTGTATACAAGTGTGCGCATGCATAGTGAGTGCTGTGATTCCAGAATATCACACTTCTTGATAGCACAACAGAACTGTGACTGTGGGTGCTCAGGTACCATGCCAGCTCTCTTTCCGAAAGCAGGTCCTAGGGCTGCTTGCATTTGTGTGCTCACAGGTTTAAGCACTGGTGAGTCAGGCACAGGCCAGGCTTAGCACACCTGTGCCCTCGTCGTAAGAGCAGCCAGGTCTGCCACGTACAAAGGCTGCCTTCTTCCCCATTCTTGCTCATCTGCCAGAGAATCTCCACCAGCTTTTCTTTCCCCAGGATCTGGACCACAGATTTCCAGGGCCTCCCTGGGAACCATCTTTGTATTAACTGCGGCTACCCAGGCCTTCTCCATGTAATTCCTTGGGACCCTAGTGCCAACATGGCAGCCGTTCTGCCCCCAGCGAAGGAGGATGGCAGTTTAATCACATCACTGTGGCTGAACCCAACTCGGGGCCTGCTGCCCAGCAAGGCAGCACCACTCTGTTCTTCTTGGACTTCTCATGCCCAGGCTCTGAGCCCAGCATGTTTCGCCACACTAGCTTGCTTGGAAAACGCTCTCTCCCTACACATTTGGTGGCAGGATGAATGTCATCAGTCATGTTGCAAGGAAAGGACTTGGATTACCAGCTGATGGCATTGTGTTCAAGACACATCTGAGGCAGTGACAGATGGCCTGTATTAAAGTGTGACTGTTGAGTGAGCATTCCCATCATCACAGAGACTTTTTCCCTAAAATTTTGATTCTAGGAGGAATCATAGAACATTAGGCTCCTAGGGCTTCTAGAAAGCTTCTCATCTAAATGTCTCATTTAAAAGGAAACCAAAATCCATGGACATTAAGTGATTTGCCCAAGGTCAGTGAGCTGGTTGGTGATGTAGCTGAGAATAAAACCTGGGTACTTGACATTCAGTCCAGTGTTACTTGCACAGCACTGTGGGACCTCTGGATCCAGGCTTTGTCTTCTCTTAGAGACAAAAGACGAACATGCCAGAAGCCCACAGGGTAGATATAATTCTGGTGTAACATCAGCCCTGGGCTGCAAGCAGTCCTCACCCCCTCATGAGCATGGCTGGCCTTCTGGTAGGTGATCAGGTGATTCTTGGGGCCCCTGCTGGCATGGACTGACCACACCCACTAGCCCGGCTCTTCCAGCCAGTGAGGTGGCCACAGAGCAAGGGCCTCCTACCTGGTAGGGTCTGGTTTCACCTGAGATTGTTTCTTGATTCATTGGGGATGTTTGCAGTGGTTCTCAACGTTTGCTCCCTGGATCAGCAGCACCAATATCCCCTGGGAACATATTAGAAGTGCAGATAACCAGGCCCCCCTGACCTACTGACTAAGAAACTCTAGGTGTGGGCCCAACAAATCTGTCACGTGATCCTGATGCCACCCACACCTGAGGACCACTGGTCTAAGCTGTCCCCAGTAGTAAAGCTATGACAGAACTCTACCTGAAATCCATGCATGACCTCAGTCTCCAATTGAGCAGATGGCATTTCCTAAAACATTTGGTTTTTGCCCTTGGAGAAAGATGTTCAAGCAAGTGAAGTCATTGTGTTCCTGTGTGTATAACTCTCTGCTTTAATCTTATGAAAAAGGGTGAGAGCCTTACCAGCACAGGTGTGTGGCATGTACAGGGTAACAAGCATGGCCGCTCATTGTCCTGAAATTGACATTACCCCCTTGCTTTCTTTTTGTTTGCTTTTGCCCAGTAAGCCTTTGCTCATCTTTTTAACCTTTCTGTGATGTCTTAAGCAAGTGGCTTGAGAGTAGTACATGGACGGATTTGATTTTTAAACTCAGTACAGAGTCTTTTCATTTTGTATGGGAGTCTCAACTGTATATGATTATTGTCAGAATTAACACCGTTGCCCTTACTTTGTGTTCATGTTTATACCTTCTATTTGCATACTTCCTTGGCCTTGGTTAACATCTTTTTCTCTAATGTATGTTTTCTTTGTTTTTCTCTTCTCGGTGATTTGGAAAATACATGTGTTTTTTTTTTTGTTGTTGTTGTTGTTGCTTTTATTTTATTTTAAAAAATACTTAAAGCCTATATATATATTTTACAGCAATACCTGTCATTTATTTATCTCTACCAAACACTGCTCTGGGGATGCCTCACAGGTACATAGCTAGATACTAGCAGAATGGCACATGAATGGGCTTATCTTTTTTTTATTCCCATCCTCCTAAATCATCTTTAATTTTTTCAATTGCAGTTTATATTCAGTATTATTCTGTATTAGTTTCAGGTACATAGCATAGTGGTTAGACAATCATATATTTTACAGAGTGGCCCCCCCCCCAGCATTTCCAATACCCACCTGGCCCCATACATAGTTATTACAATGTTATTGACTATATTCCCTATGCTGTACTTAATATCCCTGGGACTGTTCTTCAACTACCAATTTGTATGTTTTTAAATTGATTTCAGAGAGGAAAGAAGAGGGAGCGAGAGATAGAAACATCAATGATGAGAGAATCATCGTTTGGCTGCCTCCTGCATGCTCCCCACTGTGAATTAAGCCCGAAACCCAGGATTGGGTCCTATTTATTTTTGTGTTCAACCTGTGTCTAGCACAATGTATTGAAAATAAAAGACATTTCACCTATTGTTGCAAAAATTGTGGTTGTCGTCAATGGAGATATCCATTAAATTCTGAATGAATGAAGTTAATTCAGCATATGTGGAGACATCCCTTCAGTGCAATATTAAAAGGGAAGTAAGGTCCAAAGGTAGATCAGTACAATATATAAAAATCATACAGAAAAACCATTATACAGGTCATTAGACAATACAAATTCATAGAAAAGGAAAATTAGGGCAAGATCATCAGTACTAGCACCATTTAAGTGTGAAGAACTACTGTTTGAGCCCTGATTAGGTGAGGTCAGTCCTTGGAGAATGTCATCAGGTTTCCTGGCATGTCACTGAAAAAAGATCCATCTCCCTCCTTTCTGGCCTGGTTATTATCCCTCCTCCACAGGCTGACACTATAGTCTTGATGTCAAGGCCTGTGTCAACTTTTAACTGTCTTATCACTGTGCTCATTTTACAGTCAGATGGATAATAAATATTTGCCATCTATAGTAAATCTTAAAATGTAGAAAAACCTTAAAATGTCTACAGTCAAAGTGAGACAATGATCTTGGCCGTTTTAAGAAAAGACCTCTATTTTCTCCTTAAATACACACACCACCATTACCACCACATTCCCCTTTCTGTATTTATTCATCTTTTCTTCACCTTTGAAATATGACTGGCAAGCCAAGGTTTTACCAAAATTCCCTTCAGGTTTTTGTTGTTGTTGTTGGGGGGTGGGGGAGGCCAAGTAATCAAGGTCAGTGTGCCAAACCCAAAGGGACTCTGCAGGGGTGAAATTAAATGGCAGAGAGCCTGACAATGACCCATAACAGGACAGGAGCTCTCACCTCTCCTTGCAATCCAGGGCACAGGATTACTGAGCACCCTTGAATTTCATTGCTGTGGATTTTGGTATTGCCTCACTGTCTGGGGATTCCTTCTGTTTCACTTTTGTTGCTAGAAGGTTTTAGACCAACGTAATCCATGTAGCCAGTGTGTCTCTGACCTCATGTCAGGTTCAGTGTTCTGTGAGCTGATCCCATCAGGTAGTGCTCCATCAGATGTGGCCAGTGCTCCAGCCCATCCCTTTGCATCAGCAACAGCAAAATTAAGAAGAGTGCTTATGCTCTGTTAGGTGGCATAACCTGTAACCCCAAATCTTAGTGGCATCACTAATGTAGGTCATTGTTTCTCATGTCATATGTCATCTGTAGGTTAGAGACAACTCAACAACTCTTCTCCAGCTGTGGGTTTATGGGTGTCTTATCATTCAGAGACACAGGCCAAAGAGTAGTATGTACGTGGGACATGCTGTTCTTTTGGAGGGGGCAATTAGGGCCAAACCGAGCATGGGTATTTGAAGCTCTTGTTTGAATATGGTCTGTGTCACCTCTAGTCACATGCCACTGGCCCAGTCAACTCATACAACCAAGCAAGTAGTCAGTGAGGCAGGAAGTGCCCAGGAAAGCATGGTCAGAGCAGGGAGAAGATGAATTGTGTTCAATTAATACAATCCATCTCCCTTTATAACTCTAGTATGTTCAGGGGAGAATTGGAAATCCTAGTGAAATTAGTTTCTGAATTATAGCTGTCACCCACAGCAAGGAAGAATAGTTTGAATGGGTGGATGGATGGATGAATTAATAATCCCCTATTTGCAGGGAAAAAATGTAAGGAGACTTGTAGTAAAAGAGCAGATAGAAGATTTAAACCATGTGACATAAAATTGGATGTAAAAAAAAAAGATTGAGTGTAGAATAGAAATGTAAGGTTACATAAAAATGGAAATATAAAGTGTCATTGATTGAAATGGCCCACCTCGTACTCAGGGCAAAGAGAGAATGCTGGAACACCTTACTCCCATTTGGCGGTAGCGAGATGTGCACAAGTACATTACCAGACACAACTTTCTCCACTTCTGAGTTTCAAGAACATTTGTTATTTGGGACTTTGCATAAAGAGGTTGAGCAGTATATTCAATAATACCCTCAGTGGCATATTATGCATTCCATGTGCATCTCCTGTAAGTGGGGAAGGTTGGGTGCAGGTGTTACAGCACCGCTAGGTAATTAATAATCCCTGAATTGTAGGTATATTTACCTTATCTCCCGCAACACTGATTATGCAATCAAGAATTCATTGTTACGAAAGTGCTGTTTAGGTTTGACTCCTGGGCTTTTCTATGGATAAGTTTTTGAAGTATAAATACCTACACATGTGAACAAACTTCTTGGTGAAAAATAAAGATTAATTGTTATAATCAAAGTAGAGGCATTCACTAAACAATGAGCTCTGTGATTAGAAAGGTGAACAGGAACAAAGAATTAATTAAATCTGTTTGTGGCTCAGGCAATGTTTCGCTGCTCAGTCTATTTCCTACTCACTTGGTCAGAAGGTGGCGAGTCCTGGGCCCCTGATATTCTGGGTTCACTGAGGTTTTGTGCTGAATTGGGCTCATCCCAAAAATTTTGATTTCCGTTATTCTGTTTAATTGCGAGTCAATAGTATTTGTGTTTGTCTATACGACACACACACACACACACACACACACACACACACACACACTTCTCTTAAACACTTTTAGGAGGAATGTTAGGAAGTAAATACCCCATCCCCTATCTCAGTTGCTCTGAAAGTGTGGTTGAGGAACCCAGCCGCTCCTGAGGGGCACTGTTACCAACACTGATCGCACAAACCCTCCAATTAGCACATTTTGGAGGCGCACAGGAAGTTTGCTTTTAACAAGCTCTCCATTGATTCTCAGGTGCACAGTGATCTAGATCAGCACTGTTCAGGAGAGCTTCCTGTGCAGATGGGATATGCCGTATCTGCATGGACTAGTGCTGTAGCCCCACATGGCCACACCACCACTTCAGATGTAACCAGTGCACTGGGACAACTGCATTCCTCATTTTAATTAATTTATATTAAATAACTGCTAGTGGCTAGTGGCTACTGTATTGGATGGTGCAGAGCTAGATGATAATCTGACAGCATTTGCAGCTGGAGCAATAGGAGTGAGTGACAATGTCAACACTTGTGTGTGACTTGACCTTTGGGCTTTTCAAGTTTACTACATGCCAGACCCTACTCTACGTATTTTCCATGTAATAACTAATTTAAACCTCACAGAATTCTAGGATATTTTCTAAAGATATGGGTCGGTGTGGGTCCAGTCAAGAACACAGAAGCCTACTAGGTATGTCAAGCAGAGAGGGTGCTAACGGCAGGTGCTCAGATCCCCTGGGTCTCAGTGCGGGTGGTGCCAGGAACTCTGAGCTTCCGTGGAGTGTGGAGCTCTTGTCTTCTTTCACTCCTTGAGATCTGTGGACCCAAGCTGAAGACAGGGAATGAATCGGTCTCCTTCTCCTGACTTCAAGCCTCCTGGTGGTACCTCCCATTGGTAGAATCTAATTTTATGGCACATGTAATCTGTGTAACCTAATCTAATCAGAATCTAATCAGAAAATTAATCAGAATATAATCAGGTAAAAGGGTCTAGAAAATATCATCTGGGGATTCCGTGCCCCAGTTTCACAGGGCAGCGCTCAGAAGAGTGAGCCTGTCGTTGGGAGAGAATAGACAAGTCACCGGCACAGTTTGTGATGAGTACTTCTCTTAAATGTGCATGCGTCTCAATGCATTAATCATGTCAGTACCTTCCAAGCTCAATGTCACAGGTCAGACAATGTCTTCTGAGACAGCCTGGGTCTAAAGGAACAAATCTTGACAAATTACCAATTTCTACATCACCTCAGCCAGGTTCTGTGCATAGGCTATAAGCACAGGGGCTGCCAGCTCCTTCCACAGGCCTTCATCCTTATTTTGCTAACTGGTCTACCACCTCTCTGATGAGCCTCATGTAGAACTTGAAGTTCTAGAGACAACTCTCTCCACTCCTGTTCAAAGCTCACTACTCCCAAGTGGGAGGAAGAAAGGAATAAAAAATACAAGGAAGGGAATGTGACATTTCTACACCTGTACAGGTTCCCTGCTTCTCCCAGTAAAAGCTCCATCACCTTAGTAGGGCCTTTGTGTCTCCCTCTTGTGGCCAGGGTTGTATGGAGCTCTTCACCTCTGGTGATGGATGGGGCGAGTGCGTGCCCCATCACACTGAGTCCGTGGTTAAGAGTAGTTGATGTTCAAGTTTCTTTTTTACCCATCACTTGACCAAGACATTTTGAAATACCTTTCTTAATAAAAATTTGCATTATCTAAGGGAATTTATCTTCATCACATAGCTTGAAAGTGCTCACATGGAAGCAAAGCTAAGGAATTAAGGCAGGAACCAGCTTGAGTTAGTAATATGAATGACTAGCTCATGAATTTATTAAACTGGAAGAGAACAAAATATATCCATCTTCCCTGCCAGAATCCATTAAGTAACTATGAAGTATGATGTCCTAGAAAACAGATTAGGGAAGATCATGAGAATATGCATTCTTGCATCTTGAAGTTGATGATAATAAACTTTTTTAAAAAAACATTTCTGGTTCTGTAGTAAATAATTTCAGAGCTATACTCTTTCTTGGAGACTTCAGGAAGGTATTCTCTTTGCACAGACTCCCATCCCCTGGAGAGGTGCTGGGCAAGATGGTTCAGTATCCCAGGCTTGACTTGCCAGTCAGAGCCTGTTTTCCGTCCTTACAGCCGGGGGCAGAAGGATGCACACAGATCACAGGTGTACATCTGGACACTTCATCCATGCATCTCTTCTGGACCGAGGTGGCATCGTCTCTTTACCCCATCCCTGGGGGCCTCAGAGACTCTGTAGGTTTGCTTTTGCATATTTGTTTGGCATTTCTTTGTATGCACTTTGCATATTGAGTCTCACAGTCTCAGTGCTGCCTCCTCCCTTCCCTGCTCACCTATGAGAACTGAACTTTTTTGGTACCTCGAGTCACATTTCTTCTAGCCATATTTACAGTCTAGTGTTTTCTGGGAGTTTCAGGCTCCCAACGGAGAATGGTACAAACCCAGTATCTTGTCCCCCACAGTAGTAGGAGCCAAGCTGCCCAGTTTTCTGTTTCTCTCCATCTCTGAGCCTTTGGGCCAGTGGGAAGGTGGTGAGGAAGGACCATATATCTTTCTTATCATCCCAAAAGGACAAGAATGCTGTTTAAGAGGGAAGCACAGTTGTGTTTCTCGATCCAGCCCCACTGATTTTTTTTAGTAGATATTTCTGCCAGGTTCTGGCAGTAGGCTGCCTGAATCCAAGCTTTAGAATGATCAGAAATGCTTATTTTCTCTTGTGTTTTAATTCTTCTTGCCACCTGTTGAGAATGTGGCATGAGGAGGTGGTATCCAGATGCTAGCTGACGTCTGAGTCTGGCTCATACTATTCTCACTCTTCTGTCTCTTTGTTCTGAAATACTACCTAGGTTCCTGCTCCCTGACAGATGAGGGCACGAGCTTAGATCTGTATGGAAAGGAAGGGCAGAGAGTAAAATGTACTACTTATTCTTTCATTTCTATGTGTTTTTACCTGTGAAGTAAAAGTATATAAAATTCTGTTTGGGGACCGTTAAGTTCTGCTATGAGCAGATGATTGTATAAACAGTGAGTCATCCCTCTTTGCGATGCTTCCTTCCAACATATGGCCCGATAATGACCACACTTTCTTTGTCTCTGGAGTCTGCATCGAGCATCTGTGTTGGAAGCGTGGCGGGCTCACGTGAACTCCTTAATCCTGTGGTCATGATTTCATTTGATCCGCTTATCAACATGATAGATGTCTTCTCTGGGCCATGTGTCAAGACCCACAGGGTGCTTTAGCAATTGGAATATTAGTCGGTAAACATTAAGTATTTGCACACCTGAGGCTGATTTTCCAAAGCAATTTAATTTGTAGAAATAAATGCATTTAATTTTCAGCGGTTGGAATTTTTGACTCTGTGTACTGTTACCACTGAAGCCGTGTCTGTATTACACCCAGCCAGGCCATTATCGGAGCTCGTTTAGTTGTAAAAATCAATGCATTCAGTCTAACAATTCACTTTATGACTTAACTGACTATTTTAGCCATCAGTCTATTTGGGCACTTAGCTATCAAAGATTAAAGACCAAATACCAGGAGGGTGTTTATCAACTCTGGCCACTGCTCTTCTCAGTGAACTCCTTTTCCCAGATGTCACTGAGAGGACCCGCATCTGCAGCAGCCGTGTTCACGCTGGTTTCTGGTCACACCCAACACTCTGCTTTGGGAGCCTCTGCATCTGGGCCTCACCCTTTCCCCAGGAGCAGCTGGGCAGCCTGACATGGAGCCCGGGCCTGGCCCCAGCTGTGGCCTGGACATGTTCATTGCTTAGGGGAACATAGAAATGGGCCTTCAGCCTTGAAGAGCTTCTTGTGTACTGGGAGTGCACGGATACAGATACATCTGAGGTGACTCAAAGTTGAGTGATGGCAAGTGCTTGGCACACATGAACTTGGAAGAACAAGATCCTTCACATATGATCTTGCACAGTCAATCCCATCTCCTGGTTCCTCCTTCCCCAATGCACCCACACAAGGACCCCATGCTCCTGTCCTCTTTGGTTGCTTTGCATGCCCTGAACACACCATGCACATTCAAACCCCCGTTTCTTCCTCCATGAGCCCATGGTCTCTGCTGCCTGGATGCCCGTTCTCATCCCACTGTATCTGTCTGCCTGGTGGGGGCCTGTTCATTATTTAAGGCCCAGCCCCAAAGCCCCCTCCTCATCCCCCTCTCCCCTACATCAGTCTCTCTGCTTCAGGAGTATTGTTTCCCTCTACCCTGTAGGTTTCATATCACAGTTACTTGACTACATATAACAAACTAAGACTCTTCCATGGGGAGGATTGTGTTTATGTGTCTTTGTATCCTCAGTGCCTAGTGTTAAGGTGGAAGATTGAATGGTGCCCCCCCCCAAAAAAAAAAAAGGTATGTCCACATTCTGACCTCCAGAACCTGTGATTGTGACCTTGGAAAGGGCAGGGCAGGGGGTGTTGATGCAATTAGGTTAAGGCTTTTGAGCTGACACCATCCTGGATTACCCAGGTGGGCCCTAAGTCCAATGGCAAATGTCCTTATAAGAGACAGAAGAGGAGAAGTCACAGACACAGAGGAAAGGGGTGAGATTGGAGTTTTGCAGTCACAGGCCTAGGAGCCACCGGAAGCTGGAAGAAGCAAGGGCAGATTCTTCCCGGGAGCCTTTGGAAGGACTTCTGGCCTATAGGATTCCGAGAGGATAAATCTGTGATGTTGGCCACCCAGTTTGTGGTCATTTGTTAAGCAGCCCTAGGAAATGTCTGTCTGTCTGTCTATAGATAGATAGATAGATAGATAGATAGATAGATAGATAGAGTGACTATTACAAATTCAGAGCTCATCTGTTAAATGAATAGACAGTGATAATTTTGTACTTAGAACACAAAGTGGTTAAAGATATTAAAAAGGAAGGAGAAAGGATATTTCAAAGGAAAGAGAAAATTCTTGATGTGTCTCCTACCCCAGTCACATTTTTATTAGTCCACTTGAAACCCTGGAAATCCGAGCTCACCAACACTGTTTCAAGCTCTGTGCTCGTCTGTGAAGGATGGCATGGCCCCATTGCTTTAGCCCACAACGCACGGAAGGCAACTTCATTCCCTCTGTTTCTAGTTTCCAGCAGGGAGCAAGGACCAAGAACTCTTACTTTGAGCTTTCCAGTCCACCTGATAGGATATGACGGATTGCAGAGCAAAAGTGCACAAAAGACATCATCAATTAACCCAATAAAGTTGATTTAAAGGCTTTTAAACTTGAGATCCAGTTCAGTGCCTGTGAAAGATCTTTCTAGTCCCTTGAAGTGATGAAATAAAATGATCAATCGCCCTTATCAGCCTCCCTTTTTTGGTAATGTGGTGGTAGGAATAGGTTCTCTGCTGTCAAATTAACCCTCATCTTATGAAGGGCTTCTATGGTCTCTTCCCTGCCCTCACTCAGCTCAGGAGCCGACCGGGGATCTCATTTCTCCATCTGTCTCCTCACATTCTATGGGAGGACTGGAGGAGGCAGATCAGGACCAACTGTAGTGATTGATTGTTCTTTATTCAAGCTACTATGCTGGGCCCTTTGCAAAGGATGTGGGGAATCTTGGAGGTTGAAATGTTTTGAATGTCATTTGAATTATAAAAATATAAATATATTTGTAATGAAAAAAATTCAACCCATTGAGAATGATATAGGCCCAGAGTTCCTCACCTTACTCCCTTCCTTTGAACAGTTGGGTATCTAGCCTTCCAGACCCTTTCTTTATGCATTTACCAATATGTGTTTGTGTGCGGTGTGCACTACATGTACTCATAAACATACATGACCCAATTCCACTTAAATTCAACAAACTTTTCTTCAATAAATATGTTCATGGCACCTACGACGTGCCAATTCTGAGTACATTTTTCATATTGTTCTGCAACTTACTTTTTTTTTCAGTTAATACACCAAGGGCACATATCCATATTTGGAATTTAGTTCTACCTCAGTCGTCTTAACAGTTGGATGCCATCTGGTTCATCTCATAAACCAATATTTATTGAGCACCTACTGTATGTCATCCAGTATTCTAAGTCCTGGCCTTATAGCAGAAGTCTGTCTGCCCTGTGCAGCATTTTAATCAAGACCTATTGATGCACATTAGGTTATTTCTGTATTGTTTTCTATTACAACAAATGCAACAGTTAATAACCTTAAATGCATACTTACGTTTCACTGCACAGATATATTTCTGGGCCAGTTTCCTGGAAGTAGAAGTAATCTGCTCAGTCATATGAACATGACAGTTATAATTCACAACCCAGAATGGGAGGTTTGAACTGCCCATGATGGTAGCACTCACCAATGGGCTATTTTCTTTATTAACGCAAGGCTTGTTACCATCCATTTCTCCTTTTTTAAAAAAAATATATTTTTATTGATTTCAGAGAGGAAGGGAGAGGGAGAGAGAGATAGAAACATCAATGATGAGAGAGAATCATTGATTGGCTGCCTCCTGCACGCCCCCTACTGGGGATCGAGCCCACAACCCGGGCATGTGCCCTTGACTGGAATCGAACCCGGGACCCTTCAGTCCCCAGGCCAACGCTCTATCCACTGAGCCAAACCAGCTAGGGCCACTTCTCCTTCTTTGAAGCCCTACTTGCCCAGGCTGAATTCTTTAAGCCACCACACAGTGTTAAGCTAAAGAAACAGTGTCTGCTTGCTACCAGGTTATATGGAGAGAGAATTAATTTTTCAATCTCCTGTCCCCACCCAGTTCCCATTAACAACCGCCCCAGTACCCCTTTCCCCCGCCACCTCTACCTGTGTAACCTGGTCACTATTCTGCTCTTTTCCAACACCTGACAACATGAGGAGATCTCAGCTGCACCTTCCTGTGAATTCTTCCTGAGAACCCAACAGGATCGCATTGCAAATCTGAAACAAGAATGGAAAGGACAACTTAATTATAAATATGACCACTTACTGACTTGCACATCATGTCTTTCTGAATGACTGCTGCTCTCTCATGAATATGCATGGAGGTGCTTTTCAGAGAAGACTTCTTTAGGCAGAAGAGTTACTGATGAAAGTGTGTCTTAATCAGGCCCATTCTTTCATTCGCTACCCATCAAATATTGATAGAATGCTTACTAAATGAAGGACGATGCATTAAATGCTGTTGACTATATGCAAGAGGACTGAAACAGGAGCATATTGTTAGAGCAGGAGAACTAGACCACATACGTGAGTAACTGCAGTTCAAGGCAGAAGCAGTACATGCCTGAGAGGTGAGGGGCAAAGCTTGCTCAGGTCCACAGGAGGCAGCACCACTTCCCTTCGCTGCTGATGCTCTGGGAGAAGCCACTCTTCCTTAATAAAAGATAATGATAATCTTGAGATGGTTATTGAAATTGCCAAGGATGTCACTGAATCAGAATACATAGACCTGTATTCTACTTCCCTTGCTCTTTTGAGAATTAAAATATACAGCATCTATTTCTCAAGCAGATTTACCCAGACTCCTTCTGCCAAGGTTAATGAATCCAGAGCCTCATCAGATTTAAGATCCCACCTGGCAGAGGTGTGGAATCCCAGTAACTTATAAATTTGAGCTGTTGGAATGTAGAAATCAAGCCGTTTGTCATAGGAGGGTTTCTCAGGAACTCGACACCTGCACAGTTTGTTTTAGTGTCTTTAGGGGTAAGATACTTGACCTTTTAAAAAGAAAGCCCCCGTTCAAAAGAATTTCATTTTCCTTTGTCCTTTGGTCAAAGTTTCAGTAACCTGGGGTTGGGTTATGGTTTCAACCCTTGTTTGAGAATATGTTTCTCATCCTGTGCCTTGTCTGTGAAATTGACCCTAACATAGTTCCCATCCAGTTTATTTTCCCCTGAAATAGGGAAGAAATGAATGGTGCATTGTCACCCTCCCACCCAAAATGATGAAGTCCAGGGTGATAGGAGTTCATTCTGAGAACTTGTTGCAATTTACATTCATGCTAGCTATCCCGTCCTTCCTGTCTTTCCTCCTCCACAGGTGTAGGCTGATTCTGCCTGAGCAGATGGAGGTAGCTTTCAAAGCCAAGTTAGGAAAGTTGCTTTGTAGTTCTGGCCTGAGGCTATTGTTAACTTCACACTGTGGAGACCCAAGTTTCCTTCAATAGCATCCCAGCTGGCATTTGTTTTGGTCAGAATGTGAGTGTCTTAACCAGTTTCATACTTTGAAATCCTAATGCCCAGTGTGACAGTGTTAGGAGATGGGGTTTTGGAGAAGTGATTAAGTAACAATGGTAGGACCCTCAGGTATGAGACCCATGTCCATGACACAAGGAGAAGTTTGCAACCTAGAAGACTGTCCTCCTTGGACCGTGCTGGCACCCAGATCTTAGAGTTCCAGCCTGTGAGAAATAAATTCCTGTTGTTTATAAGCTACCGAGCCTGTAGTATTTTGTTATAGCAGCGAAAAAAGACAAAGACAGCATTTCTTTCATTGAGAAATATTCACCAAGAGGAGATAGTAGAGAGGGAAGGCCCTTCTGAAGAGTCCCTCTGATTTTCAGCTTCCTCTTTGATGAGCTATGTTTGTACAACTTCCTTAAATCTTTCTGAGTTTCCATTTCTTGATCTCTAAGATAAGTAATTTAATACCTGTGCCTCCATTATATGGATTTTTTTTTGAGGGTCAAGCAAATTATGTGAATTAATCTCAAAAGCTTGATTTATAAATTATAAAGCTGTATTTCAATGTAGTTATTTAGTAATTTCCATCAATGTTGGCAACAGGGAGAAACTGCCCAAGCTCCATCAGCTTGCTGGCTAGTGTTTGCATTGCAGGATCCAACTTTAATATCTCTTAACCTCTTTTTTATATTTTCCATCTGTTTATATGCTCTTAGGGTGATTTCATTAATATATCCCTTTGTTCACTATTTAATTTTGTAAGCTATAAATAATCTGCTATTTGACCTGCCTGCTGTGTTTTCCATTTTAAATCTCTATTTTTCATTTCTAGAAGTTTTGTTAGGTTATTTTTCAGTCTGCTCATTTAGTTTTTATAAGGCCTTATTTTTATGTTTTTGACCCCTATTTTATGTTTTTAGTCATTTGAACATTTTTATCTTGTGCTATCTATCTGGTAGTTCTATGACCTCAAGTTCTTGGGGATTCTAATTCTATTGTATTTGCTGACTCACTCATGGTGGATTGTTTCCTCATATGTTTGTAATTTTAGATCATGAGCTCATCTTCAGTGGAGCTTCTGGGTTGGAGTTCTCTTTTGTCTGAATCTGGGTTGAATTGGGTCCCTCCAGTGAGGTTTTTATTTGCTTTTGCCAGTCCCTCCTAGGTGTCACCAGTGAGAATTACCTACGTTTCATGTAAATTTCTAGGCTGCTTGTTTCCTGACTATGCGATTAATGTAAATTACAATCTCAAAATCTATTATGGGCGATTCATTATGAATTTTTAGGGGACCCTTTCCCCACCCCGCCCATGCCCAGAGCCCCAGAGGAGACAGATGTATTTCCTTGTGTTTCCCTGTGACATATGTTGGAACAGTTTTTCTGAATGCCGATGGCTGATGTGATCACCATGCTGAGAGTCAGGCCTGATGGTTGGCCTTCTTGCTGTGTTGGAGCAAAACACCCAACTTCTCTGACCTTCAGTGTTGCAGTGTTCGAGAGTCTCAAAAGCATGTGCTATTGCTCATCTAAAAGTATCCCTGTGAGGATCAGATCGGATTACAAATACATGTGGAGCTCAGGGCCTCCGAACCATAGAGGAAGCTGTGTACCCATGGTGGCTGCTTGTGGTCTCCCCACTGCAGAAGTGGGGAAATTCTGGGGGTGGCGCTGCTGGACAGGGCATGCCCTTATTTCATGTGCAGGCATTGTCCTCCTCTCAGAAACCCTCTCATGGGCCCACCTGCCCACATTTGGTAAATTTGCCTGCCTTTAAACAGTAGAAGAGGATTTGATTTTTGTCTTTGCTTCTTTCCTTAAATTCTGTCTCAAACTTGGAGCTGGGTCCCTGGCTTCAGGAGAGAAACCCAAGCTGACAGGGGAGGGGCCGTTACTGTTTCCATGGATAATGAAGGCAATTTTCCAATGGGAAAGAAAGCACAATAAAAGCTATCTCCTGCAAGGGCTCTCATTACCCGATCTCTAGTCTTTTCTAAGCAATCGGGGCTGATGCGAATTGTTTTCCAGAGTTTTCAAATAAAGAAGTGATTTGCACACAATGATTTTTAAGGACACTTCTAGCACTAATATTCTGTGAATAGATTTAGTTGGAGGCTGTGGGAAAGAGTTAAAGTTCATGGACCCTGGGAGCTCTGTTCATTTTTTTATTTTCTTAAGTGGTAGAGACATGTTCCTGTCTCATTCTGCCCCCAAATGACTAGGACAGCAGCCTTTTCTTATGCCTTTGCTCATTCAGCCCTGTGCCATGGGCCTGACTCCCTCTTTTCATTGTTAAGAGGGAGGAGACCAGCTGGCCTTAGGGTCCAACTTTCCCAGTCAATTTCTCAGCCAAACATCTTCTTAGCCTTTGACTTAACTTATCTGTGAGGGGACCCATTCCTGCCTGTCTCCTGTACAAGCTTGTTATGAGGCTCTGTAAAATAGGCAAGCTTAGGAAGCGTGGAACCTGGCACAACTGGAAAAGAAAAGATGGCCCACTGGGGTGTTATATTGTCTCTATAGGATGGTGTGTGGAAAAGTCAACATAAAAGGCCTAAATGCTTGTTCTTAAAAAGGCCTGCTTATAAGGCTGGCCCTTGGCTGGCATCTAGGAACTTCGATTTTTGATAAGAGTGGCTCCCTACACCTAAACTGTTGGAACAAACAATATGGTTTATGCCAAGTGCCTGCTTTCCTCCTGGGAGAATGGAATTTTCGTGCATGCCAGGCAGAGGGTGTCTCCAGGATCACCCTCCCAATAAAAACTCGGGGTACTAAGTCCCTAATGAGCCTTCCTAGTATTGTCACAACCATTGCCAGGGGAGTTAAGCATGTGCTGTGTGATTCCACAGGGAGAGGAACTTGAAAGCTTGTGCCCGGTTTCTCCAGCTTTCCTCCATGCACTTTCCCTTTGCTGATTTTTCTTTTGATCCTTTTGTTGTCATAAATCATAGTATGACCATAAGCTGTGTCTTATGAATCTTCCTAGTGAATGATCAAACCTGTGTGGTGTTGGGGACACTCTGACACAGATGTCATTATCTAAGATTTGAGTAAGACACTGCACTGGGCTCCCCCTAAACACCGCAGTGCCCTGACCACACAGGGCTCAGAGCCCAGGCTGTGACTCTCACCAGGCTCATGTCTTACAGAACAGGAGGCAGCGGGCCTGGCTGGAGCAGGAGGGACGCAGGCTAGAGGAGCTGGGAAGATACACCACCTCTGGGCATAAGGGCTGGACTCCAGAAGAACAGGGAGGTGCTGGAGGTGGGGCAGGAATAACCTGCCTGAGGGAGTGCTGTGCCCAGGGAGGACCAACCCATTTTGACTCTGTGGACCACTCCCAACAGCATGGTTCTCCCTAGGCAAGGGCAGGGCCCACCAAAAGTGAGGCAAACTAGTGGAGGGGTCAGGCGGGGAGAAAGCTCTACAGGCCTTGTCTGGGAAAGTCTGGGTTCAGGTCTTGGCTCTGCCACTTACTATGATGCTGGGAAAGTTATTTACCTCCTTTGTGCCTCAGTTTCCTCATCTTTAAATTGGGGACATTAACAGTACCTACCTCATAGGTTGTTGGGAGGATGAAGTGAAATAATGTATGTAAATGCTTAGAACAGTTCCTAGGACTTAACAAGCACTTGATTAACCTCAGTGATGATGGTGTTGGTGGCAAAGCAGCAAATTCAGGGGCCTGGACATCACTTCCCCTCAAGCCAGCAGCAGAGGCCCCTCCCAATGGACAGGTGAAGAGAGGTGTGCCCTGGGCTCATAAATACCAGTCAAAACCGCAGCTGCTCAGTCCGCTCTTGGGAATACACCCCTGCTCTGATTTTCACTCTGCAACTCCTCCCTCTGGGTCTGGACTTGACTCTGGCCCTGAACTTGGATTTTTCTGGCCTCCTCCCTGGAAAACAACTGGAGCCCTATCTTCTACACTGAACTGGCAGGGCTGCCAGGCACAGCCCAGCCCTTCCAAAGGTCAGCCTCATGCCTAAACTCCCGGCTCCCCCTTTGCCAAGCTCCCTCCTCCAACCCAGCTGCTCCCAATACATCATGAGTCACAGCTGTTCTTAGTATTTCATCCCACCCTGGCCTCCTCTCAAAGCCCTCCATGACAGAATTATTCTCCTTTGTACCCAATTTGATGAGTGTGGATGGCAAGGATGCAATGCATTCGTCCTATCCATTAAGGGCTGAAGTGTGCTCTACGGCTGACTCGTGGTACCCACTCTCTCTCATCATTGAAGACTATGTGTGCAATGCCCACAACAGGGAAGAGATCAGCATGGCCATTTCTCTAGCCCTGGGGCCTGGGGTGGGGAGACATGGGAAGAATGGAAAACTAAACAATACACTCGCCAAAGAAGAGCTGCAGACAACCGGCACTCGGAAGGTGCACACTGTGCTGAGCCAGTCAGATCATTCCTGGAGGCAGCTGGGCTGAAGCTAACCCCATAGAATATAGGGATTGAACAGGAGGTAGCAGGGGACAGCCTGTACATGGGAAAGAAGCACAGATGCTCTGGGCATTTGAGTGAGAAGCAGAGGATTCACAGAGAGGATGAAGAAAAGGGATGCAGAAAGCTAGGAAGGGGGCAGATCTCAGTGAGCCTTGAGTGTTGCCTAGGAGTTTGGGACCCATCAAATGTTCAGGTACCTTGAGGTGAGCATGGGAGTGACCTTTGAGTGGTTATTGCCTTTGCACTCGGAGGCAGGTGAGAGAAAACCTTTTGGGCATTGGACGGCATTTTGAGGCAGAGCCAGCTGGTGTCACTGTGAGTAGCATCGGTGTCCTGTCTCCTCTTCCTCAGAACAGAGACATTTAGAAAGGAATGATTTCATTAAGAAAAAAACAAACAAAAAAACAACACAGTGTAAGTCCTGTTCCTGTAAAGTATTGCTTAATTACATGTGCTCTATCTCCGTGTAATTAGTCTTCTAAGGAAACAACTGACTGCACTTGCAATTTATCTCACTGAGCCAGGAAGCAAATGAGAAGCTACGTTGCTTTTATGCTTCTGGGGGTTCTGGATAAAGTCCCTCACCAGCCTCTGGACTCCCGTAACCACGTGGCCTCTGTGTATGATCCCTTCCTCACACCCTATCTCCGGGAGGTCAGCAGCAGCACATTTCATATTCAACGTGGTCTTACTGTTATTCCAATAAGTCTCCCAAACTCCAAGTCTACGTGGACTTGATGGTCAGTCCTGGGCACCCACCCCTTTGTTGATTTGATTCCTGAGTGGAGTTCCAGAGGCTTTTAGACCCAAGTGGGTTGAGGAGACGATAGAAGGAAGATCTTCATGAACTTCTTGGTCAAGCTTGATAAGTAATGTTTTGGTTAAAATTTCTTGAACAAAAACATTTTTTAAAATCTGTCTTTTCCTTTACCTCTCTGACTGCTTATTAGATTTTGTTTCTGTTATTTAAATTTTGCTTGATATTTGTTTGACTTCTTGAATCTGTAAGTTGATATCTTTCTGCAGTTTTGGGACATTTTCAACCATGACGTCTTCCAATATTGCTTCTGCCCTGTTTCTCCTCTTCTGGTATATCACAAACCAGTGTCAGAACTTACTCTATTCTCTATCTCCTCTACTCTCCTCTATGTATTTTTCATCTTTTTACCTCTCTGTGCTTCGTTCTGGAAAATGTCTTCTGACCTGCCTATCTTCTACTTCATTAATACTTTCTCCAGCTATGTCTAATCTGCTATTAAACTACCCAGCGAATTCCTAATTTTACTCAACTTTTCAATTTTACATGTTTCTCTTTATTCTTTTTCAAACCTTCTGTGCCACTTTGTATAGTTTGTATTTTTCTGATGAAAATGTTAAGCTTGCTTTTGAGATCTTCATATATAATAACACAGGTATTTTGCAATTAGTATTTGATAGTGCCAATATCTGGAGGTTATGTGCCAATTGTCTGTTATTTCCACAGATCTGATTTTTGATATCTTGACTCCTGATGTTTCTGATTACCTTTGATTATGTGCTAGAGATCATATTTGAATACTTATTTATTGAATTAATTTGAAACCTAGGATGATGTTATCTGCCTCCCCTGAGAATTTTTGTTTACTTTTGTCAGGATCACAGGAGTGCTAGCAGCCTTGATCCCTTAAGTAAAATTAAAGATTTGAGGGTCTCTGGGTCTGTGGGAGGGCAGGTTGATTTCGAGTAGAGAGTTAGCTTAGGGACAGCCTTTCACTATCCTAGATAAAAATGGAAGGTGGCTTGCCTGGCTGGCGTGGCTCCGTGGATGAGCGTCAACCTATCATGGTTCGATTCCCAGTCAGGGCACATGCCCGGGTTGCGGGCTCAATCCCCAGTAGGGAGTGTGCAGGAGGCAGCCCATCAGTGATTCTCTCTCATCATTGATCTTTCTCTTTCTCTTTCTCTTTCTCCCTCTCCCTTCCTCTCTGAAATCAATAAAAAAAATATATTAAAAAAAAGAAAGGTGGCTTATCAGGTTGCCCATCCTTGATAGGCACTGAAGTCCAACTTTTAACTCTGGTCTTTTGAGGTTTCCAGAAATGCTCAGCCTCTTAGCCCCCTTTCTAGACTAGTACTTTCCTCTGGGCAGAAGCAAACCCAGTGCTGGGCTTCTCTCTCTTTGTTCCAGTGTCAGCCAGGTCTCAACCCAATCATTTTCATTTTTTTCATTTTTAATAGATTTATTAAGAGTTTAAATTATTTTATCCAGTTTCCTTCATTGTTTTCAGCGATAGTGTTGTTCAAATCAAATAATCTGACATTCCCAGGGGCGGAAATCATTATAATTCTCTAGGATATATTCCTAGCAATAGAATAGGTCTTAAGACATGTAGATTTTGAAGACTCATGAGACATATTGCCCCCAAAATTCCAGAAAACTTGTTTTCTTTATATGAGTCCTTTGTTCTTTTTCCTTCCCAGTTTCTGCCCGTGTCTTAGAGTCCATTCATTCTTCTAAGTACTTGGAAACATGTAGTTGCAAGTAGATGTAAAAAAATGTTGACTTCCCCCTCCCTAACCTACCCCCTGCCCCATATTTGGATTCAACTTGTTCTCTAGCTCCCATTTCACTGCTGATGGAAAAGAAAACGAATCTTGTCATTTCAAGGTAACTCAGTTTCTTCCAATTTAAGGCTCCATTTCTTTGAAGTCAATTGCTCAGTGAAATTGGGATTAAACAGACTGTTCTTTGTAAGGGCCTCCCTTCCACCTTGAAAGGTCTCCCTCTCCCGCCTCCCCTCTCAAATAGCACCCAGGAGCAAGGAGAAGCTGGGGAGAGATGTCTGGGCCACAGACTGTCCGCTGGAACCTCCCTGTCCCTGCTGACTTACCTCACACTTCCCCATCTTCAGATTTTATCCCCTCTGTAGTCACTGCTGATGTCCTTGGTCCTGAACTCAGGATGCAATATCCACTCATTCTGTGCCCTCTGATCCTCTGATTTGTGTTCAGCTACCAGTATTTGCCACCCCTTCCCTGGGGAATACAGGAATGCCAGGTTTAACTGCATGCTAGGAGCTGGCTGTGGGTACTGGGAGCCCTATTGTAGGTCTTCTCTCTGCTTGAACATCACTCCACCATTTCTGCCCCACTGCCTGGGTTCTCTGCAAGGCACTCTCCCACCCACAGAGTGCTAGGCAGCAAGCACAGCATCATCTCTGTTGCCATTCCAGCCTCAATCTATTTGCAGAATTTCTCTTTCCGCACCCTGAATTGCACCCTGCACAGAAGGACTAGGCTAACAGTCCCTCAGAAGAGGCCTTCCGCAGGTCTGTCTTCCTTCCTCCACTCTCTTCAGACTCAGTCCCCAAGCCAGGAAGAATTAGCCTCCTTTGGGGATTGGAAACACCCCATCTGTCAGTGGTTCTCAACCCTGGTTGCACTTTTGAACCAAAAATGAATGTCGACCAAATGAATCCGAGTGCCTGGGAATGACCCGAGCACAGGTAATTTTTTAAAGCTCCCCAGGTAACCCGAAGGTGAGCCAGCGCCGAGCACCATGGCTGGCCGTGTCACGCCCTCCATCTTCTGGCTTTGCCTGACTGTTGTCCTTGATATTTCAAGGGAGATGGAGAATTTAGAAAATACTTCCCCCCAGGGCCTGGCTTGTGCACTTGAAATCCTGGCTTCAAGACTGTTTCAGAAGTTAGCTTCAAGGTTTGGGTTTTATAATCACAGCCGAAAATTAACATCTTTGCTTCTCTTCCTCCCAGCTCTGCCAGTCTTAATCTACCTCAAAGCTGCAATTGCCTCTGAATGAAAGAGCAAAGCCAGACTAGAAAAGGCCATTCATATATTTCAAAATATAGTGTTATTTATTTGACTGCTTCCTTGGATCTATTTTTCTGCTAAACTAGCCCTTAAATAAGCAAGGCCATCAGAAAGCTATGACCTCATTTTGGCCTTGGGAACAATTATTCTCATCAGATACGCGGGTAAATGCTGTGAGCCAATGCTGACCAGTGACTTACAGATCTGGGAAGCTCCTTACTTACTGAAGTGGTGTTGCAAGGAGACTGTTCACCAAGTTCCTCAGTAGAGAAATTTCTTTTGGGTCCTCATGGCCAAGTAGCTATACTTCTCTTTTAAAGAATATTTTAGACACTACAGAACATTTCTGTTTGCAGGAAGCGTGGAGCTGAATGTGTGGCCCGCCTTTACTAAATGGACCTTTTGTACACTGCGCTCACCCTTGGCATCACCTTATCCTGCTCATTCTCATTTCCCCTTTGTTCTCTTGTTCTCATTTAGTTGCTTTTAATTTTATTTTATCCCACGGTGACTGCATTTATATGGGATGTTCTAAAACTTTCTCTGAGACATTTCCACCAGGCACAAATATCAGTACTCTTCCTTTCTTTAGAGAAGAACGCATGTTTCGCTAGCCTGATACCACTCTCAAGTGCACGGCCCAAAGCCTATATGAAATTTGTTCTCACATCAGCCCTGGTTGCTGAGAGAGATTATTATCCTCCTTTACAGATGAGAAGGAGGCTCATCCATCTTTCAAGTCTTTCTCTCCCCCTGAGCCTCTTATCTGTCCTTTTTAAAGTTACCTTCTTGTCAGTCATGAGGGACCGAGTTGTTCCTTGTGGAGTCTCACTCACCTTCAGGGTTTTTGCAGTTTTTCTATAAAGGGCCAAATATTAATATTTTAGGATTTATGAGCCAAGGCAAAAATCAAGGCTATTATATGGGTATTTATAAACAAGAGCCAAAACAAATTTTCACAAATATTTTACTGATGAAATAAAAAATGTGGTAGTAAGGCACACAGTTTTTTGGAGTTATTATGTCTACTAATGAGAAAAATTGAATTTTTTGTTGAGGAAGGGTTGCTCTCATCTTTTAATAGGTTTTAAATATTAACAAAAAAACATTCCTCATTGTCTGGCTGGACAAAAACAGATTGTGTAACCCTGGCTGGTGTGGTTCAGTTGTTTGGGTATCATTCTGTGCACCGAAAGGTTGCCGGTTTGATTCCAGGTCAGGGCACATGCCCCACTTTGAGACTCAACTCTCAGTAGGGGGCCTACAGGAGGCAGCTGATGGATGTTATGTTCTCACATTGATGTCTCTCTCTCTCTCTCTCTCTCTCTCTCTCTCTCTCCTCACCCTTTCTCTTTCTCTAAAAATCAATAAAGTATTCTTTTAATAAAATAGGTGGTATAGTTTGTTGACCTCTGTCTTGGGCCTTTCCTCTTTTTCTCTTTCCCAAACGTCCACCCAGATATGTTTCATTGCATACAAAATAGCTCACCACACAAAGTGTTTCCTCTTCTTTAGGAACTTTGTGCTTTTACAAAAAGCATCTTCAAAGGATTGCTTGCAAATGAGTTTCTCAAACAAAATATGATTAGCAAAGAACGAAGTGTGATGCTTGAGAAAATCACCTTTAGGAAACATCTTACTAGAGAGTTTCTATATGGTCTTTGTTTTACTGAAACCAGCCCAGAGGAAATCAGTCAGCCAAGGAAGTGCGTTTGGGACTGGCAACTTCAATCCCCACCGGCGTTTTCCGCATCTGTGAAAAATCACACTCCAGAGAGAGGAGCATTTCCGTTATCCTCCACAGGGAAAGGCTCTTATTACCTAGACAGTTCACTTCCCAATCCGGAGGAAGTTGTTGGTTTCAGCAACAATAGGGAAAGTGCTACCTCCATTTAACAGGCGAGGCTCGGGCCTCTGGGCCCTATTTTCTTGTGAGATATTTGTGTGTTGGAGACAGCATTTGATTTTTAAAAAGGCAGAGGGACTTACCCTTGTAAGTGTTTATATGTATAGCAGAGGCAAATGGAACTTTGAGTATTAAATTACTGTACTGTGCCAGTTGAGAATTCTATGCAAGCCAGCCAACTCCTTCCCCCAAATTGTATTTTTAGTGTTTAGCAGCTGCAAGTTTCCAGAAATCTTCAGAGCGGGACCACTTATTCTACCCAGTGCGAAGCTCTTAACTGCTGACAATTTTCAATGATTTGGTTGGGGAGGCAGTAGGATACCTAGGAGGCAGTGGGGTCAAATACCACCTGCTGCTTCTCACTCCACATGTACATGGATGGGCCTGCCCTTGACCAGTTCACTTAACCCTTAGCCTCAAGTTTTCTCAGCTAGAAGGTGGGGCTAATCTCTACCAAGTAGAGCTGCTTTGAGGCTTAGAAATAATTGTGCATTGTCACATCCATTTGCTCAGTTCAGGGCGTTGCTGGCCTGAGTGATGCAGTGCCCACCCGCTCTCCTCCCCCTCCCTGGCCTGTCTTTTGGTCCCTTGAGCATATCAGTGTCTGTGCCAGAGGGTGACTGAGGAAGGCAACATCCATATCAGTCTCTTGTTCTGTTGATTAGGAAATGGTGCAAAAGAATTCATGGTGTGTGCGATATTGCAACCAAGTGCATGGAAATAAGTGTGTTTTGATTAACCAAGCTACCTATTGCTGAAGAAGTAGACAGTCCCATCAAAATACCCAGTGATGTTGTACCCTGAGAATAGGATTTGCACAAAGTCATCCAAGACAACAGGGATGGTGTTGAGTTTTATGTGCTTTTACTACTAATGAGGCATTGGCATTAGAAGGTGCTCAGCAAACAGGCCACACATTAGCTGAGGCAGAGCTGGGACCAGTGAAACGGCAGGTGTTTAAGGTCAGACACAGGTAGCAAGTCCCCACAAGAGAGGCCCTTTGGAGTCATGAAACGAGAAAACAGGGTGAGCCTGGGCCCCTGCCTCGTGAACCATCAGCCTAATATGAATTTGGAGATGTGGCCACCAGAGACAGGTGACTGGGACCTGCAAGAGCAGCAGGAAGTGAAAGGCTGGGGTGGGCAAAGCAAAAGGCAAACATTTTGGCCCCAATACTCTGAGTAATGACAGAGACAACCAGCTATACAGTGACATGCACACACCCTGGTAGGAGCCGTCACTGAACAGGAGCCCCTAAGGGAGTCCCTTCTCGATGGGGGCTTCATTCTGAGGACAGCAGGTCACCCAGTCCTCTGTCTTCTAGCTCCTTCTTTCCTCTCCATCAGTGAAACCTGCTCTAACCACTACATGGCCTTGCTCACCAATGTATAACAGGGGGGCACCCTGGCTTCAACCAGAAATCATTTTTATTAAGGAACAACAAAAATAGTGTTTGCTTGCTTACTAGGAGGGTAGAATGTGTTTTTATATCTTCAAGTGCCTGAGACTTAGTCCAACAAAGGCGTCCTGCATTGTCTCACAGTGCTGGTTGACCAGATGAACAAATGCACAGATGAGGGATAATACTTGATCCTGACTCAGAACCCTTCCCTGCGAACGAGAAGTTGTTCAGAACTGAACAGATGCTGGGGCCAATGGGGAGGTGGGATTTCACACACGTTCTCTTGGACTCCTCCTGCACAGGTCCAGACTCTGCTCTCAGTCCTGGAGCTGAGGGATGACTTTGGTCAGTCTAGGCCGTCTACGGGGCAGGCATCCTCCACCATGTCACTGTGGGCTGGACAGGCATTCCTCTGACTGCCCCACTCTGTTCTCTAAGGTGTTGTCACACACCTGTCCCAATACTCACCTCAGAATTCCCACCTCTATGCCATGTAATACCAGACTTTGTCACTTCTCTTTTCTCCTAGAACACTGTCTCTGCTCATCTCCCTCTAGACCTGAGCTGTTTCTTAGAGCGACACCATTTTACAGGATCTTTACAAGCTTCTCCCTGCTGTTCACCCTCTACCCCCAGCCCACCCACCATCCTTTGTTGCTCACTTTTCTTTAAAATTCTCAATAATAATGCACATGTGTTGAGCACATTGCCATGCAAAGAGTACACCTGTGTTCATGATCTCATCAGACACTTACCACAATCCCATTGGGTCATCAGGGGAGTCTCGGGCCCCGTGTACAGATGTTCGGATGACTGCCCAGAAGTGGCAGGACTTTCAGGTTAGTGTGCTTTCCTTGAGCCTTGGCGCCATATGTCCCCACCCATCCTAGAATGAGCACAATGGGGCTTGTGCTCTTCACCTCAGATTGAACATATGGTGTTTTGGCTAAAACTTGAAACATTTTGGGACTTTATCTTCAGAGTACTGGAAAATCTGTCTCCATGAATGGAAGGCAAGAACAGAGATAGAAGCACCCCTCTGGTCTCCTGCCCTCTGTTCTAATGGCAACTGGAAATTTTAACTTCATATTTATAATGAAATAAGACAAAGTGAGTTTTAGGATTGTTATCTCCAGCTCAGTATTTTTTATTGTGGTAAAATACATATAAAATTTACAATTTTAAGCCTACAGCTCAGTAGCATTAAGTACATTCACATTGTTGTGCAACCATTTATTCACTCCCAGAGCATTTTCATCACTCAAAGTGGAAACCCCATACCCATGAAGTAGTTACCCCCTCTCCCACCTCTCCCCTGCCTCTGACTACCATCAATCTGCTTTCTGTTTCTATGGATTTGCCTATTCCGGACACTTTATATAAATGGAATCATATGATATGTGACTCTTTGTGTCTGGCTTCTGTCACTCAGAATAATGATTTTGAGATTCATCCATGTTGTAGCATGTATCATAAATTTATTCCTTTTCCTGGCTGGGTAATATTCTCTTGTGTGGATGTACTACATTTTGTTTATCCATTTATCTATTGATGGACATTTGGGTTGTTTAAATCTTTTGGCTATTGTGAATAATGGTACTATGAACATGCATGTACAAGTTACTATTGGAACACCCATTTTCAGTTATTTGGGGTATGTGGCTGGAGCAGAAGGGGCATGTAATGAACCAGCCCAAGAGAGAAGAGGACATGTTAGCTTCAGCTAAGAGCATAGACAGTCAATTATAGCAAAAGGAATGAAAGTGGGTGACAGATTCTGGTAGATGTGGGAGGTGAGACATTCTCCTTTTTTTCTTTTCTATATTCTTAGGTAAGTAGGTCATCAATTGAGAGTGAGGAAGGAGGAGGTGGTGTTAGAGGTTTGAGAGGGAGGAGAAGGCCTGGGCAGATTCTTCTAGGAATGAGAGAGGAGTAACTCAGGGTCTGTAGCAGGATTGAAGGGCAGCATTAAGGACCCACTGGAGCTCGTGGCCCTGAATTTAAAGTCAAATGAACCCACATGGTTACATATTTCTCTGACCAGGTCCAGCTGTGCGATACAGATGGAGTATCAGCATTAAGGTTTTACCAACTAAGAACAACAGAGTGAGAGGAGAGTGCCAGAGCACCATTGTAACAATGGACTATGGCCTTGAGCTTGGTAGGGAGGGGAGAGAGGAAACGGGGGTGGGTTCCACTGTAAGGTGGGAGGGCCAGTGGATCAGAGGTACCAGTGGGGTGGAAGGATGGATGGATCCAGATACTTGAGGAGGTAAGCTATATGATAGGGGATGGATGTTAAGCACAGAGCTGAGTGCTTATCGTCAGAGAATACATATGATATTTTTATTATTTATAAAAATATGTAACATTTTTTCTTATTTTTTGTTGAGGTATATTTTCTTAAGAACTATGTATTAGTTTTTTTGTAACATACTGGTTTTCAAAAAGAAAGAAATGTGTTTTGAAATGTGGGCAGGATCTGGATAGATGCAGGTGGTCACATGATGTTTCAGGAGAAGAAACAATGGAGAGCCTGGGTGGCCAGGCCATGGAGTGTATGGGGCCTGTGGCTGGGAAGATATGAGGGGGGCAGGGATGCCAAGGAAGACCCTGCACTGAATTCCGGAGAGAACAGGGAGCCAGCGAAGGATTGTGAAGAGAGGAAGCTGGGACACAGATGGGCCTTTGTCACCTCTGAGAAGAGGGAGCATTGACATTGAGAAAATCTTGCAGATCTTGGTGAGAGTTCCTGGGACCGCTACCCTCTCTTTGCTCCTTTCTCATCTCTCTCAGCAGGAAAGGTTGTGTGTGTTGCATATATTCTGTGTAACAGCAACAATAAGAGTGATTACTTTTCATTTCTGTTCTTCTATGTAATGGAGCTATTAGACTGTGGCAGATCCCTTAATATGATGATCATCTTTGAGTGATTTTGACTGGAAATGTTTGCATGAATGGTGGTAATTGCCGCCATTGTGTGTGAAGAATGAGGCTGTAGGCTCATGTTCCAGAATCTTATCAACCCTGAAGTGCCATTGACTGTGCCTCGTGTGGCTGGGCAGGCATCGAGGGAGCCTTGGAGGGGTAGGTGGGTGCGCTGGCTTTTGGCTGACTGTAAGGACAAGCCCGGCTAACTGGTGGGGCCAGGAGGTGGCTTTCTGTTGGAGACCTGTTTCTCCCCATACTGAGGACAGCTGCTCTCTGTCAGCCAGTCAGGTAGATCTAGAATCGGCCTACCTGTGGGTGAGGACATGTCTCTTAGTTATCTAGTCCCCACCTTCACCTACTATCCATTAGCTGCCTGCACTGTAGGGCAGGCCTCAGAATCTGCTGTTTGTAGGACTGGGGTCTTGGCTCTGTGGGGAGGCTGCCTCCCTCCAGGGCTGGTTTCTAGGCCGCTGCCGGCCTCTTTCCCACCATCCCCGTCAGGTGTGTTTTTCTTGACACAGTGGCAGACTTTAGACCTTGGCTTTTAGGGGATCATTTCACATGTTCATTCCATGTTCCTGTTGCATTAGGAGCCACCTCCTGTCCTTCGTCTTTGGGTTCTGACACCGGCTCGGATGCAGACAGAGGCCTGCTTTGCCATGGCCTCCTGGGGGCCCTTGTGCCAGCCTGGGCATCTGCTGAGGCCTGGTTTTTATGAGGAGGCCCCAGGAGACCTCTTGGTTCTGTCATGAGGAATCCCAGGGCTTCTGAGGTGGAACCTGGTCAAATATGCTGAACAGAACAGTAACCAGCCCATAGAGGACCCAAGGCACTCGTACTGTGAATGCTCTTCTCACCACCATAACCAACACTAGCCTGATATTTCCATAAAGCAGTTCTATGGGAACATCAGGCTGCTTGACAGAGGAAGGTGTCTCCCCAAGGCAATCTGAAAGGGTCTGGAAGGACAGGAATCCAGTCTGCCCTCCTTGACTGGGGAAGTTTGTGCTTTGGACCCTTCCCTCCCACCTCTCCCCGTTTTCCTCCAGCACTCTCGTCTCTTTTCCTTCCTCTTCCTCCCCTCCGTCCTCCACCTCACCCCACTATCCCTACTGTCTTCTTCTCTGCTCTTCTTTCATCCCCCCCCCTTCCTCCATCCTTCTGGCCCTAGCTACAGCACACCCCCCTGCTGTCCTTGGGTTCTGAGTCAGTTCAGACAGCTATCCCTGAGCCTTTATGGAGCCCTTCCCCACCAGGGGCAGACAGCGCGGTCATTGCACTCATTTATTTATTCAACAGGATCTACCAAGTGCTCTGTGTCAGGCAAGGCACTAGCTCCCGGGAATACAATGGCAAATTAAGAAATTAGAGGGATAACCTCTCTGTTGATGGGGGGAGCGAGATGACTTTGCTGCTACAAACACACATTCCTGAGTCTAGTCTCTTTAACCTGGTTCCTTGGTCCCAGGCCACACCCAGGAAGCTGCATTTTCTAAGGGGCCATCCAAGTGATGCTGGTGCAGGTGGTGCTGATGCAGATGGGCCCAGGTGGGCCCTGAGTCAATCTCAAAGAAACATTGCTTTCCCCATGAGGCAGTGTCCAAAGCTACCCTTTGGGAGTGTTTGTTGACTGTGCCCTGCGATTTTAACTGCCCTGCTTGCCTTTAAGAGGTTAGGAAGTACAGAGTCTTGGATAAGGATCTTAGTTTCACATGGGTGTTAACATCAGACAATTCCAGATACCAGGCACAAGCTTTCATGGGGGATTGTTGTGACTTACAAGAATGTCTTGATGTGCTCAGAAATTACTCTCTAGAAAACTGGCTTAATACCAGGCTGCCTCCTGCCCCCCTTCTCTGCAGACTCCTGCACTCCCACGCTGCACCTCCATACTCCAAGCATGCGTGTCTGTGGCATTTCTTCATCACAAGGGTGGACCCTGGCATTTAGCTGTCCCAGAATGAATCTTCCCTGAAGTTTGCCTCTCCTGGCCGTGGGCTACCACCCCCACCCCACCCTGGGTCATGCGTAGGAGGGGACACATGTGTCATCATCACAGTTTGGTGGCAAGAACAGAAGCCTGTCTAACAGTGTTTAAGTCAAGGAAGACAGACCACAAAGACAGGGGACTCACATGCCCCTGGGCAGAGAGTGGAGCCACACCTCTCAGCAGATGGGCAGCTGAAGTTGCCAGGCAGCCCCCACCCCCTGGCCTCACATCTCCACTGTGTACCTGCCTTGCTCCCTATGTACCGTCATCCACATGCACCAGAGCTGTCCCCAATGGTGGCCTGTCCCTGCATATGGGCCTCAATTCCAAGTTTCAGCAAAAACATAATTTGATTGACTATTTAGGTTTGGTGGATTGATGCAGGAGATTGGGCTCACACAGTGCTTTTCTAGGTTGCAGATCTACTGTTTCTCTTTGAGGGGTCAAGGGCTGAAGGAAATGATTGACAGTGAGTGGTTGCTGTCCCAGGTGTAGCTGGGGTGGCACAGCCGCACCAATAGAGGGCAGTGTCCCATGTACACAGGTATGATTGCTAGGAGGTTTCTGGAAAAGCTTGGATGAGCCTTAGTAGAGGGCAAAGGAGCATTATTTGCTGAGCTCGTGCCCTGTGCGCTGGGCTCATCTCACATCTTTTCACAGCAGCATGCTGTGCAGAAATAACTGGGACCCAGGGTGCTCCATTACTAACCCAGTACTGTTTTCAGTGGCAGTACCAGCCTTCACACTGGGTTCTTTCAACTCTGAACACTGCTATTTCCAGCATGCCCCACTGCTGCCCTGGCTCGTGGGCAGCAGGAGGAATTCCATAGAGTCAGAAATCTGGACACTGAGGTCAAAGTCAAGCTCAGAAGGAGCAGATGAGGATCTGAGACTGAGGTCTATAGTTCAGCCCCAGAGAATGCCACTGAGTACCTTCCTAGTGGCCCAGGGGAGTTTCACCGGGCCTCCTTGTGAGATGTCTCTTTTGCCCACAACAGCATCTTAATGGCACGTCTGGTGTTTGTCAGTTTGGGGGTTGCCAGTTCCTCCATGGAGCCTTGGCTGGAGGGTGCCACATACCACAAGGGCTAGAGGGTGCCACGTATCAGTAGGGCTTTGAAGCTGAGTGGTCTCTGAGCCCTACATGTGACTCAGGGCCAGGCCACTAAATCCCCGCGGGGCTTGGCTTTTAAGTGGAGATGGCCCCTCCTTCGCAGGGCTGTGGTGGTTTTTAACTGAGTCAGTGTGTGAAAAAGTACTTTGCACTGTGCTGGAGACATAGTAATTACTCAATAAATAGCTGCTATAATAATAATAATATAGTAATAATGATGATGACTCTTAGTTGCTTGAATGCAGGAAGTATATTGTGTGTTTTTCTACCCCCTACAGCACCAGTAAAATGCCTTTGAAAGGGTAGGTGCTGAGAAAATATTTGCTGAATGGATTTATTATACAAGGGTATGTAGAAAGTCTGGAAGCAGAGATGAAAAGACATAAAGAATTTGTTGATATTGCACTACAATACAGGATGTAATATAATATAATACAATGCAGTATGTAAAATGTAACAGTGGGTTGTCTGTTATTAGCAATGCAGGGTTCAACGCTTTATGCAAAATTGCCATGAACATTGTAGATTAATGCTGCGTTTCCATCAATTTCTGCACATGCATCCATGATGTGTTGCCTCAGATGGTTTTTGTCTCTGATTTCCATTGAATTCAACTTGTGCCTTTAGCCTACTCCAGAAGAAATAATCTAGAAGATTCATATATACAAAAATAAAATATTAATATTTGTTTCCAGACTTTTTGGCCAATGGTCGCCCTGTCAGTATCTTTCATCTCTCCTGCTCAGTACACCTTCTCTGTGGACTGAGACACCAGCATGTCCTCTGAGTCTTCTCCCCTCTGTGAGGACCAGTATCCTGATCCACTTCCTCCCATCGGAATGTGGAGTCTAGACCTCCTCCTGTTGACCTTCCTTTCTCCAGTTTCCCTCCATGTCCCCAACTGGTAAAACCCTTCTTCCTGGGACAGGAGATAGGCACATCTGTTCTTCTCCTCTGAGCTGCTCTGAGACTTCCCATGCACCCATCCTGTCACACAGCTGTCCCCAGACATGCAGTGAGAACCAGTCTCCATGTTTGCAGACTTCACATGACATGTGAAACCTGTTCTTGTTCAAGCTGCAAAGGTGCCGGGTTATCCCTAGATGTCTTGGGGCCCATAGTTTGATTGAAGCTAAAACATAGCTATATGGAGAATGGGAGTATGGGCACTGAGGCCTTCAGGAAGTTATCCCATTGGCCAGAGTGGAACCAAGCCCCAAGTTATTCCATTGGCCAGAGTGGAACCACCCCCACAGGATGGTGCCTGTGATGGGCTTCTGGTGCTGAAGACTTTAGCATCTTTTTAAAAAATTGAGATATAATTGACATATAACGCTGTGTAAGTTTAAGGTGCACAACATGTTGATTTGGTTCATGTATATGTTGCAACGTGATTACCACCATTGCATTAGCTAACACTTCCATTACATCACATAATCATCATTTCCTTTTGTGGTGAGAGCATTTAAGATTTAGTCTTTTAGCAACTTTGGAGTTTATAATACAGTATTGTTGACTATAATCACTATGCCATACATCAGATATCCAGAACTTATTCATCTTCTGACTGCAAGTTTAGACCCTTTGACCAGCATTTCCCCATTTCCCCCACTTCCCAGTTCGTGGTAAGCACAATTCCCCCTGTTTCTACAAGTTAGGCTTTTTTTTTTTTTTTTTCAGATTTCACATGTGAGAACATTTGTCATTTACTGTCTCTCTTAGCTCACTTAGTATAATGCCCTCTAGGCCCATCATATTGATGCAAATGGTGGGATTTCCTTTTTTATAGTAGCTGAATAAAATTCCTGTGTGTGTGTGTGTGTGTGTGTGTGTGTGTGTGTGTGTATACTAGTATTGATGACTTTAATGACTTTAGTGTCTCTCTTCCACAGGACACCAGCAATGATTGGCTGTTCCTTCGTAGTCAACAGGAAGTTCTTTGGTGAAATTGGTCTCCTGGACCCTGGGATGGATGTGTATGGAGGAGAAAACATCGAACTTGGAATCAAGGTTTGTGACATGGCGACCTTTGCTCTTGTTCACATTTGTGAGCAGAGCTGCCTGGTCACCTTCATGTATATCTAAAGCTTCCTTAGCTGGTGAATGACAGATTGCTTCATCCCACCCCTGTCCCTGAAGATGTTCCAGCAAGATTGTCACCCCTCTTTAGACAGGGAATCCTGGGCTTTCCCTTGCAAAGAGTTGAACAATTTATTCCATGCCTCGGTGACTCACTCTGGACATTAGCCACAGAATTTATTTCCTATTCTCTTCAGGTTTCATTCTCTCCTTACATTTGTCCTAAAATTAAATTGCTCCTTAAGTTAGTATTGCCATTCTATGAATTTTGATGGTTTATGTACATTGTAGAATCACAAGATGCCAGAGAAGAGCAGGGCCATGTTCTGTGGGACCCTCCCTTGTCTCAGAAATGCTTCTAAAGAGAATGACAGGGTCGGGGAGTGAGAAGAATGCAGAATGGGCCTCTTGCTGGGCCCCTAGGCCAGATCACTTCCACTCTTAGACATGTTATATACTGGGTTTTGCTTAAGATTTTGTTTGAAAAGAGAATTCCACTGCAAAATAAATAAAATAAAATTGGACACGTTGATATATTCCAACCTCCTCCTTTTAGAGTTAAGATAAATGACCGCCCCCAACTGGTAAGGTACACCTTTAGGCCCTGCCGGCCTCTTAA
Source organism: Cnephaeus nilssonii (assembly GCF_951640355.1). NCBI lineage: Eukaryota > Metazoa > Chordata > Mammalia > Chiroptera > Vespertilionidae > Cnephaeus > Cnephaeus nilssonii. The sequence continues at coordinate 29,483,596 of NC_137073.1, read as the reverse complement.
CAGTAGACTTGCTGCTCCTGCCTAGTGCAAGTCTCTCTCCACATTGCAAAGAATGAGTGCTGGGAGGACGCCCTTCCTGCCGAGGTCTCTGTGTCTGTTGCCCCCTGTCCTGAGCGTTTGCATACCTAGGCCCCTGGAAAGTAGGCTTGTTGGAAATGGCCCAGGACACAATTGTAAGGAGTTAAGTTTATTGCATTTCTTGCAACTTCCTGTTGCATTCTCGATTTTGTTCTACCAGGCAGGTACCCAGTGCGGAATCCCTATCCCTAATCAAAGCCTGCTCTGTTTGTGATTTCATTGGTTTAGCCCTAGCTGCTCAGTACCTTTAAGACACCCCATCAGCCCCTCATCAACACTTGAGTCCGCTTTGTGGAATGAAAGGCTGTGTGCCCATAGGATGTAATGAATGGCCAGGCTACATGAGTGAAGGAAATGGTGGAGACCCTCTCTGGATCCTAAAATCGCTCCCTTTTGGAGATCACAGACTCTTCCTGTGCTTTCAGTTCCAGGCAGGGTTCTTTCCTCAGTGGAATTTGCATGAGATTTCTTTGTAAGATCCGGCAATTAAAAATCCATCAATATGTTGTCATAGCTAATACACTGTCTTTCATCTGTTTTGAATTTAATTGCAGACACAGATCTGGACCTAGCATGTTGAACTTGGCCCTGCTCCCACCTTCTCATCCCTCCTTGTGCTGACTCCATAGAAGCCTGTTTTCTGCCCATTCTTAAAGCAGAGTTGAGTGCTGTTGATGCCATAAAGATCAGGGCCTGGGTTCAGGGTCTTCAGAGCCACCGTCTACACACTATCCTGTGGTTCTCAAGGTGTGGTCCCTGACCAGCAGCATCGACTTCATTTGGGAACTTGTTACAAATGCAGATTCTCAGGCCCCACCTCAGACCCCCCCCTACATCAGACACTCTGGGTTGGGGTCCAGAAACCTGTGTTTTAACAAGCCTTCCAGGGGATTCTGTCACATGACCAAGCTTAAGTGCTACTGGGTCTACACCTTGACCTTAATCAGCTTCCTAACAAATACATACTTTTCTCAGAAAGCAGCCCACGTGAGAGTTCACATGTTTCAAGACCCTCCTCCAGGTGTCCTCATGGCCATTGCGGGCCCACAGTGAGTCCCTTCTCCTCACTCCCAGCTCACCTAGCACAGCCCCCCACCCCCAACCCCTTAGGTAACCATACCTACTTCCTCCTGAGCTTAGTATGCAGGTGTCTGGACCAAGTGACTGTAGGTTCCTGGATAGGGCTCCCTTTTACCTGGAGATCTATGTAAGGTGCTTTGTTTACCAATCATAGTATTTTTCTTTTCATTTTGTGCTATTTTATACTGCTTAGAGCACAACTTGGGGGAATAATACATTTTTAAGAAAGCCATCCCACAGCTTGAAAAAACTTCAAGCTTTTTGTAATCCTCTACATGCATATATAATTTGAATACAGCGGGCACACATACATTTATATAAATTAGCTAGGAGAAATGATACAGAATCTTATACTTAAGTTAAGTGGGAAGTTTTCAATATGAGCATACCATACTTTCTTTGGGATTTTTTTTTTCACCAAGAAATAGGTCCATCTGCAATCTTTCTAACTATTCTCTGACATTTTTCATTACTTTTTAATTCCTCAGAAAGGAGAGTGTCACAAGAATAGGAAAAATAGACAGTGTCGCTGAGGCTCAAGGCTGACTTCCGACTGTCGCTCAGATGAAAGGCAGCTTGCCTGTGACCAAAACAATCGATACAATACAGTGAAGGGGAAGAAAAGCTTCCAGGACCGAGAAAATAAATGAGGTTAGAAATGGAAAGGTTTCATCTTGTTCTGAGTAACATTCATCAGAAACTTTTAACGAGGCATATTATTGTAACATATCTAAATGGGAAGAAAAAAAAATCTCGAAGGAGAGAAGAGCAGATAGATCACTTTTAAGTGGAGTAAAATCAGGTGGCTTCAGACTTCCCTGGTATATCAGTCTTTTTTGGGAAGAAAAGGCACTACTTATTCTGAACCCTCATATAAAAGAGTGACAGGCAAGACTGCTGAACCCTGTCACACAGCTGTTCCTAATGGAAGACAATAGAAAGGCGCTGTCAGATCCTACAACTATCAGAAAATGTCTTAGCTCAAACAGGACCCTCGAGGACTGAGCAAAAGACAGGATTCATGTGTGTGTACATGGCTGTTCAAAATATTTGTGAGGCCAAGGACCCACAATGGAGATGGAGATGGAGATAAGTAAGCATGTGGGTGGGGGATGCACAGGTGTGGTAACCTTCTTACCTGGCCCATCCCAGCCTGAGGGCCTTCTCCTGGGTGCAGTTTTTGCCAATGCTCCACAATAGTCCCAGTCAATGCATTCAGACTCTTATCCTGGTGAATTAGGGGAAAAGGACGTATATACTTTAATTTGTACAGAGTAATAATAATATTTTTAAAAAGCAGATTTTGCCCAACCAGCATGGCTCAGTGGTTGAGCGTCAACCTATAAACCAGGAGGTCACAGTTCGATACCTGGTTAGGGCACAGGCCCGGGTTGCAGGCTCGATCCCCAGTGTGGGACATGCAGGAGGCAGCCAATCAATGATTCTCTCTCATCATTGATGTTTCTCTCTCTCTTCCTCTCTGAAATCAATAATAATACATCTATTTTAAAAGCAGAGTTAGACCTGGGTGCCACAACTGCTAGTTGCATAATTGGATGCCTTGGGCCACACCATTTTTTTCTGAAGAGCTGGATGCCATTCTTATGACTCAGGTGGGTCCAAGATGGGCATCCTTGCCACCTTGCCTGGCCCAGTCCACTTGAGCTCAACTCATTGAAGATCTAAAGCAGGGGTCCTCAAACTTTTTAAACAGGGGGCCAGTTCACTGTCCCTCAGACCATTGGAGGGCCGGACTATAGTTTAAAAAAAAACTATGAACCAATTCCTATGCACACTGCACATATCTTATTTTGAAGTAAAAAAACAAAACGGCAAAAACACCCGCATGTGGCCTGCGGGCCGTAGTTTGAAGACGCCTGATCTAAAGGGTCACCCACAGGCTGGGGTGCTCAGAGAGTCCCTATGCCGATCAGGATAGCTTCATCAGTAGATTTGGAAATTGCCTCCTTGAGAGGGATCATTCAGAAAAACCCAGACCCCCAAATGAACTCACACTGATCTCTTCTGTCCCATCTCTTGCTCACCTTGTCTCTTGTCTCCGAGAAGCTAGTGTTGTAATTCAGTCTGAATCTGAAGGCCTGGAAATTGGGGGATATATACAGTCCCAGTCTGAGTCTGAAAGTCCAAGAACCAGGAGTGCTGATGTCTGTGGACAAGTGAATATAGACGTCTTAGCTCACGCAGAAACATGAGACAGGTGCTTTGATCCCCAGCCTCTCCTCTGTCTGTCGGTCTGAGACTCACCCTCCAGCATCCATCTGAATCAGGATAGATTCTCTGCCCTCTCTGAAGCCCCTGACATCAGGCCCCCAATGCCCAGAAATCTCCTGTGACCTTTGTCTTCCATTTGGAACTCTTGGGCTCAAGTCTGCTACATCTGGTGAATGTTGTGATTGGAAAACTGTCACTCCTGGAGGGGACTCATACTGGGCCGTATATATCCCCCAATTCTCAGGTCTTGAGGGTATGTTTTGGAATTTTGTTTACTTTTTCTAATCTCTAGATTGCTTGTGGCTTTGATTCTCCCTTTGCTGCTGGCATTGGTCATATCTGTCTGTGTCAGTGTCTTCATAGTGCAGGGTTAGAGTATGTCTGTGTTAAAATTCAGAGCAAAGTTCCTAGTCTTGTCTGGGAATAGAATAGGCTTTTGGGTTTCACAGACTGGACTTTAATCTGGATGCATATATTATATGTGACAAACAGGTCAGTCGAATGCTTTGAATATGAGGAAGATGTGTTGAGTGCCTTCTCTACTCCAGCAGGCACCTTCACTTGCAGATACCTCTGTAGATAGGCATGGTCAGGCAGAAAATCCATTCATTTAACAGATAATTATCAATGTGATGAGTATGAAAAGATAGGATGGGGGATGCTATAGGAGAATATATCAAGGGGAAATTATCTAGTCTAGAGTGTTGGGATGAGTCTCCCTAAGGAAAAGATGTTTAAGACTAAAAATGAGTTGAATTTAGATAGACAAAGAGAGTGTGGGAGAGGAGTGTGGGAGTAGGAATATGCCAGGCAGTTACAGTCATGCGAGATGAGTAAGTCCTAGAGATCTACTGTGTGGGCCTCGTGCCTAGAGTTAATACTTATTATATACTTAAAAAACTTGCTAAGAGGGTAGATATTTTGTAATGTCCTTTAAAAAAACTTTATTTATTTATTTACTTATTTATTTATTTTGAGAACAAATTGACATACATCTCTGTATCAGTTGAAGGTGCACAGCATAATGGTTTGACTTACATATATTATGAAATAATTACTGCAATATATTTATTTAGCGTCCATCTTGTATAGATACAATACAAAGAGAAAGAAAAATAAGAATTTTTTTCCTTGTGTGAGAACTCTTAGGATTTACTCTCCTAACAACTTCCATACACATCATACAGCAGTACCTGTAGTCCTCATGCTGTACATTATATCCCTAGTAAATGTTTGTACCTTTGACCACCTTTCTTCAATCTCCTCTCCCCTCACCCCCTGCCTCTGATAACAACAAATTTTATCTCTTTTTCTATGAATTTGGGGGGTTTTGTATTTGGGGTGTGTGTTTTTGTTAGATTCCATATAAAAGTGAGATCATATAATATTTGTCTTTCTCTGTCTTATTTCACTCAGTATAATGCCCTCAAGGTCCAGCCATATTGTTGCAAATGGCAAGATTTCCTCATTTTTTATGGATGCCTAATTTTTCATTGTGTGCTTTACATATATTCATTCATCCATCAGTGAGTGCTTAGGTTGCTTCCATGTTTTGGCTATTGTGTATAATGCTGTTATGAATATAGAGGTGGAGATATCTTTTCAAGTTGTGTTTTCATTCTCTTTGGACATATTCCCAGAAGTAGAATTGCTGGATCATATGGTAATTCTGTTATTAATTTTTTGAGGATCCTTTATACTATTTTCCATAGTGGCTGTACCAATTTATAACACTACTTACAGTGTGCATCAGGGATCCCTTTTTTTCCACATCCATGCCAGTTTTTATTTATTTTTTGGTCTTTTTGATGACAACCATTTTACCAGATATGAGGTGATATCTCGTTGTGGTTTTGATTTGTATTTCCCTAATGACTAGTGATGTTGATCATCTTTTCAGGTATCTATTGTCCATTTGTCTTCTTTGAAGAATGTCTATTCAGATCTTTTGCCTATTTTTAAAAATTAGATTATTTGGCTTTCTGCTATTGAATTGTATGAGTTATTTTTGTAATTTGAACTAGAGGCCCGGTGCATGAAATTCATGCACGGGTACAGTCCCTAGGCCTGGCCAGTGATCAGGGCCGATTGGGGCTTTCCAGCTGCCGACCAGGGCCTTCCTTCATTCTGCATTGCCCCCTGGTGGTCAACACATATCATAGCAAGCAATGGAACTCCCAGTCTTCTGGTAGAACTCCTGAGGGGACACTTTGCATATTAGCCATATATATATATACCTCTTATCATATGTATGGTTTGCAAATACTTTCCTTATTCTGTGAGTTGTCTATTCACTTTGTTGTTTGTTTCTTCGCTGTGCAAAAGCTTTTTATTTTTTGCTTGTGCTTCAGGTGTCATATCCAAAAAATCATTGCCAAGACCCATATCAAGGAGCTCTTTTCCTCCCATGTTTTCTTCTAGGGGTTTCATGGTTTCTGTTCTTACATTTAGGCCTTTAATCCATTTCAAGTTTATTTATATTTTAAAATTTTTTAATTGATTTTAGAGAGTGAGAGGGATAGAGAGATAGAAACATCAATGATGAGAGAGAATCATTGATTGGCTGCCTCCTGCACACCCCCATACTGGGGATCGAGCCCGCAACCCAGGCATGTGCCCTTGGCCAGAATTGAACCTGGGAACCATCAGTCTGCAGGCTGACACTCTATCCACTGAGCCAAACCAGCTAGGGCTCAAGTTTATTTTTGTGAGTGGTGTATGATAAGGCTCCAGTTTTATTCTTTTGCATGTGAATATCCAGTTGTCTCACACCATATATTGAAGAGACTGTCCTTTCTACATTGAGTATTCTTGGCTCCCTAGTAAAATATTAGTTGACCATATATGCTTGAGTTTATTTCTGGGCTGTCAGTTCTTTTCTATAGATCTGTCTGTCTGTTTTTGTGCCAGCATCATACCATTTTTATTATTATCACCTTATATTATAGTTTGAAATTGGGAAGTGTGATGTCTCCCACTCTGCTCTTCTTTCTCAGGCCTGCTTGGGCAATTTGGGTTCTTTTGTGGCATCATATAAATTTTAGGATTTTTCTACCTCTGTAAAAAATACCATTGAAATCTTGATGGGGATTGCATTGAATCTATAGATGGCTTTTGGTAATATGGACATTTTAACAATATTAATTCTTCCAATCTATGAACACACAATACTTTTCCATTTATTTGTGCTTTCAATTTTTTTAAATCAATGCCTTATAGTTTTTAGAGTAGAAATCTTTCACCTTTTGATTAAGTTAACTCCTAAGTATTTTATTGTTTTTGATGCTATTATAAGTGGGATCATTTCTTTATTTCTTTTTCAGAAAATTTGTTTGTATATAGAAACACTACTGATTTTTATGACCTAATATCCCATGACTTTACTGAATTAGTGATTAGATCTAACATTTTCTTGGTGGAGTCTTTAGAATTTTCTCTCTATATATAATCATGTCATCTGCAACTAGAGATAATTTTACTTCTTCCTTTCCAATTCTGATGCTGTTCATTTCTTTTTCTTGCCTGATTGCTCTGGCAACAACTTTCAGTATTATGATATGAGGGTAGTGAGGGTGAATATTCTTGTCTTACTCCCACTCTCCAAAGAAAAGTTTTCAAACTTTCACCATTGAGTATGATCTTAGTTGTGGACTTACCATATATGGGCTTTATTATGTTAAGGTATGTTCCTTCCATATCTAATTTGTTAAGAGTTTTTATCATGAACAGATGTTGAATTTTGTCAAATGCTTTTTCTGCATCTACTGAAATGGTTATATGAATTAAGTGTTATCACAAAATAGTAGTAATCTGGTAGTAGTAAAAATAATCTATATATATAAAAGCCTAAGTGACTGGCCAACCATTCGACCGTCCAACTGGTAGCTATGAAGCACACTGACAACCAGGGGGCAGATGCTCAACACAGGAGCTGCCGAGCTGTGGTGGCTTGGCAGCTGTGGTTCTCCTGTGATGCACCTGGAACCAGAGAGGAGGGAGCCTGATTCCAGGGTGTGTCACCCGAGAACCACCCTCTCACAATCCGGGACCCCTCAGGGTATGTTGGAGAGCCAGTTTCTACCCAATACCCACAGCCAAGCCGAGGGACTCCACCGGTGCACAAATCTGTTCACCAGGCTTCTAGCACATTGGCTCCCCACTTCAGTTTGGGCCTCTGGCCCATTGCAGAGGTCATGGGTCTGGCTCTTATAGAAACTTTTGACTCAATTAGCTAAATGATGGGACGTGCAGGACCTCCTGGCTGTGGTCCTGATGTCTGGCACCCACGCCAGCCCCCCTACTTAATATTGATTTCCAGTGGAGGCAGCGAATTTTCCCACTACCACTCTCAGCTGGGAAACTGGCCATGGCTTCCCTCCTTCCAGGTGGACAGTGGTGCCAGTGGGCAACTTCTGGGAAGGAAAGGAGGCGAAGGAGCAGCTTAGGTGGGAAGAAGGAGGTTCCTGCCACCACAGGACTCTGCCTTGGCAGAAGGGCCTGGGTGGGAACCTGACACTGAGCAGGGTCCTGCTTTAGGCCAACTAGATTCCAGGCTAAGTAAATCCTGTTTGCTAAATAATTGCATTTTGCAGCTAAATGCCCACAAGTCGTCAGTTACTGTCAAGCTTACAGTAAAGTGAGATGAAAGAAGTGAGACAAATACAGAGAGAAAGTGACATAATATTGGGAGAAGAGAGGAGGGAGCCCAATTCCAGGGTGCGTCACCCGAGAACCACCCTCTCACAATCCAGGACCCCTCAGGGGATATCGGAGAGCCCCACCCACCAGTGCACGAATCCATGAACAGGCCTCTAGTAATAAATAAAAGAGTGTAGGAGGAAACTTCTGGAGGTGATGGATATATTTATAGCATAGATTGTGGTGATGGCTTCACAGGTGTACACTTATCTCCAAACTCATCAAGTTGATTTTTTTTGTGTGTTGATCATAGCTCAATAAAGTGGTTTAAAAAAGAAAAAGATTATTTTAGTCAAGGAGAAAAAAAAATGTGCAAAGGTTTAGAATTCTCAGAGGAAAACGTGTCAGGGAACTGTGGAAATTCCATATGGCTGAAGCAAGAAAGGAAGAGGAAAACTTGTTAGATGTAGTGGAAGGACCAATGTGAACATTTTGGGGGAAAAATACACACACACACACACACACACACACACATATTTATATATATATATATATATATATATATATATATATATATATATATATTAAATACAAATATATATACACACTTTGAATAACTATTAATTTAAGTTATTAAAGTTAAATCTGAAAAGAAAGAAACATCAATTGAGCTATCAGCTGTTAAAGTGTGTATATATTTTGGGGGGACACCCTGTGTATATATAGTACTATATGCTCACCACCTGCTCCTTTAAAGAGATTTAAGGGGAGTAGGGTCATCAGACTTTTTAAAATAAGTTAATGGATCATTATGACTGCCATGTGGAGAATAGATTATAAAACTCGGTAGACTCAGAAGAAGGGCACTGAGAGAGCTTGGACTATGATTGGGGCAGTGGGAGAGAAATGGATAAATTCAGAAACAGAATTTTGAAGGAAAATAGGATTAAGGCTGACTCCCAAGTTGCTCACTTGAGCAAGTGGGAGATGCTAGTGCTATTCTCTGAGATAAGGACACCACTAGAGGAGGTTTGGAGAAGGCAGAGAGATGATGTTTTCTATTTTAGATATGGTCAGTCTGTAATTTCTGAAACACTCCAGTTCATCCAATAGGCAGTTGGCTGTGTGGGGACTGAGCTAAGGAGAGAAAACTTGAGATAAATTTGGCCATCAGTGGCACGTCGATCATATTTGAAGTCATGAGAGGGAAAAGGTTGCCTAAAGAAGGGAGGAGGGATGAGACAGAAGTCCATATAAAAGTAACATGGAAGGCATGGAAGGAGCAGCTGGAAAGGAAACTGAGAAGGAGTGACCTGGAGGGTGAGTTCGTGGCAGCTGAGAGAAGAGTGCATGTAAGTACCCAAAGTCGGACTTAGCAACAGTAGGCATGGAGAATAGAGGATGAATGTGAGCGCCATTTAGGAGGTATGACCAACAGGACCTGGTTGGCGATTGAATGTGAGGAATGAATGAGAGGAGAGTGGAAGGAAACCTCCAGGTTTCTGAGCATCTAGGTGGATTCAGTTCGAGAACACTGGCCGAGAAGAAGGTCTTAGGTGGAGACTCGGGAAGTTCCATTTTAGAGACTTTGGGTTTGAGGAGTAGCAGTCCTCTGTGACCTGGCAGTGTGATATCAAGGGAATGTAGTAGTAGGAATTGGTAGAGGGGTTCCAGGACAAGTGTAGGGTGTTTGCCATTCCACTGTGGTATCTGCTGGACCGCAGTGTCTAGCGTTTGGCTGACTTAAAGGAGCTAGGGTGTGGTGATCCCTTGTATGATTTGAAACAGTGGCTGACATCAGGGAGTTGCCGTATGTGCTACACCTAAAGAACTGAAGAGTTAGGAAAATAGTGAGCTTTTTTAAATTGAGGACTCTGTCCTTTTTTCTGAAATATTTTTGGGAGAAGCTCTTAATTTTTTAAGATGATTAGAACTTTCACATCTCGCATCTCCGCTCCATATTCCAGTTTCACACAGGTACGTGGGATTCCTAGCTGCTCACCCAGCCCTACTGTGTTCACCTGCTTGTTTCTGTAGCACCTCCCTAAAGGAGATGGTGAGGCCCCACTAGGGCCCCAGCTGATGAGCCAGCTCCCTGTAAAGTTTGAACATCTTTAGTGACACCTTGCTCTCCCAGCATTCACTGCTGTGTGACATACCACGTGCAGAACTGCTTTCCAGGGCACAGAAAGAGCAGGAGAAAGGTAATTTAAACAGCAATTCTGGCATTAGATATCAGGGCCATTTTGTATCTTGATTGAAATGTATTGTCAGCCTCTTAAACAAGAAAATTAGACTCGTGTAGAAAGTTGCAAAAACAAAAACACACACATGGACATACACACCACACACACACACACACACACACACACACACACACACACACACACACATCAAATAAACCTTCCTCAAGAGACTTTCCAAAAAACAGTCAGCAATGGGATGTCGATGTAGAATAAAATGGCTTCCACAGTTTCTAAAATCCTTTAATGCTAATGTTGTAAAGGCTGGGAATTGCACCCTGAGTGGATGAGGGGTTTAGATTATTTTGTTTCTTGTTATTTTTTCCCCTAAAAACAAATTGGAGAATGAAGAATTCAGTAATTACATTTTATGTTAATTTCTCTTATTTTAATTTAACATTTAATTATGGAGAATTAAAACATACACACAAATAGAGCAGTCTAATGAACCCAATCTCCTCCTCATTCAACTTGAACAAATACCAACATTTTATGTGTTTTTCAAGTACAGCTCCTCAGCTTTTTAAAAAGAAATTCCCAGCCCTGGCTGGTATGGCTCAGTTGGTTAGAGCATCATCCCAAGCGCTGAAGGGTCATGGGTTTGATTCCCAGTCAGGGCATATACCCAGGTTTCGGGTTCAATCCCCTGTCAGGGTGCATTCAAAAGGCAATCAATCAATGCTTTTCTCTCACGTTGATGCCTCTCTCTCTCTGTGTCTCTCCACACCCTCCCTGCCTCTCCCTTCCTCTCTCCAGATTCAATGAAAAATGTATCCTTGGGTAAAGATTTTTTTTAAAAAAAGCAAAGCCCCATATTTCACCAATAACCATTTAGAGTGTATTGCTAACATATAAAAACTTTTTAAAACATAGGCTCAACATAAAATTACTTAGTAAAATCCAATACCCAGTTCATGTTTTTCAAAAATATTTCTCAAAAGTTTGTGAGATTTCTCTATCATCTGTCTATCTATCTATCTATCTATCTATCTATCTATCTATCTATTTATCTAGAACTGATTTGTTCAAATAAGGCTTCAAACAAGGTCCACACATTTCAATAGGTTGATATCACTTAAGTACCTTTTAATATTTAACATTTCCCCTCATCTTTATTTTCTTATGTCATTCCTTTGTTGAAGACACCAAGTCATTTGTTCTATAAAATTTTGCACAATCTGAATATGGCAGATTGATTGATTCCTCTTGATGCCTTTGACATCTTCGAATCTCCATCTTCTCTAAGCTGTAACTATATCTAGAAGGTTGAGTAGACTCAGTTTCCTTCCTTCCTTATTTCCTGGTAAGAATACTTTAGGTGGTGCTGTATACTTCCTATCGCATTACATCAGGAAATACATAACATTGGGTTGTCTGACTTTTAGTTATGTTTAGATTCAACAGTGGGGCCATGTACTGTCAGCCCAATTCTCCTTTATAAAATTCTCCATCAACCTTTCACCCAGTGGTTTTAGCAGCCACTAATGGTCATTGCTTAGATCTGTATTTCTTCAGGGCCTACGAAATAGTGATTTTTAAATTCTATATTCATTATGCATTTATAAGCTGTGATTCTTAAACCAGGTGTACCAGTTAATAATGCGGATTTTTTTCAATAGATGGAGTTACACATATCTTGATATATATGCGATTTGATATGTATGCTATTTTGTTGTATTGACAGCAAGCTTCAAAACTTCATATGTCAAATTTTCTGAAGGTGTTAACATCATAGATATTTTTACGCTTAAAAATGTTGAATTTTGTGCAAAAAAAAACGAGCATTTGCGGGAAGTATTGATTCATTACTTTATTTTGAAGAAAAGTGCTGCTGAAAGTTATCGTCTACTTCAGGAAGCGTATGGTGAACATGCTCCATCTCAACATACTTGTGAACGCTGGATTAATCACTTTAAAAGTGATAATTTCGATGTGAAAGACAAATAACGTCCAGGTTAACGGAAAAAGTTTGAAGACCAACAATTACAAGCATTATTGGATGAAGATGCGTGTCAAACTCAAAAACAAGTTGCAGAAAGATTAAACGTTGCTCAGCAAACAATTTCCTATTGTTTACAAGCAATGGGAAAGATTTTAAAGGAAGGGAAATGGGTGCCACATCAACTGAATGAAAGACAAATGGAAAACCGAAAAGTCATCAGTAAAATGTTGCTTCAATGACTGTCAATGAAAAGTGAATTTATTTTGATAATCCCAAACGCACAAAATCATGGGTTAATCCAGGCCAACCACAAACATCGACTGCAAGGCCAAATCGCTTCAGAAAGAAGACAATGCTCTGCGTTTGGTGGGATCAGGAAGGTGTGGTGTGTTATGAGCTTCTAAAATCAGGTGAAACCGTTAATACGGATCGCTACCGACAACAAATAATCAATTTGAACCATGCTTTGATCATAAAAAGATCAGAATGTGCCAGAAGACACGGCAAAGTAATTTTTCTTCATGATGACGCACCATCACACACTTCAAAACCAGTTAAAGACACATTAAAAGATCTTGCCTGGGAAGTATTAACCCACCTGCTGTATTCATCAGACCTTGCTCCTTCAGATTACCACTTGTTCCGATCAATGGCACACACTTTCTGAGCAGCACTTCAAAATGTACAAAGAAGTGGAAAATTGGGTCTCTGAATGGTACATTTGATACAATAGATGAATCTACCCTGACACATCTTAATCACCCAAAGTCCATGGTTTATATTAGGGTTCACTGCTACTGTACATTCTGTGAGTTTGGACCAATGTGAAAAGACATGTATCCATTATAATAGTATCATACGGAGTACTTTTTTTTTTTTACACTAAAATTCATCTCCATACACCCAATCCTTGGCAACCACTGATCTTTTTACTGTCTCTATAGTTTTGCCTTTTCCAGAATGTCATATAGTTGGCATTGTAGAGTATGTAGCCTTTTCAGATTGGCTTCTATCTCTTAGTGGTATGCATTTAAGATTCCTCCATGTATTTTTATGACCTGAGAACTCATTTGCTTTTAATGTTGAATAATATTTCTTTGTCTGGATATATCACAGTTCACCTATGCATTCACCTACTGAAGGATAGTTGCTTTCAAGCCTTGGCAATTATGAAAAAACTGCTCTGGCTGTGCTGTATAGTCATAGCAATGTGCACCACACACTGCTTTCAGGCTCATTTCTGCTTGGAGCCCTCTTGGGCTTTTGGTTCTCTGGTGTCCAGCAACCCATACTACCGGGAAGCTGCAGTGTGGACTGCTGCTACACATGGATTTGTTTTGTGTGTGAATTGCCCCAGCCCACTTTCACTGTGACTAAGCTCATGGATCTGATTAGTGGGTGGGGGTGGGGGTGTAATTGTTATTATTGCTAGAGCATTGGGAAAAAATCCAGGAATTGCCAGGCATAAGGAAAACACGCCCCCACTAAAAGTGTCTTATTGATTGTCAAAGCTAAATTAAATCCTTGCATACTAAAGGTAAGCCAGACAAGGGATAGGGGTAATGTCCATTTAAGGGCCTCAGAACTCTAAAAGTGGCATGAGAGTGTCAAGAAAAACCTACACACTGTCATCCGATGGGTAGAGGGAATAGAGAATAGAATGGTCACCTGGGAGAAGAGAAACAAAACAACAGTACAAAGAGCCCACAGGCTTTCTCTGTTTCCATTGTACACTACAGTTAGTCTACACTCAGTTAGTCTATACTTGGTCTTAAGAAGATAAGTAAGTGGGTACTATGTTTGAGATTGCATTCCCACAAATGTCATTACATTTAAATAAGAGAGAGAAACATTTAAAACTATTTTGATTAGCACTATTATTTGCCAAGCACCATGCTGGGCACTTTATAAAGGTTATGTTATTCATGAGAATTAATCATTATTGATTCCATTTTACGAGATGATGATATTTGGGCTTGACAGAAGTCAAGGAATTTGTCCAAGATCTTGCAGCTAATAAGTAGAAGAGCTAGAACTCAACTCAAATCTACCTGACTCTAAAGCTCTCTGTAACTTTAGATATTTACTCATCTAAAACACCTCATTCGCCCACCCTTGGAATAGCTAGCACAGTAACTAGGATTATGTAGTGATGTCCTTATGTAGTAGGTGCTTGGGATGTTGCTTGAACAGAATATATACCCTAAAATCATTCCATATGTAATAGATGCAGTGTTTATAATTCCTATGTAGACACAGATGGACATCATTGCCATACATCTATTTCATGTAATATACTATCTCAGACATAGAGAACTGTAGTTATGTAATAAACAAAAATGCATTTGAAACAACATGAAATTGGATTTCCTCATCCATAAATTGTGTTATATTTATGTCTAACTTAGAGTTCAGGAAACAGAACTGCAATGTTGATATTTTTATAAATGGTGTCTAATGTATTTCTATTAAGGGGAGATATATTTGTTGTGCTGAAATGTATTATCATAATAGCCAAACCATTTACTCTACCACTGCAAAATAGTGTGGTGTTCTACCCGGAATTTCACTTGCCAGCTCTCAGCCTGCCAGATCTATTGTAAATTACGATAGGCGTCTGTGAGTTATTTTATAGAAAGCATCCATCTATTTTTACAACTCCGAAAAGTCTGTCACTCTCATTCATCTCCCTGGGAATAAAGCAATAATTTTATTCTCTGTAAATGTGAACCTGAGTTTACACCATCCTCTCCAATTGGAACTGTAGTGATGTGGGTGATTTATTGGGGCAGGGCACCAGAAAGTGGCATCCTGGCCTGGTGTGCTTGTTGCCACTTTCCACTATTTCCACAGGAAGGGTGGGGAGAATCAACCTGCTTCTATTCTATTTGGTTCGTAACTGTTTTGTTTTCTGTAGTGTGTAGGCCTGTTGAATACCATGCCACAAAGAACAGCCTGGGGGTCCTGAGCTGCTCAGTTCAGCCCTGGATCCAGTGGATGGGTGGATGTCTGCAAACACCCTGGGCACTGTGATGAGCTCAGCCTTTGAGAACTGCTACTGCAAAAATGTCAGGGCTTCAATAGGAAGGCAGCCAAATGCTGGAGCCTTCCAGATATTTGCTGTCCTGTATAGCCCATTGGGCAGGTCCAGGTTAGTCCTTTTGGCATCCCATCCTTTGGCCCATTGGAGAAGAGTTTGTGAAATATCACTGTTTATCCCCCTTACTTCACTAAGATGCCCAGGTGAGAGATGTCCTTTTGCCAGCTATCTGGGGTCTGGTGGGACCAAGGCTGTTTGGGCCCAGAAGTATGGATACTTTCCAGGGCCAGGGAAGTGGACAGTGGGAAGAGAACCTAAAATGAGGAGGTAAAGGGCATGAGCAGATATCAGGGCTGCAGTAGGTAGCCAAGGAATTGGAGAGCCAAGAAGATCAGGCGAAGAAATGATGGACCTGGCAAGCGAAGGGGAGAGAAATCCTGGGGGAGCACCTGGAACCGGCTGGATCTGGTGTTCTGGGCTGGCTTTCCCACTCATTCTACAGCATGATGCTTGGACGGGCTGGCTGCATTCAAAGGCCCTCAGAATAGGATAACCCATCACTTGGCTGCAGTCCCCACTGAGGAATCTGGATTCATGCACAAAAGTATCTCTGTCATCTCTGTCATGTTCTGAGTCTGGTTGGTTTCCGCTGGGGGCTCTACCTATTGGAACCATTTGTCCTTGAAGGTCATTTCCTAAGTATTACAGCCTAGCTCAGCAAGGAAAATCTTTTTTATGCTAATGGCCTTTATTATTGTGGCAGCTCTTATTCAAACCAGTTTATTTTGGGAAAAGAAGTCTAAGTGGAAATGTGAGGGATGGATTTGCCAGTTGTGACCCTCAACTTTGAAACCTCTGTCCACACATGTGCAAAATACCATGTATGGGCACTTCTTCCAGCTGACAGCTACGGGTAGCCACTGCCTGCTTCACAGAGCGTGAAATGGCACCCCATTTGACTATTTTGTAATTAATTCCCTTCCCTTTGGAAAATCTAAATTGGAAATATATTGTGCATTTGACAACTTCATAAATTTTAAAGTGCTCAAGCTTAGAAATGCAACTCTGTGTCCTCTATGTGACAGAAATGGAAAGAATTAAAGCCTCACTTCAAAAAGTAAAGTTTTTTAAAACTTGCATTTTATATTCCTTTTAACCTTTTTGAGACACATTCCATTCCTCCTACAAGAACAGTCATGCAGGAAATTACAAAGGTCCATTCTGTTGATGCAAAAGAGGCCAAAGGAATGTACAGATTGCAGTGAGAAGCTATCGCTTTATTTTTTATGGTTTTGTCCCCGCTGATGCTCACACCAAGTTCTCCATTTTTGCTTACTCAGAAAGTCAACCAGTTCTTTGGGCTTAGAATGGTTA
The DNA here is from genome assembly GCF_951640355.1 of Cnephaeus nilssonii. Classification (NCBI taxonomy): domain Eukaryota; kingdom Metazoa; phylum Chordata; class Mammalia; order Chiroptera; family Vespertilionidae; genus Cnephaeus; species Cnephaeus nilssonii. Next base: position 29,466,969 of record NC_137073.1, on the reverse strand, counting down.
TGAGAAATGTGTTTTTTTGGAACGTTATCAGGGGGATATTAGCCCTGAGGCATGCTAGGGGTCTGGGACAAGTTGGGATGACGTGCCTGAGTCTGAGAGCACTGGGGCTGCTGTGGGGCATGCGCTGGACTCTGGAGAGTATGGAGGGGTGTGCTCTGAAGATGCTCAGGCTACTTAAAGAACTGGCAGCTTAGACAACTCCAGTAAAGCTATGATAAAAAGAGGCCCACATTCAGGCAGGAAAGTGGGGGTCACTTGGAGACGAGATGATGAAAGAATTCAATGGGCTTGAGGAAGTTAGTTGTTGGTTGGTGTTCCAGTTCTAGCTCCATAACACATTGGCATATCCGAATTGCTGTCATTACTATTCTTGCACTTTGGGGCCATTATTCATTTGTGATGGTACCATGACAGTCAATCTGATAACCAAGATGACTACTAAGTGACTAATGGGAGGAGCGTCTACAGCTTGGAGATCCTTGACAAAAGGATGATTCATGTTCAGGCAGGATGGATGGGATGTTGCAGGATGTTATCATGTTAGTCAGAACAGTGTGCAATTTAAAACATGAATTGTTTATTTCTGGAATTTTCTATTGAATATTTTCGGACCATGGGTGACCACTGGTATCTGAAACCATAGATAATGAAGTTGTGAATAAGGGGGTCTACTCTAGTGACAACTCAAGAAGAGCCATGGATTCCAAAGAAGGGATATAGACCTCACTTCTTGATGGGCAGAATGTCAGTCACAATGCATATTGAATGAGAGAGATAGTTGCAGCAAATTTTAGAATACACAATTTGCACATTGGAGAATGCACCCCCCCCACCCCCACCAGCTGGGTGGAGTAGACACCCATCAAGGGCTAGGGGCTGGGACCGCCTCTCCTCCCTCCCTTCCACTTTCAACTCTGCCATCTTCTTTATGGGCTATTTCTGCTGCCACATATGGTCCTTGAAGCCTTGGTCTGGTCTCCCCCGAGGGGGAATTAAATTCCATTTAATAGACATTTTCTGAGTCCTGAGCGCACGAAAGTGAGCTGAAGCCCTGTGTTAGCAGACAGGAAAGGTTGCTGGTCTAGAGGAGTTACAGCAATGTGGGGCAATGACAGATGTGCAGCTGACTGTGGTGCAAGGTCAGTGTGACTAGTATGGCACATGGAAGCAAGGTGTCGGAGACCCTGGGTACTGTAAGCAATTTCCTGGTGGAGGTAGTGGGGTCAGCTCCATTTCAGGGTCACCCTGCAGCCAGTGCCACATGATGCCTGGCTTGGCAAGGTGGGACTATGGGTCTTCTGCCCCCAGCCACTCTCTGAGCCCCTCTGAATCCTCATCTTCCTTATCGTGGCGGTATCTTTTCTCATGATCCCCACACTCCACTATAACAGCACCACAGCTTCCTCTCTAACTCTGAGGGGAACGTGGAGTTTCCTAATTCAGAAGGCAGGAAACACCCCCATTCAAGGAAAAACTGTCTGTCTGAGAGCACTGGATGACTCCCTCAGAAGCTGCAAAGGGTGTCCTTTACATACTAGTACTGTGGCCAACAACTGGCCTCCTGGGCCAGCAGGGATACGGCTCATATGTAATGGAGAAGTTGAACTCACATGAGTGAAGACACAGCAGAGAGATGTGTTTATCATTTCTCTAATGTGCATTTGGTGGTAACATTTTGTTTCCAGTGTGACTTTTGGGTTTGCTAGGAGCCTTTTTATTCTCTTCTTAATTCAGTAGATTTAAGATAGAAAGACCTAGGAGATACATCTATAGGAATGACATACCTCAACCAACTTTTTAGGGATACTTTAGCATGGAATCAGAGGTAGAAAGAATCCCATGGAAATGCTTAGAGTTCAGTCAGTTGACAAATACTTATTAAGCATCTGCTGTATGCTGGCACTCTGTGAGGCCTGGGGTATTCAGAGATCTCTGACATCACAGTATTGAGAGTCTGGTTGGGGGTTCAAATGTTAAATAACTAAGCCCACACAATGGACAGGGATGCATTGGGATAAACGATATAAAGGCAGAGTACTGAGTGCTAGGAGGAAGAGCAGAGGGATTGGGTGGTGGGCTGGGGGCATCGAGGCCAGGGAGGAATCACATTGCAGCATGACCTAAAAGGGGGAAGGAGACAGCCGAGGACAACCAGGAATGTTCCAGACAGAGTAGGACAGACAGTGCCTTGAGCTCCAGAAACAAATGGGATTGTTGAGTTCCAAGGCCTGGGGAGGGCCTGCATGGCTGAGCGGAATGAGAAGTGCAGGCTGAGAGCGAAGACCTTGCAGAGCCTCATAGGCTACCGTGTGTGCTGGGGGCTTTATTCCAACATAAATGAGACGTCTCGGAAGGGAGAACTGCAACCACATGATCCCACCCTAGACTTTGGGTGAGCGTTAGGTTTGAGGGGAGACAGGATGGTCTCATTGCATTGGGAAATCCCTGACAAAATGCTTTCAGGGCTTTTACTCTCTTTTATTTGAAACAGGGGTGGGGGATATCCGGCCAGCGGGACCCTATAAGGCCCACAAATTCATTTGTGGGGTCTGGCCCTACCCAGGCATTAGGGGTGAGTTAATTTAATGTTTGACCAAATATAGCAGGCTAATTTTTAAGTTGATAATTTCGTATGGCCCACAAATTATGTGAGAAATATCCAAATGGCCCTTGGCAGAAAAAGGTTCCCCACCCCTGATTTAAAAGGTCAAGGCCACCCTCTGACAGTCATGCTCTGTGAGTCTCTAAGGTTTGAGGGTATGGCAGGTCAACTGGGATTTGGGACAGGGCCTCTGAGCCTTATTGGCTACGCAGGTGGGTCTCAGCTAGCACCTGCGAGCCCTGCAGTAAGTCCTGTCCTGTCACTGCATCCCTCTGTGCAGTCACAGAAAGGCCATCCCGGTGAGAGCACCTCTGAAAGCGGGGAGGCCCCTGAAATTTACACCTGGGATATGCCTTCTGCCTGGCTGAGGCCCCTGGAGGGCTCCTAGGGTCACGCATTCAAGCAGACTTTCTCCCCTGGACCCTGGAATTTGGCGCTGGGGTAATACCCTGTTGCAGGGTTAGGGGTATCCTGTGTGTTGTAGGACATTGAGCAGTATCTCTGGCCTCTACCCACCTAGATGCCAGTAGTGCCCTTTCCCCACCAAGTTGTGGAAAACAAAAATACCTTTAGATTTGGCCACATGTCCCTGAGGGGAGGGGGAGGGAACAAAGCTACCCACAGGGAAGAGCAGCTGATTTAGACCAGCCTCTTCTATGGGACAACATGCCCCCAGGGACCTGGGAGGGGTGCACATCTTAGGTATTCCCATGGTTGGTAGCCCTCCAAAGGGCCACAGTACATAAGCAGATACACGGTATACCGGGGGTATTAAAATGCAATGGGGGAGGACGTCCATTAGGAAAAAAAGTCTAAGAAAGCTTTTTTCGGGTGTGATAATTAAAAACAAGGTTGAGGAGCTCCAGTGGCGCAATCGGTTAGCGCGCGGTACTTATAAAAACAAGGTTGAGAAACACTGGTTTAGACCAGGGGAGAGGCAGTTTTTCTGGGAGGCTATAGAGTGAGAATCTGGAAATTGAAATGGAGAAACAGAGACTTCCAGCAGCGGGAGGGTTCGGGCACCAGGACTATCATGATGACAGCTGACAATGCCACTGAGCGTGGGCCAGGCACTGAGCCAGGGGGTTTTAGTACAACGGCGACGCCATCACGCAGAGGCTCTTATTTCTTTCCCACTTTACAGATGGGAAACTGAGGCACTCAGAGGCATACACAGGTTAAGCAGTCCACAGTCAGTGTCCAGAGGTCGTGCCCTGTATTGTGCTGGGTCCAGGCTGACTTGTGCACGGTCTGTGTGACCTAAGGAGCCGACTAGAGGGGTTTCACCTTGGGGGTAGTTTGGGGTCATGGATCACTGGAGAGCAGGGACCCTGTGAGATAACAAGGAGCAGCAGAAGGCAGGACATAGGGAGTGATTAGGGAGAAAACTGGAAATGGGGAGGTTAGACTAGAGGGAGAGAGGGAGCCCAGAATCTGGCAAGCATGAATTAACCTCCGTGTTCAGTGAGATCCTTAATATAACCTTCTCCCGGGGCCTCCGCAGTCTCTTTCCTCCCCAATGGCTGCAGAGTGGGACTAGAGCAGGCCTGGCCGGGCAGCTGCAAATGGGTTCTTTCCAACTGACACATGCAAGGCTGGCCTTCGCCATGTCCTTTCACACTTGCTAAGTAAATCAGTTTGCCACCTGACCTCCCCCTGGGGCCTGTCTCAACTGTCTCATTTTTTTGTCCTAAGCTCATGATCTTTTAAGGAAGGAATTTTGTGAGCATCCAATTTAAAAAAAAAGAAATGCATAGAGTATTTTCCACCCAAGCCATATATCTACAAAGAGAAATAACACGATTTCATGCCATTTGGGGGGCAAATATTGCTCTCTTCTCAGACTAAAAATTTCAGCTATTTTTATCTTCAGTCTGTGCTGAGGAAGTTTCAGCTCTAGTCCACGGGGCCTGTTGCCCAGAAGGCAGCTCCCAGCCCCCAGCACGGACTCTCCTTTGCTCACCAGTGGTGACCTGGGAAGGCAGTAAAAGCTGCCTCTGTGATGCTTCAAAAGTTGAAAAGTTGTTCTAATGTAAAGTAATAGGTGCATCTCTAATTAGAAATGGCATCATGACAACTGACTGAGTGTTGCTGTCTCAGAGGTGTCTCTTGCACACAGATTCGGTGCTACTCCTCCCGCCCCCTTTTTCCCTCTTGCTTTAATTCTCTCTTTCTGCAGCTGTTGAAGGGTCCACAGTCCTGTAGCCACTTTGCATGGGAAATGCCCACCAGGTTTTTCTCAGGCTCCCAGATACACTGTAGAGTTCTGTCAGGAGGGACCTAAAAGCTCATGTGTTGGTAGGTAGCCAGCCTGTGCTTGAACCCTTCTGGTGACAAGGCACTCACCACCTAACATCCCTCCTACCACTGGACTACCTGGGCCACTGGGAATAGGCAGTGCCTTTAGTGGCTTGCTTTGATAGTGCTGACCAATAAGCCGGGTGCTGGACTAAGTGCTCAATGTTTACTTCTGAGACCTGTCCAGTGAGCTAGTCTTACTGTCACCATTGCAAAGACAGGGAAGCTGAGTTGCAGAGCTAGCAAATGGAGGATGCAGGTTTAGAACACAAGACATCTGATTCAGAGGCATAATGAACCACCATGCAATAGTGCCTTATAATTTATTACACTGTCTGCTTCCATTAATAGTGCAAGTTCAATTTCTCTTCTGCACAAGATTCTTTCAGGTAATTGGCCCCGGTGGTGGGCCCCATCCTGTCCTACCACCCCTCCCCCACCCAGTCCTCTCTTCTGTAGGATGAGCATGCCCACTTGCTCCCCGGTTCCTCTAATCTCGTGCTCCAGGTCTCTCTCCCACTCTTCAGGGCCTTCTCCTCTTGTGCTACCCAGAAAAGAACCTGAGTCTTCAATATGGCAAACAGCAAGGAACATGTCCTTTTATTTGAGAACTTTTGCTTAAAACCAAGGGTCACATCACACTGTGGACACAGAGTAAATACACCCACCTGTTTTCCCACAGACAGAGGCAAGTCCTCGGGAATTGCCTTAGGAACCAATTGCTGGAGCTACGTTGAGAAGACCTCATTCAGGATATGTAGAAAGCTGTCCACACTCTTCACCCTCAGACTCGCCATTCTTCAACACGATGTAGTTAAACTTAAGGAAGGCAGGAGAGCTTGCCATTGTGCCAGCATTCTGTGTATTCATGACATGGGGCATTCATCATTCACTATTCACAGAGCAACAGAGAGCCTACCAGGTTTCAAGCAGGGCACTGGGTTTTGGGGAAATAAACTTAAAGAACCATAGGTCCTGTTCCCAAGAAAGAAAACAACATCAATAGATATAATAATGCATGATTGGAGCAGTTATACAGAATGGAGTCACTTCTGACTGTTCCGTAGAAGACAGGCCGGAGTAGTGGTGTTCTCCGGAAGGAGAGAGCATGCCCAGAGGACAGAAATTTATTTAGCCTCAGGGAAACTTTCCAAGATCAAGGGTGGCGAGTTAGTATAAATCATATTGGAGGAAGCTGGCCAACTTTAAATGTTAATGGGCTGCAGCCAATGCGCACACTTCCCTACGTCCCTCAGCCCCATTCCTGATCTGTCATCTGTCATCGTGTGGCCGAGTACTCAGAGGCCAGCAGTGGATCTGAAGAGGGTACAGGAGACTCCACAGCTCCTGGCAGCATTATCTTCTTGTGAAATTGCCCTTCCTCCTCCCTCCCTCCACCTTAGGGATGCTTTATTCTTATTGATCTTTTGTGGCACCTGATCTTATCTCACAGCAGTAACAGTACATCTCAATTTTCATAGAGATCTAAAGGCTCTTACTTGTGGAATCCTGGTGGTCTGATTGTAGTGTCTCTTCTCTCAGTTGGGCTGGTAAACACCCTCACCACCCGCTGCTCTTCCAGTATGTACATGGTCATATGATTGGTGACTATTAGGAGATACCTGGCTTTGCTGAGTTTACTTCGGTCCACTTTAGCCATTACTGTTAACTCTCATTCATACACACACGCACACTCACATCTACACATACACACATACATGAGTCCATTTTGATTCATTTTGCTCACAATCAGGTCTGTACAACAGGATGACACAGACTGATACATTGAAGAAGGCACACACAGTATTAATGGAGTCATCTGGTGAAGTTGAAAGATGAGGGCCGTGTGGAGCAAAGGCAAAGCTACAAAAATTTTTTGGTGGTCAGGAATAAATGGCCTGTTCCCATGGAGCCTTCTCTTCAACTGGATGGCCTGTTAAAATACAAATTAATATCATCTAATACTAGTGGCCCGGTGCATGAAATTCATACATAGAGGGGGAGGGGTTCCCTCAGCCCAGCCTGCACCCTCTCCAATCAGGGACCCCTTGGAGGATGTCTGACTGCAATCTGGGACTGCTGGCTTCTAACTGTTCACCTGCCTGCCTGCCTGATCACCCCTAACTGTCCTTCCCTGCCAGCCTGATCTCGCCCCCAACTGCCTCTGCCTGCCTGATCACCCCTAACTGCCCTCCCCTACCGGCCTGATCTCGCCCCCAAGTGCTCTCCCCTGCTGCCCTGGTTGCCTCCAACTGCCTTCCCCTGCTGGCCTGATTCTCCCTAACTGCCTCTGCCTCGGCCCCCACCACTATGGCTTTGTCTAAAAGGAAGTTGGATGTCTGGAAGATGGCTGGTCGACCCAATCTAATTAGCATATTACCCTTTTAGTAGTATAGATAGATTATATAGGATAGGATTGCTTAAATGGAGGGGGAAGCCTTTTTCAGCAGGAGGAGCTGCTCTTGGCAGAAAAAAACACGTAATCCCTATATCTGGACTGATAGCCAGCCATATGCACTATACTACCTAACAGGACATGATAAAATTGAACCACTTTCTTACACCTTACACCAAACAGCTGTTGCTCTTAAAACCCCTCCTCAGCCATGCTTAGGTTCTGCCTTCGCAGTTCACCCAGATTAGGTTTTGATTGGTCGGTTTCTATGCCAGTCAGCGTCAAATGCTCCGCCTCCTAGGCAGCCATTGGAAACTCGCACTTCACCCAGATTTGGTTCTGATTGGTCGGTTTCTATGCCAGTCAGCGTCTCCGGGCCTATCTCTGGGCCTGATCAAAGAGGCGGGGCTGATCAGCAACCCTTTTGGAGGCCTGGAGAGAAACAGAGGTGCGGCTGCTGGCGAAGCCAGGAAAGAAAGACAATGGCTGATCAACAACTGCTATGGAGGCTGGGGATCAGATCCTGCCTCTCCCTCTGCAGGCCTCTCTCCGGGCCTGATCCGCAGCCCCCTCTGCAGTCAGTGCTGGGTCGCTGCACTGGCACCGGCTGCAGTCAGTGCTGGGTTGCCAACCCAGCACTGACTTCTGGTGTTTGGTGGAGCCTTGGTCGTTGTGGATGTTAGAGACCCTGGCTCTTATCCTATATAATAAAAGGCTAATATGCAAATTGTCCCCTCAACCAGGAGTCGACCAGCAGGCAGGCCGGCCAACCGACTGTGTCCCCTCCCCCTGGCCAGGCTGGCTGGACCCCACCCATGCATGAATTCATGCACCGGGCCTCTAATATATATATATACTGAGTGGCCAGAGTATTATGCATTCAGAGATCATAATAAATAATAAATAATCTGGCCACTCATTGTAGATGGTGATAGGATAAGAAGCTCATTAAAAATGTTTCTAATTATTCCCGAGAAATAAGTTTTATTGTCAATTCATTGAGGTCAGAAAAGTATGTGAACAAACAGAAAAAATATCTAAAGCCTGTGAAAACATTTTGTAACACAAAAGAATAAAATCATAAGAACTTAAAGGTGCACCTAAATTATGATTTACCCAAAACACACGGAAAAGTTAGGGAACAATTATTAAAGATTCTCAGGAAGATAGAGGGGGGTTTTGTACCTATTAATCATAAACAGGGTGGCACATACTAAGAAAGTGGGATTAAAATGCTAAGAAACCATATACTATTCATTATTGTTGCACTGAAAAGTAAAATGAACGCTAAAGAAGATAATCAGATAAACAAGAAATATTTTCAATATGAGAAAAGAGGCCTGGTCATAAAACACAGAGATATAATCTATGAAAAATAGAAGTTTCCAAAGAAGAAGAGAAAAAAAAAAAAAGCCCAGATGAAAAGGGGACAGGAAGAATCTCCGTCTATTGATTTTCGCTCTTTCTTTGGTGATTTCTCAACAGAGCAGACCAAACGTGAACCAAACCCTCTTCCTTCTTTGTTGGTGTTCCACACATTTATACACACTGACATTTTCTGAAGAACTGTATCAGTCAGGATAGGATAAGCTATGCTGCAGTAACAACTTTACCCTGAACATTCTTTCTTAACACACAGAAGTTCTGTCTCACTTACACAAAGTTCAGTGAGAGTTGGGTGACACTTCAGAGTAGTTTCTTTTCAACTGGTAGTTTAGGGAACCAGTCTGCTTTCAACTTGCATAATATAGGGCACCCATAGTTCTGTTTCTCTAGGAAAATCCTGCTGTCCTGGCATAACTATGACAAGTGCCTCTTTCGATCCCAATATGTTCATGTGAGTGCATCATCATCTAGTCATTTTAGAGTTGTACTGGCTTCCAGGTCACCGAAGCAGGAGAGAGTGACACTGGAGACTCATGTACCAGTTTTGTTCTTAAATGTTTTGGCCCACGTTGTTTCCACTTACCACTCATTGGAGTCACAGGACTTCATCTAATTACAGGGAGACCAGGACATGTGTAGTGAGATTGAATCGTGGATATTTAGTTTCAGTTAGGAATCTCAGCGAGCAACAAATATCACTGTCACAATAACCTTATTAAAACCAAAATTAAAGGAAGATAGTTATGCAAACATAAGGACTATCAAAATAATGAAGTTTCCAAGTAACATCATATAATTTTAGCTCTTCTGTAGTAACCACAGTGGGGACCTGAACTTTGCCTGGTTTCTCCACTCCCTGCCCATGTCCAAACAAAACACCATCTCATTATTTGACCCAGCCATATAGTCACATGGACATCCTTTATTCTTCCTGAACAAAGCCAACAGAGGATGTTCACCTGTCTGACTCTTCTCCTCCAGAACCTTCATTACGGCCTTGATGTCTACACTGAAGGATGGACCTTATTCTTCTTCCCTGGCATTGGTTCACTTATTTTGGGTCTTTTGTCTGAGCATGGCTATGGAGAGTATGGATTCAGAATGAGGGAGCATTTGAGGTACAGTTAGGTACCAGTAGGCTGAAATAGGACCACTGTGGTCACAGATGTTCCTTTGTGAGTAGTGAGAGCTTAAAGAAGAGGGCAAAGGACCAACATTGTAGGGATGAAGAAGGATCCAGGTACAAAACATCCAGTGAATCAGAGATGCCACAATAAAGTAGAAATTGCTGGTGCGCCATTCTTAACACATGGCATACTGAGAAAAAAAATAGAAAGAAATTATATAGCGGATATGAAGGATATAATTAATTTGGCTTAATCACATTTAACAAACATTTATTCATCAATTATACGATCAACGAATGAGTGAACACACATAATTAATAAAGGTATATATTTGAACTTGAATGACTTCCAAAAGGAGAGCAGAACTTCTTTTAAAATGTTTATAGATCAGGCACAAAAGTTGATTATGTCCTAGCCTGCAAAATTTTCATGGATCTTAAAAAGCAGACATTTTATAGATCTTATTCTCTGATTACAATATAATAGAACCAAAAAGTAATAATGTAGGATTGAATAAAAAGACCCCCTGGGGGAAAGACGTCCTGGACATTTATAAATGTTCCTAAATACAGCATTGTTGGACAAAGGAGAACACCAAGAAAATCCTAACAAGCTACTAAAAGTAATACAAAATGAAAACAGCACTATCAGACCCAAGGAAAGCTGACAAAGTAATGCTCAAAGGTAAATTAACAGCTTTCACCAAAGTCATTATAATTACTCCTGGTGTGTGGGGAGAGAATCATGAATATTCAATCTCAGTCAAAAATTCCCTTTGCCACTGGGCACAAGCCTCTGACCGTGTGTCCCACCTCTTTATTTTGCTCCACATCTAGTTCATCCAGGAGTTCCCTTGGAGCATCCTCAGATTGTCTGTGCTCGTTGCCTTCCCTCATTTAGACCATTGCTTCCACTCCCAGGGGTTTTGTCAGCAGTATCCTCTTTCTAAATCAGAAGCATTTGCTGTGTCCCTACTGCTGTCCGTGGGATGGCACTCAAAGCCTCTTCCACAGATGACCTCAGTCCAATGTACTTGAATTCAAGACCCAGTTCAAGGGCCAGCTGACCTCTACTTACAAGTAATCATTCATTCCAGCCCAATACTCCCCACCCACCTTTGCTCATAGTTGGTGTGATTCTATTATATTGTAGGCAATATTATATAATAGAAAGACTTGTCTAATCTATAACAATAAAAGCATAATATGCTAATTAGACCAGACGTCCTTCCAGACGACCTTCCGGACGAAGCTGTGGCTGCGAGGGAAGCCTGGGTCCCGGGTGCTAGAGGGAAGCTGGTGCTGGCAGCCGGGGGAAGGAAGGCCTTCTCTTCCACAAATTTTGTGCATTGGGCCTCTAGTATTATATAATAGAAAGACTTGTCTTTCTACCAGTAGCTTATAAGCTTCTTTCCTATGTCCTACTGCCTTCACAAACCTGTTTCCCCTCTTCATCCTCACTGTGCCCCAGCACAACACTATCAGCACAGAAATCTAAGACACATGTTTGCTAGATGGTAGAGGATTCTTCTCAGGGCCTAGAGCAGTCATAGGCACTCAAAAAAAATGTACTTGCTCATTGGTGTTAATATATTAAACTCTTGGGAAAAGGGGGAAACAATATTATTAACCAGTGCCATGTAGGTGCTAAAGGAATTCAAAGAAAATGGTGTGGAATAACCCAGGATGCCCTGATATGTTGCTAGCTTTGCAGAAGGGAAAACCTTGCAATAATGAAGGAGCTCATGGCCTGGAATTGCTGGCTGGAGGAATAGGGCCCAGAGCACATAGAGGGAGTGAGTGTGGGAACAGTGGAGGGGCCATCTTACCTGTAGACAGTCCCCAATGAGGAGCACAGGAGATGAGTTGGGACAGGCCACATACCCACCCTCTAGCCACAATTTGGGTGAGAGTTGACCCCATCTCACATCTCTAGAACATCAGTGGTTGAAGCAGTCTACTTGTATCATTAGGACCAATGTAGGTTTCTTTGTTCTTGGAAACCTTACTCAGCTGGAATTAACAATGTCTATATGTTTAAATGGAATGTTCCCCCAACGTAGAAGATGTTATCTATTGTTTGCAATATTAGACTAAGAGAGTAAAGGCATTTGAGGTCAGACCAGAGTTTGTGTGAATGGGAGAAGAGAGAATGGTACGGAATTGTTTGGATATTCCCCCTCTTGGTTTTCATCCCACATTGCACAGCAGCTTAATCACAACACATAGCCCATCTGAGTGCTTGCATATGGAAATAGTCCTTTAGACACTTAGGATTAGGCACTCTATATTGTGCATAATTACTCTGCCAGCATTTCAATGTGGACGACTGGCCTTCAGCTCATGCCCTTCATGTGCTCAGTTAAAATTAGTTAAATCAAAGGAATGCGTGGAGAAGAGATTGTGTTTAGCAAGCCATTGTCTGATATTCTGATTAAGTGTAAGCTTTTTAGCATACCATGTCAATGAGACGCACTGCTGTATTAATAAGCTGTAAATGCTAAATAATTGCCTGATAGAATGAAAAGCTAAGGCGATGGGCTTCCAGAATGCTGATGATCCCCCTCAGTCACAGAAGGCAAGAGAACTCGTTCCTGCAATGTTTTCTCTTCGGAAAGGAAAGGACATTTTGGCCTGGCCGATTGATGGAAAACATTAAAAATTTTCTCAGTGATTCTTTTGTTACCTTTCCTTTGAGCTTCTGGTACATTCACACATTTACAGACATCCACTGGGCAGGTGAACACTTCCCGCATGAGCCACTCATTTTCTGTTTGTATGGATGACAAGCAACTTCTTTTTCTGGTAAGAGAAGGAAAATCCTGTTTTCTGAGCCAGCACAGTCCCCAGGTACAGACAGAACATCCCTTGGGGGTCAGACCTGGGAGTGGATGACTTGGCCACCTGCTCCCTGATCTCCAGGCTCCAGCAGACATTTTTGATGTGAGGAGGCTCAGCTCTGACTCCAAGCCAGCACTGGTTGTTGGTCCCAATTAAAAAGCAATTGCATTCCCAGCAGTTCAAGGCTGCGGCCAAAAATACTGCATGTTCAGAAAAGCATGATCTTTTTTGAGAGGCAAATTACTCCATAAAGGGATAGATGCTGCCAGGGAGGGCTAACGATGGTACATTTATATGTGATAAAAATGTTTAAGTTCAAAGAAGAAACCAAGAGTAGACAATTGACTTTGGAATTATTCATAGATAACAATGAGGGTTTTCTGTTGGTCTTCCTCCCTCCTTCCCCCCAGCTTTAAGCAGCCCTTTTATTAGAGGGCAAATAGGAATTGACCTTTGTCAGACAGCAAGGGAACAGAGCAATCACATTAAGGAAATCAAATGGGTAAAATGCTAAGGGTCAGCATTAACCAGCCCAGAGAAGCAGTGTCATTCTGCAGGTGCATCAGCCGAATCGGCGTCTGTCTCTCCATGAGCTGGCTCTGCTTTCTGAGAGGACCACTCAGGACGTGGAGTTTGAAGCAGCTCCAGATCACGGTCTGCAGTCTCCTCCACTGGCCGAATGCTTGTGTTCAGTTTTTTTTGTTTTGTTTTGCTTTGTTTTGTTTTTAATAATCCTCTCCATCTTGTTTGGCTCCAGGACACACAATTTTTAAAAAATCATAAAACTGAGAATCAAGAGCCCTGATTTTTTTTTCAGGGCTAACTCACTCACTTTAAGACCTGGAGCAAGTCATTGAACCTCTCTGGGCAGTCTCTGGGAGTTGCAAGTAGCTAATTTTATTTTAGACCTAGTGTCTATGATTTTATAATAAAACCATTCAACCTCATCACCAATAAAGTTAGTATTTCAAAACAAAAAATGTCCCTTGATTTCCAGTTACTTGTGATCATATTAGGTTGGACCAACCCAAATATTTCTTCTGGAGAGGGCCAACAGATCCCCACTGGGGTCATTTCCAACCTCACACGGCTAGTTTTCCTTCAGGAGGAAGTGCCACGACAGCCTGTTTCAAGACCAGTGTGGCCAGTGAGACTCTTCCAGCATCACCATAGTGGTTCATTGCCCTGGAAGAGAGGATGCCAGCAGCAGGTAGGGGTTTGATGAGGCCCAAACATCAGGAGAGAGCTCACCTCGTTGCCAGTACTGTGCATATCTGAGCAGGCTGTTTGTCATACTTAATTTTAGATGTAATTGTTCAATCGGGACCTTATCCAGAGTGGCTTCTAACCTGCTAGCCTGCTCTGCCCCCTTGTCCCAAGCTCAGTCACTCCACTACTTTCCCAGCCCTTCATCCGCTGGCCAGCCCCCAGGTCACCTAGGTCATCGGCCTCAGGTATAGCTTTTCCAGCCTTTGGAGCAGATGAAAGTTCCCCTTCTAGCCGTGGTTTTCTCTTCCCCTCTTCTCGTCCCCACACAGTGCCTCACGTGGGTGACTTTTCTGAAACTGCTTTCCCTACAGTCACCAGAGACTTTGTGTGAACATCTGAGTTCTTATCCTACTGAATCACCCTGGCTTTTCTTTTTCCTACTGCCCCCCAACCTCCACCACCATTCTTCCTTATTAATGTTAAAGATGTCCTGTTCTTGAACTTTTATGGTAGGTGGCTGAAGGTCAGGAAGCACAACATCTAGATTTCCTGTGGAAAAGAAGGTGATGCTTCATTTAAGAACTGGAACACACCCCCACGTGCCGTAGATCATGTCTTTGTCACCTAAGTCTCATCCTTCAACCACAGCAGCCTCTTGACCACGATGATGGGGTTATGGTTGCAGAGGCGTCTTCAGTGCTGTGTGCTCAATGCTTGATTCTTACAGACTATAGAGCCACTGGGTGTCCAAGTTCAGTGGCCCAGAGCAGTGGTTGGCAAACTGCGGCTCGCGAGCCACATGTGGCTCTTTGGCCCCTTGAGTGTGGCTCTTCCACAAAATACCACGTGCGGGCGCGCACGTACAGTGCGATTGAAACTTTGTGGCAGAAGTCGGTTTTCGGCTCAAAAGAAATTTCAATCTTGTACTGTTGATATTTGGCTCTGTTGACTAATGAGTTTGCCGACCACTGGCCCAGAGGAAGGACTGCGGATACCCTGTCCAGTAGACTTTTCCCTCTAGGTGGAGACTGCACCCACGGGTCAGGCACTTAAAGCATGTATTTGGCCATAAACGCCCCTCCCTGCAGAGTGGGCCAGGAAAGGTGCCTTTGTCAACCAAAAACAACACCAGCTCTAGAGCCACTTCTGCCCAGGGGATCCCACATGGAGCCGGAGGTGAGGCACTAGTCATGTTTTTTGTCATCCATAATCATGAATGAGATTCATAACAAGTGATGGAAGTGTCATTCTTCCCTCTTGAATCCTAAAATTAGTTGGAGGTGTGCACTTTTCTTTTGGGGTTATATGTGGAGAAATGCGAACCTTGCTGTTTTCTTCTTTCATCAATACATTGCTCATTCTTCATAATTTGTGAAAGTTTTTTTAAAAATCATTCATCTCACCCAGAGAGTAATTTTGAAACAAGGTGGAGAGAATTGATAGGAAAAGGCAGCAAACCTTTTTGACAAAGAAGGAGTAATTGTCAGAAGCTTAGAGCCTTCTCAATGTCAAGTTTCTGCTGACCTCTCCAGCTATTCTAGTTCATTCTTTTCTGGCATCAGCAACCGTTTTCTTCCCCTCTGGATAAATATCAGGTTTATTCTCATTCTCAATTCACATAGGCTTGTAAATTCAGATCACACTGAAGACCAAATTACTGCCTTTGGGACAATGGCCTTTGTCTGATTGCTAATTAGGGATTTAGTAAATAGCCCAAGAGTTTCACTGGGTTGCATTTTTTAAAAACTCAGCTAATTATAGGCTTAAGTCATATATTCAAATGTAAATATGAGAGATACATCATTCCCACATTTTAATTGAATCCTTAGGTAAAGAGAGTTTGAGCTGGGTTTTAATTCAGCGTGAACAATCCCACTGTGAACACACTTCCTTTTTAATGCCTGGCTTGTGTGTGTGTGTGTTTTTGTTTTGTTTTTTGTTTTTTCTCCTTTGCCATACATCTGTGCTCTCTTGTGGAACCCAGACATCTGTCCTTCTCAGTTTACTAGAAATACTTGTAATTGCTTCATCAGCTCCCTTATCTGTTAGATGGTAAACTCCATAAGAAGAGAGTTTGTGTCTATTTTATTCATCAACGTATCCTCTGACCAACCTAGGTGGTGCCTGGCATGTTGTTGGCCTTTATGAAACGTGTGGGATGAATGGGCAGATGGGTGGATAGATGGATGAGTGGATGGATGGATAGATGGATGGGCAGGCAATGGATAAAAATATTTATTTTTCCTGCCTTCTATTTTTGAAAACCATAATAAATTCATAGCATCCTAGCGTGGAAATAGAACCTTTGCTGTGCATTAAAGGGTTCCCCTTGGGCTTTCTTCCTAATTGGCCACCTACTATGTCACTAGGGAAGGACTCTTGTTCTTTTTCTTTGTAAAGTTCAGCAAAATATATTTTCTTTGATCATAGTCTCTGGGTCCCAGTTTTTTCATCTGTCAAACAACAACAACAAAAAAGAGTATGTCCTTCTTGGATCAATGGCTAGGAATGCATGTTTCACACTTTGGAGATGAGAAATTAATAGATGCCAAGTTGCAGCCTGCCCAGCTCCTTTGCTACAAGGGATTTTCTGACACTTGGTACTTTGGAGTGATGGCCCTGCAGCAAAAAAAGCACGATGGGCAGGGCCACAGGCTGCACAGCTTCAGGACATACCATAGGGGAACAGGACCCAACATAGAATCTGGAGTATGCAATGTGGTGGCCTTATCATTGCGCAGGTTAGAAGGCTTGTTTTGCAACTCACATTATGAAATTGCTCCATTGTGTTAGTCAGACTATTCTAGGTGTTCTTTTCCTAGGGCTTTCTGAGCACAACATGATGGTCTCACTGTGTATTATAATAAAAAAATAAAAGCATGCTTTCCCAAGTGGTAGGAACATCAGTTCAAACACTGGACACAGAGGTCATTAAAACTTACTGAGAGCAGCTAGAACCCTGGGTCTTCAGAAGCAGTCCTGTTATTTTGAGGACGAGTGGCCTTTGTCTGCACACCTTCTCTAGGCCTGCTCTCACCTATTTGGTGTGGGCCTCTTTGAGTTCAGCTTGTTTGGGACTCTGCACTTCCTGGATTTGTGTGTCTTTTTCCTTCACCAGGTTAGGGAAGTTTTTAGTCATTACTTTATCAAATAGATTCTCAATCCCTAGCTCGCTCTCTCCTCTTCATCTGATAACCCTAAGATGTAGATGTTGTTACCCTTCAAGTTGTCCCAAAGATCCTTAAAATATCCTTATTCTTTTTAATTCTTGTTTCTTTTTTTGCTGCTCTGATTGGGTGTTTTTTGCTATCTTGTCTTCCAAATCCCTGTTTTGATCTTCTGCTTCATCTTTTCTGCTATTGATGTCTTCTAGTGTATTCTTCATTTCAGCTACTGTATTCTTCATTTCAGACTGGTTCTTTTTATAGTTTCTATGTTCTTTTTTATGCTGTTGTAGTTATCACTAAGCTCCTTGAGCATTCTTATAACCACTTTTTGAACCCTATATCTGATAAATTGCTCATTCCACTTCATTTAGCTTTTTTTCTGGAGATTTCTCCTGTTCTTTCCTTTGGCGCATGTTTCTTTGTCTTCTCATTTTGGCAGCCTCTTTGTGTTTGTTTCTATGTATTAGATAAATCTGATATGACTCCAATTCTTGGTAGGGTGGCTTTACATAGTAAGTGTCCTGTGGGACCCAGTGGCACAGTCTCTTTGTACACCTGAGCTGGGTTTTCTGGAAATTTCCCTTGTGTGGTTTTGTGAGCCCTCCTGTTGTCATTGAGCTTTGATTACTATTGGCCCATTCATGTGTGGGATTGACCCTCTTTGAGGATCAACTTTGACCACAGTGTACAAGCTGCTGTGCAGGTGCTGACCACATAAACCAGAATTTGCTCCAGCAAGGACAGTGGCCAATATCACCAAGTCGAGCAATTTTTTATGGCTTTGTGATGTTGGCTGCTTTTCTGCTCTGTGCTTATTAACTGTGTCAGCAGTGAGGTGCTGATTTCCCACAGATGTCATCGCCCACAGGGTGCGTGAGCCCATCAGAGACTAATGATGTGAGCTCTGGGAAGGTAGGGCGGAGTAGACCTTCCCATTGAGCTTAGGAGAGCAGTGTAGGGAGGAGTAGTCCTTAGGCCCAGGTGCTCATGAGGTTCTAGGTAATCTATTATGAGGGCCTGGGGGAAATTAAGTCAGGTCTTAAAAGAAATGAACTGGAAGAAAATGACATAAAGCAAAATGAAGAAAAATGCCCACTGGTGTCATCAATGAGCTTCATTCATTGTTTTGGAGGACTCGTGCTCAGACTTTTTGGTTTTAGCACCCCTTCACAATCTTAAAAATTATGGAGGATTCCCCCACCCACACACACCAAAAAAAAATCTTTTGTTAATATATGTCCTCTCTATTGATTTTTACTGTCTTTGAAGTTAAAACTGAAATTTAAAAAATAATTATTTGTTTAATCACCTAAAAATGACAATAAATCAATTTTATGGTAATCTAACACATTTTATAAATAACGACTGTATTTTCCAAAGCAAAAAAATAAAAATTAAAAATAAAAAAATTAGGAGAATGGCATTGTCTTACCTTGCTGCAAATCTCCCAATGGCTGGCTTAATCAGTAGTTGGATTCTCATATCTGCATCATGCATTGCATTAGTTGTCAGAGCAATGGCACCATCCTGTGTGATATCTCCTCTGGAAAACTGCACTAGAAAATTCTCATACTCATGAAACAATGAAAGCAAAAAAAAAAAAAAAAGACAAATGACATCTACCTAGGAAAATAGCTTTGACCTTGTGGACCCTGAAAAGCTCTCAGGGACCCGCAAGGGGTCCTGTGGACCATACTTTGAAAACTGCAGCTGAAGCACTTGGTCAATGTTGCTTCTGGGGTCTCCAGACTTAATGAAACCAGCCTCTGAGTTGTTAAAGAAAAAATAATTAGTGACACTTGTTAAAGATGGGAGGCAGACTTTATCGAGGACCATCACCATAGGTGTAGGGTCCACTTCATTGGGGTTTTGCAGTGGAGGAAAGAGTTTGGATAAACTCTGAATCCAGCACGGGCAGGTGGGGTTGTATAGCCAAGGAGCAGGGTAGGGATCAGTGGATGGGAAATTAGTAAGAGGATTACTCCAGGGATGAATCAGCTTTACAGGACTCTTGCTAAAGATAGGCCAGGGTGTCACACATCCCCTGGGGAATGGTGGAGGATCAGGGGATTGTCAGCAAACGGACTTAACACGATTCCTGCTAAAATTGGATTTCCCAAGCAATTGTACAGGTGGGCCTAGGAGGATGTTCAGGAGCCTGACTAAAGTTTGATCAAGCAAAGACTCTTTGTCAAAGCATTTGCCATGCCCTTAGAAACTAATTTTTACTTATTTCTTTTTAAATTGCTTACAATGTTTTGGTGTTTTTGTAGGGGTGGGGGCAGGAGTGGCAGTACAGCGAGGAAAGGTGCCTGGGAAGGTTACTGCATAACAGCCCTGGGAACCCTAGGTCTTCACCCAAGGCCCGGGGCTGGGTTATTGTGGGCAGTGACTTCTTCCTGGCCCTCATTTTTCCAGTTAATAAAATGAATGAGCAACAGCTCCCAAAGCTCCCAAAGTTTCTCTGTGACTTAAACTTGAGAGGCCCAATGCCTTTTCCACCTCTTATGGACTAAACGATTCCCCTTCCAACTTTATACGCCAAAGCTTTAGCCCCCAGGAACTCAGAATGTGACTGTATTTGGAGTTAGGGTCTTTAAAGAAGTAACTAAGTTAAAATGAGGTGATTAAAGTGGGCCCTAGTCCAGTATGACTGGTGCTCTTATAGGAAGAGGAGATTAGGACACAGACACACACACAGGGGAGACCCTGTGAGGACACAGGGAGAAGACAGCCATCAACAAGCCAAGGAGAGAGGCCTCAGAAGAAACCAACCTGCCAACACACATTGATCTTGGACTTCCAGCCCCTGAACTGTGAGACAGTGAACTTCTGTTGTTCAACCACCCCATCTGTGGTACTTCCTTATGGCAGCCCTAGCAGCCTAATGCACCACCCATTGTGTTCTGTAGGCCTGCGTCCCACAGTGCAAGAGAATGTTGTTTTGAACTTAGACCGACTTCTTTGTTTTTGAAACAGTTCCTCTGGGAGAGAGTGCATGGCCACAGTTTCCAAAGAGATATATCACCTGGGCAGCTCCAGGGAGTGCGCAGGGGACCTGGGCACTAATTGTGGCCATGATGCTCCTACCCTTTGGCTTGTCTCCCAAGTAGAGAGAGAGTGAGAAACTCTCAATATCTTCAAGTAGAACGAATCCACCTTTGTTTCAAGAGAAACCAGGAAATGAATCTGAATCTCCAGTGTCTGCCAAGTCTGTGCTAAGCCTTGGGGAGAGAGAATGACCACAGCCGAGGGCATGTACCTTCAGACACCATGATGTTCCTCAGACTTTCTCCAGGGTCCGTGATGGGAAGAATTTCAAAGCGGGGTGATAGGGTCTGAATGCACAGGTGCTGGCACCGCAGGAACCACCAACCTTTTCGCATCAGCCCAGACAAGGAAGAGGTTCTGATTCATACCGATTGATTTCCAATGACCTTTGACCTTAGGGCAAAGGACCAGGAACCGTACCTTAGGCTCAGTTTTTTTTCTAAACTGTGTCCGTTGGAATGCTAGTTCCCTGGGTCATCGTAGGCTTTCTATAAAAAGGAAAGGAGTTGAATGAAAGTAGAAGCAATGGAGTTGGAAGCCTCTGGCTTACACAGAGACCAGCGGGCATCGCTGCTGCGTGGACAGGCTTCCAGCTCAACCACGCTGACAGTGCTGCAGGTGTGCCAGGCGGAGCACCCCCGGACTGGTGCTTGCTGCAGTGGTTGCCCGCGTGCCAGAAGCAGCCTTCCAGGTGGCTGGCGGGGCTCCCCGGGGCTGCCCTGAGATGTCCGGATTCCAATCAGCGAGTGGTCACCAGGCAAATGACCAAAGGAGCAAGAACGTTGGGGATGGCTGTCCTCCTCCTTCTCATCTGTCATAGAGTCCCAAGACCCAACAGGAAGATAATAGATAAGGAGACTTACCAACATCCACAGGTTTGTGTGGTTTTTTTTAAATCAGTGTAATGTCCTAACTATAATGTACAAAAGGGAAAGAAAAGAAAGGTTATTTACAATAATGTGTATATTTAATTAGCTGGCAGGAGCAGCCCCCAGGTTTCCAAGCCCCTCCTGCAGCAGTGCTTCTCCGACATCTATGCCATGCCTTCTGATCCGCCTGGTCCCAGTGGGGTGGAAATTGGTTCTTAGAGGGGGGTGCAAAAGAGTATTCCTCTTTTTATGTATACACCACAAACACATGCAGCACACAAACAGATTTACAGAATATCCCTGCTATTAAAGTTTCATGGTGGGGGCAGAGCGGGTGGCTATGAAGAGGAAGGGATATCTAAAAATGCTCCATGGGGCGGGGGCTAATAATGAGAAGAAGGTTGAGAAACCCTGATGCATTCAATCCATCACAGTCTGATACTTTTATAAAATGCAATAAAAATGAATTACTAGAAAAATAAATGGGGAAAAAGGAAACAACGCACGTTTTTATTATTAGATTCGACTAACACAAAATTGCTCAGCCAAATTGCTTTTAAAGCTTACTGACAATTTCCCTGCGAATCTTTTTGCAGACCACTGGAGGACAGGGAGCGATCTTTGGGCTGCACTTTAGGTGGTCTTGATCTGGGGGTCCTGAGTGGGCGAGAAGCAGGGGTGCCTGGGACAGGCATTGAGGAGGGCACCCTGGAGGGGTCTAGAAACACAGTAGGAGTTAGCTGGTGGGGAAGGAGGGAACAGAAGGAACAGCCTGGATAAAGGCACCAGGTGTGAATAACTTGTCAACTGTGAAGGTGGCAATGGCAAGGTAGGGCTCCAGCCGGAGCTGAGGGCCAGAGGAGGAAGGGCGGCCTGGCAGGAAGGCAGCGCATACTGCCCCAGGCAAGAGCAGGACCCCAGCCCTGTGGGCTGCATTTCACTCCCTGTTCTAACCAAGTGGCCCTTAACATTTTGGGGGTCAGTGGTCACTGAGATTCTGGTGGCACTGATAGACCCCCCTCCCCCAAATACTGAACAGACTCAAGACATCGTATGAACAGCCTGAGGGGAAAGTTTCACAAAAGTCCATTCAGGGTCTCCAGACTCAGAGCTGATCCCTCTGAACACGCTTCGTGTGCTCATGTTTATGGATCACAGCTGCATGCTGACTCCAGTCCTATAGGGCCTGTTAGATACACAGGGGACAGTCACTACCCAAAGTGACTGAAAGCCCAGGGTTCCAGAGGGCTGGGGGCAAAGCCTGACCCTTCCCTTGCTAGAGCACCAGGCCAGAGGAGCGGAGGGGAGACCCAGGACATCCTGTGAGGACGAGGAGCTGGGCATTCTCCTAACACGCTGACGACCCCCCTGGTGTAGTCTGGTCCTCCCCTTCCCAACCTCTCCATGTCTTACCAATCTGCATGTTAATCTTTCATGGACTTACTGTGAGCTTCCGCCGGATGAGCTATGGTGGCCAAAACCACTCAAGACCGGAATGTCATTGAGGTTTGTGAGGACTGGCACAGATTTAGTGGGCAATTTCATCAGGGTTTGTACAGAATATAAAAAGGAACTAGCAAGTGAAAATATGCCCGGAGAGGCAGCTGGGATAATTGGCCCTTGCAAACACACAGGAAGGGCTCTTCTAAAAATACCGGGGCAGCACTGAACGAGACAGGCCAAGGACTCAACTCAGCAAGAGTACAAAATGGCAAGGACAACATGTTTGGATAGTCCGACGCAGTCCTGAAATCATGGGGCTTGGGGTTGAGGACTCAGGAGAGAGGTGCCATTTGGGATGTAAAGAAATGAAGCAAATCTGACATAGGCCACATTGCTGAATTCATACCCACGAATCCTGTGTCGACGCTGGGACTGTAAATTCAGGTGGAGGTTCTTGCATTCATTTACTCATTCAACGGCTGCTTGTTGAGAACTCACTGTGTACCAGGCCCTGTTCTGGCACTGGGAATGTAGCAGTGAACAAAACAGGCCTATTCTCTCCCTGCAGAGCAGATAATAAGCAAATATCATGGACTACGTGGACAGAGGCTGGGGGTATGGGGGAGACTCTTTTGAATAGTGTAGACATGGAATGTTTGGGGGTTAAGAAAGTATTTAAGCAGACCTGGATGAAGTAAAGGGACAAGACGTGGATTTCTAGGGGAAGAATATGCCATGCAGAAGGAATAGCAAGTGCAAAGGCCCTGATGTCAGAACAGTTGAGGCGCAGGTGGAGGTCAGTGTGGCCGGAGTGGCATGTGCAAGGGTGTGAGGGTGAGGAGATGACAGGACAGGGCAGACAGGCCATCCTTCATCGTTTGGATCGTGGTGTGTACGCTGAGTAAGGTGGGATGCATGGGAGGGTTTTGGGCAGAGGAGTGACATGTGGGACTTAGGTTCTGAAATGATCCCTCATTGCTCTATGGGAATTCTACCATAGGGACAGGAGCAGAAATGGGGCCCAGCTAGGCATGAAGGTGGTAACAATCCAGGTGAGAGATCACCAGGTGCTTCAACTCAGATGGGCAAGTAAGTGTAGGTGCTGGAAGCTGATGGCAAACTGAGGAAGAGAAAGATTAGTCAATAACCAGGCTGAGTCTTTGAGGGCCTGAAGTAACCCTCAGCACCCTCGGCAGGGCCCGGGAGCCTCAGCAAATGGGGATCCTTTAAAGGAGCCAGAGAGGTTTAGCCTAAAGAGAGAAAGAAAAAGCACTGGGGACCACGAGCCCTTTCTTCAGATGCCTGAAGAGATGCCCGTAGGAGGAGGACCGTTATGGCTCTAGCCCACCCTCCCACCACAGAACAGCCTGCTCTGGCAATGGTGAGCGCCTGCCCTGGAAGTGAGGCCCCAAGAAAGCCCCTGGTGGGAGGCTCTGGCCGCTGGGAGCCACCCCAAATCAGAGTCTCCTGTGCATTCTTTCATTCCTGATATCTATGGGGTTCTCTTGCCACTGCTGGGATTCCGATATTGAACAAGATCCAATATTGAACAAGGCAGTGTTGGGTGCTCTGAGGGGTGAGAGTGTTTCCTAAAGGGGTTTCCATCCAGGCTTAGGATGGCATACATTAGCCACACCTAATGTGTCTGTGAGTCTGAATGCATTGGGGGTAAAGGGGAAGAGAGAACCTGGCACCTTCCTGGACGTGGAAAATGTGGCTGGAGTGTGGGGAGCGAGGAGGAGCGGTGGGGATGCAGAAAATGCTCCATCTCTAAGATGCACAAGTTCTCTGGAGCTGGGACCAAGAGGGGCGGGAATGCAGGTGTGTGTGGCCAGGGTGGGAGCCCGTCTTTATTTAAAATTTTAATATTTTGCTTGTCGTGGAGTTTTTACATCATCATCATTAAATACTGCATCATAATATTTATCTTGATTCCTGAGTTTTTGTGGCGCCCCTTAGATGCTGCGTGCAGAGTGCCTGGCTCGCCTCACTCTGGATTGGGGAGGTTTCCCAAAGTGGAGCTTTTGATGGTAATCTGGGAGAACTGCATCATAAAACCATAGGAAGGGGTCTTACCATGATGGCCTGCCTACCGACCTTTAAAAGGCAGACTGAGGTTAGACCATTTGTCCTGAGGGCCAGGAGAGTCCTGCAGTCAGCAGATGCATTTGGGGAGGGCTCCCCCGAAATCCATCTGAACCCGGAGTAAAGTGCTTTTCCCCAACAGGGAGGAAATGAATGCTGCCGGTATGTGTCACCTCATTATTTATTTATTTGGGGTGATTGGCGGTTCTCTCTGCTAATCTTCGTATAACATGCCTCATTGCCCTCTGAAGGCCCTGGAGAGGTGTCTTGTAGCATTTGTTTGGTTGAATTTGTTCTTGAAATCTGGTTGCTCATTAATCGCTCCCCTGGAAATACCAGGCAGAAAGTGAGTCATAATAGAGGCAAGTCTGCTGATGGCAAATCCGGGGCATACTTGGCATTTGCAGGTAAGAACCCAAGGAGAAAGCCCAGATTTTCTTTCCACTTGTAGCCCTGTGCTCAACTGCATCAAGAATTGGGAGGGTGGCAGCCCTGGGCAAGGCAGAAACAGAGGAGGGAAGCTTGTGGGTAGGGCCTACCCCCTGCTTGCAGGGGACACTGGCATCCTGGGGGCTCTCCCTTAGAAGGCTCCTTCCACTCCCTGCCTAGGTCTGAGGCTGCCAGGCCCACAAGCCTAGTCCTAGATACCACCCAGTCCCAGTCCCTACCCAGTCCTAGACCCTACCCAGTCCCAGTCTCTGCCCAGTCCTAGACCTCACCCAGTCCTAGTCCCTACCCAGTATAGATCTCACCCCAGTCCTAGACTCTCCTAGAATTGTGCCCCTAGGAAGAGCCCATGCCATCGCCACCCCCTTCAGGTGAGTGTGTTTTAACAGAGTCCTCAGAAGAGAGGACGAGCTCCCCAGCAATGTGCTGCCTTGGGCAGTGGGCAGAGTCATTGGCCAGAGTGGCTGTTTGGGTGGGTGGGTCTTCCCCAAGATCCCGGTGCACTGGCCCCTGCATTTTCGGCACTTTCCGTTAGACCTCTGGCCTGGACTTGCCCACGCCTTCGGCTGCACTCTCAGCATTGGCACCTCGCTCCATTTCATAGGCCACAGGATTGTTCGAAGGTGTCTTGGATCCTGTGGCCCTCACCTTGGGTAAAGCAGGAAGGCCAGTATATGCAGACTGCCAGCATTCAAATCCCAGCTCAGCCACGACCCAGCTGGATGGTTTGTGCTTGCGTCTTTATTTATAAAGGTGGCTGAGTGACAACACAGAGGTCAATGCCTTTGAAAGAGAAGTTTAATGTGTCTCACAGTTCCTCTAGAAATGAGGCCATAAGGGGAAACCCCAGGTTTGGTCAGAAGGTAGAAAAAGCAAGGGGGACACGTAGGCCAGAGCCTTCACTGGGGTTTCTACAGGGAAAGCAAGGCAGGGCAGGCAAGCAGCTTAGGACTGACTGGTTTGAATAATTCCAGCACACTTGTCCCACTTGCCTGGTGCCTGGCCCTGGGTGATTTAGGGCAGGGGGAATATTGGCTTGGTGAGTGAGAGTTAGATAAGGAGGTGGTTCAGAGTATACACTCTGGATCTCAGAGGAGAGGTGAACCAATTTGTCCAATTGTTTGGCCCTATGATTAATGGCTACCAAACAGATACAGAACCCAAGAAAATGTAGTTGGGACCTAGGTGTTTGGGCAATTTACTAAACTCTGCTTTTCCTCCATTTCTTTGTTTCTAAAGTGGGAGGATATTAGTACATTTCTCATAATGTGATTATCTCATTATGTGATTGAGTTAGTAAATGTAAAGAGCTTAAAACACAGTTAAGTGTTGGCTCTTATTACTTTGTTATTATTATAGTCATTGTATGGCTGAGGCTTTCCTTCGGAGCAGGTTTGGTGGGAGTAAGTGAATGAGAGAACCAGCAGAAAAGAGAAGGAGCCTGTGGTCAGAGTGGGTTTCCCAGTGTGGCCAGCGTGTAACTGTGGGAACAGGGGGTTGCTGTGGAGGATGAGGGTCAGTGGAGGTGGGCCAGCTGGGACATTGCTCCGCACTGGCTCCGTATGCAGCTCACCAATTAGAATCACACACAATGTCCCCATGCACAGCGGCATTTTAGGCCATCTGCTCCATCTGTGAAATCGTGGCACAAATGTGGCGTGCTGTAATAGATGAAGAGAGGGGCTGTCGCTTCCTTGGAGGGTTAGGAAAATGCTTACTGGAGAGGGTCCCTGGGCCTTGAAAGGCGAGTGGGATTTGGATGGGTCGAGAGGAGACAAGAGAGGACGGTCCTGGTGTGGTCGAAATGTGGACAGTCATTGAGGTTAGAATGGTCAGGAAGTCTAATAGGGATGGTGGGGGAGGCAAGTCTGAGAGTGGAGGCTTGGGCCAAAGTAACAGATGGAAAAAATGAAACAGGC
This sequence comes from Cnephaeus nilssonii, assembly GCF_951640355.1. Taxonomy (NCBI): domain Eukaryota; kingdom Metazoa; phylum Chordata; class Mammalia; order Chiroptera; family Vespertilionidae; genus Cnephaeus; species Cnephaeus nilssonii. Next base: position 29,440,131 of record NC_137073.1, on the reverse strand, counting down.
CTTTTGATTTTTCTGGTTTGGTACTGCCCTCGGTGTATAGGTGAGGGCTGGAAGTCTGGATTCTGGCCCATGATGCTGTGTGAGGGATGAACATTGCTTAAAGGATTCCACAGAAAAAAGATTTGAGGAGACCCGAAGGGCATTGGGTGCTTTGATAAGACTCTTCTGTGGACAAAGCCAAGCCTAAGTGAAGCTCACACTCATCTCCAAGTCACACACCTGGGCCAAAGACTCCACTTTCTCCTGGGTGATCTGGGCTGTGCCCTCCAGTGTCCTGAGATGGCAGCTGTCCATCACCCTCATCAGGTTGGTGTCTCTAATCCACCACTGGAGGGTCTTGGGCACAGCTCAGCTTGCTCCAGCAGGAGACACTGATCTCCCTGTTACCTCTGTCATGAACACGAGTCGCTGTGAGAGGCCTGGGAAACACCAAAAGCCACCTAAACCGTAGCTTTCAGCTACTAAATGCTTGGTGAGCATGCACATGTTACCCCGGTATCCCCTAAGCACAGCGCACTTCCTGGTGCTGGTGAAGCGTTGCTCCTAGTGACCACGTGGAGCTTTTCGTTATTGCTTTACCCAGTTGAACCTCGGGTTAGTTCATGGAGGCCAAGGAGATGGTGGCTGATTACAGGGAAAACGCAGCCTTTTTCATGAATATATCTTTGGCACCATTTGCTCTGAGTAAGGATAATCATTTCTCACAGCCTGGAAACCATGTTATTTAGAAAATTAAGATAAGTGCAAAACAAAGCAAGATTGGGGAAAAATAACTTTAATCTTAGATTGCCAGAATGCTGACAGGAAGATAAATCATGCAACATTTTCCCCTGTGAGATTTGCATGAATGTGATTTTTTACAGTTACTCTTCCACTAGTGGTGGTTAATTTTCAAATCAGTCATTTAATAGTCTCTTGGCCTGGGAGAAAAGATGGAAATAGCCATGCAGACTTCGAGTTGCCGATGAAAATCAAGCACCTTTTGATTTTACCTTTTGGAAAACATCTTTGTGGAGACTTGAAAAACATATTCTAAATATTTTATTTTATTTTTAATTAGCCTCAGCCCCCAAACAAGGGTCCATGCATCTGCAAGGAGGCTGTGATAGAATCAAGGGGTCCATAAACTTGGTCAGGATATAAAATACATGCTGATGTTCTCTCATCTCAGGCTGGCATTGGTGATTGTTTCATTTATGAATGGAGACCACACATCTCCGTGCCGTTAGCCACACCTGCACTTCTGTCTCCAGCACTAATCACAGATGCATGCACATCATATCCCAGTTCTTGTGGATATCTTGAAATCTTAGGTACCCTCCTGTCTACTTTAATATTAAAGTGATCACACCCTCCTTAGATCTTGTTATGCAATGTGTTAAAGAAGTACGTGTTACTATATCATGACTTTTTATAATTTTGATAACTACATTTTGATACAATTGGGTTCGCTGTGATTCTGTGCATTTTGTTGTATTTAAAGCATTTTCATGACGAGAAGGGACCCATAGGCTGCAGGGGATGGCGCAGGTGTCCCTGGAATAAATGTTTAAGGCTCTCTGCCCAGCTCCAAACAAGAAGATTCCCGAACCCTGACAGAATGCAGATGCCCAGGCCCCTCCTCAAACCTGCAAAACCAGGATCTCAGGGACTGGAACCTGGGGCGTGTGTTTTTGAAAAGCTCCCAGGTGAGAAGGATGCAGTGAGCCCAGGCCAGAGGAAACCCCTCGCTTACATCAGCAGTTGCCAACCGATGGTCCGCGGAACACTGGTGGTCCGTGAGGTCCAAAAGGTTGGCGACCGCTGACTTAGATCATCTGTAGCCCAATAACCAGGGCCGCAGAATTGGGGGGTTGGCGGCACTGCTGAGAGGCTCCATTGTAGAGAGGCTTCTGGAAGTATGTGTGGTGGGAAAGAGTGTGGAACCTAAGGGGGGTCAAATGGCATTTGGACCCCACATAGTTCGTATCTCCCTGAGCCTCGGCTTCCTCATCTACAACTCGGGGAGGGCCTGCCTCACGGGCCTGTTGTGAGAACGAAATAAAATATCCTGGATCCCTTTGCAGAGTGACTGACACGTAGTTAGTCTCAGCTGCCACTTTCCAGGATGTTCCTGACTGTGAGGCAGCAGCGATTCCGAGGCTGAGAAGGGATGTGGTGGTTCCAGAATGGCAGCGAGACTTGGCTTCCAACGTTGCCCGGGCATTTCTCCTGCAGGTCACAGTGCAGCCGAGTGAGAGCAGCTGCTCCCAGGGTTCCCAGCGTCAGCTGTCCCCTGCCCCTCGGGATGGGGCTGCCATGTCCCCAGGAGGACCAGCTGTCTGCTGATGCCCGTTCGGTGATCCTGAGAGGACAGTGCCACTCCTGGCTGACCCCAGTCCTTGCATGGAACAAAGTGCCCCATTTTGCCGAAGCAGCCCCTTCCTGTCTGCAGGCGCTTTAAATCTCTTCTGTTTCTGAGAGGAAATTTAGCATGTTTTCCTAAAGCACACCTCCGAGATAATGACAGAAGGTGCTGTAGTTCCATGGGCAACTGACTGCCAAGTCCTTCAAGACGAGATTCTTTGAAGGAAGGTTTTCCTTTGCAGACCTTCTTCTAGAGTCTCTAGCATGTTCTATTGGTCAGTGCTAGCTGGGTTCCCCTAGGCAGTGTCATGTCATGAAATTCAGGGAAAATGTAGGAAGGATATTGTATTCGTCAGCTCGGGCTGCCGGAACAGAGCACCACAGCCTGGGTGGCTGGAACAAAAGAAATTTCTTTTCTCACAGTTCTGGAGGCTGGAAGTCCAAGGTCAGAGCTGGTTTTCTGTGACACCTCTGTCCTCCGCTTGTTGACGCCCGTCTTCTCTCTGTGTTCTCACAGGGTCTTCCCTCTGTCTGTGTGAGCCCTAATCTCCTCTTATTATCAGGACCCCTTTCACATTGGGTAGGGCCCCCCTTAATGACCTCAGTTAAACTTAACGCCCTCTTGAAAGGCCTTGTCCCCAAGTATCATCACATTCTGAAAGACTAGGGGTTAGGTCTTCAACCTATGAATTTTGGAAATACACAATTGAGCCCTGACATGATTTCTTTCTGCCCTCTAAGTACTTCTCATAGGATGCAGGGGTGGCGAGAAAATATAGGGGCACATGGCATCTGTTGGGAACATCAGACCTGATAAAATTCAATCATAGGATGGATTGTGCTTCAAATTCCCCAGGACAAAGGCCTCTGAAGGAACCCTAAGCTGACGGTTCTTTAAGCTTTCAGATCAATGCTTTTCAATGTTATTCTGTCTAAGAACTAACAAAACCCAACCCCACACACCCCAGGGTTCTTACAAAAGGAAAAAAGGAGAGTGCATTAAAGATAACACAGTGTCTTTCCTATGTTTTCTCTCAGCTAGACAGTGGGTAGACATATTTTGCTCAAGCCGGCTGGCTTTTTCACTGTGTTCTGTGAATGGGCAGTGTACGCACGCATTCCGTCTCCCGGGCTCTGTGGGAGCCAGGCTGCCAGCTGCTTGCAGCAGCAGAAGCCAGCAGGTGGGAGATGACATTTTAGCATTGTTCAAATAGGCCACGGGCCTGGACACAGTGTTCAGAGAGCACGAACAAAGCAGCACCGGGAAGAACTGTTTAAAAATTTAAAAGACCATTTCTCTTTATCAGCTTCGCTGCTGGCTACTATTCCAGCAATTTTCAAAACACGAAATTGGCCCCAAGCAGGGCAGAGAATAGAATGAGATGGGGCAGATCAGTGACATTTTCAATATTCAGGTGCAATAGCCAGCCTCCATGGAAGCTGAGGAATGAGTTGTTTTCTGGGAGAGAATCAGAAATATGATCACTGGATTGGAAAGAACCTCAGGGAGGCCAGTTGCTTCAGGACATCTAATCCATGCAAAGCATGGGATTCCTGGACACATTTTAAAGTTCTACACACTTAAAAGGCAAAATACAGGAGCGAGAGTAGCTGGGTCACTCTGGCCACTGGAACAAGCAAACCTCCAAATCTCAGTGACTTAACTGGGATTTTAGTAAAAAAACATTGAGGATATTTATGGTTGGCAGGTGGCCTTTCTTGTGGTTATGTGGGCCCTTGGTTTTTTCCATGTGTGGTTCTTCCACCTTCAACAGGTGACTTCCAAGGTCCCTGAGCAGTGGGAGGGAGGGTAGAGAAGGCACACCAGCTCCTCAAGCACATTAGACCTTGGGTGGCACACCTCCTCTAGGCTCACATGAGGAGTCTTCCAGCACACTTAGCTGCAAGGGAGGCTGGCATGTGGGTGCCCACCTTGCAGCCTGTGCCCCAGAGAAGTTGGCCCAGATTTTAGTTCTGTCGGGGACTAAATTAGAAGTTAGAGTTCAATGACAAGAATTGAGATTCGTCATTTTCTTAGTATCCCCTCCAGTTGTTAGGATTCTTTCCTGATCAAAGCCCCAATGTTTGCATTAAAAAATTAAAGAGATTGTGAAACCTACTGATGTTGTAACTCTTCAAGCTGCCAGCCTCCAGCTGCTGGCCCAGATTCCCTTAGGAGACTCATGGTTCTGAAGTTTCATTTTTGTGCCAAGACCCAAGCAAACCAAGATCTGTGTTTGTCTTTGCTCTGCTTTAAATTATCCAACATCCCCAAGAGCACTGCATCAAATGAAGGCCCAGAATTTCTGGTCTTCACTCTCCTATGGGATAGTTTCCTTACCCACAAGACCCCCACCCAGGTGCCTATTCACTGTCAGCCATTTGCCCCAAGTCCCTGGGCCCTGCTCCATTCTGCAACATGGAACATCATCTCTGTCCCTTTGCTGGCCTATAGCTCATCATCATTTTCAGAAATCCCCCACATCCCCCACGTCCATGGTATCTAACCTAATAACGAGCCTAACATTTTAAAAGTTAATTGACATTGTTACAGTTTATGCAAAAAGAACAGGCTGGTATGGAATCATCAGAAGGATTCTGTGGTGGCGTCAGTCTTGAAGGAAGCAGTGGGTGACCCAGCTCAGAAAGGCAGGACCAGGGTGCTCCCAATGCTTCAGCAACCCTGGCCATGAACCTTCTCTTTAACTAATTGACTGCCTGCAAGGGTTCCGGTGTCTTTCTATCTTTTGAGTGGAATGGTAGGTGGACTCACTTTCTGTTTAAATTTAACTTACTCTTTTTCTTTGCCGAGCCTGGGAACCTGAGTGTGTGTTCACTTATCACTGTGGTCCCCTGTGTGTAACTGTTGACAGGGGAAGCAAGTGGATCATGCTCCTCCTCTCGGTTGCAGGAGAAATGAAAACCTTCCTACACCTGGACACTGCTTCTTCATGATCTTCTACCACCAAGGCAGTGTGTTGGTGATGCCGTTCTGGTTAGGGATGTCCAAATCTGCTATGTATGGATGGCGACAGGTTGGAGGCCTAGTACGCTGCCCAATTCCTGGAGCTCCTACAGGAACTGGAGAGGAAGAGCATGAGTGACAACTTCTCATGTCCTCTGTTGATGCCTTTTCTTTCCCTAGTGGACCGACTGCCCACATGGACTCCAGGTTAGGGCAGCTGAGCAGGGACGGAACCCAGAAACCCACACCTCCTTTTTCTGTGAGCCTCTCACCCCCAGTGCTGCAGGAATTCCAGATGGTGCTTGGGTCCCTCTGAGTTTCTCCTAAGTGATTGTCCTTAGTCTCTGAGCCTCCATGAATGCCCAACACCACCTTCTACTCTAGGAAATCCTTGGCCCTGACCCTCTGGGAGAAAGTAAGAGGGCTGTGGATCTGCCCAGCCAGGTAGGGTAGAGCCCAGCCCACCAGAGAGCCCACATCCAATAGCAGGTCTCTACCTTGGGCAAAAGCCTGAATGTGCACAAAGGGGCTCATGGTACCTGGATGGTGAGACCTGCAACCGTGCACCAGAATCAGCAGGCCTCACTCTCACCACAGTCATCAGGTCATCATCTCCAGCTGTCCCTCCCACGGGCATCACACAGAAGTCACTGTGTCGTCACTGCTCGAGACACGGCTCACTTCACAGCTGCACTTATGGTCAGCCATTAATAGCTAACTTGGTGTGTTTTTTCCAGCATTTACTGTGAGCCGTCATTGTGCTATTAGTGGCTGAACAAAAGTGCACGTTAGTTACCCTATTTCTTTCTCACAACAACCCTCAGATCAGATGTTCTAAGTTATCAGCTGCACTTCAAGGCTGAGGAAACCAAAGTTCGGGGATGAGAGTAGTCAGGCTGCCATGTGAACCCAGTGCTCCTCATGTAACACGGACCTTTCATGATTCCATGCTCTACAGTTGCCCAGAAATTGCCTTTGGGAAGCATAGAGCCAGTGGGCCCAAAAGGACATTGGCACTCTCTTCTGAGCGGTGCCTTAGAGGGTCCTCATGCCCACTTCCTGTCTGCAAAGATGGTTCCTGCCCTCCCTTCGCCAGCTCTCACCACCATGCCTCTCTCTCGACTTCCCAGCTCTCCCATTGCTTTTGGCTCTGTCTTGGCTTCAGATCCTGGTCTTGGGTGCCTGCACCTGACCGCTTGTTATGTGGGGTTTTTTCAAGTTCAGCATCTACCAGGGTATCTCCCCTGATCCAGACTTTGGTATGTACCCTCTGACTCCAAACTTTGTGACCTTGAGTGGGGGGTCTTCACATCTCTATCCCCAATGAGGAGGGAGACTGGGCCTCCCCTGGGGAAGAGAGCAGGGTAGATAAGTTGCCAACCAACATTCTCTTCAAGGCATGGCTCAGGCAGGCCCTCTTGGCTGCATTGTAATGAATGGAAGGTGGTTACTAGTATTAGATGATGGCCAATGGCAGATGCTTCATGTGGTGGGCTGATTAGTCCTGGCTTTGTCCTAGTCGTAGTCCCAAACTTCCGACAACCCTGCAGCCACTATTCCCTTCTGCAGATTTCTGGAAATGATAATTGGCAAGGCCTTTTATTTAGCCCTGACTACGTTGGTTTCAGGGAGGGAGCTTGGGCACTAGAGAGATCGATCACCTTTGAGGGCCTTTGAACCATGGTGATAGGATGCACTCTGATGCATGAGGACATTCCGGTTTCCTCCCAGGTCTCTGTACATGATCACAAAGCTCTGGCCCTTTGGTGTTAAAAACACAATTAAATATCGTTCATTTTTCTCCTTTGGTTAAGCACGGTTCACCTGTAATTGCACCCTACCAGTTCCTCTTTAATCCTAGGCAAATGAAGACTAACTGACAGGAGAACATGGGTGCACAGGTCAGGAAATGAAGTCCCCTCTTCTGGCTGCTTTCTCATCAAGGTTCCAAAGCGATCTTCAGCACTTGCCTAGAATTCTAATTTTAAGCTCTAATGAAAGAGCAAAGACAGACCCCTGTCTAAATTATCTTTCTATTCCTGGCAGCATTTAGCTCTGTGCTCTGATCTTAGTAAATATGTGCGAGGTATTGAATGGAATGACTGAAGAAGGTGAATTATTTACAAGTTAAAGGCATCAATCAGGCTGGATGCAAAGACAGGTAACATGCTTATCACCTACTTAGTTGGAGCTACTCTTGCAAAAGGAAGGACTGTCCAAAGGAAGGAGTTAGTGAACAGGGCAGAGGTAGGAGGACAGAACAGGAGCACAGGACGCTGACATAGGGAACTCACTCATAAGTGGTCGGGAAAGAGGGAGTGGAGGGAAAGAGACGAAGGCAAAGAAGTAAGGGAAGTCAGGGCCCAGCTGACCTAAAAGTGGGGTACTTTGGACTATTTTCCTAACACAGAGGCCCAGGCCCTCTCTGACAATATCATGCTGTAAGGCAGGGGTAAATTTTAAACTGGTGAGCATAGACCCAGTAATATTCCACCTTCCCCCCAATATTATCTTTTTAAGTGCAAAAGCAATGGCAACAAAAATCAAAAGAAGCAAGCTCTCCCAATACTTCTTCCAGGCTCGATAAATCAAGCTGTTTTCCCCGTGCACGTCTCCCCTCCTCTGAATCACATGTCTCTTACAGACTTCATTTTAATTCCTCATCTGGTATTAAGAGAAATGACTGGCATCGACTGGCAAGAGAATCCAGGTACTTAAGCGTTCTTGTCATTGTGGTAGCTAAACTGAGATATGTCTTGAGGTCCATATTTGTAAATCCCCACTTCTGAGAAACAGTAATAAATAAAGCAGAAGAATTAAAATTGAATTCTCACAAAAGGACTGTAGGAGCAAAGCCATTACGTGATCGTCCAATTTCGTGGGATAGAATGTGCATCTAAACTGGGAAAAGCCAGCTCGCTGTCTCCAGCATGGCAGAGGGGGTGCTGAGGACCAGGGCCATCTCTGGGGGCCCTGATCTTCAGGAGGGTGAGCCCAGGCCTCTGGGAGGTGGGTTACCAGGTAGTCCCTAAAATGATTGGGAGGATGTGAGTAACAAATCAGATGTTCTCTTAGCCAGAAATCGGTGTTGCTTTGAACAGATTTTACCAGCAGACAAAAGGCTTAAATTTGCCTGCACTTGGATTACTGAATGGAGTTGTTTCTGTGTTGAATGTTCCTCTGATGTTGTTTTTAACAATGTAAATGGGTTTAAATAGTTTCTGAAGTGACTTAAATCTGCTATCAGGAAGGATTCCTGTCCCTGGAAGGAGATGGCTGAGAGACTCCCAAGGGGCAGGGCTTCCCTCACCCCCCCAGGGGAAGGAGAGGAGAGGCCCCACCCAGGACAGGACTTCCAGGTTCTGTGGGTCAGGTACACAGGTCAGGCCTTGAAAGGAGGTCATAGGAGGGAGGATGCTGGGGTTGAAGGCCAGGTGCCTCCACTTCTCCTTAGGGGGTGGCCTTGAGGGCTACAGGAGTCCCTGTGGCCCCAGAACACCTCATTACCCAGGATGTCTGGAGCTGCTGGTCACAAACCACAGGAAGCCATCAGAGCGTTTATTTAATTCTGGGCTCTTTGACTTCCCTCCCCTCATCTTTTTTTAAAGGGGTAAACTTTTTTTTTTTTCTTATACTCCAAATCTCCATGACAAAATATAGAGAAAAATATAGAGAAAATTGTGTTTTCTTCTCTCCTGAGAGGTGTCAGTGAAATTTCCTGTCCCTTTTGGTATGTGAATTGGGAAGAAAGCTCACTGAACAAACTGGAGGCCTTCATAGAGAAGGTTTATTTCTTGTGCCCCTTTCTGGCTGTCTCACCAGTTTTAACTCCCTTGGAATTCTCCCATTTGAGTGTCAGTATTTGTCATTCTTTCATCTAATCAATGAAAGAAAGTCCAAACCTAGAAAGAAACTTTATAAGAGTTTATCTGAGCCAAATCTGAGGACATGCCAGGAAGCAAGATTTCAGTGGATTGAGAAAATGCTCCAGAGAATGGCCATTTGGCAGGTTACTTTATACTTCAGAATCAACGGATAAAACGGAAGGGGGGATTCATGAAATCCATTGGTGGTAGGTTAAGGAGGCAGGAGAAAGTGACGAGGGAAATCTCAAGGATTTGATTAAAAAGGAAAATGGAGAATCACATACTTGTTTTCATTGGTGGGTACTGGATAGTTAACATTTAACATGTACAGCATATAGAGATGGTGTGCAGGCAGCAGGATAATAATGAAGGGTTTCATGGTCTTGTGCTCTAGTGACAGCCGTTGTGCCTTGAGGGGTCTGGAAAAGAAGATTACTCTGGTGTTTCAAAGGTATGTTATCCTAGATGCGTAAGAACAATGTACTAGAGTCTAGACTCGTGTAGGGTAAAGATTGACCTTTGCTTAGGAAGCTGGAGGCCTGGGAGGGGACTACCCGCTGTGGCCTGCCAAGTTAGGAATTTATGATCAGAGCAGCATATGTGGTTACTCTCGGTCACTGAGCTTGTCAGGTCTGCTATGTAGTTCCTTTTATGTTCATAAGAGAAAAACTATACATAACTTGTGAGGATAACATAGCTCATGAATAGTGACATCTGTAAGACATCAGAGTAGGACTCTGCATCATTATTGGGTAGACTTCGGACTGCAGAGTTGCTTCGCTAGCTTTGTCTGAGAGACCTGGCTGGACAGTGTGGGGCACCCATAGTTACCACTGGAGAAGTTACAGACCTTGTGAGTGAGGATGGTGTAGAGGAGAAAAATCTTTACCCTTCTAGGATCTCAGTTGGGGCCCCTGTAACAAAAGATAAATTAACAAGAGAAAATCCAACAGATATTTATTAAAATGCATATCTTATATATACCTGGGAGAAACTCAGAAAGGAGTAACTTAAAGGGGTAGCTTAGAATTGGGGTGTGGAGGACACCAGTTAGCTGAGTCACCATTATTATCATTACTCCCAGGCTAGATTTCCATCCCCACGGTCTCCTTATGCTTTCTGAGAAGAGGATGTGCTGGATTGTTTCTAGAAGGTTTCTCCACGACCAAGCACTGAATTCACGGGCCAGACTGGCATGCCAATGAGCTGCACTGGCTCTTCCAGACTACCAGTCTCCCCTCAGATGTCCAGGCCGTGTCTGAAGTGCATGTGTGGACTATGCCCTCCAGAGACCTGGCCACCACTCTCCCTCAGATATGCTCCTCTCCCTCAGATATGCTCCTCTCAGCTCCCTTCTCCTGTCTCTCCCCACTCAGCCCCCTGGTGAGTGAGGAAGACCAGCATCTCAGACCAAAGCAGCATTGTGCTTTCTACTCCATACATATGCCCTACAGCCCCTCCATTCATTAATACATTCACATTGTCATTCGAACAAGAATTTATCAGGTACTTACTTGTGTGCCAGGCACAGTGCTCATGGAGCTAGCAGCTAAAGAAGAGAGAAGGTAATGTGCTCACAAATTCACAGCTGTGGTAAGTGCTATATGAAGGTGTGATGGGGGCTCTGACTTTCTAGGGGGGCCTCCCTGAGGAAGCAATGATTGAGCTAAAGGCTAAAGTAGGAATTAACTAGGTGGAGAATGGAGGAGTGCAAGGCAGGGGGATAAAAAGATTTTGAAGCTGGAAGGAGTGTGGCACCCGGAAGAATAGAAAGCAGGATTGTTGGGGGAAGTGCAGTGATGATGCTGGTGGGGCAAGGAGATGCAAGTCCTTGAAGGCCACAGTCAGATTTGGGGCTTCATTCTCAGAGTAGTGAGAGCCAGGAAGTGTTCCGAGGCATGGCGTGATCAGATCACACCACCTGCTGCTGCGTGGAGGTTGGACGGATGGAGCTGTGGAGAGGTGGTTGCTGTGGCCTAGGTGGCAGCTTAGAGTGATGGTGGAGGAGGAGGTGGTTTGGTGGTCATGGCGGGTGTGATGGGAAGTGAGTGGAGGTGAGCCATGGGGAGGAGTCACCATCTGCAGGACTTGGTGGTGGACTGGCCAGTGCTGAGGAATGGAGTGCTCAGGAGAGCACCAGGGATTCTTTCTGGCTCCTGCTGCTTCCTGTTCAATTTGAATGATTGTGGTGCGGGGTGGGGAGAGGACTCTGGGCTTCCTCCTGTAACAGCATCTGAGGCTCTTTCCAAAATTGCAATGCCCCCGGGGGTGCTTGGAGCATCTCTGAAAAGTGGCTTTCACGTAATCATGGCTCTCAATGGCAGAGTTGAAAATTCTCACTAGGCCCAAACCTCCTCATTCCTGAATACTTCCCACTGCCCATGATAAACAGCTGGTCTCCTAAAATGGGGAGATAAGACTTGACCTTGAATATTTGAATTCTTATAGTGGTTTCCAAAGTGGGCCACACAAGAAAATCCACTGGGGTACAAGAGGAATATAATAATGCTTCCCTTTTCATATCATTTTCAATTTCTATATATATGTTAATTTATCATGTGTAAAATATATTAGTACAGTAGCATGTGCATATAATTTAAAATGGATAAACTAAACATATTGAAGGATATGCTTTAATTTTTTTCCAGAGGAGAATGAATATCAAAAACATTTGGAGGCCACTGCCTACAAGAATAGATGATATAAGCAAACCAGTCACATTGGTTCTGACTCCTTGGCGTCCCCCACAGCTTTTCACCTGCACCTGGCAGTGGCTTCAGGCTCCCACTGAAGAGAGACTTTCCTCCCTTTCTGACCTCAGTGACAGAGGCCCTGGGAGAGCGTGGTCTGGGCAGCACCTGGCACATTAGATGCCCTGCCTCTTGTCAACACCTGGAACCACTACCAGGCTGAACCGGCTTTGGCCAGGCACATCCTAGCTTCTTTCAGCCCCTATGATATAGAGTCATAACACCATAGCCTCAGAAAAGCCCTAGGCTAGTGGTTCCCAAACCTGGTTACACATCACAACATAAAAAGTGGGGGAACTCTTTAAACACCCAGCTCCGCCCCTGGAGAATTAGATTCTTAGGTCTGAGGTGGGACCCAGACATTTATAATTTTAAAAAACTCTCTTAGTGATTCAAAGGCACAGCCAGCCTTTGGAACCAGCAATGTAAGACAATTTTTCATCCTGTCCTTGAAGGAAAGATGGGAGACTTCAACTGAGAAAGTATAGAGGACAATCAGGGACAATTGACGAGTCTGAGATCCAGGGGTAATTCTGGGAATACCAAATTTTCCTAGTTTGATAACAAACTTAAGGCTCTAAGGAGTTAGTGAAATATTTATTAAATGGTATGAGTTGAATGAATGAAAGAAACATGCATCAGATGGAATTAAACCAGCACACCCTTGAAGTCTCTCTCTCTCTCTCTCTCTCTCTCTCTCTCTCTCTCTCTCTCTCTCTCTCTCTCGGAGATACCAACACCACCCGCCCACTGGCATCCCTCTCCCATAGTGTCCTCTTCTTCTTCCAGGGCATCAATTGTTCTGAAGCAGAAGAGATTTGTTTTGTCTAAGACTTCTTAGGACCTAGAGTCTTGTGATTCTCTCTCTCTCTCTCTCTCTCTCTCTCTCTCTCTCTCTCTCTCTCTCATTTGTTTGTTTGTTTGTTTCCTTTCTTACCTATCTCCTCATCTCCCTCCCCCTTTGGAAACTATCAGCTTGTTTTCTTTATTTATGGATCTGTTTCTGTTTTGTTTTGTGTATTTATTTGTGTCTGTTTTTGTTCACATATAAGTGAAATCATATGGTATTTGTCTTTCTCTTTTTGACTTACTTCACTTAGCAAAATACCCTCTAGATCCATTCATGTTCTTGCAAATGGCAAGATTTCATTCTTTTTTATGACTGAGTAGTATTCCATTGTACATATGTACCACATCTTATTTATCCACTCATCTATCAGTTGACACCCAGGTTTCTCCAGACAGAGAGGGACTGTGATGATGTTATAGGAATCTGGGCCAGTGCCTACCATGGTAATTCACTCTCTTTTCTGGGTCCAACAGAGTCTGAGAGCCCCTTGCCCCACCCCAGACTATACATGAAGAGCCGAGTGGCTGTGAGTTGGTTCTCACTGAGCATGCCAGCTCATATCCACATGCCAGAGCCCAGCACAGGAAGCCAGGTTCCTGCCACACAAGACAGGAATGTTTCATTGCCTGCTTCTCGGCCTGGGACATCATCGCTCCCTTGTCATTTAAGAGATTTGGGATCTGACACAGGGTGCAACCTGGCTCCTCTTCCCTTCTCACCTCTACTCCTAACAAGGCCACTTGAGCCTTCTCGTGAGCATAATCGCACTGGGGGCTTTGGAGCAATACTGACCTTGGTCTGGACAGCTTACCGAGGATTGGCACCAAATAGGCCTGGTTGCAGGTTCTGTTCCCACTTGGTGGCTCTGTTCTTGGAACTGGGTTCCTGGCTTTTGCTGAGGCTTTTCATATACCTGCACCTGTGATCCGTGCTTGTACCCACCCCTTCTTGGCTTTCCTCAGTCGTCCGGAACCTCCCCAACCCGGAATCCAACCCTGGAATTTCTTTTCTCCATCTCTCTGTGGACTTATTTATCTGCCTATTGGTTTATTTACTTTGTCACAGCTTTGTTGAGATACTCACATACCATTATAATTCACCCATTTAAAGTGTACAACTCAGTGGCTTTTTAGTATATTTAGAGTTGTACAATGATGAACACAATTTTAGAACATTTTGTTCACCCTAAAAAGAAACGTCATACCTACCAGCAGTCTTTCTACCTTTCTCCAAACCCATCCCCAGTCCTAGGCAACCATCAATTTACTTTCTGTCTCTATGGATTGTCTTACCCTAGACTTTTCATGTAAATGGAATCATACAATATATGGTTCTTTGTGGCATCTTTCATTTAGCATAATGTTTTCAAGGTTCATTCATATCATAGCATGTATCAGAATTCCATTTATTTTTACTGCTAAATAATATCCCATTGTATGGATATATCACATTTGTTTATTCATTCATCAGTTGATGAACATTTGTGTAATCCAAGGTCATGAAAATATGCTCTTGTATTTTCTTCTAAGAGTTCTACAGTTTTAGCTCTTACATTAAGTCCTTGATCCATTTACAGTTAATTTTTGTAGAGGTAGTGGCCCAAAGGCATTCTTTTGCAGTTGTCCAACATAATTAAAAGACTATTCTTTCCCCCGCACTGAATTGTCTTGGCACCCTTGTTGAAAGCTGAGTCTTTAGATCAGTTTGGGGAGTATTGCCATCCTAACAATATTAACTTTTCTCATTGGTGAACAGGAGTGTCTTTTCATTTATTCCCTGAATCTTTTAAAAAAATATTTATTTATTGACTTGAGAGTGAGGGAGGGAGGGATAGAAGAAAGAAGAGAGGGAGAGAGAGAGACAGAGACAGAGAGAGAGAGAGAGAGATCAATTTGTTGTTCCACTTATTTATGCACTTATTGGCTGTTTCTTGTATGTGCCCTGACCAGGGATCAAACCCACAACCTTGGCTCATTCTAACCAATCTAGCTACCCAGCCAGAGCCCCCTGAATATTGAAACTATCAAATGCCACATAACTGTGGAACTCTGTGTCTTTCCTCACCCCTAGAAATTCAGCTGCCTTGTTTAACCCTGCAGGGTGTCTTGCCCCTATTCCCCACAGATCTTTTGCAATATTTTGCCTCCCTGACTTGGCTTCCTTCTAATGGGTCTGTCTCAACCCAAGGGAATACCTAGTTATCAGGTTCCAAATCAAACTAGTCTGAACCACCACTGTCTACAAATCCCTTAGCTCACTGTCTCCTCATTGAAGGCATGAGCAGTGAGAGAGGATTCTTGGTGATGAGGAGAATGTTCCAGAGATATATGATTTCCCTGTGATATAACCAGATTTGGGAAATAGAAACAGAGGATCACACACATATGAATTGTGCCACCAAATTTAATCAATAAAGGCCCAGGAGAAGTGGACAATTACTCAAGGATGCAGGTTTCCGGGAGACTAAAGGTAGAATGGCTTGAAACGACCCCGTCTGGAATGAGCATACTTTGTGCTGACCTGAGTTAGTTCACCAGCACACTGTCATTTTCGGGGAGTACACAGGAGCTCACAGCAGGACATCTCACAGGTCCCTGAAATTTCTCTGTCTTCTTCCTCCTTTCCCAAGAAGCAGGACATTTCACTTTCACAAATTAATCCTCTGGGCAATCAGAAATGCTTTGTTTTTCCTGCCTGGGACTGAGAGTGGTTGGATGGTCCAGCTTTCCCCTGGAAGCAGGGCCTGGGAGCCTGGACGCCTGCCATGCCCAGGCAGAGAACAGCATGTGTCGCTTCCTTGGGCTTTTGCATCTCTCGAAGACAACCATCATGTCAGCCTTCCACCTGATTATTCCAGGAACAGTGATGCCTGTACATGATCTTATTGGGGTGGATGCTTCCAGAATGCCAGGCATCTGTGCTCTCCGGACTCCACACTGGAGCATATTAACAATGCAGAACTAGACCCCTGTATACGGGTACTTTGTGCTGATGTGAACAAAGATGGCCTGTTTTTTAGTTTGAATTTTCCAGTCTAGATCTGCCGGACACAGTTCCAGCAGGTGGGGCGGGGGGAACTTACATGGATGCCAATGCACTACTGAGAACAGAGAAAGCCATGTGTCCCTGGGAGCACCTTGATGGGTCACTCTTACCCAGAGCTGGATTTTAATATTCTAGACATATCTATAAAAATTCCCCAAATGTTCTCTTCTACCTGTTTTAATTAGGTTAGGTTAGGTTAGGTTAGGTTAGGTTAGGGCTGCGGTTACAAACCAACCCTTAAATCTCATATGGCTTTATATGTTAAAATGTTATTTCTCACGCACGCTAGGTCTCCTGAGCCATTGCCTTGGGGCCTCAGGGAGGGGCAGTGACCTCTGGGAATGTCTCTCTCAGGCTGACAAAGTCCTTGCACCTCCAGGTATGGCTCTGCGGGGGCAGCATGGAGGTCCTGCCTTGCTCACGGGTGGCCCACATCGAGCGGAAGAAGAAGCCATACAATAGCAACATCGGCTTCTACACCAAGAGGAATGCTCTCCGGGTGGCTGAGGTCTGGATGGACGATTACAAGTCTCATGTGTACATAGCGTGGAACCTGCCGCTGGAGGTAGGGCCCAGCAGACCTCCCCATCTCCCTAGAACAGTGATCCTTGTGTTGGACGGGACATTGATCCCTTTGATAAGCTGATGCTTCCTCCCCAGAAAGATACTCAGACTTGCAAAATTATGAACGCATTTTGAGGGGGTCCACAGAGCTCCGGGTTTTGGAACCCTCACTGTACAGGGGGACTGTGACAACAGAAACCTCAAAATCCATTTACAAGGACTAGGAGGGTCGTATTGGGTTAGTCCCAGTCTTATTACAGTCATCTGGATGCCCTGCTTCTGAACATGCACTGTTCGGAAGATCCTTGCCCAAAACTGTTGGCACCAGACCCTGTCATCTGTTCTAACGGCTTGCCCTCCCGTGGAGCTCCAGCTGCCTCGTGACATGTGCCCCCACTATATGCTGAATCCCTTGTTTACATGGCTCTTCAGCTCTTCCCCATATTCTGCCCAGAAGGTAGCCCAGGAAAATGCCCGTGTTACTGCAGCCCTTTGAATCCCAGCCCTGCCACTTACTAGTTATGAGATCTTGAATGAATCCATGTATACAGCCTTTGTACCTTGGGTTCCTCAGCTATAAAATGGGGATAATAGCAGGTCCTCCTTCCTCGGTGGTACTTTAGTACTTTAGACCTAAAGTACTAAATCTAAGTACCGGTGACATCCTTAGAGCAGTGCCTGGCTAGGGTATGGGAATGTCGGTGAGTGTTGTTTGTCCTCTGCCACACAGAAGGGTGAGCCAAACCCCCAGCCACAGCTGGCTTTACCTCGTCAGCCAGATGTCCAAGCCATGCCCTTGAGAGGATTGCCTAGAATGTTCCTGCTGAGAAATAGCAGCCCCTGTGTTTCAGGAAGCTGGAGCCCAAAACAGCAGAAATGCAGTTGAATATGTGCAAGGTCTGTGGATAACGAGGATGAAAGTGAAGCATTTACATCATTGTTGTTACAATTGTGGAAACAAGGTTCTACAGTATTGAAAACCCCCATGGCAATGTAGTGCTTTGAGCTGTGACACTGTAAGTGATTTTACTTGTTATGATATCAAGATAGGCAACATTTGGTGAGCCCTTGCTATGTCCCAGGCTCTAGATAAGTTTCTTATTTGTAATATCTCATTTAGCCCTCAAAACAACCTCAAGACTTAGGAACCATCTGCCTCGGTTTCCTCATCTGTACAACAGGGATTGTTCACATTTCTCTCCTAGGGCTCCTGGTAAGCTAAAAATGAGGCTTAGAACAGAGCATGGCTAAAATTAAGGGCTCGATAAATGCTAACCTGATGTGAACCTAGTGTGATGTCCATTTTACAGATGGGTAAACCGAAGCTCTGGGGGTTAGAAGTGACTTGCTTATTAAGGTCCTGCACATAGCATGTGGCGGGGAGGCATGCGAAGTCCAGTCTTCATTCACCTCTGCCCACACCCTGTGATGGCAGTGGAACAGGTGTTATTTTCCCCATTTTGCACATGAGGAGCCGTGACTTAGAATGGTGGTGTGACTTAGAGTCCTGAGACCTCAGGGCTGCTGACTATCCCAATGCCTTCTCCATCATCACAAACCACCTCTGGTCCCTAATGCCAGTGTCCCCTACCACACTTTTCACAAATGGCCATTCTCGTTAATCATGCTAAGTATATTAAAACAAAGAGGTAAATACCGGAGCCCAAGCTTGCCTTTGAATTTTAATGTTTGACATTTAAAGGGCTGTTCCTTTGGAAATCATTGTTTGGCTGCTGAAGAAGAAATCTTAATGAAATCATCTGATCTCTTCTGGACCCCCAAGATGCTGCGTGGCTTCCCCGCCTCTGTGGAGAGCAGCCCGTATCCACTAGTTCAGGGCCATCTTGTGGCTGAGTCTGTGGAGTCATATTTCAGCTACTTTATTTCTCCCTGTCAGCACACAGCAGCCCATTACAGGTTCATTTCTGTAAAAGCAGAGTGAATTATTCATTAGGACATTATTACAAGCTTTGCGATGGAAAATTATTTCACTTCTGCATAAATGAACTCCACAAAGAGCCAACAAAGGGGGAAATTACACCTGTGCAGAAAAGAAAGACAGGAGGTGGTGTAGAGGCACATCTATTTCCTTGTCTTAATGAAATAATTCCTGTGATAATTGGCT
Source organism: Cnephaeus nilssonii (assembly GCF_951640355.1). Lineage (NCBI taxonomy): Eukaryota > Metazoa > Chordata > Mammalia > Chiroptera > Vespertilionidae > Cnephaeus > Cnephaeus nilssonii. The sequence continues at coordinate 29,421,620 of NC_137073.1, read as the reverse complement.
CGGATAGTCACTCAAAAAATGTGGGAGAGGCGCAGCTGGGAATACAGGGTGCCACATAGGGTGTCCCGGGACCCCTTTCGCACAGCGATGATCGGGGCAGCTGATTTGGGGACCGTGTGATGCGCTCAGAGGACAGTAGTGTCTAGCTTGGGGATAGATGATCAAATAGGTGCCCTTAATCCGACCTTCCGAGTAAGCTTGCAGAGAAATTAAGATTTCTCTCCGACGGTTTTCCCGAGGGTGACGCTTCGGCCAGAGCTCCCCAGTCACTAATGCCCTTTGCTTCTCTCTACTTTCAGAACCCGGGAATCGACATAGGTGATGTCTCTGAAAGAAGAGCCTTAAGGAAAAGTTTGAAGTGTAAGAATTTCCAGTGGTACCTGGACCACGTTTACCCAGAAATGAGAAGATACAATAACACCATTGCATACGGGGAGGTAATTAAGACCATACATGCTCTCAGCTTGGATGGCTGAGCCATGGGTTGTATATTGCTTTGATGGGGGAAAATAAGGAACAGAGTCATTCATTCATGTACTCATTCATTCATTCATTCATTCAGTGAGTGGATTTTGATGGTGCAGTCCCTGACAGCAGGGCTCTCACCAGCTGGTAGAAGAGACAAAAGGAATGTTACAAAGGGGCATGGGCCATCCTTCAGCCTGTGGTGTGGAATGGCTAATGAGTTCTCTTTGGAACGTTTTGATTTTGAAGTCCCCTGGGACCTGTAAATGGGACATTCACCAGGAAGTTGGGTATAAAGTGGGGTGGGGACTGGAGCTCTCCATTGCTCAATGCTGTGGCCCAGAGCCATTTACCACCAAAGAAAGGGTGAGATGTGCTTCTCAGATTTCCTATGATGAGAAAATAGCACCTTCCTACACCTGAATTCTTTCTTATTACAAATGTCATAAATATAGATTTTGGAAAAGTTTTAAAATAATAGCAATAAACACTCACTGGGTGCTTTCAAAATGCCACGCACTATTCTAAGTGCTTTTTACATATGAATTCGTTTCACTGTCACCTTATGAGGTAATAGTATTTTTCCCCATTTTATTGATAAGAAAGCTGAGACTTAGAGAAATTAAATGAATTACCTAAGTTTTACAGCCTATCAGTCATGTAGCCGGGATTGGATCTAGGCATAGATAATGTGTACATTTTGTTGTGCAGTCTTCTTTATTGTGTATGTATATTGTTTTTTACTAAAAACATATATTTTATACACATACATATGTGCTTTTTATACACACACTAGAGGCCCGGTGCATGAAATTCATGCATGGGGGCGGTCCCCTCAGCCCAGCCTGCACCCTCTCCAGGACCCCTTGGGGGATGTCCGACTGCCGGTTTAGACCTGATCCCAGGGATCGGGCCTAAACCAACAGTCGGACATCCCTCTCACAATCCAGGACCACTGGCTCCTAACTGCTCACCTGCCTGCCTGCCTGCCTGATTGCCCCTAACTGCCCCCCCTGCCAGCCTGGTCACCCCAACTGCCCCCCCTACTGGCCTGATCATCCCTAACTGCCCCTCCCACCAGCCTGGTCCCCCCTTACTGCCTCCCCTGCCAGCCTGGTGGCCCCCAGCTACCCCCCCTGCTGGCCTGGTCACCCCCAACTGCCCCACCGCCAGCCTGGTCGCCCCTCACTGCTCCCCCTGCCAGCCTGTTGCCCCCAACTGCCCCCCTGCTGGCCTGATTGCCCCATGCAGCCTGCTTGTTCAGTCATTTGGTTGTCCCTCACTAACCCCCCTGCTGACCTGGTTGCCCCACACAGCCTGCTCTTCAGTCGTTTGGTCATCCCTCACTATACCCCCTGCCAGCCTTGTCGCCCCACACAGCCTGCTGTTCGGTCGTTACTGTTACCGTGACGGCATCCCAGTCAATTTGCATATCCCTCTATTATTAGTATAGATTCTCCATCTCTGATTATAGACTGAAGCTAGCAAGGCATTCTTTGATTTAGCATGTTTACTCTTTCTATAGCTGTGAATTTTTCTACTTTATGCCTGGTGCCTTTTATTATTTTAATTTTTATTGAATTTATTGGGATGACATTAGTTAATAAAATTATATAGTTTTTTAAGTGTACAGATCTATAATACATCATCTGTATATTGTATTATGTGTTCACCATCCCAAATCAAGTCTCCTTCCATCACCATTTATCCCCCCTTTACCTTCTTCTACCCACCCACCTTTCTCTCTGGTAATCACCATACTGTTGTCTGTATCTATGAGAGTGTGTGTGTGTGTGTGTGTGTGTGTGTGTGTGTGTGTGTGTTTGCTTAACCTCTTCACCTTTTTCGCCCAGCCCCCCAATTCCCCTCCACTCTGACAGCTGTCAGTCTGTTCTCTATGAGTCTGTTTCATTTATTTTCTTTTTCTTTTTTTATTGATGAAGAGGAAGAGAGAGGGAGAGAGAAACATCAATGATGATAGAGAATCATTGATTGGCTGCCTCCTGCACTCCCCAAACTGGGGATCAAGCCCACAACCCCGGTATATGCCCTGACCAGGAATAGAACTGTGACCTACTGGTTCATAGGTCAATGCTCAACCACTGAGCCATGCTGGCTGGGCCTATGAGTGTTTCTATTTTGCTTCTTAGTTCATTTTATTCATTAAATTCATTCCACATATGAGTGAAATCATATGGTACTTGTCTCTCTCTGGCTTATTTCACTTAGCATAATGCTCTCTAGGTCTACCTATGTGTCACAAAGGATAAGATTTCCTTTTTTATGGCTGAGTAGTATTCCATTATATAAATATACCACAGATTTTTTATTCACTCATCTATAGATGGACCCTTGAGCTGCTTCCAGATCTTGGCTATTGTAATCAGCTCCAGGTTAAACCATCAGGGTTCAGGTGAGGTGTCTCTCCTGAGCGGGAATTAGGAAAGGGAAGCTTGCTTCTTTCAGGGGTAGTCTGTGTCATGCAGACTCCAGAGCCAGCCTGCTGGATGAATCCACTACCCCGGGTGGCTCTTCTCAGCTTCCATTCCTTCATCTGTGAAATGGGGGAAGGAAAATGCTTATTGCATGGGGTTGTTGGGAAGATGAAACATATGATGTGTAGAGTTCTTAGAATAGTAACTGGCACACAGCAGTAATTATGAAGTCTTTTCTTCTTCAAATAAAAAAGCATGGTTTGGGGTGTTTTGTTTGTTTTTTGTTTCCAAAGTAAGATCAAACATAAAGGAAGCATTGGAAAATGGTGGGCAGTGAATGGATTATTTGTAAGATAATTAGGTAAATTGCCTAGCTCTTTGGAAAAGAAAACAATTTAGATTCTAACAGCTTGCCATATCCCAAAGTGAATTTCAGATGAGCTATAGCATTAAATGAAAGAAAAGAAACCATAATAGAACCATAGGGAAATAGATACGAATCTGATCTCTAAAAGGGGAAGGAAGGGCTTTCTAAGAATCAAAGCCATGAAAGAAAATGCAAAGGAAAAGGATAATGGATCTGAGCTCATAAATATTAAAGTAATCTATACATCAACCAAATAGAGAAATATATGCCAAACTGGAAATAGGTATGCCATAAATACTGTAGATGAATGGATAGTATCATTAATATATAATGAGCCCTGAAAATTGATTTAAATAAAAAAAAATTTAACCTAAATAAGAAAAGTTAAAATCCCATAGAAAAATAAAGTACAAAAGAAAATATAATAGTTGAAAAACACATGAAAATTTCTAATTTATTTTATAATCAAAGAAGTGAAAACTAATTTTAAAATACATTGCGATAGCTTTTCTCCTACTACCAAGTGAACAAATACTCATTGTTAGAATATGTGCTGGTACTTTGCCAGCAAGGTCTTGGTAATATGAAAAGCCACATATCCTCTCGTGAGAGTGCAAATTGAAATGAGCTTTTTAAAAAGCAATTTGAACCGCATGTATTACAGGGCTTAATGATAGCCATTCCACTCTTCTCCTAAGCAAATAATCTGAAATGAGGACAAAGATTTGAGAGTAAAATTGTTCATCTTAGTGACTTTTTTTTTAATCAAAAATTCTGAATCTAACTTGAAGGTTAGTTAAATATACTGTCTTAATGGTTTGAACATTGTAGCTATTTCAAAAGGTTTGTACAAAAGTTTAATGACTTGAGAAAAGTATTGATAATGTAATTCTTAAAAGCAAGTGGAATAGGCAGGTTTTGTGTGGGGACTTTTTCATGTCTCCCAGGTATCACTAGTGTTTATGTGATAATATTATAATTAGAAGAACAAAATGGTACTAACAAAGGAAGAATAAAAATAGGAAAATGCGGGAAGATGGCCAGGACAGAGGAAATGATGTCTCTGGAGCCCAACAGGGGGACGGCCTTGGAGATTGTAGTTGATTTTGGGGTGGGGAGGACGTCTTACTTATGCAAAAATCTCCTCTTCTAAGTAATACATTTAATGCATACATTCTGTAGAAACTATAAAGATGAAAACAAAACCTACTCCAATTCCCAGGCATTGTTAACATTTTCAGCATCTTCTGTTTGCTGAGCTCACCATTAACTGAAATGTGTTTCAGATGTACTATCGCATTCAATGAAAAAAGTCACACTAGTCAAATTTAATTTGTACAAAATCTACCATTATTTAGATAATGGTAGATTTATTTAGATAACTGTTTTTTAAAATATGTTTTTATTGATTTCAGAGAGGAAGGGAGAGAAAGATAGAGACATCAATGATGAGAGAGAACCTTTTGCTGCCTCCTGCACTTTCCCCACAGGGGATGGAGCCTGCAACCTGGGCATGTGCCCTGATCAGGAATTGAACCGTGACCTCCTGGTTCATAGATTGACACTCAACCTCTGAGCCACACCAGCTGGGCTATTTGCATTTTATATATTCTTTAAGAATAACTTTGTAGTCTAATTCAGTTCAGTGACAAAATTTACCAGTATTCAGACAAGTGTAATTTAAAGCTTACTACTAGTAGTTCTTGTCACCACACCAGACCCCAGCCAGTGACGAAGGGAGACACACCCCTCTGAGCAGATGTCAGCTCTGGCATTTCTGCCTCACTGGACATCCAGTGCCAGTGTCCAGGCTTCCTTAGGCAATAATTCACTTTTTATTCATTTTAAAATATTTTTACCTATGTTATCTAGAATGTCTTAAAATAATTTTTAAAGAAAGGTATGTGTATGTTTTATAGCCTGACTTTTGCATGCATGAGACAGGGCTTCCTACATGCAAAAGCATGTCAGTGTGCACGAAACATTGGGCCACCAACTCCTCTGCTCAAAATGCTATGGTTGGTCCATACTACCCTCATGGCCTGGACTGCCCTAGCCCCTAGTTCACTTTTGCACTTCTTTTTTTTTTCCTTTAGGCATTATTATATGAAATATAACACATATACAGTGTGCATAAAGTATACATGTGCAGTGTAACAATATAAAGCAAACGTCCACATAGCTACCATCCGGCTGAAAAACAGAACATTGCCAGTATCATTCCAACTATCCCTTTTAGCATTTAGCTCAGGAGCCACCTCCCCTCCGTCTCTGAACCCCTCTTCTTGATTTACCCAGTTAGTTTGGTTTCCATGGAGAACATAATCTGGAGGGGACCGTGTACATGGAGAAGGCCAGCATTGCTGTTTTCCCGCTGGTTGAGATTGCAGGGTGGTGGGTGGGACGGACACCCACATAGAACACAGTGCACCTGGAGGGCCAAATTAGGGGACTTTTGTCTGTTCCTTTGAAGGTGCACTCTGAACACTTGGTGCCTGGCCCGGTGTATGCATTCAGTAGCTATTTTTTGAATATACAAATAAACATTGCTAGAGTTCTGCATGATGGAAAGGCCTTTGTTTGCTTTTTGATGACTGTTTTCCATGCCTCTATGTCAGTAATGAACGGAGAAGCTGACCTGTGATTCCTAATGTTATTAAAACCAGCATTGGTGCTGAAGCCCACTTTGGAAAACCAATGGCTGACCAGTGTTTCTTTGTCCAGATGTTTTCTGAGATCCTTTTTCATGCTGGGGAGGGGGAGCCGTGTGGGTGAGGGTCACAGACACAGGATTGGTGCCCATGGCATCCTCTGAAGGGCTCTGCTAGAGGGATCACATCGCAGACGCAGCCCTTGGTCCACGTGGGGTGTCGCTTGACCTCCCCATTGAGTGGCTGGGACCATGACATGGTGGAATGGTAGTTGAGCAGCAGCAGCTCCACCAGATGAGCTCTGATGGATGATGTTTTCCTTATTCCTGCAGCTTCGCAACAACAAGGCAAAAGATGTCTGCTTGGACCAGGGGCCGCTGGAGAACCACACGGCAATACTGTACCCATGCCACGGCTGGGGACCCCAGGTAGGAGCATCCCTGACCAGGAAAAGAGTAAATTCAGCGGCCCACAGGGGATTTGTGGGACTTCTGTTGTCTTCTACCTGGGTGGTGGTCACCTGTTCTGTGGGGAGAGTTCTGGTTGTTTCTCTGTGAGGTTCACAAGTGGTTACATCAGCACAGATATTGAGAGGATCAATGGGCATGAGCCGTACTGAAAGGAAAATGTAAACTGGAGGATCATTTGCTAATAGGGAAGAGTATGAGTTATAATTATAAACAAAAGCCTGCTTACAACTTCAAAGAAAGAGTTAGCAGATTCCCTGGTGAAAACCTGACTGACATGTCCACCCTGGAAGGCCACCATCAGTTTGATCGGAAGAATGACCTGGTCTGTAAGTGATGCGAGAGCCAGGTGCTGACTGGGAAGGAGGAAGGTGCTTGCAGTACATTTCAGAGAACACGTGTTCTCTGATCTCTCATTAGAACACACAAGATAGCTCAAAAAGGACAGAATGATCAACCAACGAAGTGAAAACAGAGCCTGGTAAATGAATTTTCTTTGACAACTTTGTGCTAGCCAATGGTGGGGTGTGGATGTGTGTGTGTGATGTGTGTGTGTGTGTGTGTGTGTGTGTGTGTGCGCGCGCGCGCGCAAAGAGCTTAGCAGAAATTCTCTAAGATTGGGAATAAGCATATCCAAAAATGTCATTCCACTTGCCATTCATAAAAATTTAAAACATTTTTATGTCAATCAATAGCCATAAAAGGCAAGCTACAAATTGGGAAAACATTTATTATTCAATTCCAGAGGAGTACTGGATGTTTGGTTCAAAGCCAGACTTGCAGATTCTCCTGTGAAAGGAAGACACTGGACAAAGTACCCTGAAACCTTCTGTTGTCTCTCTCGTGTCCTATGAACGCACCTGTTCACATGCAAATTTACATTCATACACACGTACTCATGCATGCATTCATAAAGGCTCGCAGCTTTGTCTGCTCGGAGAACTTTGTTTCCTGATAAGCCAGGACCTGGGAAGAAGAGTTGTATTCCCTCTGCCATCACCACAGGCAGTTCTCATAGTCCAGACCCTCGGCCCTTCAAGATGATGGGTCCTCCGAAGGAGAAATACCAGACAGGTCAAATCCTGAATCGTTTGGTCCTTGCAACCGCTCTGGGCAGTAGCAGACAGCATAAGGAAACTGAAGCATGGAGGGGCAAGTGCCTGTTAGCAAAGCAGGCTAGAATCCAGGCCCTCTAGCACAGTGGTTCTCAACCTTTCTAATGCCGCGACCCTTTAATACAGTTCCTCATGTTGTGGTGACCCCCAACCATAAAATTATTTTCGTTGCTACTTCATAACTGTAATTTTGCTACTGTTAATGAATCTTAATGTAAATATCTGTGTTTTCTGATGGTCTTAGGCTCTACAGCAGTGGTTCTCAACCTGTGGGTCACGACCCACAGGTTGAGAACCGCTAACAGGGTCACCTAGCAGAGTCTAGCACAACCAAAGCATTTTAAGTTCAAATCTAATCTATTTAATTCAAGATTGATTACTGGGCCCTACCAGAATTGACAGTTGGCTAAAAGTGCCGTGGGGAGCAGGAGAATGACTGGGTAGGAGGGCTCCTTCCCATTGGGAAATGGGGTATTAGCATCAAAGGCAGCATGGACTAAAGAATCCAGTGAGTGTCTTCATCCATTCACTCCCTCATTCTCTCAACAGATACATCTTGATCACCTCCTGCGGGTGCTCGTCACAATTGCATTTGGTAGCTGATAAGATAGCCACCCTGTTCTCAAGTGGTTTACACTTGAGGGGGAGAGACTAGTAAAGAGGCAGGAAACCTACAGCATAGTAAGTGTGGAAGGAGCAAGATAGCTCAGGGTGCTGGGTGCTGGGAGACAGAGGTGCCCTCTTTGCCCGGAGCTTAGAATGCAAGAGGGAAAGAAGTGCTGAGAGAAGGGAGATGGAGAGGCAGATCTGCCGTGGCCTGATAATGCTCCACAGCACAGGTGCCCACACGTCACTGTGCCGGGGAATCACCTGGAAGGCTTGTGAAAGCACCCACTACTGGGCCCCACCCCCAGAGTTTCTGAGTTAGGAGGTTAGGGTAGGGCCTGAGGTTTTGTATTTCTAACAAGTTCCCAGATGATGCCAGGGTTGCTGGGACTTGACCCTGAGGGCAATGGAGAGTCACTGAAGGGCTCACCTTGGGGAATGATATGTTTAGACTGGGCACAGAGACCCGGAGGAGTCCAGAGAGAGATGGATGCTCTTGCCATGTAGCTGATTATGGACTGGCAGACCAAATTAGGCTGCTCGTTGCTGCCTCCAGTTCTAGGCTGCATGTAAGTCGGCCATGGATGTCTTCCATCAACTGCTTTTTTAAAATATATTTGTATTGATTTCAGAGAGGAAGGGAGAGAGAGAAACATCAATGATGTGAGAGAATCATTGATTAGCCACCTCCTGCACACCCCACAACCCTGGCATGTGCCCTGACCGGGAATCGAACTGTGACCTCCTGGTTCATAGGTCGATGCTCAACCACTGAGCCATGCCGGCCAGGCAATACTTTACCAGTAAAGTAAGTCTAATGGTGTGTTTTGCTCTACGACGTGTTCAGAATTAGAGAGCACTCTCGGAACTACCCTCCGGCCGCCAGGCTGCCCCTCCCCTGGCTCGTCAAGGTTTCTCCCCTTCCTCCTAACAGCTCCCTCTACACCAGGAGTCATTCCCCACCAGTCACGTGTGTTGGCATCTTTTTAAACTGCTTCATAAAGTGCTGTGGGTTAATGGAGACTAATTCAAAGCTCTGTAATAAGGCAACTCCCAGAAGAAGGAATTGGTGTTCCATGGACATTGTTAGCTTAATTAATGGACTCTGTTGTAATTTATTGTCAAACAGCAATTAAACAGAGATAAAATAGGCACTGAGGAGGGTAATTTCCTGTCTGGTAACATGTGTTTGTCAACAAGATGGAAATGGTTCCCAGCCATTCAGAGAGCCTGTTCGCTGGCGAGTGTATGCCAGTGAGCTATGACCAGCCTTGGTTTGGTCTGGTTACTAATTTGGATTAGACACACATTCATTTCTTTTTTGAGCCTAACCTTCATTTAAAAATAGGATATCAAGGACACAGCAGCAGCCTTTGGTGTTAGCTTGACCCCATTACAGCAGAGTCTTGTTCAAGGATGCGACAGCCCCTCACCCTGCTCCAGGCTGCTGCCATCCTGGGCCCAGGTCGGGTGGGTCCCCAAGCTGGAGCAGCCAAGGTCGCCCAACAGGGGTAAAGGCCATGGGAATGGCCTTCTTGGCAGCCCCTCCCTGTGTTCTCTCTCAGCCGACCCCCTTACCCTCCCCATCCACTGCTCCTGATTTCCCTTGGTGGCAAAGGTCAAATTGAGAGAAAGAGGTGGGCAGTGCTGCCCTGAGGGGCTCGGGGGCATGGAGCATCTTACTGACCCCTTACCACTTCCGACAGCTCTGGGGCTGCTCTAAGCTGAGCTGTTTGCCCGAGGGCCCCGCCCTGTAACAGGTGCAGTGAGGTCCAGAGCCACAGGTCGGGGCCTGCCTACAGACAGCTCTGAGCACTCAGGCCAGAGGCCTGGCTGGGCTGAGGCAGGGAACCAAAATGCTGCTGCTGATAAACCCATTTCTATTTTAGTGATGCATTCAGTGCAGTCACGTAGGTAGTGACTGCCCTCTTTACTGATGAGAGACTCATGTAGTGTGTTCCATCCCACTCTTCAAACTAAAGCTGTGTGACTCCTGAACTTGGGCACTTTGCTGTGCCATCTGGGGAGCATGTCTCCAGTCCTCGATCCCCCAAATGTTCTCTAGCCCATAGCCGGCCATGGTAGAAAGAGCTGAGCAAGCATAGAGCCAATGCTAGGCAAGTGGAATGTCAGAGCAAAGGAGAGGAGGTGGGAGGTGCATACTGCATGTTTGATGGACAATCAGGCAATTGGCTGTGGCAAGTGATTGAGGGTGGTCAACAGGGAGAATAGTACTGAGAGACCTAGGGCTTCCCACCCAACATCTCAGGTGTGGTCCACGGTACTGCTGGCCACCAGGAACTCCTGATAAATGCTGATCCCTGAGTCCTGCCCCAAACACACAGAAAGTGGGGCCTAGGAATCTGCATGTTAACACTCATCTCCAAGTGCCTTTTTCCCAATCGACATAATTATTGATCATCTGTTATGTGCAAAATTGTGTGTTAGACAGATAGTAGTGAAGGTATGTCTCTCTTTGTCCAGGGCAGGTCCAGGTTATGCTTAGTGTTCCAGCTTAACTTTTTAAATTCATAATACTATTTCAGTTTTTATATAATTGAGTTTTTAAGGTAAAATTCACTTTTTTTAAAATCATCACTGGAGGATATTTTTTTGCATTAACTTTTTAGAGAGAATGGAGGGGAGCGAAGAGGAGAGGACAGAAGAGGAGAGAGAGAGAGAGAGAGAGAGAGAGAGAGAGAGAGAGAGAGAGAGAAAGAGAGAGAGGGAGAGAGAGAGAGAGAGAGAGAGAGAGAGAGAGAGAGAGAGAGGAGACACATCAATTGGTTGCCTCCATTTCACACCCAGACCAGGGCCAGGGATTGAGCCTACAACCAAGGTACATGCCCTTGACCAGGAATTGAGCCCATGACCCTTTGGTCTGCAGGCCAATACTCTAACCACTGAGCAACTGGCCAGGGCTCACTCTTTCTAATGTATAGTTTTGAGTTTTGACAAACATGTGGTCAAGTAACCCCACCACAGTCAAGACATAGAGCAGTTCTGCCCCTCCCCGCCTCCATTCTCTGCCCGCTTTGGAGTGAATCCTGCCTCTGCCCCAGGTGCTTTACACACATCAGGTCTGGGGCTCGCTTCACTGGGAGTGTGCACGGGACCCCACATAAATGCTGCCCATATACAAACATAGAATGTCCGCGATGCAGGCTCCTCCTGGGTGAGGACCATAACTCTCCAGCTGCCCATGCGTGGACAGGGCATGACCAGCACAGGGTCCAAGTGGTGTGGCCCTAGGGACTTCTGGGAGAACTTTGAAACAGCTACTCTGTAGTGGGGCATTCTTAAGACAAGGTGTGCACCGTGGGGAGGAATTGAGGGCTGTCAGGCTCTGTGCCAAGGACCTTTCTGATTTTCTGGGCTCCAGGGAGGGCACCACGGGTCCCTTCTGTTTGTCCTTCTGTCAATAACATTTTATTCTTCCTCTCCCTCTTTTCTGAGAAGCTCACAACCCTCCCCTCACAGTTAATTCATCACCAGAATGACAGATGAGAATTCTTCCATCCCATAATTAAATTTAATCTGATCTTGGACTTACTCTCTGATGGCTTCATCCCTTCAGCGACACATCATCCCCAGCCTTGTCACAATGATGCATGTGCCAAGTGAGGCACAGTTCCCCGCTGGAGTGGCAGGCTCTGGCGCTGTTAGCATGTGGAAGGCGCTTGGAAACACAGAAGCTAATGACATCCAGCAGCCTCGTAGCTTCCAAACAAAGTCATGTAGGCATTGGGGCTCAGGGGATGGAGCCATTGAGAGCACATTGACGTTAACACCCCTCCCCCCCCCATGGCTTTGCCCCATAAAACAAGCCCATGATTCTGGGCAAGGGCTTCTCACATTTAGTAGGAAACAAACCCAGTAATTCCTTCCGATTTCTGGAAAGCACCCTGAGGTCAAAGCAGGGCCAACAGGGTTGGAGGCGTGAGGGCAGGGACTTTTTATGTTAGGAAAACTGGCCACATACACCAAAGAGAGAGAGAGGAAAACAGGGCAGAAGACACCTTGCTGTGGGAGACACGGCGGAGTTTCTCTGCTGCTCAGTTCCATTCCCTATCTCTTATGCAATATTTAAAAGCCGACCCCACCCCCTGCATTCCAGTGAGGCACTCATAAATTCATTTTGCCTTGTCGCAGAGCGTGGGAATATTTAAGAGCCTTTTTTTTCTTGTTTCTCTGCCTCATCTTTTATAAAAATATCCTAAATGTTTCTGATTTTGTTATTTCAGGGTTGTTAGTTCCTGCCTCCTGGGCCCTGCCTCCATCCAGCCCACATGCGCCTCCCTGATGCCCGCCCTCTTTGCAGACTTCCGTGGAGAGCAGGGGTAGCCTTTCTGCTTCCTGGGGCTGTGGGGAAGTCTATGGGGGACCCGAGCCTCTGTCTCCACCATCTGCTTTGCTTCCCTTTTCAAGTTCCTGTTTCCGATTCCCTCTTTCTAATTATGCCTGAAAGTGGGTCTCAAAGTCCACACACAGGGAGCTGGCGAACTCCATTTCCTAAGAGGCATACAGAAGTGAACGCACGCACCGTTGACCTTGCTCAAGGAGCACTCCGGGTTAAGGAGGAATTACTGTACATTCTTTCTTGCCAGAATGGGTTGATGAACTATTCTTTCCAGAAAATCTGAACTACAATCACAAATTGTTTTCCAGTAGAAGTTATTAGTTAAAAGTTTTATATCTCTTTAGAATGTTAGTTGACTTTTCTCTCCATACACACAGAGATATCCAGGCAGGTTTTGTGTTAATGTTGGGCTTGAAATAAGGAACCTAGACTGAACAACGTGGTGGTGGCCACATTATCAACTGAACATTCCTACCTTGCCCAGAGCTGTCAAATTCAAAAAAGTCACTGCTTATCTTTTTCTTTTTTACTCAAGATACAGCAGCATTACAGGGAGTTTATAAACATACAAATTTAAATCACCCATAATCCTATCACTCTGAAACCTCTGTTAGTGTTTTGGAGGCTTGCTTTAGTCATTTTTTGTTTTGTTTTAAGAAACATCTTGGGGTTTTGTTTTTTAGGTTGTTTTTTATATCACAGCATCAATAAAGAAACAATACCACTGCTTCTGAAGGACGTGAAGGGGGAGGAGAAGGCTGCTGGTGAAAAAGGCGTTTAGGGCTTCAGCACTACAGAGTTAGTGCAAAATGTTAGTTGGTCATTTACTTCAGAGTTTTGATTTTTCTTTGGCTCAGTGGTGTCCACTGAATGATTATTTGGGAATATGTTCCTTGTTTGGAATGGAGGACATCTGAGATCATGACCAAACAGAATTAAAGGTAGATCTGGAAGAGTTTAGGGCTAGTGGAGTTGGGGCCACTGGTACCGATGTCGGGGCCTCAGGAGTCTGGGTTCCCACAGGAGGAGGCCAGAGGAAGGCCAGATGTGGGGAGCAGAATGTCTTAGACTGTCCTCATCTTACCACCTGCCTGGCTCAGGTGCTAGGGTTTGTGTAAAGTGCCATGGATCAGAAATCATGCTGGAATCTCACCCACCTGGCGATCACTGAGGTGCCATGTACACACTGAGGTTGCTTGTGTGGCCTCCTTATGGCTTCCTCCTGTAGCTTCAGGGGGTTGAGTGTCATAGACGATGGGTCCTGCTTTCAGGGGATGCCTATCAATCATCTTGACTGCCTGATACTGCTTCCCAAAGGCTGGGTTCATGTCTGTGAAATTCCTGCAGAGCCTGAGTCTGTGCCCTCCATGGAGACTGAAGGTCAACCAGCCACATCTTGAAGGTGAATCTCAATAAACCCTTTCAGGAAGGATTCATGCACAAGAATGGGTCCTTGTCAGCTCAATCTCAGTATCCTCCATGTAAATGGTCGGTTTGGCCATGGACTTACCAAGGTTTCGGGGGAGGAAGATGAGTTCTGTTTGGGGAAATGTGAGTTTTGGGGAGAGTGGGCTTTGAGAATCCCAGTGGTGATGTCCTCCAGGCAGCCGAACATTCCAACCCAGTGCTGAGGACAGATGGGGCTCCGGGGTGTGTACTGAGGGACATCAGAGCAACAGTCCTAGGAAAGACCCTAGGGAAACAAGGCATGCGGCCTGCCGGCTGTGAGTTTGACATGCTTGCCTTAGGGCATCTCCATGTTTAGTGGGCAACAGAGCCAGAGCAGTTCACACAAGAAAGATGGTCACAACAACCAAGGAACAGTAGCATCAAATGTTGCTGCCTAGAGTAAGGTAGACCACGCTGCGTGTTAGATGTAGCAACAAAGAAACCGAGGGAGGGAGGCCTCTCCGTGGAGTGTGGCGTGGAAGCCAGACTGGAGTGGGTGCAGGGAAGGAAGGGAGGTGGGGAGGCAGAGGCATGATGGAGAGAACGCTCTGGAAGCTTGACTTTCAGGGGAAGAGAGAAGACAGGTGGGTGGCAGCGGGGGCCAGAACTGGAAAGCACCATTAAGACAGAGTGAAAGGAAGTGGAAAACTAAACAGAAAGGAACTAATTACATTCCTAAAACATTAGTGGAAAGTGTAGAGAACACTGAGGATTAATGCTTGGAAAGTAGATGTTCTGTAGTCTTAATTTGAGCAAAACTAAATTTCCCCTGGGTCAAATTATGGGATATGGGAGCAGAAATTTAAGACTTTCTCTTTTTTTCTGAGAGAAATATGTGAATTTATCTTGACAGAAATATAGGAATCGGTTGACCTGCCAGCCCAGATTCACCCCTCTGAGAACCACAATTTTTAGCCCACTTGGCACAATTTACAATGCTGAAGGCCCCAAATCCCAGGGACATGTTCTCTCTGACTGAGGAGGCTGGGCACATGGTGGGCCATCTACAGATGTTTAGTGCTCAATGAGGAGTCACAAATGGTGTATCAGCTGCTGGCAGGATGGGCCTGCTGCTTTGGCCAGGCCTGTGTTGTGGCCATGAGCTGAGCCCAGAGTGGCCACAGCCTGGCACCAGCTCCAGGATGGGCCCCTGAGCTCAAGTGGGAGACACAGCGTGAGAGGACCAGTCCAGCAGGAGGGGTCCACAAAATGAGAGTAAAGCCACTGTGCCAGTGGGAGTTTTGGCTTCTAGAATCAGGAGTGAAAAATAGAGTCTCTTCCGTGGAGACATGCCCCCACCTTTTTAGGGTCATTGTCATTGGTCAAATAACATTATGCAAATGAACAGACCCAGACCAAGGCCTGGAGAGTAAGGCTGTGTGGTGTCCTTGGACACCTGGACCTGAGTCTCAGGGCAGGTTCCGTTTCAGAGCACCTTCCCCTCGGCTCTCACACATGAGCGTCATACCCAGGCCCACGTCTGACTCCTCTGTGAAGGCTCTGAATGCCAGTGGTCGAGGCTGATCAAGTCGATGATTGGCCTGGGACTCCTCGGGAACAAGCCAGGAGCAGAAAACAGGCACAGCCCTTCTGCCCCCACTGCGGAGGTGTGAGGGAGGGGCAGGAGCCAGAGATGAGACACCATGAAAGCTAAGGACCTGGCGCAACTGGGTGGCATTGGGGACACAGAGCTGACACCAGTCCAATGCAAGGCCCCAGCCTTCCAGGAATCTGCCCGATCCAGGCCAGAGCATGTGGGTTCTGGGTCAAACCAGGGAAGTAAAGAGGGGGAAGGAAGAAGGGCAGGAGCAGAGCAAGGCAGCCCCCCCGCCTCCCCTGGGTCAAGGGTTCAACACAGGAAACCCATTGTCCCAGCCCAAAGAGCCTGATGGGCTGGATAGCTGCCTCGGGTACTGGCTGCTCAGCAGCATTGCTGAAGCGCTTGGGCCAGCAACCCCTGTCCTTGGGGACCAATGGCTCTGGGAGAGGACAGGAAGCCTAGAGTAGCTGAGTGCCGAAAGGAGCTAGGGATAGGAAATGCCACCTGTGGCCACAGGGAGCCAGTAGGCAAGAGCAGAAGTCTGCAGGGAGGCGGAAGCGAGGCCCGCCCTCCACTGGAGCACAAGGTCAGGGAAATAAGAATAGCACATATACAGGGCTTGCTATGTGCCACGCCCTCTTCTCACCCATTCATTTAATTCCATAACTACCCTGTGGGGCAAATCCGATAATTAGCCCCATTTCGAAGATGAGGAAACAAGTCCCTTAGGGCTAGTGTAACTGGCCCAGGGTCATAATGCCATCAAGTGGCAGAGCTTGGATTTCACAAGCTGCTTCAGAGTCCCAAGTCCTGAGCCACATCTTATTCTGCCCCTTTGATGATGCAGCACAAAACCCAGGATGCTGCTTCAGCTGGCAAAATGGGTAAGTGAGGCAGTTTTAACTAAGATAGTGTAATAGGGAGCAAAGTATTTGCAGCACTTCCACACTGTACCTGGGATGCAACCTTACCTTCTATTTCACACACAGAGGTCAGAAAGAAGTGCATTTGTTTATTGAAAATAGAGTCTTGCCCAGCTGACATGGCTCAGTGGTTGAGCGTTGACCTATGAACCAGGAGGTCATGGTTTGATTCCTGGTCAGGGCACATACCCAGGATTACAGGCTGGATCCCCAGTAGGGGGCGTGAGAAGGCACCCGATCCTTGATTCTCTCTCATCATTGATGTTTCTATCTCTCTCTCTCCCTTTTCCTTCCTCTCTCTTCCTCCCATTTAAGACCCCTCTCCAAGAAGTCCCCGCTCTCTCCATAAACCTATGTGGGCCAGACCCTGCTCCCTCCCACCGCCATTGGCACTCACCCTGATCCACCCCCTCCTGCTCCTGTCTCTGCAGGAAAACTGACCCAAGATTTTGTGGCACAAATATGTCTCCCCATTCATTCTAAGTAGCACGTGCATTTTCTGGAACCACCATGCTTTAATCCAGCATGATGAGTGATGAGTGACAGAAGGGAGAAGACTGAGGAGGGAGGCCCTTGGGACCATCCCACCTCCAGGTTGACTCTGCAAAAAAACAGCTGGTTCTCTAACGTGTCCTCTAAGCTCCCAGATATATATTTTAATTAACCTTATTGATTTATAAGGTAAATGCAATAAAGTGCATCTATTTGAAGTATAAGTTTGATGCATTTTATTAAGTATATACATCTGGGAACTGCCTTCCCAGTCAAAACACAAAACATTCCCATCCCCCCCCGCCCCTCTCCGCCCCCCCCCCCCCCCCGCCCCAGCCGCTGCCCCACTCACACAACAAAGATTGCTCCTGCCCCTTTTCTCTAACGCCCCCATTCCCAGGCAGCCACCACTTTATCACTCTGAGATACACGATGGAGACATTTTTTCTGTATTCAGTTTGGAATCTGGCATGCCCCAGACAGTGGTGGAGAAAGGCTGTTTTTGAGAATATACACGCACATGTGTAGTTACAAGAAACCATTCAGTCAAGCAACAAAGAAATCCATCCCAAAGCAGGCTTGAATCAATGGAACCACGTCTCTGCCTGCTGAGGAGAAGCTGGGTGAACTACATTCCTCCTTTAGGCATGGTTTTCTACACTGACTAGGCCTGGTTTTAAAGTGATGAGAAAGACCCTTAATGTGAAAGCAATTGCAAGCCAGGCTTTTATTGACATTCCGATGGATTTTCTGTGTTCCAGAGTCATTCCACAATTATTTGGCTGGTTCTTGTTTATCTGGCCATACCCGGAATGTTTTAGTTTTCCCTCAAGGCTGTTAAATCTGGGTTAATACTTGTGTGTGCCTCTTAGATCATCTCAAATAGAAAAATTGGTGTGTTTTTTTTCTCGCCTAAATGAGAATTAACTGTATTTGAGCTCAGAGGTTTTCTCCCTAATGCCTTAGTGTTGTGGATAATGACGTTCATTTCTCCTCCCGGCCCCAGCGGCCAAACGTAGAATAATCCCATTCAATTCAAAAGACATTTATACAACATTTGCTTTTTCCAAGATAATTTTCTTGGTCCTTATGCTGTATAAAAAAGGGTAGGATACTGATGTCCTAAAACAACCACAATGAAAACCTGTAGCAAGGAAAGACACATTCATAAAATACACAATTGTGTAAGTTGAAGAGATCACATCTGGGTGGGGGCTTTGTGGACCAGTAGAAATGGTCGGGGTAGGGTGGGGATATCTTCCAGATAGGGAAGACTACTGGCTGTTTTTGAGAAATCTTGTCATCTGTCAGGCTAAGCCAAGAATCTAAGAGTTAAGCTTGAAAACGTAAGCTGCAGCCCTGTAGTGCAATGTCATGGTAAAAATTTTACTCTTAATTCAGTGGGCAGTGGGAGCAATGAAGGCTGAATGAAGGGATGCTATGATTTGAACCTGCAGGATTAGGACAGATGGGAACTGGGAAGTTCTGGAGGTAGGCAGACCAGTTACAAAGCTACTGCTGCAGGTCAGGTGCCACCAGGTCAGGCTATTAGGAAGAAATATGTAAAAGAGACCTACGGAGGCAGAAATTGTAAGACTTTTAACATTATTGATGAGGCAGAGGGAGACAGCAAAGGTGATTCAAGTTTACAAACCTAGAGCCTGGGAGAGATCAGGATTATGGGAGCCAGTGGTCTGTTGACCCTAACTGGAAGAATGAGTCAGCAAGTTCCAGGCAGTCACCAACTCAGAGGAGAAAGCTTCACCCATTGGCCCCTCAGCAGCACATGCTTCAGGATTACTTTGGCAACAGTGAGCATCATACTGGAATGACAAATTCCATAGAGAGTGGCTTGGCCATAATTTTGTATGTGAGTATATAGACAGATGATGAGATAACTCTCAACAATAGAGCAGGTTAGACACTTTGAAGAGTCTCCCCAGTACTGTATAACTAGATTCTAGATCATCTACAACAAATCCAACCTAACAACTTTTTTAGGTGCACAAAAGCTTTGTATCCATTAGCTTTTGCTGAGTAACAAATCACCCCAAGACATTTTCACATCAACAAAATCTGAGTGGATTTACCATGACAGACAATCACCAAAGGAACTTCTAAGGAATGTACTTCAAGAAGGAAGATGAGCCCAGAAGAATGTCTTGAAGCAAGAATTAACTCCAAATAAAGAAATTTATAAACATATAAGTAGATCTAAACAAATATTTCTTACATAAAATAATAAGAATGGTGTCTATTTGTTCCTCTGTGGAAATATATCCAAAAGACTGAACAGTTAGAAAGAGATGATCAGATTTCATATGCTAATGTCCTTGAATTTTATTGATTGGAAGTAGATGTTAAGATATTGAATAACTTTACATTTTACTAAGTTGTTAATGGCTACATTTCAAGAGTGAACAATAAAAAATAGAAATGACATATAATTTCCAAATTTGTAGAGGGAAACAATGAAATATGATACCATTTCAACAAATAACCCAAAAACACAACTAATACAAACAAAGGCAAATAGAGGAGAAAAAGGAAACAAAAAAGGTTGGACACACAGAAAGTACAAAGAAAGATAGTAGAAATAAGTCCAAATATATCATTAATCATAGTAAAAGCACATGAACTAATCTTTCTGGTTAAGAGACAGAGATTGTCACCTTACATTTTTTAAATTACAGGAGTATTCCATCTTCAAGAGGCACATTTAGAATACAAAGAGAGAGAAACTTTGAAAGTGAAAAGATGGAAAATGGAATGGCAGGCAATTCTAAAGAGCAGAAAGCTGGGGTGACTACATTAATATCAAACAAAGTAGCCTTCCACACACAAAGAATGATTAAAGATGAAGTGTGTCATTTCATGATGATGAATCTCACCAGGAAG
Organism: Cnephaeus nilssonii; assembly: GCF_951640355.1. Taxonomy (NCBI): domain Eukaryota; kingdom Metazoa; phylum Chordata; class Mammalia; order Chiroptera; family Vespertilionidae; genus Cnephaeus; species Cnephaeus nilssonii. The sequence goes on along the minus strand of NC_137073.1, from coordinate 29,401,852 downwards.
ATAGAGTCATTCTTAACTTGGATGCACCTCGCAAATCTGTCATGTTCTCTCCTCCTTCAGTGTCACCACTTTTGTTCAGTCCTCCATCGGCCCCTGGGCTGTCATCAGGCCCCACCACAGTTCATTCTCCCCTCAGCAGCCAGTGTGGCCCTCCTACCATTCAGATGGGTCCTCATGATAAAGCCCCAAGCCCTGGGCATGATGTGTCCCTACAGGTGCAGTCTCCTCTGCGCTGTGCCCACCCCTTTCTACTTCTGCCCTGTCACAGCTGTTACACTCCATCGTTTCCACCAGTCTTCAGGCCTTTGAACATTCTCTTGCCTTTGTCTGGTCTGGTCTGCCTTCTCCTACTCATCTTGTTGCTCCCTCCTCTGGGAAGACTACTCTGCCCTCCCTCTTCTGGACTGGGGCCCTCCTGTTCTGGTTCTAAAAAGATGTTTAGTATATTTCATAGCATTATTTCACACAAGGTCATCCTTGCCTCTTTACTTCCTTGCCTACCTGAGAAAAGGGTGAACTCCTTGACGGCAGGTCCTGTGCCGTTCATTCATGATGTCCATAAGAATTTATCGAGCACCTCCTGTGTGCCAGGCACACTTCTAAGAGCTAGGGATAGGGTTGTGAACAACAACAACAAAAACTACAAACAAAACTTCTGCCTCATGCCTTTCACATTCTAGTGGAGGGAGTCAGATGACAAACTCTATGAATAAGGAAAATAAATATAGTCTATTAGAAGATAATATGTTCTTGGGGGGAAATAACGCAAGGGAGGGGCTAAGGAGTAAGTGGTGTAAGTGAAGTTTTAAATAAGATGGCCAAGAGAAACAAGCACCGAGAAGATGGCATTTGGCAGAAACTTGGGAGAGGTGAGGGAGTGACCCTTTCATGTGTCTGGGAGAAGAGCATTCAAGAGAGAAGGGGCAGCAAGTGCAAAGGCTTTGAGCAGGAGCAAAGGTGTCCTATTAACAGACCAACGAGGAGGCTGGTGTGGCTGGAATAGAGTGAGCAAGGGGGCAGAGTGGTGGGAGTTGAGCTCGGGGAGCTATTATTATGTTGGCCTTGTGATCCATAGTAAGGATTTGGGACTTTTATTCTGAGTGAGATGGGAAACTTCTGGAGGATGTTGAGCAGAGGAAAGGCATGGCCTAACTCCAATTTAACGTAATATAATTCTAAAGGATACGATATTTTAAAAGCAATCATTCTGAATACTATATTGAAAATGACCAAGGGAGGCAAGGGTGGGAGCTGGGAGACACTTTAGGAGACCATTGGACTAATCTACTTGAGAGATTAAGGTGGCTTGGAACAGGGAGGTCGTAATGGAGGTGAAATCTGTATATGCTTTGCTAACGGATTGAATGTGGTGTGTCATAGAAAGAGGCAAATAAAGGGTGAAGACAAAGTGTTCGACCTAAACAACTGGAAGGATGGAGTTGTCGTTATCAAGATGACACAGATAGATGTTGGACGCGTGTGAGGGGGAAGGGACAAGGCAAGGAGGAATTTGGTTTGGGTCATGTAAATTGAAATGGCTATTAGACATCCAAGTAGTATGCCAAGTGGGGAGTTAGATAGACAAATCTGGAACTGAGGGGAACGTTTGGTTTGGAGACAGAAAGTTGGCACCATCAGAAAAAGTTACCATATAGGTGCTATGACAGCCCTAAGAAGGGCAGGCTCTCCAAGAGAATGGGTGTAGAGAGAAGACGTGTATCACCTGCACCCAGCACAGCATCTGTCCCACATTCGGTGCCTAATATAAAGGCTAAGAAAAATCAATTGAAGTTGATAATTAATGGATCTTATTGACAATTGCCATGAGTAGTGGTGGTAGAAGCCAAATTGCAAGGCACTGAGGAATTAGAGAGAGGAACTCCAAGGACAAAATTAGGAGGTAATAAGAGCTGTGACTGACTGGAGAGGATTTGGAGGGGCATAAAGATTTGGTTATGTTTGTAGCTTCGAGGAAATGAAAGAGACAGGAGAAATAATAACTTAAGGTGCCTGCAGAGTGAGGAGAGGGAAGTGAGGAAATGTGAAGGAAGTCAGGTTTTGAGAGGTAGGAGCCATAACTTCCAAACAAAGTGGGGGACGAGATCCCCTGAGGGCCGTGAAGGCCCAGGACACCAGGCTAGGGATGGAGGAGGAGGGACACATTTTTAAAATCTAGACCCTGAAGGGGTGAGAGGGGTATTGGCTGACAGAGAGTCACAAGAGGTGAAGGAAAAGCTGAGAGAGCAGGGGTGAGGCCCAGACACAGTGGAATAGGAATGGGTCTGCAGTGGGTGCGGGCAGCCGGCACTTGGCCCTGGTCTGTGGAGGCAGGAACTAAGGGGATCTTCCAAGCCCGCAGTTCTGGGTGACCAGGAGGTACCAGATGGTGGTCTGTGGTTCACAGAAGACAGCACTGCATACGCTGGTGGCAATGAACATCTGAAAAGAAAGTGAAGACCCCAGTACCATTACAATAGCATCACAAAAGAGAAAATACTTAGGAATACATGTAACCAAAGCAGTGTAAGACTTGTACACTAAAAACAACCAAACACGGTTGAAAGGAATGAAAGACCTAAATAAAAGGATCTCCCGTGTTCAAGACCCACCATTGTGAAGATGGCAGTTCTGAGCTAATCTGTAGGTTCAGTCCAATCACCATCAAAATTCAACGGGCTTGCTTGCAGAAATGGAAAAGCTGATCCTAAAATTCATATGAAAATGCAAGGGACCCCGAGTAGCCAGCGTATGGATCTGTGTTGTGCCAAAGACTTGACGTGAGATGACAGAATGCTTTAGAGAAGAAAGACATTGTGGGATGGAGAGACCTGCATTGAGGTCTGGGAATTCTGAAGCCAGAAAGTCCTAGAGGAAGGCCAATAAAAAGCATTTCCAGGCAGGGAGAAACTGGAGCAAGGCCCTGGAGATGGAGAGCCTGTTGGACTTACAGAGGACAGGGAGCAGAGGTGTTTAAGGAGGGAGCGTAGGGATGGGAAGTGGGGGGCGGTGGACTAGGCAGACTCTCAATCCAGGAGTGGAGGGAAAGGGGAGAGGGATGTCAGGTCTCAGCGCTTACCATCCTCCTGCCTTGTTAAGCCCCATGGTCCATTCAGACCACAGCATCCTTCCCCTGATCCTGGCCCATTGGTGGGGTCAGCAGAGCCTATACACACGGCCTGGTACTTCCGGTATGAGAACCAGCCTTCCCCCAGGACAGAAACCCTACAGGCCTCTTCAGCCCCCTGCCCACCCTGCTGCCTGCAGGGCTTGGGGCTGGTGTGTGGCCTTTGCATGTCCCAGCAGCCTGGGTCTCCTTGTTTCATGCCCTAACTCCCAGGAGCATTTAGTGTCACTCTTTAAACATCTGGGTCACAGATACGTTTAGTTAATTAATGTTCTTAGCGCTACTCATTTGCCTGCTGGATAATAGATTGATTCATAATTTCAATAAGCAGCTGTGTATATCTTTCCCCTGAACATAAAGGCAGCTTGTTGTCATTCATCACTTTGCATTTGGTGAATTTAAATATATTCAGAGACATTGTTTAAGGAGGGGTGGGGAGAGTTCCTGATTTTCTTATCATTTTGCCTCTAACAATTACTCTGATTTGGAATTAATTTGAGTTTAAAGCACATGTTAACTGCATCTCTCTCAAGGGCACTCAATAAACTCTCTGCCACTTGTTTCGGGGGGACCAGGCAGGCTTCCCTTTGGGGATCAGAGCAGAGGGTTTCTGAGCAGCGTCTATCAGGAGCTTAGAGCCGCCCGAGGAGAATCTTATCCTCTGAGAAGAGGCACTCATGTCCCTGGGCAGAGCTGCTTTTTTGCTCCATCCCTGGCCAGAAACGCCCAGGCTCTTGGGGGGAGGAGAGGGTCCTCTGGGAGGGGCCCCTCTGCTGCTCAGCTGCTGGGCCAGGGCCACCAATCATAGGATCTCTAGGGACCCAACAGACACCAGGGTCACAGGTGACCAGAAGTCTTCATGTCTTGGTTTTCCCATCTTTAAAATGGGTGAGTAGTAGCACCTATTTCACAGGGTTTTGTGACAATTCCATTATTTTTTAAAATCTTTATTGTTCAGATTATTACAGATGTTCCTCTTTCTTTCCTCCATAGCTCCCCTCCACCTGATCCCCCCCCACACACACACACCCCATACCTTTACCCCCCCGCCACTGTCCTCATCCATAGGTGTAAGATTTTTGTCCAATCTCTTCCCGCACCCCTCACACCCCCTTCCCCCTGAGAATTTTCAGGACACTCCCTTTCTATGCCCCTGATTCTGTTCTATTCACCAGTTTATTCTATTCATCAGATTTTTTATTCACTTTATTTTTAGATTCACTTGTTGATAGATATGTATTTGTTGTCATTTTGTTGTTCATAATTTTTATCTTTACCTTTTTCTTCTCCTTCCTCTTCTTAAAGAATACCCTTCAGCATTTCATGTAATCCTAGTTTGGTGGTGATGAACTCCTTTAGCTTTTTCTTGTCTGTAAAGCTCTTTATCTGACCTTCAATTCTAAATGATAGCTTTGCTGGGTAGAGTAATCTTGGTTGTAGGTTCTTGCTGTTCATCACTTTGAATATTTCTTGCCACTCCCTTCTGGCCTGCATAGTTTCTGTTGAGAAATCAGCTGACAGTTGTATGGGTACTCCCTTGTAGGTAACTAACTGTTTTTCTCTTGCTGCTTTCAAGATTCTCTCTTTGTCTTTTGCCCTTGACATTTTAATTATGATGTGTCTTGGTGTGGTCCTCTTTGGATTCCTCTTGTTTGGGGTTCTCTGACTTCCTGGACTTGTAAGTCTATTTCTTTCACCAGGTAGGGAAAGTTTTTTGTCATTATTTCTTCTAATAGGTTTTCAGTATTTTGCTCTCTCTCTTCTAGCACCCCCATAATTCGGATATTGGTACGCTTGAAATTGTCCAAGAGGCTCCTTACACTATCTTCATATTTTTGGATTCTTTTTTCTTTTTGTTTTTCTGGTTGGGTGTTTTTTGCTTTCTCACATTTCAAATCTTTGGTTTGATTCTTGGGGTCCTTTTGTTTACTGTTGAATTTCTGTATATTATTCTTTATTTCAGACAGTGTATGCTTAATTTCTGATTGGTCCTTTTCCATTTTTTTTGGCATTCTCATTAAGATCCTTAAAGATCTAACTAAGTTCCTTGGAGGTTTCTAGAAGATTCTTGAGTAAACTTATAACTGTGGTTTTGAACTCTATATCCAGTAGTTTGCTTTCCTCCATTTCTGTCATTCGTGACATGTTTCTTTGTCTCCGCATTTTGGCTGCTTCCCTGTGTTGATGGAGTGGCTTTGTGTGGTAGGTGACCTATAGGGCCCAGTGGCTCAGCCTCCCCAATCCCCTGAAGTGGACACTCTTGGTGCACCCCTTTGTGGGCTGAGTGCACAGTCTTGTTGTAGTTAAGCCTTGATTGCTGTTGGTACCCTGGGAGGAATTGACCTCCAGGACAATTGGCTGTGAGGACCCGCCGTATCTATAATGGAAGAACTGCTGTGCTGGAGACACCCTTATGGAGCAGGACTTGCTTCAGTGGGGCTTTGGTGCTCACTGAGTCTGCCTCTTGAGTGTGTCACTTATGGATGTGAGGAGTTGAAATCTGGTGTCATCTCACACTGACCACTAGGTACACTGGCTCCTGGGTCTCCAAGGATGTGCAGGTCAGCTACTGTCTGAGGCCACCCAGCAGGAGCTACAGCAAGATCTGCAGATTTCTCCTCTTTGCTTGGGGTTTGGAAGTTTTGGAGCTGACCCAGCTGCAGTTTGTTAGATTAAGCTGTGATAGGGCAAGCCATTCATATGCAAAAGCCGCTGCACACAGTTTGGGTGGGTTTGTAAATTGGGCGGGGCGGGGTCTCAGGAAATCACTAGGGCGTGGCAAACAGCAATGGCTGCCAGTCAGCCCTCTCTGCATCTCCATGTTTCCGCGTCCCCATGTCCCACGCCCCAGTGCAGTAAACAATGATTCCTGCGCGCACCTCTGCAAGAAAGCCACCCTCACTTTCTGACCCAATGGCAGACAGTCCCGCTTTTCCCCATAGGAGTCTAGGTCCCCAGAGTCTCACCAGAAACTGGAGTTCAGAGCAGTCGGGATCTTGTGTCTCCTTTCAGATTGAAAAAAACAGTGCACCCAGTCACCAGCCCTCTCCGCACGTGCCTCCGTACCTCTGCTTTTCCGCGCCAGTGCACATCATCCTACCTGGTCTCAATGCTCTTTTATCTTTCCTTCTAGTTGTAGAACTTCTACTCAGCCAGCTTTCCCGTGGTAGGAAAATTTTTTTAGTTGTAGTTTTGGTGTGGTTGTGAGAGGTAGCACATACAGGTGTATACCTTATGCCGCCATCTTGGTTCGACAATTCCATTATTTACCCTTGTGTACAATCTTAGAAATGATGCAGAGTATGCCTGTGCTACCTGCAAGCTGGTCATTTTACTTTTTTATTTTTATAGGAACCTGTATATCAATAGTCATCACTCCTACTCTTGTAACCTCTTAAGACTGTAAGAACAAACAGGAGGATCATGCTAGTCTCTCTCATTGCCCTCACCAGCCTACACTGGAACCATCTCAGTGGGAACACAGCCCATCCTTATATACCCAGAAGGCTGTCCCAGGCTGGGCACACAGAGGAGTCTTCAAAACATGCTTGTAGAGTTTAAATGTAGATGGGGCTTCATTTGTTTTTTTTAATGAGGATGTTTACTAGATTTACAATGTGCTCATTCACAAACACATTTTTGAGTGCTTGGTCTGTGATTGCCCTCCTAACAATGAATGAAATGAATTGGACACAGTCCCTGCCCCTGAAGGAGTGTGAATGGCAAGTGAATCCACTTCTTCAAAAGTTGAAATACTGTTTTAAACAATGTGGACAGGCAGGAGAGTGGAACCCTGCTAGGGGAATGGTAATCAGGCAACACCATCTCTATATCAGTTATCTATTGCTGCATAACAACTATCCTACACTTAGTGGCATGAAACAATCTACATTTATTATTTCTCATGAGTTCATAGGCCAGCTGGATGATTCTGTGATCTGGACCAGGTTCAGCTGAACTTGACAGGATTCATTCACGAGTCTCCTATCAGCTATCAGGTTGGCTGAGGACTACCTGACCTCTGATGACCTCATCCCCTTGGCTGGTGGTTGTCTCTCATCCTCTGGCAGTCCATCCTGAGCTTACTACAGTGGGGGCAGCAAGGTTTCAGGAGAGTGGAAGTATGCAAGGTCTAATTCAGGAATAGGCACATCCTCACATCTTCTTCATTCTGTTGGCCAAAGCAAGTCACCGATATGAAAGAAATTGCTGCAGAGTCACATTACCCAGGGTGTACAGGAGGAAGAGTGAAGGATGTGGCTATTTTTGAAATTTCCCACAATCACCCAGCACTCCTTGCAGTACATGGAGCAGAAAGCAATTCCAGGACTGTGCTGTTGCACATTTAGGATGTTATAAATAATGTTGCAGTAAACACCCTATACATATACTTTTGTTCAGGGTTCTGATTATTTCCCTGGGATACATTTCTAAAAGTGGATTTATTGAGTCAAAGGAGAACATTTTAAAAGCACAAAGTGTATATTTTGAAATCCCCTTTTTGCAAGGTTGTAGTAATTTACCCTCCTGCCAGCCCATCTTATGCTAACCTTGACAAAATAGGAGTAAGTTCTTTTTTAAAATGTGGTATCTCATTGCTACTTTATTTATTTAAGAGCCTATGAGGTTGAATGCTTTTTAATAATTTCTGTTTCTTCTTGTGTACACAGCATCTTTGGGTCCTTTGCAGCAGGGTAGATTTCATTAATCCCCAATTACAAAGGAGGACGAAATGGAGGCTCAGAGAGGTTAAGTGAATTATTCAAGGCGGCCCAGCCAGCCGGAAGCAGAGCCAAGCTTTAGAAATCAGCTATCTTGCTCCTTCACTTACTTATTCCTGCTCCCTGTGTTGCTGGACAGAAGGCTGGACTCCTGGAACATTGACAAGGACATGCTTAGAAAAAAATCAGAGAGTGGATGAGGGGAATTAGTATCCTGGCTTAGCAAACCAGAGGGCTTCCTGGCCAGGGCTCCCCTGTGAGTTGGGGATGTGGGTGTGTGACAGTCCTGAGACGGTGGCCAGGGCTGCAGCGTGAACAGAGGCTTGGGTGAGACCTACAGACCTCAGCCCTGTTTTCCTTCATGGTCTCACCCCTACTCCCCTGACCCTCCTCCCTTGCCACTCTGCTCTCTCTTCCCAGCTGGCCCGCTACACCAAGGAAGGCTTTCTGCACTTGGGAGCGCTGGGGACCACCACGCTCCTCCCCGACACCCGCTGCTTGGTAGACAACTCCAAGAGTCGGTTGCCCCAGCTGCTTGACTGCGACAAGGTCAAGAGCAGCCTGTACAAGAGGTGGAACTTCATCCAGGTGAGTGCTCCATGGACAGGGCTGGTACCCCACAGCAGGTGAGGATGCTACGCATCACAGGGCAATCCGGCTTCCCCACGGGTATCCAGCACGGTGCACCGAAGGTCTCCCAGCCCAGGGCCAGGCGCCTGGACCCAGAGTATATTTGGGGGGGGATTTCGTGGGAGACAGCCCTCCGGATCCCTGCAGCAGCGATAGGCTTGGTTGGCTCTGCTACATCTTGGGAGGAGTGTGTGGGGGGTCATTTTCCTGAAATCAGCTAAGTACCTATAGCCAGTAAGGTTAAGAAAATCAGACCTCGAATATCCCTGGAAATTCCTCATTCTGACACCATTTCCCATCGATCCTTATCACCTGCTTCAGCCACTCAGACTTGATGAAGCTTATTTATTGTCTGACTTGACGATTTCCAGAGGAGGCCTCAGTGATCACTCCCCTGTACAAGGATTGTTCCCATGAGAGGCCATGTGCTGGGCACTAAGGTGGTTAAGTCTCTTTCTCTTTCTCTCTTTTTCCCTCTCCCTCTCTTCTTCCCTCCCTCGCCTCCTTTTACCCAGAATGGAGCCATTATGAATAAGGGCACCGGGCGTTGCCTGGAGGTGGAAAACCGTGGCCTGGCTGGCATTGACCTCATCCTCCGCAGCTGCACGGGACAGAGGTGGACGATTAAGAATTCCATCAAGTAGTGGGGAGGAGTTGGGGACCCGGGGACTGGCCCCCGGGGCAGGGTCCGCCCGTGCTATGGACCAGATACACTGGTGGAGAGACAGCTGGGAGCCAGCAGGTGCTCATGGGCACTCGGGCTTCTCCAGGGCAGCCTGGAGGGGCCCAGATGAAGACGCTGTGTCCACCTCAGGCACTCAGCTCCTGCACCCTGGGAAAGCGCCCCTCCCCCACCCTTCTCTGGGAACCCAGGTGCTGTGTCTTCTGCAGCCCAGATGTGGACCTGGCACCAAGGACTGAAGCACCCTCATCTCCGTCGTCACCTTCCCACCCGCTATCAGGACTGGACTGGCAGGGCCCTCTCCTCTTTCTCATCTCTTACAGCAGCAGCTTCGAATTCCACCCCAGCCCTCAATAAAGTGGGGGAGGAGCTTAGCCACATCCTAGCTCTCCCTGCTCAGAGGAGACAGTGAGGCCCTGAGACTCAGTTTCCCCTGAGGTTGCCTCTGCCCAGATGGCCATTCATAACCAAGGCAGCCTCCAGCCAAAACCTGTCCATTAGGTGGCTCTGGGGGCCACAGCTCTGGATTTTTCTGGTCCCACCCCTGGATGGCCTGGAGCTGATACTTCCATGGTCGCCTGCGCATTGACTAGGCTTCCGTGTTCCTGGGCCAGCTCTTTTGCCTGCGTCTGAGACAGGAATCGGCTGAGCACACAGAGTAGGCTAAGCTGTGAGGGACCCAGGCTGGAGCCAGGCCAAGTGCCGCTTCGCCTGCCCCAGGGGAACAGGGAGCCCTGACTCAGAGGCTGCTGCAGGGGGAACAGTGAGGGGACTGGAGCTTCCGGACTGGAGCCAGCACAGCAAAGGGGGCCAGGACCCTGGGGTCTGCTCTGTGCTCATCTCATTTCAGCCCACGCTCTACTGGCTGACAGGGGAGAAGGCAGTCGATTCCTCTCTGAAGAGTAATAATTTTTTTTCCGATTGCCCTCTGGTTAGGGTGCACTTATAAATCAGAGTTAATATATGGACGTGTGTGCATGCGTATGAGTATGTGTGCCTGTGTGGTGCGCGTGGCAGGGCGTGTGCAGCTGCATGTGCGTGTGTGCATGTGTGACGCCACGTGGCATGTGCGTCTGGGTGTGTGTGAGTGTGTGGTAGAGCAGACGTAGAAGTATGGCTTTGGGCTTGCGCTTCATCGCTCACCTGGATCAGGACAAGGCTGCTGAGAAGCTTGGGGGGTGGGGGTGGCCACACATCTGGCCAGAAGGATGTGGCTCAGCCTTGCCCGTGTGGTGCCCAGACAGAAGGCTATCCTTCTGCCAGTTCCCATTCCTCTCCCTCATGCTGTCCCCGAAGGCCAAGCCCTGCCCAGAACCAAACCCAGTAGTTGTCCAGTTTAGGGTTCATATGTCTCATTTGGTGGCATCTTGTTGGTGATCAGCCCACTCCATCTGCCCCCTTGTGAAATAAATACATGTGAGCACTTCCCAAAGCAGGCTTGTTTGCTTCTTGATTTCTCCAGAGCCTGGAGTTCGGGGAGTTCCTGGGATATGGTGGAGGGCTCCTTTGGTTTGGGGGTTTGATCTTATTGCAGGCAAGAACCCTCACAGCCTGGAGCTGAGACAAATCCAGCCTGCCCTTGCTCTGGCCTTCGCCTCGAACCCAAAGCAGGACAAGCTGGCCGCCGGCAGTGGCTTACTAGCCCCCTGCCAGATTAGGAGGGTCAGGCTGGTGCAGGAACCTCTAAGGAAGAGGAGGGTTGGGGGTGGCCTGGCTGAGCCATCCAGATTAGTCCCCTCCTGCTGCCAGGCATCAACTCCCACCTCTGGAGACCGAGTCATGGTGGGAGCATCTGCCCTTCTGTTCATGGAAGAGGGAAATCTGAAGAGCCGCCAGGCCTTCTGTCCTGGAAATGCTTACGGAAGAAACGGGAGGTCCCTAGGCTGGGACAGCCCCGCGCCTCTTTCCCTTGAGGAGGCCAGAAGGCCCATCTCCTTTGGTGTCGCACGACACACAGACATGCTGACCAGTTGCCATTTTTCTGTTGGTTCTATGAGAATCGGGGTCCACAAGCATGTTGCTGGAAAATGCTGTTGCTTGGTAATGGATCCATCAAACTTAAATATCAGAGTCTCAGGGTAACTGAAGTGAAAAGGATGAAGATCCCTGGGTCCCATGTCGGGTCCTGGAGATGCTGAGGTCATGTCACAAGGTGGTGCTTCTGTGTCCTATCCTGACGGAGCAGTTCTCACTCCCGTGTGGGTCTTACTGTGGAAGTTCAAGGACAGCATCATCCTCTTTTACCATTAGCTGGGACTGAGCCCAAATCCCTGTGAGGGTCTTAGTGGGCCCCATGGGATCCTCCCTCTGACAGGAAATGGGCCAAGACTGCTTCAGACCAAAGAAGCCCAAGGACCTGCTCTGTCCTCCACAAGGTCCAAAGCCAGGTCCAGCTGATGGAATGGGAGCCCAGACCTCAGCACTCGGCATGCTCACGGCACATCGGGCTCACCTGTGCTCAAAGGCTGCACCCCCAGAATACGACAGCAGGAAGTGCCTGGGACTCCCAAGAGAAACACTGCTCTTGAGTGTCACCAGCAGCAGGACAGGATGTTTGGGTGGCCTCCTTATTTGGGGGAGGTGTTGGGGAGCTGTTTCAGGGCCAGGGGAGGCTTTTGCCTCCAGGCACCAGTATGTGCTCCCACCCTTGGTTCAGCATCCAAGGGGCCTGGGCTGTCTGTTCATATCAGCACAGGCTGTCAGCACTCACACCTGGGCTCCTCCCAAAGGTGAGGCCACCTGGGAAACTGGCCAGAGCATGAGGCCGGTATCCCCAGTCAGCACCCTCTGCCCTGCAGGGTCCCAGTGAGCCCGGAGGCTGTGGGGTGGCAGGCCACAAGCCAGGGCAGAGAAGAGGAACTAATGAAGCCATTGGTGGAGGAGAGAAGAGAAGAGAAGCAGGGCCCTGGGGGAGTCTGGGGTCACTGGTCCTTTGCGGGAATTGGGAAGTTCCAGAGACTGTGGGCAGCAGGCTCTAAGTTTGGGGCTCCAGGGAAATCGTATACTTCTTGGTTGGAAGTCAGCACCATCCGTAGTTTGAGAAGAGCAGGTTAGTCTACCTCACTCTCAGCTGCACAGGTGACGCTGCAGAGGCAGCTGAGTTTTGACAGCCTTTGCTTGTCTCCGGCAGTCCCTCATCCCATCACCCTGCCCCTCTCAACCACTCCCCCCTCCCCTGTCTGGTGACTATTTCTTTATCTTTCCTCTATTTCCCCACTCAATGTATAGGACAAAAAATATCACAGATGGTATTCCTGAGTCATGCCCAAGCTACCACAGCCGATGTCTTTGAATCTATATGTGCTATTTCGCCAATGTGTTTTTATACTCATTCCGGTGGCTAGAAAAGGGGGAAAATAGAAAAGGCTGAGAAAGCACAATTTGGGCCTGAAGCCACCAACTTCAACCACTCCAAGCCTCTTCACTTGGGCTTCTGAAACCATTTTTTTATTCATCTGATGTTTTTTCCACCAATCTTGTAAAGTATCCCCATTTCACAAAGGGCAGGAGTCAGGCCCAGGCAGTGCTGGACTCTCCCAGAGCTGGGGATGAGGGAGCTGTCCCTGACTGGCACGCTGTTCTCCTCCTCCCACACTGCTGCTCTGAGAAGGGCTGCGGGACAGCTGGCCGGGGCGGGGATGGGCGTGGGAGGCCCTGGAGCCTGATCGGGAACCAGGTGGCCCATGAAATCTGCGACCTGCCAGGTGGCTGCCTCAGGTTCCCAGCCCTGCTCATGGCCAGCATTTCAGCCTCTTGCTTTGATTTGAGCTCCGGGTCAGCAGCTGGGCGGGCAGATTGTCTGCTCCTAATCCACTGGCCCTTCCTCTCCGGAATCACGAAGCTGAGTTCTTGGCCACTCTGCCACTTATCAGGCAAGTTTCCTAGACCTGAGTAAGGGGTCACACTCTAGAGGCCCATTCAGCTCAGTTCAACAAGTACATTTGGACACATATCCTGTGGTTCGCTTCTTGGAAGGCAGGGAGGGAGGCAGGAAGAAGGACCTAACGGACATTGAGCAAGTGCGTGATGAATATCATGACCTTTGGCCTTTGAAGCTTATATTGAGAGAAGGAAATACACACAATATTTGGGGCTTCCCCACCCCTGGAGCCTGGGCAGTCACGAAATAGGGTCTATACCTATTGGCATAAATGGGGGGGGGGGGCGTCTTAGCATATTTGCAGATTCCAGTGTTCTTTCCCCAAAGAGGCCCTAGCTGATGGCTGGACCTCTCAGTGTAGCTCTCAGCTTGGCTGCTGCCTATTGCCACAGGCTCCCAGCACTGCCCAAGCACAGAGAGCCAAGCTGAGGAATGAGACAGCCAGGCAGGGCCCCGATGCTGCTGCTGGTCCCAGAACACGCCGACTGCCAGGCCTCGCCAGCTGTTATCAGCATCTTTAACAAATGGGCAGGGGGTCATATTGCTCCAGGGTCAATAGATCTAATCCACTGTCCCAGTGGATGCCCGCCTACCTGTCCAGGTAAGCAGCCCATATCTGCTTGCTCAAGTCTAGAGACAGCTTGTTCTAGGGCCGAAAACTTGCTGACAAGTGAGCCAAGCAAAGGCCAAATCTCAGCAACTTCTTCCCGGCGTCCCTCCCTCTGGAGCTCTGCAAACAAGATCAGCTTCGGTGCACATCGGCCGTGTGTTCACATCGGCCGTGCACCTCAAAGGCCGTGCCCACCTTGCAGCTTGTGCACTGCTGGTTCTGAGAGAAACAACCTCTATCCCATAGGCAGCAAGTTCATTGGTGGACAGAGTTCATTCCCGGAGAAACAGGTACCTTTCTTGGCTAGGGAAGCCATGTCCCAATTGGCCACAGGATTGGGGCATATATTGTGGAAAATGCTTACGTGCAATTTCTTAGGAAAAGTCATAGATGGAGTCCTTCTAAAGAAAAAGAAAACCTCCCTCAGAGACCTGAAGGGTTGACCTAACTTATTTTTAAATTAGAGTTTCTCAAATATGTATAAATGTAAAATGGCTCTTGTTCACAGGCCCATTACAACTGTGAACTCAAAAGAAATGTACAAGTCAATACAAAGAAATCTCCAAAGTCAATAAGACTTAAGTTAACAACATTGATTCAAACTGGTGGCAGCGTTGCTAACTGAGCGAAATTGCTGCTGCGCCGGATGTGGCGATGGCACCAGCTCTCCCAGGGGGCCTTCTGTGCCTGCTGCTAGCCTAGCCTCAGATGCTGAGGTTTCGACAGAAACCTCCCAAGGAACGGCGTTTAGGATCCTGTCGTGAAGATAACCAGAGACTGGCTCAGCGTTTACATTTGCCCCAGACATTTTTGCCCTTGCAAACCCGTGAGGGGAGATGAAACAACCCCGTCCTCACCCAAGTCACCAGAACACGCTTTTGGTGCCCCGCGTTGACTCTCTCTGAGTCACTGGAAGTCCCAACCTCTCCAATTCAGAGTTCCTGACACTTGAGTTGAAGTCACCCGTGTCTTTGCTCAAACGAGCAAGGTTTCAAAAATGAAGAGTTTGCACACAAAGCTATTTAACTGCACGGCTTCTAGGTGCCTCGGAGACCCCCCTTGACCTGCGTCGCACCACTCTGCTGTTTGTACCCACTTCTTAGCTGTTCTTTCAAGAGGCTCCCCCACCCGGTGCCAAGGCCGAAACCAGAGGGCAGTCCTGGGCCCATGTGCACTGAAACTGTATTTCCTTGCCACCGTTTTATCATTTAGCTGCCCTCTGCCCCGACAGGCCCAACCCTAACTTACCACGAATTTGCCTAAATGAACGAGGTGCCAAGCGTTTCTCAGGGCTGCTTCTAGAGTTCTTTTAGAGGGTGGGGTTGCTGCTCTGGCCCCTGGGGTGAACCTGCGTTCTCCCTGGAGAGTTTCTGTGAGGTTCTAAGCAGGAACCAGCACAGCGCTAGGCTCAGAGCAGGTGACAACAGGAAACTGCTCTGCAGGAGCCAGGAGAGAGAAGGCCGCACATGCCCGCTTCCACCAACACAGCCTGACGCTGAGCTGCCCCGGACCCCGCTGGAGGGCCTGTGCTCTCCTGGGCCCTCCCAGTGCACATGGCATCTCCAAGGGCTGTCACACCACACAGGGCCCGCCTCTCGATGGATGCTGCGACACCAACATGAGTGACGACAGCTGACAGCTCGGTGGAGGAAAGCTGCCATCTCTGGCCGAGGAGGAAACAGCCCGCGCTTTTGGCCATTGTGGTGGGAAATTATGTGCTGTTTTTAGGTTCTCATGTTGGTTTAACTTTCTGCTTTTTAAAAAATCTTTCTTACCCCAAAAGAATGATCCAGAGGAGTAAGGAGGTTGGCACCCATGGCTAGAGGTTGACGAAGGTAAGTATAGGCCAGGGTTTCTCTCAAACACAGGGTGGGTTTGTTTTGTTTTTATTGCTTTTCTGGGACTTCTGTTGTTGTGGGCTGGTTTCTTCATCAGGTGCTCACTGCTGATGCTTGATGGGATGTGCTGGTGGGGCAGAGCCAGCACTGTGCCTGCGGAGGGGGTAGAAGAGGGTAACTGTCACCATAACTCTAACCACCACCATTAGTTGAGCACATGCTGTGTGCCAGGCACCACCCAGGCATGTGTGGACATCCTCCCAGGGACTATTGTTTTCCTTCACAGCTGGGGACACGGAGGCTCAGAGAGATCAGGGACGTGTCTTAATGTCACGGAGTCTGTAAGTGGCAGGTGTGCGTTTCACACTCAGTCTGTGTCACTCAAAAGCGCTTGTTCATAATCAATGGGCCAGACACGCCCACTTCCATCAACACAGCCTAGCCGACCGCTCTGTTCCACGCCTCTGTTCTGATAGGAAAGCCTCGGATATGAGAGGAGGAGGGGGCCCAACCCATTACAGGACTATGTCTAGGTCCTCTGCCGTGCACCCTACACCAGAGAGGAGCAGAGGTTCATTTAGCATCTGATTCATTTAGCAGATCCCCAGGCCCCGGGAGGACCTGTCCCAGGGAGACAGCTGCTGATTCAGAACAGCCGGTGCTGCCTGAGGCCCTGCGCTCCTGCCTCAGAGGTCGGCTCCCCCTTTTCAGGTTGAAGTGCCAACAAATGCATATACTTTGATAACTCACAAGGAAGAGTGGCCAGTTCTGCCTGAAACAGTTCAATGAGTCCTCAGCAATCTAGGAAAATAGTCTCCCTCCAACAAAAGCAAGAGAAAACAAGTACCTATTTATAAATTAATTGATGGCCTGGCTGGCATGACTCAGCAGTTGAGCATTGACCTATGAACCAGGAGGTCACGGTTTGATTCCCGGTCAGGGCACATGCCTGGGTTGTGGGCTCAAACCCCAGTGTGGAGTGTTCTAGAGACAGCCGATCAATGATTCTCTCTCATCATTGATGTTTCTATTCCCCTCTCTCCTTCTCCCTTCTTCTCCA
The DNA here is from genome assembly GCF_951640355.1 of Cnephaeus nilssonii. Lineage (NCBI taxonomy): Eukaryota > Metazoa > Chordata > Mammalia > Chiroptera > Vespertilionidae > Cnephaeus > Cnephaeus nilssonii. Next base: position 29,385,307 of record NC_137073.1, on the reverse strand, counting down.
AAATCAATAAAATATATTTAAAAAAAATTAATTGATGGTAAGTACAAGTAAGTAATAATAGAAGGAAAATACACGAGTAATCCCACCATCCAGAGATGTTTATGAACATCCTTTCCTATTTATTTTTTGCATAAAGATCCCTATAACTTCATATAGATAATACACAATGGGTCATGACATGATTAAATTTAATGGGATAAATAAAAGTTCCTGCACTTTGATCCCCAAAGCCAGCTGAATTAAAGTATGCTAGGGGAGTATAAAATGAAATGGGCTTTATTTAATAGTCACCTCCATCTGGGTCAGCAGTATCCATAAGAAGCCAGCTGGAAATGGAGTGAGAGAAGCAGGGTGAAGTGATTGCTCTACCACTTTGGATTCCATGCAGAGGAGAGCGGCTGGGTGGTAATGAACTTGGAAATCACATCTTATCAAGGAAGAAACTGAGTGTGTTGGCCTTGGAGGAGATGGTCACCGCCTTAAAGATTCAGTGGGCCATGAGGTGGGGATGGGGGCTTGACAACATCCATGGGAGAAAAGCGAAGGTTTGGATTTGTGCTGTATGACTCAGTGACTCAGAATGGGGCCACGTGGGTGGAAGCCGGGCTATGGCTTTGAGCTCGGTGTCGGAATCTGCTTTCTAATAGAGCGGCCTCCCAGAGCGGGGAGAGAGGTCTCAGGAGGAGCGAGCTCTGCTCCTGGGAGGTTCGAGCAGAGTGGGTAGCCTTCAGTCCTGTGCTTGCGTGATGCTGCTGTTCTTAGGTGACCTCCTGATGGCTCCTGTCCAAGCTTCTAGCGCTGGTAAGAGTGGGAGCTGTGTGGGGTGACAGAAGCCGGTCTGAGGATACCCTCTCTTCCTGGAGTGGCCCAGGCTAACTGGGAGAGGGAAGTATACTGGTTACATGTCACTCTTGAAGAGGAGGAGCAGACTTGATAGTTCACGGTTTATTTAACTGGATGATTGACTCACAAGGAGAAAAATCAAAGACATCTTTTTTTTAATTGCTTAATATTTAGTCATGCGCAAAGTCAAAATGTGCATCCCTGAGTTTTTGTTTCAAAAAAAAAAAAATGCAACAGGCTTATTTTAGGCCTAGCAATGAGAGGAGAAGAAGGAATTCTCATAGACTCGGTCGTTTTAAAATGTTTCCATGGGAAGAGGCAAATCTGTACAGAAGAATGGTAAATAAAGAGAAAACGAAACCTTTTGTTTATTTTGAGTTTTATTTGAGATTCTTGATTTATGCCATTAGTAAAGACTGATTCAGAAACAGAGTTTCTGCTGATTCAGGAAACGCTGTGGTCTAACACGTCTGGAGCAATGTCAGCCCTGAAGGTGAAGATGTGGTGGTTTGGGAACCTTGTGGAGCTCATCATTCTGCAGGTGAGTTAGGAATAAATCAACGACTGCAGAATGCAAAGGCCGATCCCTGAAGCAGGCCAGACAGCCTCTAGAATCCACAATCTGAACAGAAGCAGGTCATAAGAGAGAAGAGACTCCCAGGCCTTGGTTAGGCAGCGATAGGGCACATGGACCAGGAATGAGAAAGGCAAGAACCTCTCAGAGATACGCCCCTGACAATTTCATGTCAGGAAAAGAGGAATCCGGGGCCAGGCTCTCGTTGACCAGCATATACTAAGTATTGTAGGACAGGCCTATACCACCTATATCCATTCTCTCTAAGACTCTAGCGCCATGACTAGATACAGTTCCTCGTCTCCTTTGGAAATAGGTGGGACCATGTGACTAAATTTCCCCCAAGAGAGTAAGTGGATGTGATGGGTGTCTCTTTGGGGCTGGGCTTTTTCAGACGTGGGATTGCCTCCACCATGCTCCCTTTCCCCTTCTGGGTTGGATGCAGACAACGGGGGGTTCTCAGGGACCATGGAGCCATAAGGTGGAAGGATTCTCCGTCCTGAATGACTGAATGAAAGAGAGCCTCTCACTGACCTGAACACCAAATCCAGATTGCTTTGTTGAGCCAATCCACGTCTGGGTCTATTTGTTACTGCGCTTTAGCTGACCCTAGCTAATACGAGATCCTTTGCATATTGTATTAGTTACCCATGGCTGCATAAGAAATGATCCCAAAGGTGAGCGACAAAAACACATTTGTGAGCGCACAGCCCCTGTGGGTCAGCTCTGGAAGCAGCCTCGCTGGCTCCTCTGCTTCAGGGAAGCAGTTGGCTGTCGCTGGAGTCATTTCAGAGCTCGACTGGGGGACGATCTCCTTCCAAGATCCGAAGTTGTTGGGATGAGTCGATTGGACTGAGAGCCTCAGTTCTTTGCTGGCTGTTAGCCAGAGACCAGAGGCCTCCGTTCTTTGCCATGTGATCTTTATAAGGCAACTGGCGACACGGGCAGCTTCCATCAGAGCAAGCAAGTGAGAACACAAGATCGTGCAAGAGCTCCAAGATGGACATTCCAGTCCCGTGTAACCCAACCTTGGTTAGGCAGCGATAGGCCACATGGACCAGGAATCAGAAGGGCAAGAACCTCTCAGAGATACGCCCCTGACAATTTCATGTCAGGAAAAGAGGAGTCCAGGGCCAGGCTCTCGTTGACCAGTATTTACTAAGTATTGTAGGACAGGCCTATACCACCTATACGCATTCTCTCTAAGATTCTAGCGCCATGACTAGATACAGTTCCTAGTCTCTTTTGGAAATAGGTGGGACCATGTGACTAAATTTTCCCCAAGAGAGTAAGTGTGAAACCCCATCACTTGCACCATATTCCATTTGCTGGAAGTCAGTCATGCGGTCCGGCCACACTCAAGGAGGAGATACACAAAGGCCTGGATGCCAAGAGGCAGCAATCACTGGAGCCCTTCAAAAGCTGCCTGCCACACACACAGGGTGTCCTCCAAAATGCATACACACCATAAAGGCAGTGTTTATCAAAAGGCATTTCATTTCCAAAATGCAATAGAATCTACAGCTATCAGCCATTAAAGTGCGTATACATTTTGGGACACTAAGGAAACTAAGACCCTGGGAGGTTAAGTAACTTGTCTGGGGTTAGTCGGGCCATCAGTGGTAGATGGAGAAGGCCTGTGTGGCGCCAGCACCTGTGTTTGTCTTACCACACCGCCAGCCAGGCTGCAGGTGCATCGTATGGACAGTGAGGCTGCCTGGAGGAGCCATCAGTCCTGTGAGAGTCTGCGAGAGCAGCCCACCCTCTGCATTCCCCAGCGGAGTCCCTGTATCATGAGCTGCAGGGTGGCCCCCAGCCCCAAAGGGCTGCCTGCAGCCTTAGAAGGGAAACGTGAGGGTGTATGTGTAAGAGAGAATGGGAGAGAGCGGGGGGGTGAGAAAGGGACAGGACAAGACAACAGAGACACATATGAGGAGAGGAAAAAGAGAAAGAAGCACAGAACTACAGGGAGAAATAAAGAGAATTAAAAATAGAGGGAGACAAAAGAGAGACATTCAGAGAGAAAGGCAGAGACAGAGAAAGTGACAAAAAGAGAAAGAAAGAAACCGAGGTGAGAAGGAGAGAGGCAAGGGTGAGATTGACAGGCAAAGAGGAAAACAGAAGTGAACAGGTTGGTCACCTCAGGTCTGTCTTTGCAGGCAAATCTGTTTCAGGAAAGGAGGAATGCAGGTGGGTGCTCCCGGCACCTGCATACTCAGCGCCCCCCGGGGGACATTTGAATTACATTCCTCAATGGCATGGGCATCTCATCCTGGCACCTGTAGAGAAGACAGTAAACTAACTGTGCGGTTTGAAAGGACAGAATTGTGAGTCGCCCTGGGTTGCCCACAGCTCAGCTTGTCCCTGGTGTGTGGAGTGGTTGCCATGGTTGCCAAGGATGGTGGCAGGGTGTGCAGTGGGGTGGGGCGGCATGTTGATGGTTAGATGTGTGGAAGGTTGTGGTCTGTGCTCTGTGGGTGTCGGGCCTTCTGAAGGCGGCTCAGAGTGATGCAGCTGCACCCCCTGCTGGCGCCTGACATTGATTCCCGCTGCTCTTTTCCTCTGAAATGAGTTCAAAGGAAACGGGGTTGTAATGCTGGAGTGAGTCCTCAGGATGGGGAGAGGGAGCAGTTCAGGGGAGATCAGAGCTGCCTGGTACCTCCCCGTGCATGCCAGCCTGGGTTGACCTTGTGCCTCCTGGCATTTGAGGGCCTGCCAAGGGTTTTTAACCTTTTCCAGGCCATGGATGCCTTTGGCAGTCTGTGGAAGCCTGTGGACCCCTTCTTAGGATAACATTTTAGAAATGTGTAAAACAAAATACACAGGATTATACGCAAACCCAGTCATATTGAAATACACACATTTTATAATTTAGAAATATATACATATACCTTTTAATGGTCGCATTAAATATGTGATGGATTTAATCACTATAATTTCAAAGTTGTGTGAGTATAGGTAATATTACAAAACTTCTGTCACAATTACCATATGGCATGGAACGATCTGTGATTTCCATTGCTGACAAAGGTATAGGTACATTTCATCTCCCATGGTTTGTTAATCTACTCTGATTCTTGTAGGAAATGCTAAATGTCATTTAGAGGTGAAACTAAGGGCGTAATTTTTCCCATCCAAGTTCATAGACTCCCCAAATTCCACAGCTGGAGGCTTGAGGAGTCTGTGGACCTGAGGGTAAGAAGCTGCAGAGGTAGAGTTCTTGCCTGAATCTTACCCTGCCAGGACACAGCCTGATGCTAGACAGGGTTCTGGGAGCCAACACCCCAAGAGGGTTAAAGGCATGTAGAAATTCAAAGGAAGGACCCCCTGGTTACCAATAGAAATACACTTTAGAAAAAGAATGATGGCCAAAAGCTCATGTGCCTGCATCATGCAAAGGGATTTATCTCGTTCAATCTGCCCACCCCAAACCCATAACCAGCCCAGATGACCTGCAATAGCTGAGAACAGTGCTGATTTCCTGGGTCACCACAGCCAGCACCCACACCCAGGTCCCTGGAGGGAGCGGGTCAGAAGGCGTCCTGGGAACCTGCCTCTCAGCCTGCCCTGGGGGAGCCTCTGCAAGACCCTCTCAGTCTGGAATTTGTTCTGGTAACTGACTCTCCCTGTTGCTCTTAGCTCTCAGTTTCCTTGGGCCAAAGATACTTGACAATGTCACTTACTTTGATGACCTATTTTTGTTGTTGTTAATCCTCACACAAGGATATTTTTCCATTGATTTTTAGAGAGAGTGGAAGGGAGGGGGAGAGACAGAGAGAAACATCGATGTGAAAGAGACACATCAATTGGTTGCCTCCTGCATGCACTCTGACCAGGGCTGGGATGGAGCCTGCAACCGAGGTATGTGCCCTTGACCAGAATCGAACTCTGGACCCTTCAGTCCGCAGGCCGACACTCTATCCACTGAGCCAAACAGGCTAGGGCTGATGACCTATTTTCAACATGTTTCTCTGGTTTGGCCTCCGATTGAGCATTTGTTTTATAGTGTCTCTCTATACCAGTAGTTCTCAACCTTCCTAATGCCGCAACCCTTTAATACAGTTCCTCATGTTGTGGTGACCCCCACCCATAAAACTATTTTCGTTGCTATTTCATAACTGTAATTTTGCTACTATTATGAATCGTAATGTAAATATCTGTGTTTTCTGATGGTCTTAGGTGACCCCTGTGAAAGGGGTCACGCCCCACAGGTTGAGAACCGCTGTCAGGGGGCGCCTAAGACCATCGGAAAACACAGATACTTACATAACGATTCATAACAGTAGCAAAATTACAGTTATGAAGTAGCAACGAAAATAGTTTTATGGTTGGTAGTCACCACAACATGAGGGACTGTATTAAAGGTTGCGGCATTAGGAAGGTTGAGAACCACTGCTCTATACCGTTACATAGAGAACATCCCGGTCCTTCTCATGGACACATAGGACCTGGTTTTGCCCTCTGGGGCCTGCCTGGGACTGAGAGCTTCCTTCCCAAAGGTTTCAGGACAAAACACTGCGGCAGTGCCCTCTAGTGACCAAGAGACAAAGTGTCACAACCAGGAGGCTCCTCAGATTGGGGAGGACCCTGTGGCTTCAGGGGTGGGAGATGGCTGGCAAGCCCCCCTCCCGCTTCCCCTCAGCTCAATCTCAAAAGGGCTTTCTCCTGACTCTACGCCCCTGGCTTCCCTTTTCACAGAGCATTTACTTTAAAAACTTGTCATTGGGAATTCTTTCTCTGCCCCTTTGAACTGTATATAAATCTCCAGCCTCTGGCCAATTTTACAACACGGAGAAATCTTTCTCAAGGACCTGGGAGCCGTCCCTTTGACTGTAGTCATCAAGGAGGACAGTGGCCTTATCTGCCAGTTTCTGGGGGAAGGGTTAGGAGCCTGATGATGGGCGCCAAATAGCAGGCACAATATGGCCCAACCACAGAGACCATTTGCAAACTCAGAACTAACGCAATGTGCTGAACACATCCCATTGACCAACCTCCCCGTGTCCACCCCAGCGTCCTCCGTACTTTTCCACCAGCTCACCCCAGCCCTTAGAAACTCCCCCAGCTTTTGCTTCCGCAGAGTCGAGTTCAGCCTCTCCCCCCTATTGCAGTAGTCTTGAATAAAGTCTTCCTGCCTGCTCAGCCTTGTCTGATACCCTTTTTCCTTGACACGGCTCTCCTGAAGGCCCCTGTCAACATCCAATACCCAGGGACACTGAGATTGGAATGTGACAACATCTTATCACAAAGGATAAGACAAGGAGTAGGGTTTCCTACTGCCAGATCGGTGCTCTTGTATCTATCCCAGAGGGCTGCGATTCAGGATTCAAGACGGGGAAACTACGTGAGGAAGGGACTGGGTATGATGAGCAGGGCTAAGTCCCCCGGGCTCAGGGGTAGCAGGAGGGTCTTGCTGGTGGAAGAACCCAGCAGTGGGCAATGGTCTGGCTGTTAGAGATGCCCCCTGGGTGGTGGTTAGCAGGGTCAGGGTGCTGAGAGCCCCCACCTGCAGCCTGGGGAGAAAGGACTGTCTATACAGTTGATGGGACTGTGGTCTGCAAGCTAGGGAAGCTCACAGGTATTAACAGCTTCGGCATTTTTGTAAAAATGAGGAGAACATCAGGTCCTAGTTTCTAAACTCAGGACAATCGTGCACATGGAGGGTCCAACGAAGGCAGCTGTGGAGTCAGGCTGGGTGGGAGGGTGAAAGTTATCAACTAGCGTGGTCTGGCGTGGGCTTGCCAGACGCAGAGGTTGGCAAAGATCATAAAGCCCCCTGCACTGTTAGCCGAGGTGCCCTTGTAGTGCTTCTGCCAGGGAAATGGTGTGCTAATGGAGCAAATAAATGCAGGCAGCCTCTCAATGCACAGGGCAGAGGGCTCCCTCACTGAAGGCGCCCACACCTGCACCTTCTCCCATCATGCTCTGCCTTGCTGTAGCCTCTAGGGCTGCATCTTCATGATGCTGCTGCGCTGCAGCCAGATCCACATTCTCGCCTTGGGGACTAAGCCCCAGAGATGCCAATGGAGCTTCTGTCCCTCTCAGCCAGCCTCCGGGGACAGCACCTGGCATCGCTCGACGTGTGCTTACTCCCTTCCCTGCTTCCATCACGTGTTCCATGTCTGTGGGGATCCCGGTGAGGGCTTCACTAATGCTTCGGTGGACAGAGAGGGCTGGAGGGAGCTTTGCCTCGCAAGGGTGCTTGGGTGCTCACATCGCTGATGTGATTACAGGTGGGGCTTGTGCTGGGCGTTAAGGAGGTGTAAGAAAGCTGTTCCAATTTTGCTCAGTCTTTCAGGTAGTGCTCCTGGTGCTCAGAAGCCTACAGCTAACCCGGCGGTTCTCCAGGGGCATCCCCGGAGCAGGGAACAGCGGCTCCTGGAAACTGGTTAGAGAGGCACATGCTTGGGCTCCCTCTCGGCCCCGCTGAGTCAGACTCTGAAGTGGTCCCAGAGTTCCGGGCTCTAACAAGCCCTCCAGGTGATTCTGATGTGCATTCAAGACTGAGAACCGCTGAGTCGGACAGGGAGCCTTCTAGATCCCACCTAAACTCATAAGCCGGAGTCTTCTTTGAGTATGCACATCTCCGCTGGTGAGGGCAAAGAGGTGAGTGCCCTGTTCAGAGGGGACCAGGGCGGGGGCGTTCATCAGGGAGAGTGCACGGGCAGCCCAGGGGCAGGCAGCAGCACCCTGCCTTACACACTCTTACTTCCTACACCGTGTGAGCACACTCGCTGAATGTTTTCAGAGTCTTCATAGCGGCACTCCCGTGACGTGAGCGAGGCAGGGACTGTGAGTTCCATGTGGCAGATAAGGAAGCTAAGACCCGAGATAGGGAAAGAGGTCTGGGTGGGGTCTGGGGCCACCTCGTCCTGGGCTCATGCTGGGGAGGCGGCTGGCTTGAAGCAGAAATAGGAGGCTACGTGGCAAGTCCCAGGGCTGAAGCGTGAACCGAGCCTGGTGCCAGGCCTGTGTGGGATGGCGCACGCAGGCATGAGGGCACAGGGTCACACTCTGCCACGCTGGTGGCAGCAAATGCTAGCCAAAGGGTTTCTTTCTTTGCTTTTGGCTGCAAAATTGTTAGAGCAGTTTCCTGTTCTCACACCTGCTGCCTCAGCTGATCTCACTCTACCTGAAATTCCTATTTTTTAAAGGAAATGTGTTAAGTATTTAATAAAGACAAAGTCTTGCAGAGCGCAAGGTCCATGGGAGTGCAACACAACAGCAATGGGAGCAATGACAAGGGCAGCGCAAGGGCTAAGACTTGGGGAAGGGGGTGAGGACAGCCCGTGCCAGACCTGCTGGGGGAGGGGGTTCTCTTCCCGCGCAGGGGAGTGCTCCTGTCTGGGTGTGGCGGGGACTGGGACCGGCGCTGCAGGGAGCACTGAGAGCCGCTAGAGGGCGCGCGGCGGCCGCCGTGGGAGGCCGCTCGGGAAGGCGGGCAGGTGGAGACATCCAGGCAAGCAGCTGAGAGTGCCCCGCACCTGCAGATGGGCCCGCCCACCCCTGCCCACCCCTGCCCTGGCCTCTGTGGCCAACCCTGGCCCTTCTGTGGCCCGAGAGGCGGGGCTGAGGTCCCAGGCACACGCTGCCCTCCACCACTCTCCAGACACCTCTGTGCTCTGGTTGGTCCCAGAGGCCCCGTGCTGAGGCGGTCCAGACATCTGCCTGATTATCTGCCCACACATGGGGTGGCACCTTTACAGATGACATCTGGGAGAACTGGAGGTCTGTGTTGGGCAGGGTGGCTCAGAGAAGTGCGTTCCCCTGGGTCCTGATGTGCCAGGCTGTGGTGTGGGCAGAAGTCTGTGCCAGTAGACACAGAGGGCCACTGCCAGCCAGCGTCTGCTCTCCACCTCCACTGACAGGGAAAGTAAGTGTCGCCCATCAGCCCAGCATCTTCCTTAACTGCTAGCCAGGGCGGGGCGGGGAGGGGGCAAAGAGAGGACTCCGGTGAAGAACTCTGCCTGGGGCAGGGGCACCTGCCACTCCCCCAGCCCTGAGAAGTGCTGTGACACCACGTGCAGGTCACCCCAACTTTCTGCCCTCCAGACCCGTCTGTAAACTCGTAATTTCAGGATATAATTACCTCGGTTGCTGGAGATAATCTCTACCACAGATCCCCTGGCCCCACCCTTCTCTGGGCCTCAGTTTCCCACCTGCCCAAAAGGGATTTGATGATTTCTAGGGTTCCTCTCTGCTGACATTGAAGGCTCCTCTCCACTCCCTCACCCCCTTCTACTGTAATTTGTATCCGCATTTTTTCAAAGTTCCCCAGATGATTTGAATAAGTCATCTAATTCCTGCTAAGAAATACTTGCATTCTTCTGGAAACCGAGAAGCCACAACTAACCTTGTCTCTAATGCTGGAGTAACAGGCACGGTCATGGGCATGGAGTGGTATTTAGGGGCAGTCCCCCTTGAAGGCATATGAGCCTGTTGAGACCCTCTGCCGGCTCTGGGTGGATAATGGGCATGCCAAGCAGAGGGGGTCCTTTCTCTCCCCTGCCTCTATGCCCCTTCCCCCCACTGCTTCCCGCCTGGTCCTCCCCTCCCGTCTTCAAGCATGCCCCCAATCTGATGGCAGCTGTGTGGCCTGCTTGGTAGCAGCTTCCCCCACCTGGGATGGCTTTCCTGCTCTGCCTTTCTCCTCAGCATCCACGTTTTCTTGAGAACCTTCCTTCTCCAGGACAATGTCCCTCTTCCTCTTTCGGTCCACAGCCTGAGCTGGCGTCCAGAATCCTGCTGCTGATCGGTCAGCGCTCCAAATTGTGAGTCCGATGGAGGGGATGATCCCTAACCGTGACATTCTGTGGACCACAGTCTCAGTGTACCGATTTGCATCCTCAGTGCTGGCTCCGATCCATTCTGGGAACTGAGATTCTGCAGCTGTTCACATGCTGAGAGGAAGAGCTGTGAGGGAACAGGCAGGGCCAGGACTTGGGGGACATGTTCCTCTCCCAGCTCCACCATTAGATACTTGGTACAGGACCTTGAGCCTGGCACTTCTTTCTGGGCCTCTGGGTTTCTTCTTAAGGAAAAAAAAAAAAATATATATATATATATATATATATATATATATATATATATATATATATATATATATATTTTTTTTTTTTCAGAGAGGAAAGGAGAGATAGGTAGGTAGAAGATATCTCTTACCCTATATCCTATATAATAAAGATATAATATGCAAATTGACCATCATTCCAACACACAAGATGGCCGCCCCCATGTGGACACAAGATGGCTGCCACAAGATGGCCAGCAGGGGAGAGTAGTTGGGAGGGACCAGCCCTGCAAGGGAGGGCAGTTGGGGGCAATCAGGCCTGCAGGGGAGGACAGCTGGGGGGGGGACCCAGGCCTGCAGGGGAGGGCAGTTGGGGGTAACCGGGCCTGCAGGGGAGGGCAGTTAGAGGTGATCAGGCCAGCAGGGGAGGGCAGTTAAAGGCAATCGGGCTGGCAGGGGAGCAGTTAGGCGTTGATCAGGCTGGCAGGGGAGTGGTTAGGGGGTGATCAGGCTGGCAGGCAGAAGTGGTTAGGGGCAATCAGGCAGGCAGGCAAGTGAGTGGTTGGGAGCCAGCAGTCCTGGATTGTGAGAGGTATCCCAGATTGGAGAGAGTGCAGGCTGAGCTGAGGGACACCCCCCCCCCCCATGCACGAATTTCATGCACCGGCCTCTAGTCAATGATAAGAGAAAATCATGTGCCCGGGAATCGATCCATGACCTCCTGGTTATAGGTCAATGCTCAACCATTGAGCCATGCCTACCAGGCTGTTTTTTGTTTGTTTGTTTGTTTGTTTAGTTGGTTGGTTGGTTGGTTGGGTTTTTTACCTGTAAAATGAGGGACTGTTAAGTATTCCTTTCAATGCTGACACTCTATGACTCTGGTGGCCCATCCTAGGTACAGAGAGGATGAAATGGCCTTATGACTCAAAAGCCAGGAGCTAAAATGGTTGAGATTTATTCCATGATTTTTTGAGCACCATCTATTCTCAAGACACTGTTGCAGGTTCTGGGAATTTAGCAGCAACTTCAATAAAGCCCCTTCTCTTGTGGAGCTGAAAGGTAGGCAATACGTTTGGGAGCCTCCAGTCACATCCTTTGGGTCCTGCCAGAAGGAGGCACTGTGGGAGCCCCAGTGGTACAGCTCTGAAGCACCCACAGAATAGGCAGGGAGGTGTCCAGGCATAGGCCGAGGTTGAGATTGGCAGAAGCTGAGAGCTGTACAAGAAAAGGTGCTCTGGACACAGAAGCCAGCACTGGGCCAGGAAAACTGCTGCCAGAGGTGTATGGCTTTTCGGAAGATTTATCAGATTGTCTATATACATAATCATGTCTTCTGCAAATAAGGGCAGTTTTCTTTTTTCTTTCTAATCTGGGTGCATTCCATTTCTTTGTCTTGCCATATTGCACTGGCTAAAGCCTCCAACACAAAACTGAATGGAAGTGGTAAGAATGAACATCTTTGTATGGCTGCTGATCTTGGCACAAAACATTCTGTTACTATTATATCTGATGTTACCTACAGGCTTTTTGTAGGCCCACCGCCTGCCGCCTGCCCCCCCACCCCCCCTCCACCCCGGCCTTGGTCACGTTGTTAAAGTTGCCTTCCATTTCTGCTTTGCTAAAAGTCTTTATCAGGAATGAATGTTGGCTTTGGTCACATGATTTTTTTCTATTAAAACCATTATGTTTTTCTTCTTCAGTTTGTTATTAAGGTGAGTTACATAGACTGATTTCAAATGATAAATATGTTTGCATTTCTGAGATAAACCCCTGTTGGTTATCATGTCTTATTATTTTTATATGTTATTGGAATTGATTCCCTAAAGTTTTTTAAAATATATATATTTTATTGATTTCAGAGAGGAAGGGAGAAGAAGAGATAGAAACATCAATGATGAGAGAGAACATTGATTGGCTACTGGGGGCCAGGCCCACAATCTGTGCTCTGACTGGGAATCGAATGGTGACCTCCTGATTCATAGGTCAATGCTCAACCACTGAGCCATGTTGGCTGTGCTCCCTAAAGATTTATTAAAATTTTTTTCATATAAGTTAATGAAGGAGATTGATCTATAATTGTCTTTCCTTGTAATGCCCTTTTCTGGTTTTGGTACTGGAGTAATTCTGGCCTCATAGAAAAAGTTGGGAATTATTCTTTCCTTGTAAATTTTCTGGAATAATTTGTGTAAATTTAGTATTAATACTTCTTTAAATGTTTTGTAACATTTATGACTGAAGCTTTTGGGGCTGAGGTTTTCATTGTGGGAAAAATTAGAACTAAAAATTCATCCTAGTAATACTTACAAAATCTATAGCATCACCTAACTCATTCTTGATATTGATGATTTATACCTTCTCACTTTTTTCTCTTTAAGTATGACTACAGATTTGTCCATTTTATTAATCTGCGAGAACCAGCTTTCGGTTTCATGGGTTTCCTCTGTTGTTTTTCTGTTTCCTTTTCATTCATTTTCCCTTTTGATCTTTATTATCTCCATCTGCTTTAAGGACCACGTTAACGTTTCTTATAGTGAAGGCCGGCTGAAAATTCTTTCAGCTTTTGTAGGTCTGATAACTCTTTATTTTGCCCTTGTCTTTGGAAGATATTTTCACTGGGTAAAAAAATCCCAGGTGAGTAGATTTTTTCTTTCAGTATTTTAAAGATATTTCTCCAAACTCTACTAGACAGTTTCTTGATATCTGCAGTTATTCTTATTTTGGTTCTTTATAGTATATAACTAGAGGCCTGGTGCATGAAATTCGTGCACGGGTAGGGTCCCTAGGCCTGGCCGGCAATCAGGGTTAATCGGGACCTTCCGGCTGCTGGCTGTGGCCTCCCTTCATTCTGCACCATCCCCTGGTGGTCAGTGCATGTCATAGTGAGTGATCGGTCTCCCAGTCAAACTCCCGTGGGGACAATTTGCATATTAGGCTTTTATATATATAGATGTTTAAAAGATCTTCTCTTTATCATTAGGTTTAAGCAACATAATGTAATATTATTCTATGTTTCTTGCATTTGAGGTTCATTGAGATTCTGAGATCCATAGTCTATAGTTTTCATCAAATATGGGGAACTTTTAGACATGATTTTCCAAATGAAATTTCATATTGGATGCCAGATATTGTGAATTTTACCTTGTCAGTTGTTGCATATTTTTGTATGACTAACAAAATTCTTGAACTTTGTACTGGGATGCACTTGAGTTACCTAGAAGTAGTTTGAACCTTTTGGTCTTGCTTTTAAGCTTTGTCAGATATGACCAAATTAGCATTTTAGCCTAGGGGTAACTTTTTTCCACTACTGAGGCAAGACCCTTCTTAGTTCTTTTAGAGGGTTGAACATTGTCCCCCCAAAAATTCATGTTAACCCGGAAACTCAGAATGTGAGGGTCTTTGCAGATGTAATCAGTTAAAATGAGGTCATACTGAAGTAGAGTGTGCCCTAATCCAATGACTGATGTCCTAATGAGAAGAGAAAGCAGAGACAGACAGGAATAATGGCCGTGTGAAAACAGAGGGGAAACTGGTGTGGTAAGCTGCAAGGCACGTCAAGCAGTGACAACAGCAGAAACTAGAAAGAGGTAGGGAAGGATTTTTCCTGCGGCTTCAGAGCGAGCCTGCCAACACTTCATTTAAGACTTTTAGCCTCCAGGGCTGTGAGAGAATGCATTTCTGTTGTGTTAAGCCACCCTGTTTGTGATAATTTGTTACAGCAGCCCGGGGAAACTAATACCTTACTGTAATTGATGCTCATAATCGGTGAGTTATGAGGCCGCCACTCTGAATGTTGGGAACAGGCATTATTGAGCAATGTTTTCTCGCAGCCTCTGGCACTGTCCTCACACTTGTGCTGATCAGTAATCAGTGCTCAACTGAACACTGGAGGGAACGCTCTGCAGTCCTCAGGGTTCCCTCTGTGCAGCTCTCCCCTGGGCCCTCTGCCCTGCAAACTCCAGCAGCCGGGCACCCCCCATTGCCCAGCTCCACTCCTCCAAGTCAGGGGGCTCACCCTGTCCTGGTCTTGGAGCCAGAGTTTCATATAATTTGTCCTTCTGTTTGATTTTGTTCTTATTTCATGTGGAATGATCAGTCCTAGTTACCCTATTTTGTCTAGAAATGAAGTCTCATTTGATTTTTTATTCATCTTGATGAAGAGGTTTTTCTGCTCTTTAGTAGGTAGCTCATTCATTATTTGGCTTTAAGATTTATTTTTATGGATTTTAGTTATCCGCTTTCTGTTAAATTTTATTTGTTGTTTTTCTCATATATGTAAAGTTTTTAGACATATAACATCATTGAAAGAAGTAGTAAAGCAAACGCACCTATACCCTTGATCTAAATTCAACAATTATTAACAGTTTTTCGGGCTTGCTTTCTCCTTTCGCCCCTTCCTCCCTCTCTCTCTGACTACTAACTCATGATATTTTATTCATTGTGTTAAAATCAATTACAGTCATTCTTCTCTTGTTGATTTTCAATTGTCCAGATTGGCCGGTTGCATTTCCTTCGTTCCAACTCTGGTATGTCTCCACTATTCTTTGAATGTTGCTTAATTACTGCCAGAACAACAAGTTCCAGATTCGCTTCCCACTTTCCCAGCCCAGCTCTTGAACCTACCCGGTTCCTTTTGGCAGCATTCACAAAGCAAGCTCTGGTCACCAGGTGTCCTCATTGCTCTAAGAGAATCCATGCTTCTATGTGCTTTCTGTGGAAAAAGCCAGGTCCTACGCTAAAATGAAAAGTCATGAGTTTCATACTGACATGATCATTTCAAAATAATCATTACAGAGTTTTGATCACTATTACATTTTTTTGCTTTTCTAAACAATGCCACGATGTACCTCCTGTAACATGGATCTTTATGCGCCTTCCCCCCCCCCCCCATAACCCCCTAGTAGAACAGACATTTAAAATTTAGAAGTACAATTGCTGGATGAAGAATACATATATTTAACATTTTCATAAGTACTGACAAATTGCCTTCCTAAAAGGCTTCTCCAGTAGGTAGTCCCACCAACAATATATGAGGATATCAATTAACCTAGTTTTCCACACAGCCATTAATACTGAGTAGTGTTATTTAACATTTGCTTATAATTTTTATGGTCAAATTAACTCATAAGGTGTTTTATTGGATGGGACCAACTAATAGCATCATTCTAGAATAGTCTTTTAAGATCCCTGAATACTGACTCAGCTTGCACTGCTGTTCTCTGTAGGAAACTCTACATGAAACTCAGGGTCTCCCCATGTCCACCCAGAAGGATACATTCTCTCCCCCTGCAGCCTGCACCCCAGCCTGCTATGCTTGGACCGCCCCCCCCCCCCCCAAGCCCATTTACCCACCACTGTAGTCCCCTTCCACAGTCTGGAGACTTGTAAAAACCACAGGGTCCCTGCTGGCCTTCCTCCACCTTTGCGGACATTTGACTGGGATTCTAAAGGTGGGAGGGGAGGGACACAGGGGTGTTGGGTCTGCCTCCTTGCACAGGCAGCTGTGATTGGCCATCACTCTCCCCTTTTCATGATTAATCAAGATTCCTGTCCATGCAGTTAAAACACAGATATGGCATTTTATAAAAACATATTGTTTGTACTTTGAACATGATTTTTAGGAACATTTTTATGCATTAACTATTCTACAACACTTGAAGAGCTGCATTGTAATCCTTTGTATGAATACTTCATAATTTATATAATGTACTCACTATCCAGACATGCAGACTGCTTCAAATTTGTTCATAACACTGTGATGAATATCCTCATTTCACAAAAAGTGAAATGGGTGGGTTAAAGGGTATTGATACATTTAAGGCCCACTTGCCAGCAAGAAAGTGTAAATCTTTCTCGTGTACAGCTTTTGAATTTTTATATCCATTTACACTCATATAACCACCAACCAAATAAAAAAGATGTGCAATATTTTCAACATCCAAGAAGACTCCTTTTTGCCCTCTCATACCTGCCTCCTCCTTAAGAGTAACCACTATTCTGATTCTGCTTGTTCTTGAACTTCAAAGCAATGAAATAACATATATGTTCTCTTTCATATGTGACTGATTCATCATTACATTTGTGAGAGTAACCTACATAACATTGTTTTTTTCTTTTAGCTGTATAGTTTCCCATTACATGCATATATCACTCTTTATTTATTCATTCTCTTGTCAATTGCATATGAGTTTTCTCCAGTTTTTGACTATTATGAAAAAATCTGTGAACAACCTTGAAGTCTTTCATTGGATATATATATATATATATATATATATATATATATTTATTTATTTATTTATTTATTTCTCTTGGATATATATCTGAGAATTAAATTGCTGGGTCAGAATAAATGTATGTTTAATTTTAACAAATAGGGCCAAATAGTTTTCTGAAGAGGTTGTGTCAGTTTACACCCCCACCAGAAATGATACTGAGTGCTTTCTCATTTACTTACTGGCCATTAGAGTATTCTCACTTGCAAAATTCTGTTTAGGTGTTTTAACCATTAAATTTTGGGGTGTTTTTCTTGTGGTCTTTAAAAATATATTCTGGTAATATATTTACAGATATATGTATTGCAAATATATGCTCTCAGTCTCTGACATTCTTTTTCACTATCTTGATAGTGCCTTTGATAAATAGATGCTTATATTTTGACCAACTTCAATTAATCAAATTTTCTACTTATGGTTAGTACTTTTTTGTGTCCTACTTAGGAAATCGCTACCTACTCCAAGATCCTGAAGATATTTTCCTATTATTTTCTCACTGAAGATTTACTATTTAACCTTCTACAGATAAGACTATGATTCATTTCAAATTAATGTATTTAATAGTGTGACATAAGATTTCTTATACTTTTATTCTTTTTAATTTTTAAATAGTAAAATTTAACAAGCATATAAAATGTTTGCAAAACATAAATGTAAGGTTACCTCTTATTGTCAAACTAGTGGCCTGGTGCATGAAATTTGTGCACATTAAAAGGGAATTAATTAGAGGAAATATTTTAATATTGCTATTTGCCCTTTCTTTATAATAGAAGTGTCAGAGATGAAAGAAAATTAGTAAAATGTATATGAAAATATCTCTCCTGTCAGAGTCTGGGGTGCGCCATGGGACCCAGTGTCAAGTCCTGCCCACTCGCACGTGCTTCGAAATCGCAGGAGACCCAAACCCGGCTGGCCCCACCCCCATCAAGACCCTCTGGGCAGGGGGCTTAGCCTCAGGTCCCCCGGTCCAGCACCAGGTGGGGGGCACAGTCTCAGGTCTCCCATCAAACCCCACCGGGTAGGGGGTACAGCCTCAGGTCCCTAGCCCAGTGCCAGGGCAGGGGGCACAGCCTGGGGTCCCCCATCAAGCCCCGCCAGGTGGGGGTGCAGCCTGAGGTCCACATGGGGGCAGGATCTTTGACCACATGGGGGCAGCTATATTGTGTGTTGCAGTGATGATCAATCTGCATATTACTCTTTTATTAGATAGGATAGAGGCCTGGTGCACGGGTGGGGGCCAGCTGGTTTGCCCTGAAGGGTGTCCCTGATCAGGGTGGGGTTCCCTTGGGGCGTGGAGCGGCCTGAGCGAGGGGCCTGTGGTGGTTTGCAGGCCGACCACGCCCCCTGGCAACCCAAGTGGAGGCCCTGGTATCTGGAATTTATTTTCCTTCTATAATTGAAACTTTGTAGCCTGGAGCGGACCCAAGCCTGGGGCTCCATCTGCTGGCAGCCATTTGTGTTGGGGTTATAATTGAAACTTTGTTGCCTTAAGCGGGTGGGCCTGGCCAGGGTGTGCGAAAAGCTTTGCTTCCCCTGTTGCTGGCTGCAACCCTGGCCTGCTCTCTCAAGCTCCATTCTGCCGCCATTTGTTTGAATTTGTTTACCTTCTATAATTGAAACTTTGTAGCTTGAGTGGAGACTTAGGCCTGGCAAGGGCAGGCGGAAAGCTTGGCTTGCTCTGTTACCTAGGAAACCTTGCTCTCTGTGGCTGTAGCCATCTTGGTTTGGGTTAATTTGTATACTCGCTCTGATTGGGTGGTGGGCGTGGCTTGTGGGGCGTGGCCTGTGGGTGTGTCGGATGTATGGTCAATTTGCATATTTGTCTATTATTAGATAAGATGACCACTGTATGGTCTCTCACCTAGTTTTAAAGACAAAGAATATATAGAGCATTCCACACATTATCAAACACAAGGTCACAAAAGTTTACTCCTCTATTCTCTTTTGAGAATGGTATAGTTTTAGATTTTTTATTTAGATCTCTGATCCATTTTGAGTTAATTTTTCTGTGTGGTGTGAGGTAGGGGTGCATATTTATTCTTTCACATGTGTATATTCAGTTGTCCCAGCACCATTGTTGGAAATACTATTTTTTTTCTCCCACTGAAGTTTATTGGCATCCTCATGGAAAATAAATGACCATAAATCTGGAGTTTATTTCTGGACTCTCAATTCTATTCCATTGTTATAGCTGTCCATCATTAATTAACTATCACACTGTACACACTGTAGTGTTTACTGCAACTTAATAGTAGTAAGCTTTGAAATTTGGATGTGTAAATTCTATAACTATTTTTTTCAAGATTTTTTTTTTAAATCTTTGGGTCCCTTGTATTTCTAAATTAATTTTCAGATCAACTTGTAAATTTCTGGTGTGGGGGGAAGACAGATGGAATTTTGGTAAGGATTGTGTTGTATCTGTAGACAATTTGAGGAGTTCTGTACTATACAATATTAAGTGTTCTGATCATGAACATGGGAGATTTAGAGATAGTTTTACTTCTTCCTTTCCAAACTGTTACTTTTTTTCTTCCATAATTTCCATGCATTATTGATAAGAAATGGTGAGAATGTACATCTTTGTCTTATTCCTGATATTAGAGGGAAAGCTTTCAGTCTTTCATCATTAAGTATGCTATTAGCCATGGGTTTTAAAAAATATTTTAAATTGATTTGAGAGAGAGAGGAGAGGAAGGGGGGAGAGAGAGATTTTTTTGTTCCACATATTTATGCATACATCGGTTGATGCTTATATGGATTCTCATTTGTTCATACATTGTTTTCCTAATTTCCTTTAGTATTTTGCCTACTTTTTTTGTAGCTCATTGAACATACTTATGTCAGTTGATTTAACATCTTTAATATTTTCAATATCTAGGAATCTTTAGGGATTGTTTCTGCCCAATATTTCCCCCTGTGAATGGGTCAAACTTTCTTGTTTCTTTGTATAATATATATATTATCGAAGAGAAAGAGAGAGAGAGAGAGAGAGAGAGAGAGAATATGCAAATTAGCCAGGACGCCATAACAGTCACGACTGCTCAGGAGGAGGCTGCGCACGCAGGTGGGTGGGAAGGAACTGCTGTGCGGTGAGGCAAGCCACGGATGGTGCAGGCCCGCAGAGAGCAGGGCCTGCCCGCAGAGAACAGGGCCTGCCAGCTGCTGTGGCGGTGAAGAGGCCCACAGAGAACAGGGCCTGCCAGCCAGGGCGCGCTGGCAGTCCCGCCTCTGTGCGTGAGCTGCAGAGGAAACACCTTTTCTGACCGCTCATTGGCTAAGCTCCTGGTACGCCACTTGCAGAGTTCTTGGTAACTTGCGTAATAAGAATCCAAGAAGATGATCTAGGGTTTTTCCACCTCACTCCTGGAGGAAAAAATGAAGGTCTGCTGATGGAGGGGCTAAGAAATGTCATATCCTGCCCTAGCTGGGTTGGCTCAGTGGATAGAGCCTCAGCCTGCCAACCACAGGGTCCGGGTTTGATTCTGGTCAAGGGCATGTACCTAGGTTGCAGGCTTCTCTCTGGCTGGGGCCCAGGTCAGGGCTCATGCAGGAGGCAACCATTCGAAGTGTCCCTCTCACATTGATGTTTCTCTGTCTTTCCCTCTCTCTTCCACACTCTCTAAATATCAATGGAAAAATATCCTCAGGTGAGGAAAGAAAGAAAGAAAGAAAGAAAGAAAGAAAGAAAGAAAGAAAGAAAGGAAGGAAGGAAGGAAGAAAGAAAGAAAGAAAGAAAGAAAGAAAGGAAGGAAGAAAGAAAGGAAGGGAGAGAGAAAGAGAAAAAGAGAGAAAGGGAGAGAGAGAGAGAGAGAGAGAGAGAGAGAGAGGAAGAAAGAGAAAGAAAAAAAGAAAGAAAGAAAGAAAGAAAGAAAGAAAGAAAGAAAGAAAGAAAGAAAGATAGATAGATCATATCTTATGAAAGAGACTTCTTGAAAATGGCTAAAGAAAGTTGTCATTTTTTATGGTGAAGGGACTGGAGTCCGTGTTGATGAAAACCCCTTGGTGGCTGTGGTGGCCAGCAGTGGCAGCAGCAGTGGGGTGATGGGGGCAGTGCCTTCCCCTGATCAGCCCGGTTGCCTGCTGCAGAGGGAGGGCAGACTGCTGCTGCTAAGCCGTCAGTAGGACATCCCCTGAGAGCTCCCGGATTGGAGAGAGTGCAGGTCGGGCTGAGGGACACCCCCCCCCCCATGCACAAATTTCGTGCACTGGACCTCTAGTATATACGTGTGTGTGTGTGTGTGTGTGTGTGTGTGTGTGTGTGTGTGTGTGTGTGTGTATTTGTTAAGAACTGTACATTTTACAGTACTGTGTTGTTGAAACTCTGGACATCTAATACTCCCACTCCTCAGGGACTGCCAAACCTTGCTCATTGAGGGCTGTAGTCTTCTATATGTGGCTTTCTAAATCAGTGTGTTTCTTGTTATATACACTGAAATTTCTATTATCTCTATGGTCAGTTAAGGGAATTACCAGTAAGGAAAAACTTATGCTATTTTACTAATTGTTTTCTATATGTCTTTTTTGTTCCTCAGTCTTCATTACTGCCTATTTTCTTTTGTGTTAGATGGTGATTTTTTCAGTGTACCATTTTAATACCCTTGCCATTTGTTTTACTTTATTTTTGAATTATTATCTTAGTGGCTTCCCTGGCAATTGCAATTAACATCTTAATGTATAAAAACAAAACTAGTTCAGATTGATACCAAGTTATTTTCAATAATCTACAATAACTTTGTCTCCCCATACTGTTATTTTTTACAAATTATACCTTTATATCTTGTGTTTATTGTTATAATTATTACAAATTTTGCTTTATACAGTTGTCTTTTAAATCAGATAGAAAATAGGAGTTATAGATAAAAATATATTTATGCTGTTTTTAATTTCTCAGATATAAAATTTTTCTTGATTGATAGTTTTTTTTTCTTTCAGCACTTTACATATATTATCCTACTAGCTTTGGCCTTTGTGGTCTCTAATAAGAAATCAGCTGTTATGCCCTAGTCCAGTGGTCGGCAAACTCATTAGTCAACAGAGCCAAATATCAACAGTACAGTGATTGAAATTTCTTTTGAGAGCCAAATTTTTTAAACTTAAACTTCTTCTAATGCCACTTCTTCAAAATACACTTGCCTAGGCCGTGGTATTTTGTGGAAGAGCCACATTCAAGGGGCCAAAGAGCCACATGTGTCTCGCGAGCCGCAGTTTGCCGACCACGGCCCTAGTCTGTTTTCCCCAGATGAGTTCAAGGAGAAAATAGTGACTGTGCATAGGATGGAGAGTTTCTAGTTCTCTGAAGCCACAGTTGTGGGGAGTAATGGAGAAAAGGGACCCTAATTATGTCAGAGAGGTGAGTCATAGCCTGTTTTACTTTAAGCTGGCGATAGACTCCCTATCACTTGTGGTTTGGCAGAGTTATTGTGGCTCAGAAGGTAGAATGTGAATTGATCATCCACTGAATATTTTTATTCAGTCTCATTGGTTCTGTGGTTCTTAGAAACTTCCCCCTAAACTCTTATCTTTGGTTTCCAGTGTTGTATTTTTTCCCCTCTACTTTCACATCTTCATGATTATTTTAATGGTAGCTTGGAAGAGAGAAAATGAAGCATTATCTTTTAACAATGCTTGTAACTTCTTGAGTGGCATTTACACTACAGATAAGCAATGAAGTATGCAAAAGCATGGAGAAAATCACCATGATAAGAAACTAGAATATGGCTCCCCATGAAAAGCTGTCTCTTCTTTGTGGAATGGCAGAGAGGAAGTTTGCCAGAAGGGCTGGGTACTAATCTCTATAGGCATACAGATCTCTTATAGTTGAGCTAAAATACATTTGGAAACTAAGAAACAGCCATATAAAGCCAGAAGTCATTCCAATAATCAAGTTGTATTGTGAAGGTCTCATATATCACATCAGTTCTTACACTAAAGGTTTTTATCCTGACAAGTGGGTAGAAATAGAATCGCATGGCCTTTAATATGTGCCATGTGGTGATATGTAGTTACAGTAAGGACACTTGGGAAATGGCTCAGCACTCAGACACTCTCATAAAAATTCTGAAGTTTCCAAACTTTCAGATAGAAGGTAGGGATAGTGGTTTTGCCAAAATGACTCAGCCAAAGAAATGTAACTTTTTTTTGCTGTTTAACCTCTGGGAAAGGAGTTCAAAGCATATTTTATTCTAAAAGTCAAGCAAAGAAAATTGGCTTGCGTGATATTTGATTTTATACTTCTCAGGCAAGATAAACTATCCTTTTGTGTGGGCTGATATTGACACTCTTCCTTGCCAACATTCTCTTTGAGTTTAATAGGATAGATTACCTTGGAGCTTCCTGGAGTCAAAACAACTAACCAGCAGAGATTTCTGAAGTCCTAAGAGGCAAGATCTTCCAGAAATCAGAGAAAACTCAAGTTAAGAGCAAAACCACATGAGTTCAACTTGATTTCAACCCTCACATTTCCTGGAAATCATTTATGAAAGCCTAGGTTTGGCAATGAATCTATTAAATAATTGAGCTAAGGTCAAGATGAAGCAATGTGTGGGGAGGGGTGGTGGCATCATGGCTGAGAATGTGATTGACAAGCTGCTTAGGTGCACACATTGTAAAGGGCTTAGACAAGTCTGTGCCGACCATTCATATGAGCTGAGCAGAGAAAGGCTTCTTAGGGTGGTATTCCGGTCAGTGGCTACAAAGGCAACAGTGGCAACACCAGCAGCAGGGTTTCTTGCAACGCAGGCAACTGAGGCACCATATTCTGTCTCCATGAAACCAGCCTGTTTACCTCTCAAAGATGGCTTTGATTTCATTCCCACCTTCCAGCCTGCCACAGGCAGGAAACTCCATCATTTTCTCAGACTGGTGCTGGGTCTATGTGACACCAAGGAACTGGAAGGCAAGTGAGCAACTTACTTGAACACTGGGTACTGGTATGTCCAACATTTGAACAGTGATAATTGTCCAAGACAGGCTGCCGCTCTTGCCACAAGGGGAGCAGGAAGAAACAAATGGATGAGAAAGTTTTGAAAACACAGTTTTTAATCCACTCATCTGCTGATGGGCACCTAGGCTGTTTCCAAATCTTAGCTATGGTAAGTTGTGTTGCTATGAACATAGGGGTGCATAGATCCTTTCTGATTGATGTTTCTAGCTTCTTGGGATATATTCCTAGAAGTGGGATCACTGGGTCAAATGGGAGTTCCATTTTTAGTTTTTTTAGGAAACTCCATACTGTTCTCCACAGTGGCTGCGCCAGTCTGCATTCCCACCAGCAGTGCATGAGGGTTCCTTTTTCTCCGCATCCTCGCCAGCACTTGTCATTTGTTGATTTGTTGATGATAGCCATTCTGACAGTGATGGGGGGATAAGGACACATATGTAATACCTTAATCAATAAAGAAAAAAATGTTTGGAAACAAACTTTTCTAGTTGGATGCCTTTTCCTCTAGCTTATAGGGGCAAACAGACCGACCTACTCTTTCCTTTCCTTTTCTTTTCTTTCTTTTTTCTTTTATTTCCTTTTCCCTTCCTTCCTTCCTTCCTTCCTTCCTTCCTTCCTTCCTTCCTTCCTTCCTTCCTTCCTTCCTTCCTTTTCTTTCTTTCTTTCTTTCTTTCTTTCTTTCTTTCTTTCTTTCTTTCTTTCTTTCTTTCTCTCTCTCTTTCTCTCTTTCTTCCTTCCTTCCTTCCTTCCTTCCTTCCTTCCTTCCTTCCTTCCTTCCTTCCTTTCTTTCTTTCTTTCTTTCTTTCTTTCTTTCTTTCTTTCTTTCTTTCTTTCTTTCTTTCTTTCTTTCTTTCTTTCTTTCTTTCTTTCTTTCTCCATCAAAGGCTGTAGGCCAGATCTCTCTATCTGCTATCTGCTATTACTTGGTTACCCTAAGGTATCTCAAATTAAGCATGACTCTAACTAAATCCAACATCTTCACCCCTTCTCAAACCAGAAACCTAGATATTTTTTCTTTCTTCCTCCCTCCCCATCAAGCTACATAGAAAATCAATCATCAGGCTCTCCTTTCTCAGTCTCTCTAGGCCCTACCCTCTTTTCTTGACCCCACATGTTTTGAGGTTAGGCCACTATTATATCTCCCCTGGATTAATACAAAGTCTTCATAACTAGTCTCTCAGGTGAGTGTGCCATGCCTCTGGGCCTTTGCATATGCTGATCCCTCTCCCTGAAATGCACTGTGCCCCTCGGTCTGGCTTACTTCTTTGTCCTATTGCTCCAAGAAGTCCCCTACAAAAATATCAATGGAAATGATCAATTTCAAGAAGGTGGTTGCATTAGAAGAAGAAGGGAGGGAGAATGATAGAATTAGGATGGAGCATTAGCTGCATCTCTAAGGATTTATTGAGAGAACAGTAGGCAGATCTCAGTCATTAAGATCTATTAAATGTGAATTATAGGTATACTGTGTCTGTTACATTATTTTTATGTGTTTGAAATATTTCATAATTATAGATATAAAATGTTTTTAAATGAGCCATGCTCCTTCCTTTATATTGCTATAATTTTCTGTAGTGAATCCTTCCATAGGGCTTCTGACCCTGGACTGTAATTGCAGGTTTACTTGTCAGATCTGTCTACTAGCCTAAAAATTCCTGGTGGTTTGTTCGTGTCTCTATGTGAATCCTATGGGGACCTGGTAGACACTTGCTAGTTACTAGAATGAGTTTCTAACGCACCAGCCATCTAATGAAGGCTGGTGCTGCCTGGTAGCACTGGCAGTCAGCAGGTGTTGATGGAGACCTGCAGAGAGGAAAGGAGGGAGCTGTGTAAAGCAGATGGCAGAACCACATCCAGCTATGCCCAGCAGGGCAATGTGTGGCAGCTGGGCAGCCATTGAGATCCCAGCTTGGACCAAGCCAAGGGGACTGATGCTGTGTTTCTCAGGGAGGGTTGTCTTCCAGGCAAAGAAGACCAGCTTCCAGCTGAGAGCACCCTCAAGGAGAAGCTGAAGGGGCTGAACCTGGCTCTTCAAAGAGGATAAAGAATTCCTGGACAGGCTGGAGGAACTAACACAGGACCAAACAAAACTAGGGATATACCTGGTTTTGACAAAGGTATGGGAGCCAGGGACATGAGGATGCAGATGGAGGACTGTGGCAGAGAGAGGGGAGGGCGCAGGAACCCTGCACTGCCAGAGAAAGTAGATACCTAAGCAATGCGAAGTAATCCGGTTGGTTTATTTAGTTAGCAAATATTTATTGAGCACCTAGTATGTGCTTGGCATCAGGCTAGGTACTAGGAATACAAATGATGAGTTGTCCTGTGGCTAAGAAGCTTGTTTTAATCTCAGGGCTGAGGCCATTTGTCCATCTAGGGTCACAGATAAACTGGAGTCTGTGCATAGCTTGCCTCTGGGCCGCACAGCACAATCCATTTCCTCCCTTACACGATGGCACTGCAGACACCTCCAGTCCCCCACCCTCCAAGTGCTCTTCTCTAATCGGACATGTCATCCTCAGAGGAGAGAGCTGGGGGAGGCCTGGGGCCTGGCACTGGAGTGACACTGGCTATGAAGAAACAAGTCCACGTGGTTCCTGACCACAGAGCCTCAAATGCACGGGGATCCGGCTCAGGCAGGGGAGAGCTGGGGCTGGAGGAGGCCCCTAGCAGAGAGACACCCGCAGGGGGTGAACCCAGGCCTGGTCAGCCTTGCTTCTGAGATGCTCCTGGGGAAAGACGGGACTCTGCCCGCTGCCCCAGATCATAACCTGAGGCTCACACACACTCACACAGGAGGCTCAGAGCCATCTCTGCACATGCACCTCTTGCTTGCTTTTCTCTTTCAACTGCTACTTCTGTGCTCATCTTTTAGGATAGCTTTATTGAGTTGTAATTCATTCACCATGCAGTCCGCTGGCTCTTGGTGTGCAGTTTTACTTGCTCTCATCCAGATTAACCTTAGGGAAAAGTGTGGGGCAGTGCCATGTGTTTTGCGTTCTCCACTCCCACTCCTTGGCTTCCTAGGAGCAGCCTGGCAGCCATGGCTTTGACGTTGAAAGGCAGGGGGAAGTCATTGAAAGCCTCTAGTTGAAGTTTATAAGCCAATGGCTCCTTCTAGGAGGGAGAGCTGAGGTCTCTGCTGCTGTGCTGAGGGGATGTGAGACCAGGCCCAGGAAATACCTCCTAAGACCTAGGAGTGAGGAACGTTGCTGAGGGGTCACCGAAGGAAGTGGCTGCTGGTCCCAGCTCAGCCACGTCAGGTTGCTGAGGTGACTCAAGTTCAGACCTCCCTTCTGAATAGTCCCTGGGCTTCCTCGAATGCCCGGGCCACATTCTAGAGCAGGAATCAGAACACCTGAGGCAGGGCCAGGACTTGACATTTTCTTAAAGCACCCCAGGCCATTTCCAGGTGCAACCAGGGCTGAGAACATTACCCTGGAAGTCTTTGAAGGTCAGCTATCCTGAGAGCAGAGAGGAAAGACAGTGAGAGAGTAGAAGACAAACGTTATGAGAGCTAGAGTGGGGCGATGAGCCCCAAAGAGTCTGAGCCAGCGTGTCATTTTTAAAAATATATACTTTTATTGATTTTTAGAGAGGAAGGAAGAAGGAGAGAAACATTGACATGAGAGGGAAACATTGATCAGTCGTCTCCTGAATGCCCCTTCCTGTGGATCAAGTCCTCAACCCAGGTACGTGTCCTGACCCAGAATCGAACCAGCAATCTTTTGGTGCACGGGTTGATGCTCAACCAACTGAGCCACATCAGCCAGGGCTAGGGCCAGGATGTCATCTTAGCACAGCCCTGAAGCTCCTCTTCAAGGAGGCACCTGCGTCTTCCCTCTTTCCTCGTCCTAGGAAATTCAGAAATGAGAGCAAGTTCCTTACTGAGCATAGCTGCAGGACTGATTGCTGAAGACCTCCCAAGCCAGAAAAGCCTTCTGACTCCACACTGGCCTACATATGGGGGCGATGCTGCAGGAACTGGGGACTCTGACTAGGGTGGGCTGGAGCACAGTTGCTTTCTCGTGGCCCATCGCCCAGTGGTGGGAGCCCAGGTATACTGTGGTGAGATTAAACCAGGCCTGGAAACATGGCTCCAGGTGCTCACTTCAGCCAAGGCACCAACCCTTTGCCACTCAAGGCCAAGCTACATGCTACAGGTAGACCCATCCAGAATTGGCAAAAGGGACAGACACAGCTTCCTAATTGTGTGCATGGCTGGACCACAGACAACCATTTATCTGAAAGAAACGCCTTTGAAATCCACTTATCAGCAACATTATGGAAAAATCCCACTGGTATTCAAAGATCTATTCACATGTTAAGGGCAAGCTTTGTTTTCCCTTGGACATTATCGAGTTTGGGCCAAGATTGGGCGATGAGACTTCAGGCTTCTAAATTGCTGTTGCTGTGGTCAGGGGTCAGAGCCTTGAGTTCTGTGGTCAGTCCCCAGGGGCTTTTTGTCCTGCAAGACACCCCCTGCTCTGGTAAGTGTGTCTCCATTCATTCCCAGGAGAATGAATATTCATGACTAAATGTTTACTTATAATTTTAAAAAGCACCAACAAACTTAAAACCCAGATCAGAGAGAATAAAACACAAGTTATGATCTCACTGGGATTTGCCAGGGGCTCCGCTTTAACAGAGAGAAAGACATGCGCTTTATGCCCCAAATTTGGAATTCTATTTTTAGAATTTTTAAGCAATAACAAATGCATAGTGATTTTACTTCATAAATTTCTCCTAAGAAGGTGTATGAATTGCAACACTTAAAATTGGGGACTCTAGGAGAATCTGGGAGATACTACTTTCATGGAAACTTGGATTTTTGGCTTAGGTACAAGACATTTAGAAAAAATGTGTGATAACATCACTGAAAAGTAAAGGAAATAAGAGATGCCCTCAGGATGCTTGGAGATTTCTGGTCCAAATTCGGGCAGGATCTCTGCTTGTGCCCTTAATCAAATCACTTAATTTTTTGGTCCCCCTTGTGTCTATATTGATATAAAGGAATGAGTATCTTTTCCTCTGCCCAACAAGCTCAAATAACATTACAAATTCCAAAAGTTTAAGGAAAAACATGCAATGCCTGCATGCTAATGTTGGGAAGAATTTGGTAAATGGAATACCAAAAGGATGACACCATTAGCTTGGGTGCCTCCGTGGCCAGATGTTTCATATTTCTTATATGCTCCATAGTCAGCTTATTTCTCCTTCTGTCAATCATTCCCCTCCAAAACCCACCCACCGCAGGACCAGATATGGACTGCTTCCTCGCTGCCTTCTTGGAAGGGGGTGCTGCTGAACTGCCATCCCAAGAGATCTGGTTGCCCTATTGGGGCAACAGGAATGAAATTCATGATCCGTTTGTAAATCACACCACATGTAATGAACTGAATCTCTCATCAAAAGAAAAAAAAACTTTTATTTTTTTCTATTGCATAAATAATGGTAAATTAGACTCTTTTTTATACAGATTATATATTTACAGACAGGTTTGGTTAGAGAAAACATCTGGTAAATATGGCAGTCAGTTTTCCTTTATACACTGAGATAACATATTAATAATATATGCTTCATTGGATCAGTAAGTTGCATGCCGAGTTAATTTATATTAATATTTACATTTTATATAAAGATTTTCTTTTGACTAGTCTGCGGACTCTCTCATCGCTTAATAGCAGAAATCATCAACCGATACTACATGAAAAAAAAAAGGAGCGAGAATGAGGTAAACGGGAAGATTGTCACCCAGGATTTCGGTCTTCGTGGCCCATTCTGGACACGAGAGCGGCCAAGCTCCAGTTGTCTTGGTTATAACCGTCCTCAGCTGCACTCCGATTTGCATCCAGCCATTTGCTACTGTGCTTTGAGAAAAGATTCACATCTCAAGTCTGACAACCCCTAGGATCACAGAGATCCCCCACCTCCAATAGATGACCATTTGCCAACCCTACACCCTGACCAGATTTTCGGGTCTGATTCCCCTCTGAGGGCATTGTCTTTGGTTTGTCCTTGGCAACATAGCCTCTTCCTGGATTCAGAATCAGGGAAGAAAATCAAATCCCATTAAGAAGCCATTCAAGGACCCCCGAAACCTGATTTCTGGGTCAGTAAGAAAGAATATTCTTTGATTTTCCTTGGAGAGAGCTGAGAGACACGGGCTTGTGTACATTTCCACCAGGAGCTGAAAGGGCCCTTTCCTGGCCAATCTGGGTCTTTCCAGGGAAGAATAGAAATAAAAACAAAGAGAAAAAAAAGGACTGAAACCTAGGAGTTCATGCTGTCATGGGCAGAAGGGCTGGAGACTTTGGGGGTTCCTGCAACCACTCTCTTCCTGCCCTCTCCCCTTCATCATGCTTGGCCCACACCTACAGCAGGCCCCTGTGGATTCCTTCACCAACCAGCTAAAGGGTAAGCGCAGACAGCTGGTCTCCCTAGACTGTCCATCTAATTCCTGACCGTCACCAGGGGTCACACAGCTCCCTTCTGCAGGGTCACAAATAACTGCAAGCCACAATCACATACACTAGAACTGCTACTCCAGTGGCCAGACAAAAAGGAAAGAAAGAAATGATCGAAAGTTGTGCTCTTTATTCGGTAGCTTCTTTGGGCTTTCTCAGATGGAGAAACAAGCACCTTTTCCTGGAATCTGGCTTTGTTTCCCCCTACTTCTGCATGTGTTCTGATTCCTGTAACCTATGGTAAGGTGATCAAAGCCCCTTATTTTTCACACTGGCTAAGCCAGGACATATTTTCGATGCTCCCTTGAATCAGCCAGACCCTAGAAAGTAAATGAAACCTCTTGTCCGCAACACATTTGATATAAGCCAATTTGCATTGTTTCGTCTATAGGCAATGGACACCACACGAGATGCTTTATTACAAATGGCCTCTTGGCACTTGTGTTAAAAAAGGAACTCAGTCACTAATGTAATTCATAGGGGATATAAGGCCCTGTCAAGTATGGGCATTCATTTTGACTTGTTTCAGACAAACGAGTCACAAGGGGAGGGCTCTTCCGGGTCATCTGGTTTACCTTTCCTCTTGCTTTAGAGATGAGAAACCTGAGGCCAAGAAGGGAAGTCACTCAAAATTTTCCAGCTGGAGGGTGGCAGGGGCACCTGGGGTCCTGCCTCCTGTGCCCTTCCCAGCTGAAAGAGCTGCCCGCACTCCTGGTTCTATGCTCTGCTCTCCTGGCTTCAGTTCAACAGGTCCGAGGCCAGACAGAGAGCCTGGGAGAGGCGTTGGGGGCTTGGCCACTGTCAGCACCCCGCAAGGAGAGAGGAGCTACCAGCCTGCTCCTGAAATTCCCAGTGCATGTCCTTGGGAACAGGTTGATGGCAGCAGCCCCATGGCACTCAATGCCCTGTGTTCCCAAAGCCGACCAGACAGACAGGGAACACATTCAGAGACCAGCCTCTGCAGCCCTTTAAAAACTGTCTTTTTCTCTCTTAGGTCCAGGCATGGGGCACCATCACACTTGGATTTTGCATTCCCTGGGGTATTTCTTCCTAATTATTCTGCTCTTCCTCTCCACTGGAAAGTTCCGGCCTCTGCATCCTCTCACTTGGACAATAACTTCTAACAATGTCAGAAGCATCCGCCCATCATGCTCAAGGAAAAGAGGTGGGTGAGGGCTCCGCCAGCATCCCAAGGGGGCTACGCAAGCTATCCAAGGTAGGGGTAAGGGGCAGGAGGCCGGATAAGTCTTTTCCAGTTTTAGAGAAGTGTTTTGTGGGACTGGCAAAACCTGATTCTCTGTGGCTATATTTCAAGCCAACAGAATCAAATTAATTTCACCTTGAAGACTTTCGGAGCATTGTTATAATGTCCTTTGAGACCATATAAAAAGGGCCCCAAATCAATATGAAGTAGAAACCATAGCTGCAAAAAAGACTGTGTGCAATAGCAATGAGCATAGGATACTAAGAGAAATGCTTGGATGGTTTGTGTACTTGACCTTATTCCTCCAAATCAAGTGTCTCTGGCAAGGCCACTTAACTGAGGACAGTCCCCTGAGTGACTTAGTCAAAGGAAGGATGGAGTGAGGCTGAACAGTTCTGACATTTAAATTGTCATGGAGACAGGGCCCATAAGAAGCAGCCCAAATCCTCCTCTCTTTTGCCATCACTTTAAATCATTCAGATTGAAAACCCTAGCTGCTGTGTCTTTTCTATTTCTGATGGATTTTCTCCCCCTATGGGGGGCAGTTAGCCATGAGGTGGTGAGGGAGGATGGCTATGGCAAGGCCTCTAGGTTACGGACTTTTAGCCCTGAGAGGTCGCTGAAGAGGCCACGTGACAACTCTGACCTGCGGTCATTTCAGACAGATATTCTGCAGGGAAGGCAGCTCTGCAGTCTCCTAGTAATGTAACTGGTTTGTGCCGTAGTCTAGAAGCTTAAGCTCAGCCCATCTGCATTATCATGGCGTTATAGAAAAAGGGGCACCTCCTTTTTACAGTGGGGTTCGGGACCTTCTCTATATATCAGTGGAGCAGGGTGAGGGACATGATTCCTATGGGCCTTTGGAGAAACACAGTCAGATGAGCCAGTGTGATTCGAGACCTCCAGCTGGGAGGAGCAGCGATCAGCAGCTTCCACAGGGCCAGAGAGCCAGGGCCCGCAGAACAGGGTGCCGCAGCATTCGGCCACCATGGCTGGGCCAGCCCAGCTAAGGGGTGGAGCTGTGCTGAAGTCACACCTGTACTCTTCTAGTCGTGCCTTCATATGGTCCCAGGGAGGCTCTAGCTACTGGTGAAGAGCAAACGTCTTTGATTTATGATCTGAGTCTGGACTTAAACGCAGAGAAGGCATTTGGAATAAAATAAATTTCTTCCTCCCAGTTCTTAGATATATCACTTTATGATTCCGTGAATGGGAGGTTGGGAGGGGCATTATTGTCAAACTGTGCTGCCATCTTTCATTAGGTTCTTCTGGCTAACCATAGAGAGCAGACCAGCAATTTCCAATCGGTGTGCTGAGGCACCTGGTGCGCAGCAAAAATTTTTCAAACATGCACTCACTACCTGACTGTCAGGGGCACTGACCTCTTTTCCCTTAGATTGTCAAATAAAGAAGTGACAGCAGCCAACATAATAGCCGTCCAGTGTGCATGAATCAAAATTACACCTATTTTTTTTTGTCAGATCGGTAAAAAGTAATTTTTTGGTGTGCCTCAGAATTTTTGTAATTAGCTTATGCCATGAGATGAAAAAGATTGGAAATTGCTGGAGTAGACCATTTGTCCTGTGAAACCTGAGACAGGAGCAGGTATCAAGAACGAAGACTTGCAGGACACATCTTCTCTGCAAATGAAACACCCAGCGTCTTCTGAAACCACTGGACTTGCCCAAGACCACATGTCAACCTCAATTCACTTCAGCGCACATTTCTGGCTCATGGGAGAGTTTCTTAACCGGCAAACAGATGCTTTGGATGATTGAGGCTTAAAATAGTTTTGCCTTCCAGATGACACTTCTGACTTTCCCCCCAGATTGAGAGGTCCTTGCTCTGGGCCCTGGGAGGTGCGGGAGGGGGAGAGTAGGGAGGATGCTACCTGGCTCCCAGGTAGCTCCTGTTCTCCTGAGCAAATGGGAGGGCAGGTTCAAGCACAAAAGAAAAAGGCAGAGAAACCAGGAGATGTTTTAAGGGTAATTTCCCCACAGCAGGATGTGGATGCAGGGAGTCAGGTTGCAATCAGGCAGAACCCAAGTGTTCTTTAAGAAAATGTTCCCTATTTTTATGTGCCTTGGCGAACTCTGGGTGGAATGCAAGGGTTGCCATGGCAACCCCCTCTCTTTTTTTTTTTTTTTTTACAGATTGGTCACATGGGACCCACACACACATTCTGGAAGCCACTGCTAATAGTTCCCATGCTGGGTCCTGTTTGGGGGCCGTCTGCTTCTGGAGTGATGGGTGACAGCTTCTCTGGGGGCCAAGGGCGTCAGGGTCTGTATTTCTTGTCTCTCAGGCAGAGTGCCTCCTTGATCATCCCTGTGTGGCCTGGGGGCACCCATTCTTGCAACAAGAATGAGCCAAACTCAATTTGCCAGTCACTCAGAATAGACCGCTATGTCTATTAGCTAAGAGCACAGCGGGAGAGTTGATGTCCTCCCTCTCATTTCCTGCAGAGGTCACCTCCCACTGGGGCCACAAGGCATGTGGGACCAGGATCTTCTAGAGTCTTCATCCCTGTGGTGAGGATGCTGACAGGTATGGGGCCCTGGAGCACACTGGTGTGGACAGGACTGGGGGAAGTCAACACCCTGAGCTGCCTGACAAAGACCATCCATCCAAAGCAGCCAGGGTGCAAGTCACTGGGACGAGCTCTTAGCTCCCAATGTCTCAGGAAGGCCACCACTCTGGGTTGTCCCCACACACTGCGGCCTGTGGGACACATCTGAGGTTACCATGGAGGAGGTTCACTTCTAGCCCATCGAAGAGAGTTCTGTGGATTCCTTCGTGTCCTCTCTCCCTAGCAGCCCCCACAAATAATGCACTCTCCTGGATTTTCTCCGGGGTAGGATGGCCGTCTTCCCGGTCACTAGGTCACTGGGAGAGGACAGAAGTCCTCTTTGCGGGGAGGACTTTGTAGAGAACAGGCTGTTGGTGCCTTTCGGGAACTCTTAATCTCCACCCCTCCATGGTGGCTAATCTGTCTTCCAATAAAGGCTAACCCTCACATCACCAGGGTCCCCGTTCTCCAGCGGGAGGCAGAGGAACCTGCAGAACAGCAGCCCTTGAAGAAGTATGCTTTCGTAGCCCTCAAGTCCAGCCTCACCTAGAGCATTGCAATCCCCTCTCGTGGGGCACAGTCCTTTAAGGATCGTCCCTGGGGTCTCTATCTAGTCTACTTAGGATCCTGCACACCCCCCCCCCCAGTATAATGTAGTCTATTGGTTCAGGGGGTCCTTCCCACCTGAGTTCAATCCAGATAGGGAGGGCCAACTGCTTTGGGCAGGAGCTAATGATGAAGCTGTCCTATTAGTATGCTATGTTTGGACCTGTTCTTGTTCAGGATTCTGATTGGGGGCAGGGGGAGGGCACGGTGAGTCAGGCAAGGGGAGAGAGGAGAGGCAGATGTGCAGGTGTACTGTGGCAGGGCAGGGTGGGCAGGCAGGCTGGTGCTTTCCTGGCCTGGATGTGCGGGGCCCCAGGCATGTTCACAGAGAGACTCTCATGCCCCTGGACTCTCGAAAGCTTACACCTGCTCCCTCCTCTGTACTATGGCTCAAACCCTAGTTTTTCTTGTGCTCATCATGGATATTCCCGGTCTCCCACAATGGGGGAGTTCCTACAGCTGCCCCCAGGCTGTTGCCTGAAGCGCGTGCAGAGGTGAAGTGGATGAAGACCCTAAACGGAGACTGTGGATGCTCCACGTCCGAGAAGGCAGTAAGGAGAAAGCGGAGAGGAAGGGGAGGCTCTAGGAGAGAGTCAGGAACACACACCCCACCAAAAAGCCTACCTGGCTGCAGTGAGAAAGGGAAGATTCTAGAACCTCAAAGCTTTCGGGTGCAAGAGGAGCAAGACAATTCCATCATAGAAATAAAGACCTGAGCTTGGAAAAGTACAAAGGGAAATGTTCCATTGAAAGAGTATTGGCTAACCAGACTGTGCAAGCTTGAATTAACAGTGGTGGCTGATATGACATGTAGGAAAAGTGAGGAAATTGCAGACTTGAAATGGTGTTGGAAACAGACTACGGGATTCAGTTTCCTTCCCCAACAGAAGTATTCTGCAGGCAGGAGTCAATGACCTGTCCTGCTGGCTAAGCTTATGAACATCCCCTTTTGTTTTGTTTTGTTTTTCTCTCACGGAAACGAGTCAGTTGCAGGATCTGAATGCCTGAAGAAGGTATGGAAAATACGGTAGTTTGATCTTTCCACTCTGGATTGTGTTCCTCTTTTTATCTGGGGAAGACTAACTTACCAAGCCAAGTGTAAGGTGAGAAAAAGATAAGATGCACGAGGACCTTAATTCACAGAGGTCTTCTGGCAGGGAGACGTGCGCGGGCTCCATTGTTGCGGACGACTGGGGCGTGAGCTGCAACACCTCCTCACCACCAGTCTCAGTCCCCGTCCCCCAAACGACCTCTCCCACCCAAAAGGGGCAGGGATGCGTGTCGGAGGAGAAGCTTATATGAGGGGTAAGTGATTAGGGAAGAATGATGCCACACATGAAGAAGCCAAATAGATACATCTATCTACGTGTCTATGTGATTATAGAGATGCCCACGAGTATGCTTCTTTTTTCTTTAATGGCAGCACAAGCAGCAAAGCTGGGAGGAAGGCTCTCTGCAGATTCCAAAATGCTGGTGCGTGATGGGCTCTAGGAACAGAAAGCCAAGTGCAGATGGAAACCGAGAACTCCCCAGCTCTGCCAACTAGAGTCCTGTAGAAAGGCTGTAAGAACGGAAGCATGGGAGCAGCTGCAGGCTGCAGGTCCTGCACCCCTCTGACAGCTTTTCCCCTCATGCCTTGGGGGGCTCCCCTAGGTGGAGGAGGAAAGCCAGAGACAGGTGGAGAGCCGCCTCTTCTGTGGCAACCCTGAAGTCACCCCTTGGGTTGCCCTCAGGGGTCTCCAGTTGCCCCCCGGGTTGAAAGGATGGGGCGCGGGGAGGTGACTGCGTGTTCACGCCTCTCCCTTGCTCTCTTACCACTGGCCCACATGGCCATTGGAATTCCGAGATGAAAATGAAGTTCCTGTTCGGAGTTTCTGCAGGTGGTTGAAGCGATCATCCGGAACTCCTGGCTATTTATTGCATTAGGAAACAAAACCATTAAAGCATTGAAGACAGCCCTTTTGTGTCCCTGCCAAGGAGATGAAGTGAACTTGCAACAGAGGTTGCCCTGCAACCCTGGGTTCTTCACCGAACTGTGCCGCGTCTGCATCGTCCAGATCTGCTTTTGTGGAGGAAGAGTCGGCCCGCAGGGCGTGCGCATGCGCAGTGAGCGGGGACCGCAGCGGCTGGTGGCGGGAGGCTGCTACTCCATGCCGCTCCGCAGGATCTGGTTGGCGGCGATCAGCATGACGCTTATGATGAAGGCCATGGCGAAGGCGCAGATGAGGCTCTTCCGGACGCAGGTCTGCCTGTTCTGTTTCTGGGAGTGCACTGCGGGTGGAGGAGAGGAGGACGGGGAGGGGAGAGAGGAGAGACATGAGACAGGCTGCACCTCTTCCTCAACAAGCCTGAGTCCGGTCCGCGGGATGCAGACTGGTCAGGTCAAGTCCACAAGCATTTCTGGGACCACTCTGAACCTCTGAACATCGCGTTTTCTGGCAAATGGTATAAAACGGTGAGACTTCTATAACAAAGACCGTGACAAATGTGATGTTCAGGGAGTCAGGTCTAGATTTCCAGATGTAATAGAGTCCCTGTGACTTTCTGAGGGAGGAAACATGGAACATTTCAGAGTGAGTTTCACAAAGGCTATCATCCGGGCCCTGCTGTGGCCGTTTCTGCAGAATGCCTGGCTGCCACACCTGAGGCGGCTGATCACAGAATGAGGGCACTGCATAGCCGTGCAGGGCTGGAAGCAACTTACCTTTCCCAGAATTGTTCTTGGGTGGCTGCTGGTCTAAATTACTCTAAGCAACTTCCGGCATTATTTCATACTAGAGGCCCGGTGCACGAAATTCGTGCACGGAGGGGGGTTGTCCCTCAGCCCAGCCTTGCCCGTTTAGGCCCGATCCCGGTGGGCAGTCGGATCCCTAAATGGGCAGTCGGACATCCCTCTCATAATCCAGGACTGCTGGCTCCCAACTGCTTGCCTGCCTGCCTTCCTGATTGCCCCTAACCGCTTCTGCCTGCCAGCCTGATCACCCCCTAACCACCCTGCTGCCAGCCTGTTTGCCCCCAACTTCCCTCCTCTGCCAGCCTGGTCACCCCTAACTGCCCTCTCCTGCAGGGTTGATCACCTCCAACTGCCCTCCCTTGCAGGCCTGGTCCCTCTCAACTGCCCTCCCTTGCAGGCCAGGTGCCTTCCAACTGCCCTCTCCTGATGGCCATCTTGTGGTGGCCATCTTGTGTCCACATGGGGGCAGGATCTTTACCACATGGGGGCAGTTATATTGTGTGTTGCAGTGATGATCAATCTGCATATTACTCTTTTATTAGATAGGATAGAGGCCTGGTACAGGGGTGAGGGCCAGCTGGTTTGCCCTGCAGGGTGTCCCGGATCAGGTGGGGGTTCCCTTGGGGCGTGGGGCGGCCTGAGTGAGGGGCCTGTGGTGGTTTGCAGGCCGGCCACGCCCCCTGGCGACCCAAGCGGAGGCCCTGGTATCTGGAATTTATTTTCCTTCTACAATTGAAACTTTGTAGCCTGGAGCAGAGCCAAGCCTGGGGCTCCCTCTGAGGCCCGCAGCCATTTCTGTTGGGGGTTATAATTGAAACTTTGTTGCCTTAAGCGGGTGAGCCCAGCAGTCAGGGTGTGTGGAAAGCTTTGCTTCCCGTTGCCAGCGGCAACCCTGGCCTGCTCTCTCAAGCTCCATTCTGCCGCCATTTGTTTGAATTTGTTTACCTTCTATAATTGAAACTTTGTAGCTTGAGTGGAGGCTTAGGCCTGGCAAGGGCAGGTGGAAAGCCTGGCTTCCTCTGTTACCTAGGAAACCTTGCTCTCTGTGGCTGTAGCCATCTTGGTTTGGGTTAATTTGCATACTCGCTCTGATTGGATGGTGGGTGTGGCTTGTGGGCGTGTCAGAGGTATGGTCAATTTGCATATTTGTCTATTATTAGATAGGATGTGCCCACCAGTGATTCTAGAGAGGGGTCCCTGGGCAAGCAGCGTCTGCATCACAGAGGGCTTATTAAAAATGCAGATTTTTAGCCAGGCTGGTGTCTGGTGTGGCTCAGTGGTTGAGTGTTGACCTATGAACCAGGAGGTCACAGTTCAATTCCCAGTCAGGGCACATGCCCAGGTTGTGGGCCCCATGCCCAGTAGGGGGTGTGCAGAAGGCAGCCGATCAATGATTTTCTCTCATCATTGATATTTCTCTCTCTCTCCCCCTCTCCCTTTCCTCTCTGAAGTCAATACAAATATATATATATATTTGTATTATTTTAAAATGCAGCTTTTCAGGTGGGGGCCTCACCCCAGATCTACTGAGTCAGTGACTGAGGGTTAACTGGGTGATCCTGGTGCATGCTGATATCTGAGAAGTGGGGCCCACATGCATCTAGACAAGACCCGTGTGAAGATCCTGCAGCCCCAGAGGTCTGACCTTGGGTCCTGGGATTGTGGACTCTTCATCCTTTTGTTGGGCCAGCTCTTGCACCACCATTTTTCTAAGGCCCACCACTAGTGGCTCTCAACCACAAGGCATTAATTAGTGGGTTATTAATATGGACCAGGAATTGGGAAATGGAAATAACAAGAAAAGTTTTGATAACATGTGCTGAGAAAGAACAAGTCTCTTTTCCAGGCATCACTTCCCAGGCCATATTTCTTTCTTTCTCCTTCTTTTTGTCTCCACCTCCTCCCCTCCTGTCCCGTGCTGCAGTGATCTTGCACACGGTTTACTGCTTAGTTTAAGGAAGAAACCTGTGCCCTGGAGGCAGCCAGGAGGCTCCCTACACCAGAGCTTCTCACTTGGACCAGCAGCATCAGCGCCAGGTGGAGTTTGATATAAACGCGGATTCTCAGGCCCCACTGCAAAATTACTGAATCAAAATCTCTGGGGGTGGAGGCCAGGAGTGTGTGTTTTAATAAACTTGCCAGGTGATTAGGGGATCACTGGGCTCAACCCCCAGAGTTTTGATTCAGTATGTGTGGGTACAGCCAAAGAATCTGAGTTTGAGGTGCTGGGGACAGGAGGGGTGTGTGTGAGTTAGGGACACTGGGGTGGGGGGTAGTAGGGAAGATGGTTCTTCATATTCAGATGTTCAGAAACCCAATGCTGGCACAGAACACTTTCAGGTACCTTCCATTTGAAAAAGGGGCCCTTCTGCTAGACACGCCTTTAAAGAGCCTTAAAATATGTTCCATTTCAAGTACCTCTCCCCCTTGATATCCAGTGGCTCCTCGGAACCCTGGAAATAACGGGGAAGCAGTAGGAGTCCGGTGATGTGTCCAAAGGCAAACAGAGCTCTCCCTGAGAGAAGGGGTGTCAGGGGCTTGTCAAGGGGCCTCTAAAAATTCCATCCATCGGGGAGTTTCTACAGCACCCACACTTCACAGAGACCAGTGCCCAGGCGCAACTCTCGGCTCCCTCACCAGGGAAGGTTGGTGATTGCTGCCATCATCTCTTGTTATTTCTAATTCCTGTTATCTTGGTATCTTTCATTCTTCTGGACCCACTAGGCTTCTGCCTCCCTTGGGTGATTGAAAGTCTTTTTGATTCAGTTCTTTACTTGCTGATCATGGCTGGGTTTTAGAATCTATAGGTTCTTAGCAGAAGGAAGACAATTCTCTTGTGCAGAGCTGTGCCTCCCCCCCAGGATGGGCAAATGTGAAGATGCCAGCCCCCAGGAAGGGAAAGGGAGGTGGCGCTTGAGAAGGAAAGGACTGAGGCAGAAATAAAATGCAATGTGGAAGTAGCGTATCTAACACTTTCTGAGGACTGGCTAATTTATTCTGAGCAGCTCCTCAGCATAAAATGCGTCTGCAGGCAGTCGGCGGCCTTGCCGTCCTGAGGTTGGCGAGGGCTCCAGGAAAAGGACGGTTGTGTGACTGGGCGGAGGAGAACGTTTCTGCCGAAGCCCTTCTTTGGGAAGGTCACTGAGAAACAAGGTTACAGGATGATCTCCCAGGACAGAGGCTGCACTTTGACCTAAAAATCCTTAAGTAGTAGGAGGAGAGAGATGGGGAAGGAGGCGAGGCCAAGGGTTTGTACGTGAGGCCAAGCAAATCTGAACCCAGACCAGAGTCCTGCAAGCTGAATGGAGCTTCCAGCTCATTCCCCGGGAGCTCTGAAACAGATTGCTTGTCCATAATTCAGACCCTGCCTCAATGAGGGTCCTTTTATGCCCAATTCTGCCGTCACCATCAGTTTTACGGCAGAGTGAAAAAATGAGGACTTTAGAACGAGAACCAGACCAAACGTGATTATCTTACATCCTAGCTGTGTGACTTTGGGCAAGCTAATTTCACCTGGGCCTCAATTTCCTCATCTATAAAAAGGGGGTAATGAAACCTACCTTGTTGTGAAGATTAAGGATATACGAAGGTATTGCAATATTGTTTGTGCCCAAAGGATGTGAATTCCCTTTTGCAATAAACGACAACAACTCCCCTTTATGTACTGAGCACCCCCTCCCATGTGAGCTAGCTATGCGCTACGTTATTGCAGAATTGCAGGGTGACAGTCCTTTGTGAGCTGGGTGTGGGGGTCCTCATTTAATAGGTGAAGGGCCTGAAGCGCCAAGAAGTGGAGTCCAAGGCCATTTGGCAAAGGTGGAGGTAGGATTTGAGCCCAAGTATAATTTAAGATCCAGGTTCAAAATTTCGGCACACACTCTCTCTTCTGAGTCTTTTGCTTGGCAGGGCAGAGTTCAGCCATAGAAAGATCCAAAGAAAATGCACTTTCAACACTTGGTGTGATTGGCAGGGTATAGTCCGGCACTAATTAATGTGTTTGTTGATAATAATTTGAGGCCTGTCTTTGGCTATCACACATTTGCCTCACACTATATCTGTGAATATTTGTTTATTATCACAGTCTTTGCTTTGTTTCCCCAACAAGACTACAGGTCAGCCTAGGGTGCACTGGGAGTTGAAGTCTGGTTTCCTTTGCTAACTGCCACTTAGGAGCAGCCCCGGGCTTCCTGAACCCGTTCCTCTCCCTGTGAAGGAGCTAATGATCACTGTCCTCCTGATCTCAAGAATTCTTTTAAAGATCAATGAGCTAATAAAAAAAGTGAAAGCTGTGTCCAACCCTGAATTACAAGAGAAATGCAAGGTTTCCTTCTCAGATCCCTGGAGGGAAGGAGGGAAGGCCTGCTCTCCCCCTCTGTGCCCTGCAGCCCCAGCACAGCACTGAGGATCCAAACCTCTGCATCCACCCCTTCCCTCATTAATTCACCCGCACTGCGGCTAGACGCACCTTCCCAAAGCAGTGCTTCGCCTGTACGCATCCGCACCTGCAGCCTTCCTGCAGAGCCCCCATGCTGGGAGAAGCATGTTCTGTTCCATCCAGCTCCTAAGCTCAGTGGGTAGGACCCCAGATCACCTCCTGTCCCTTTCCCACCTCTTCCCTTAGACCACTACAACCACCTCAGCTCCCTCCCCACCCCTCACCCCCCCCGCCCCGCCCCCAGCAATCTCTGTCTCAGCCTAGCAGGTCTCTGGCTGTTCTTTACAGGAGACTCTGCAGCAGTGTTCCCACTGTTCCCTCAGCTAAGGGGTGTGCCCGACTTTCCCT
The DNA here is from genome assembly GCF_951640355.1 of Cnephaeus nilssonii. Taxonomy (NCBI): domain Eukaryota; kingdom Metazoa; phylum Chordata; class Mammalia; order Chiroptera; family Vespertilionidae; genus Cnephaeus; species Cnephaeus nilssonii. The sequence continues at coordinate 29,343,308 of NC_137073.1, read as the reverse complement.
CGCGTTGCTTCTGGGCCTAACCCAAACTTCACTTTCCCAGGAGGCTTCTCCTGAACGCCCTGCTCCCAAAGGGCCTGGTCTTTTAATCTTTTTAAATGGTCTAGCTGTTCATTTTTATTTATTTTAAATTGAGATAGAAGTCACATACCACAAAATTCGCCCTTTTAGAGTGTACCGTTCAGTGGCATTTACTACAATCACAAGGTTGTGAAACCATTGCCACTACCTAATTCCAAAACATTTTCATCACTGTAAAAAGGAACCTTATCCAGCCCTGGCTGGTGTTCTCAGTGGTTAGAGCCATCAGCCCTCATACTAAAGGATTGAGGGTTCAATTCCTGGTCAAGGGCACATACCTGGGTTGCAGGTTCAATTTCAGGGGCGAGTTGGGAGGCAACCAATCGATGTGTCTCTCTCACATCTCTCTCCCTCTCCCTCTCTCTCTTTTTCTCTCTCCCTCTCTCTCTTCCTCTCTCTCCCTCCCTCCCTCCCTCCCACTCTTTAAAAAAGTCAATGGAAAAAATATCCTCAGATAAGGATTAACAAACAAACAAACAAAAGAAACCCCATCCACATTAGAAGTCACTTCATCCTTCCCCCTTCTCCCCAGCAACTGGCCATCACTAATCTACCTGCCTCTCTGGGCTTGCTTATTCTTGGCCTTGTATATACATGAAACCATACGATAGCTAGCCTTTTGTGCCTGGCTTCTTTTCACTTAGCATAACCTTCCCAGGTTCATCCATGTGTAGCATGTATCGGTATTCCATTCCTTTTTATGACTGAACAATATTCCACTGAATGGATGAACCACATTTGTTTATCCATTAACCAGTTGATGGATATTTGGGTTGTTTCTATTTTTTTTTTGTTTACTATTATGAAAAATGCTCCTATGAATATTCGTGTAAAAGTTTTTATGTGGACATGTTTCCCGGGTCCTAATCGGGGTGTCAAATTGCTGGGTCCCATGGTAACTCTCTGTTTAACCTTCTGAGGAAGCTGTTCCTTTCGGACCTTAGGAACACGAAAGCGGCCATGCTGCTGGTGCTCTTTCCTGTGTCTTCCTTCCCAGAGGGTCTTGAGCTCCCTTCCTAGCGTGGCACTTGATAGGGAAGTAGCCTGGAGAGTACGTGTGAGTTGGGGAAGGCTGACACAGGAGGACGTAGAAGTGGGGTTTCCTGATTACTTGAAAGCTTGCTAGCAAGCTCCAAACACCGACAGACTCCTGGCTGCCTGGGCCTGGTGTCTGAGCTCCAGCACAGAATGCTCCTTCCCCTCGTCCCAGGCCTCTTGGGTTTTCTCCTGGGAACAGGAGTCCACACAGATTTTGGCCCTGACCAGCTGGGTGACCCTGGATATAACGGGTTCTTAATCCCTCTGGCTTCAATATATGCTTGGAAACAGGGCTGTGTGCCTTCAGAGGCGCTGGCTCCCAAGTGAAGCAAGTCGGAATCATTATACTTTTGATGAATGGCCCCAACATAGACGACGTAAGTGACATTTCTGGCAGGGAATTTGGGGCTCAGGAAGGTTAAAACATTACAAAACCCAGTGCAGGTGATTCTCGCAATAAGCCAGAGCTACCGGGTCTGGGAGCTGTTCTTGCTTTGTGATCCTTCCAGGTCTCACACTTTCTGAGTCTAGGAAATTGCATATATCCATGCCTAAGGTGGGACTAATTAAGAGCTTCTGAAAGAGATTTCTCTATATATCCGTGATATCAGAAAAGACCTGAAGGTGGAGGTGGGGATGCAGCCTTGAAGGGAACAGGAGTGAGGCTGGGGTGTTTTGTGATGCTCTTATTCAGAGGAAGAGGGGCCAACTCTGTCAGGGGATGGGGGCTGGTCCCTTCGCCACAAAATCATGTTGGGTTTCTAGTGTCTGGCTTTGAGGGTCCTACTATGGACCTGTGGTGTAGTGGCAGGCATTATTGTGGCTTTTTCAGAAGTCCTTCCCCTTCTTGTATCAAAATCTATCCTTTTATTTGAGGATCTGTACCTCTCCACCTAGTGGGACTCAATCTAGGGATCCACCTTTCCCAATGTAACAAACTGGACTGGCCAGGTAGAGTCTCCCTAGTCTTTGGCTTGGTCCAGCAGTAGGCACACTGGACCAACTTGGAATAGAGGTGAACCTTGAAAGAGACAATCCCATCACCTCAGGGAGAGAGAGCCTTCCCAAGAATGAAGCCCACAGAGAGGAAAGAAGGACAGAGAGAAGGAGAGTGGGAGAGAGAGAGAGAGCGAGAGAGAAAGAGAAAGAGAGAGAGAGAGAGAGAGAGAGCTAGAGAGAGAGAGAGAGCGCGCGCGTGCAGGTGGGAGTGAGGAGAGAATGCTGCATCAGCATTTTGGGTCCAGGTCAGCCAAAGTACATCTCTTTGACTTCTATTATTTGAGCCAGTGCTTTTTAGTTTAAGGGGGTCTGGGTTGAGTTTCTGTAACTTGAAACCCAAAGAGTGTTGACCAATAATCTTGGTAACCCCAGTGTTAGCAGGAACTTGCCTTTAGAAATGAATGTGTGAAGAGGATGGTTCAAACCCTGTAAATCTGTCCCCTGCTCCATCCTTCAAAGATGTGGAGTACACAGTGTCTCCAGCTGAAAAACTAACAATCAGACGAGAACTATGGCTAGGGACTGGCTAGTTTTTTGTTTGTTTGCCTGTTTGTTTTGAGTGCTTACTAATGTGTTAAGCTTTGTGCTAAATATTCTCATGTGCTACCTCATTAATCATCGTAACAACCACAGGCCATTATATGATTCCCATTTTGCAGATGAAGAAAATTAGGCTTCTAACATTTCCTTTATTACCTGACTCAATGACCTAATATGTGGTGAGGCAGGATTTTAAGTCAACCCTGTCCAGAGTGCAGAGCTCAAACTCTTAACCATCATGCAAATTTATCAAGAACATCTCTCTAGGTCTCTATCTGGAGTCTCAGAATGTCACTATCCCTCACTCATGGCTACAGAAAACTTTCCTACAGGAAGGGTACCCAAGTAGAAGAAAAATTCCTTTTGGTCTGAAGCCCCCAATTTATTTGAAAACTGTCTCCTGTCTCACCGCCTGCCATGAACCTCAGGCACACCTTAACCTCCTTCATCTACCCAAGGAGAACAGGTTTATTTCAGGAGACTCACAGCAGCAGGAGAGCTGGGAGCAGATGGTGTAGATGACACATCATGCCCTTTCCATTCGGACGGGCATGAAATGCCCAATGTGCACGACCAGGTGATGACCCAGGTCTCCCCATCCAGGTGTGCATTTGACATCCAGACAGGAACATTGTGACTTCAGCAGGATGGCTGAGCTGGAGACCTTGACTTTGGCCATGAATTTTTTCTGACCTTCCACTGAGCCTAGAAAATTTTGAATCTAGATATGACTGTTGTTGTCCAATCTTTGCATTGGATAAGGAAAATAAGGCTTCGAGAGTCATTGTCACATAGCTAGTCTACCCAGGACGGGGAACAGAACCCACAAGTCTGCACAGGGATCCTCTGGGACTACCTGGCCTGTGTCACCTCCATTGCCATCATTCCTCTTGTCCCTCATACTGAGGCACTGAATGGTACAGAGCAGCTCTTCAGTCTTTCACAGAAACTTACTCCCCAGTTGATGCTCTTCACTTCCTCTCCTGCGCATGTTCTCAGAATGTCTAGAAAAATCTGACAGCTGGTGTTCCATTTAGGGACAACACTTGGGGTATGTGTCTTGAAAGAGCTTACACACAGATCTTGCTGCGTCTCTACTCAATTTCCAAATATAATATGATTTCATGGGTGATGGAATGGAAAACAAGAAAGGATGCTGAAGCTGCATTCTGTAAGGAAACTTTGTAATGCCTTCACCCGAGGAAATGGCCCCGACAATGAAGAGGCCAGGGCAGGACTTTAGCAGGTAGACCTGGGTTCAAATCCTGACTTTCTATTTGACTTTGGACAAATTACTCCACCTGCTGAGCCTAAATTTCCTCATCTGAACCACAGCAGCCACAAAACCTATCGCTCAGACTGTGCTGACAGGTCAATGGAAGGTATTAACAAATGACCAGCCCTTGGCCGGCATGCTGACCAGTTTTCTTCCACCCCTTTCTTCCTGGACTGCATCAATAGGGATGAAGCAGTAAACATTGGAAGCAATTACTACCAAACTGAGTATATAGTTTAATTTGTCATAAGAATCCTTAATAAGGATCAGGGACAGGCAAATAGATAACCCAACCAAAAGCCCACTCAGTTGCACATATGACTCGAACCAAATAATAAAATACGAATCTGTCTCTCAGTGTCACAGAGCTTATGTTCTCCAAAAACACAATGTCTGGTGACCACAAGTGGTTGAACTAAAGCAAAACATCTCAAAACTCCTCTTATGTAGCATGGACACTGAACGGGCATCGTGGGTAGTCACATATTCTTGTATTTAACCCATTTTGGTGGATATGGACCCATTTATTTTTCAAAATAATTATAACACAAATGTTGCCAACTAACACCTAACTACATCAAGCATAAGTTATCTTAATAAGAGAGTTCAAAAAAGATCGGAGGGATTGGGATTGCCTGAAATTCCTACTTTTAGCCAAAATATCCTATTGGCTAAAATCAAGCCAAAATGAGAACTAAGAGGACAAAAAACCCCAAACCTCTCCCATCAATGACTCCACACCCCAGGGGCACCTGGCCTATTTCTCTGTTTTTCATTCTTCCATTCATGTGGGAGGAATAATCAACATTTCCTGACTTCATGGACAGAATCTGAACACCTTTGTAAAAGGATAATCACTGACATAAAATGATCCTGGTGCCATTTGGAAATCCCCTATGAATCTCTGACTCAGTGACACACAGGTTGCCCAGGACACATTTTCAAACCTTTTCCACACTCCAGACTCTCAGTCATGACTCAAGCTTTGCTGACCTCACAGCCATGGAATGGGGGCTTTATTTAAATTCTACTCAGCCACAAAACATCTGTTTCATGGACCATCCATCTCTTCCTTGCTCACAGACAAATGTACCCTTTCACCTTTTTAAGGCAAAGACCTCCTGTACCTTCAGGTTTTTGTTCACCATTGATTCCTTCCTCTGACATCCAATAGGGCAGGATTTCCAATGCCTATGGATCCCCGGCTCTATAGGTGAGCATGTACTTGCTGCAGCAAAGCTCCAATAAGAGCAGGAGGAAAGGGCTTCCTGGTGGGGAGCAGCAAGAGACAGGGGCTCTGGAGTCTGGGTGGGGGGGGGGCGGGGGATGTCCTGCCTGCTTTCTTCCCTCTCATTGGTCAATGTGGGTTATGAAGATTAGCTCTAAGGAGAAATGCATGTCATCACTTGAAAGAAGAAACCACCTTGTGCCTTCAGATTTCGATGCTGGATTTATTTAGAGTTGGCATGTTGGAAGCTGATAGGTGGGTGAGGGATCAGAAATATTGGCGAGGGTATGGCTGAAGTGGCTGAACAGGGCATGCTGCCTAGGCTAGGTCAAAAAAGGACAGCAGGGAGTTGATAGCGTGGGGAATAGGAGGGCCAAAGGGCTGGGAGGAGGGTGAGGAGGTTTAGAAGGCATGAGCCATGCCACTGTGCCATCAGATTGCTGTAGGGAGCAGGGAGAGGTTAAAAATGTTAACATGTCCCTGTTGTGGACAGCAGTAGTGCAAGAAAGAGGGGAAGGAGGCGGTCAAGTTCAACCACAGGGTCTTAAATGGACTTGTTCAGTCCTGGGGCATCAGAGGTGAACTCAGTCCCTGTGCATCATCTCTTCCTAGACAGTTTTTCCCACAGTACAATCATATCTGAGACTGAAAAAATCTAAACCTAACCACAAACCAATGAGCTTGCTTTTGGGGCCAAATAGTGATGACTATGTATATATGTATATATGTATATGTATATATATAAGGGGAAAAAAAGAAAAACCAACTCTCTGAAATGAAAATATACAAAAAGGATTATGTAATCAAGGTCACAGAGATCACTCCAAAAGCACTGTACTAATTACAAAATAATGTTTCTTGTATTAAACAAGATCATGAATTTTAGAGCATTTCATACAGTGCCTGGCCCTTATCATTTACCAACCCCAAATGATAGCTGCTGCCAATGTTATATGTATGAATCATTAAAGCAGATCCAGTAAGACTTCTATTTGGAAATCTTTTTGTCAGTCATTTATTTCACTAATATATGAGCTTTTGAGTAATAAAAAGACATGGCTTAAAGTTCAGATTACTTCCCAGTGCAGTCTGACCTTTCTCAAATTACTAAGACTTATGACATTTCTTTGAAAAAAACAGTGATCCACAAACAGAGGCTCCTGTGGAAAATGAGATGCCCAGAAATACTCTTTCCTCCTCTGTCATGAGCGCTTGCTGACATGGGAGGCTGGAGCCCCAAATGCTTCCACTATTTGAGCACATAGTCTGTCAGCTAGGAAAGAGACGAAACGGGAGTCCAGGCCTGCTGTTTCCCCAAGCTGTAGTCCAATCCCTGCCCTCGAACCTCTATTCACCCTCCCAACCCCCTTGCCTGTCTGACTGGAAATGGGTTGGCTGTGACCATGGTGCCCTGTGTGGTCTGTGTGGCTCAAACTCCAAATACGGTCATAGATGCTACGGCCCAGGTCACAAAGAAGGAGACCAGGGCAGCTTCGGGACCACAGCTGGGTTCTGTTGGCTGTCCACAGCACTTCTGAACATGTTGAATTTGAATGTCTTTACAAGGAGGCATTGCTCTCAAGTTCACCCCAGTCCCTACCATGCCCCATTTCTCTGGTTTGAGTTAATTTAGTTTGTCACTTTGGAGTACAAGCCATCTCCTGTTTCCTCTTGTCATGGCCTTTAATACTGACCCAGCAGTGCAGTCCAGGCAGGGGGCAGAGAGGGCAGGTCTGAATGAATCGCTGTGGCCACTTGGACCAGCTCAGCCCCAAGCAGCCTCCCTGCCATGGCCCCGCCAGCTCTGATGTGTCAGCTCCAAGACAAGGGAACCAAATGCCATTCTCATGTCTATGTGACCTTCTTATATATATTGTCTTATATATATTGACAATTATATAGCTTACCATCTGTAGATATTCTGATTATGTTCAGGAAAAAAAGGAATAGGAAAAAACAGTTTGATCTCTGTAAGAAACCTCAGCGTTGAATAAGTTAAGTCTGCTTTGCTGCTTTAATGGAATTTTAAAAATTCTACACATCAGAGCTGTTAAAGCAGTTCTGATCTTCAATGTTGGAAAGAGGGATCAGATCATTAAGCTTCCCTGGAACTCTCTTCTGATTGGGGGATGAGGTAGGCTGTTTTTGTTTTCTTTCATGAGCCCAAGAAAAATGGCCTCTCAGGGGTCTCTTTCTTGGCCCCAAGGGAACCTACTTCTTCTGTAACTACTTCACTAAGTTCACAGAAGTCCTTTCATGAATAGGGTTCTTTTTGGCCAGTGCATTTGGGGAGCACAGCATAGAGGTATTCCATTTCTAAAGATCCTGAGAAGTAGGCGTAATTATCTTGATGTGCATAGATGAGGAAACACACTCAGGGAAGGCACACTCCTTGCCCAAGTCACACAATTAGCCACGGAAGTTGATCTAGATTCACTGACAGCCTAAACAGGCCCTTTCCACCACCCTGTGCAGCCCTCACTAAGTCAAAGCAAACACCACAAAGCCACATATCTGGTCACAGACCACAGAGAGTCACTGGAGGAAGGACAGGGCCAATGGAGGTTTTGCAAAAATGCAGAGTTTGGGGAAAATGTAGAAAAAAAGAAAGAAACCAATTGCATCTTTACCAAAAGGATCTTTAACCTCAGTCCTGGATGCCTGGCTTTGGCACAAGGCCATTCCAGCCCAGGAGACAGTCAACACGTTTTTCATAGAGGATGTGAAGGCGTTGGCCCGTCCCAGACCAGGGAGAAAGCAGAAACAGGGGTACCTACCGCCTTCAAACTCTGTCTGGCAGTTCCCCGAGGTATCATTCAGGCTCTCCTCCTCGTTGATGATGATGTTCTCAATGTCCTTCATTGTCAAGTGGTCCCGGAAGGCGTGATAGAGGATGTGCTTCAACTCTTCCAGAGTTATCCTTTGCATGTCGAACTGTGAAGAGAAAGAGGAGTAAGAGGGGCTTGGGCACATGGGGGTGAGAACTCTGCTTGGGGCACGACCCTCAAGCCCTCAAGCTCTTTTATGGAAACTTGTCCCAGCTTTTTGGAACATCAGATGAGCAGTTCTCCATCACATTCAGCTCCAAGCATACTTGTGAACTTATTGGGAAGACCGTGTGTGCACAACATATCCCCCTCCACTGAGACTTTTGGAGAAAAAAATGCCACCTGCTAGTTTGGTTTCCTACTCATCCAACCATCTGCTGTCACCCCTGTATACTTGGGAGTTGTGTCATACTTCAGACAATGCATATGTCTCTAAAAATTTTATGATCTCCCCAGAAGCCAGCGACTCCCAGCTTGCTGTAAGTATGTATCTCGTTCTAACAAGATAAAATGCAAGTTCAAAGCCGTGTTTATGAGGAAGAGCAGCTGAAGGGAGGTGCAGCATTCCTGGTTATGCTCTGCCCCTCCTGGTGACAGCATTATGCTTTCCCACTGCATCCCCATCAGGCTCAGTTCTGTCACTTTCTTAGCCAGTGAAATGTGAGTAGAAGTCACACATGCCACCGCCCATTGAGAGCTTTAAGAGCCCTTTTGTGATTCTATCATTTGTTCTTTTCCTTCTGCCATGAGAACAGCATGCCCTAGGTAGGGGCTGTTCCTTCTGTCTGGGTCCTAGAATGAGGATACAGTGGAAAATTCCTGCAGATATCCCCAAAGAGAAAAAATAATGTAAGAAATGCCCTTTTTTGCCTAGCTGGTGTGGCTCAGTGGTTGAGCATTGTCCTATGCACCAGGAGGTCATGGTTCAATTCCCAGTCAGGACACATGCTGGGTTGTGGCTTGATCCCCAGTGGGGGGCATGCAGGAGGCAACAGATTTATGCTTCTCTCTCATCATAGATGTTTCTTTCTCTCCCTTCCTCTCTGAAATCAATAAACATATTTTTAAAATTAAAAAAGGAAGAAATGCCCTTTTTGTTATTAGTCATAGAGACTTTGGACTTCTTCACTACCATAGCATAACGTGCTTTAAGTAAACAATGCAGAAATTATTATGTAGAAATGACAGACTACCATTACAAAAATTCTAAAGTATGATGTATGGCTTCCAGGGCCAGGCAGCGGGAAATGAGAAAACTGTTATTGGAGGCTAAAAAGAAAATCACCTTTCTTATGCAGTAGCAAAACACTTGGTAAAATCATTGCCTGTGGTAACTTGTAGGACAGATCCCTATTGAATGGTTTTGTGGCTTTGGGGAAAAAGTGTGGGAAACAGCACTCTGGTTGCAAATAGTTGCATCTGACAGGGTGCTACAAGAAAGAGATGAGCTCAGAAAAGAATTGATTGGCTTGCAAGCCAGGACTAGACACAACTCAGAAATTCTGGGACTTGCAGGAAAAATAGTTGTTATTTCTCACCTCCAACTAGGAAGAGATAAAATGGAGAAATGATTTAAATAACAATACAGGCCTATTAAAACAAATCCGAAAGAGGAACACCTTGTCAAAACCTCTGAATGTGTTAGGTGACTCTCCCAGGAAGCTGGCTGTTAAATTTAGAGAGAAGTGTGTCTCAAAGATAATTGTGGACGTGGCTATAAGTATACACCAATTGGAATCAAATAGATGACTAAGTTTTGGAGAGAACTGTACTGGCCAAGAGCCAATGGCCTAGAATTAAAAGACTCTATAACCCTATTATCGTTGGGCTCCCAACCTTCTATGGGCATAAGCACTATGAGGAGAAGCTATATACTAGTAGACCCCAGGGAGGACCAAGTTCCAGTGCCTTCATTAGATGAGGATAGGGAGTAGAAAAGGCTGGATCCCCCACAGGGTAAAGCTGGGCATTATGCTTGAAATCATGAGTAATTTCCAGGATGCAGAATGAGAAATTAAAGAATATTCCTCACCCCAAGGTCTCTCCAATAGGATTTCAGAATTGCTCTGAGTCTTAGACTGCTATATAGCTCCCATTTTTTTTTTTTTTTTTTTTTTTTTTTTTTTTTTTTAGTTCACATGTCTCTAAGAGAAGCCACACCCACATTCGCGGTACCTCCTGAGATTCTAGATCTCAAGTCTGATGTTATAATTGGATGGGACTTTTAGGGTTTCTCCCTTGGGGAGGGGATGAGTATATTTTGTGGCCGAAGGGAAGGAAATAAATACTTATAAGCAAGAGTGTGGTCTGGAACAGGTTATATTATTTCCAATTATTACGTAGAAATGACAGAATTATATCTCCTTGACCACTGACATTAGGCTTTGGCTTATTAAAGGAGAGTGAAAGTGATGAAAATCTCAGAAGCCATGTGTATTCTGCCATTTCTCTTTTCTTTTTTTTTCTGCCACAAAAACATATACACCAAATATGAGCTGTTCCTTCCTCCTGGAATGAATAGAACATAGAGCTAACCCATGAAGGGCATGTACTTTGAGTGAGAAATAAAACCTTGTTTTTTATTTTATTTATTTACCTATTTAAAATAATATTTTTATTGATGTCAGAGAGGAAGGGAGAGGGAGATAGAAACATCAGTGATGAGAGAGAATCATTGATCAGCTGCCTCCTGCATGCTCCCCACTGGAGATTAAATCTGCAACCCAAGCATGTGCCCTGACCTGGAATTGAACCGTGACCTCCTGTTTCATAGCTTGATGCTCAACCACTGAGCCATGCTGGCTGGGCGATAAACCCTTCCTTGTTTTAGCCTCTAAGACTTTGGGATTTCTGCAGTATGACTTAGACAATAATGAATACAGAAATCAATGTTTTAAGTTAGTCTAAATCCTGATAAAAGAAAGTTTTAGACATTTTTGTTCCCTGCTTTATTTGTAAAACAACGGGCACCTTGCTTTAAGTGAGCCCATTGTTCTAACACATTAACTTAGGTTACTGAAACTTGCTGGACATCTACATGACTCAAGTTCAAAGCTATTTCTATGACTAAGAGCAACTGAAGGGGAGTGTATTAAGTGGATTTGTTTCTGCATCCCAGGTTATTGACTATAAAAGTAAATTTTGAGATACACTGAGATTTGAGCCTTAGACTTGACAGGGGAACAAGCATGTGGTTCTTAGCCTGGGTGCAGGGAAAAGGCTGGCAGAGTGCATGGTGAGGGTGGGGGACCTCAAAGAGGAGAACATTGGTACCCTCCTGCCACAGCCAGAGATGATGAATGACAAAATCAAAGAGACTCAGAACATGGGTAACCATTGCCTAGAAGACCAATCGAAGGGCTGGGGTGCCGGGGGAAACTAAGAAGCAGAGAGTTTGCTGAAATTCAGAAGGTAAGTGAAAAGAATTGGTCAGGGGCTGTGAGAAGAGGAGAGGTGGTGGGAGGGAGGGCAGAAGGGCATGTCAGGAGAGGGAACACCATAACCAAGGCGTAGGGGGTGAAAACCCCAGGTCACTGAATGGCCACCTGCTGACTTCTTCTGAGGACCGAGAACTGTAGGAGAAGGTGTTAGGGGTGTGCTGAGAGCTGTGGATGGGTGCTAATCCATAAAGTCCTATATACCATGGTGAGGAGTTTGGTTGTTTTTTATTTCTTGTTGTTTTTTTACTGTGGTAAATATGCATAACATAACGTTTACCATTTACCCATATTTAAGTGTGTAGTTCTGTGGCATTGAGTACATTCACAGGGCTGTGCAACCAGCACCACTATCCATCTCCAGAACTTTTAGCATTTCCCTCAAGTGATACTTCTTTCCCATTCCTCTCTCTCCCAATGCCAGGCAACCACCAGTCTACAGTCTAGAGAAAGTCAAACAGGAATCTGACTGCTCTAGGTACCTTATATAAGTGGAATCACACAGTATTTGGCCCTTTGTGACTGGCTAACTCACTTAGCATAATGTCTTCCAGTTCATCCATGGTGCAGCATGTGTGGCATGCTGCAGAATTTTCTTCCTTTTTAAGGCCGAGCACTTTTCCGTTGTATGTCTATGCTACATTGTTAATCTATTTATCCATCCATGGACCCTTGGGTTACTTCCACCTTGTGGCTATTGTGAATAGTGCTGCTATGAACACAGGTGGAAAAATGCCTGCTCGTGTTCCTGCTTTTAGTTTTTGGGGTTTTCTTGGTATATACCCAGAAGTGGAATTGCTGAGTCATATGGTAATTCTATGTTTAATTTTTGAGGAATAAAGCTTGATTTTATCTTTTGAGTAAAATGAGGTACCACTAACGAATTTTCATCAGGGAAATGACCTCATCAAGTCTGAGCTTGAGAAAAGTTACCCTTTGCTGGTATCAGGGGCAGGACAACCAGGCTATAGAATAACAGGTTTAGAAACCACAATGGGCTATGGGACGGAGAGAATTCCCTGTAGGAGAGAAGTTGGCAAGACTTGATGAGTCATCGTGGGTGGAAGGTGAAGAAGGAGCCAATTAGGATGACATCTGGGCTTTAGGTTGAGCTGAATGGTAACAGTGGAAAAACAGGCTTAGAGAGAAAGGTGTCAAGTTCAATTCTGGAGGTGTGCTTTGGAGGTCCCAGAGGGACAGCCCAATAGCACAGCCCAGGAGGCAGCAGGATGTACAGATATGGACTGATGATACAGCTTTGGAAGTCATCAGAAAGGATGACCATAAAAGTCCTCAGAAAGGATGACAACATCGAGGAAGTGAGAAAAACCTTGAGAGGCATTGGAAGGACATCAATATAAACAGAGGGCAGCCTCCATCCAGAACGGGCAGATTGTGAGTGGTTTTATCATAGATACTTTTGGTTTTCCATCCAGGGTTCCTGGCTCACAGCTCCCCAAACCCTTGGAATCTCCTAAGGGTTAAGTGCAATGGGAACACCTTTTGTTATATTTGGTCTCTTGTCTTCAGTTCCTAAAATCACTTCAGAGCCATAAATGGATGTCTGGTTATAGCCTCTTTCAATCCCAGCTTAGTTGATGTGGATGAGGTGACTTTTGGAAAGCCCCTAGAGATGGGGATGCTGGTTGCCAGGGGAACCAGCCGTGAACAGAGGGCTGAAACTCTCAGTCTCATCCCCTGACTTCCTGGGAGGGGAGAGGGGCTGGAGACTGAGCTCAGTCACCATGGCCAGTGATGTCACCAGTCATGCCCACATCATGAAGGCTCCATGCAAACCCCAAAGGACGGGGTTCAGGGAGCTTCTAGGTTAGTGAATCAGAACCCTTACTTCCACGTGTCACCATGCCGGGCCCCAAACTCCACAAGGACACAAACTCCCCCGTGCATCTCTTCACCTGGATGTGGATTTGTATCCTTTAATGTCCTCTGTAATAGTCTAGTTAGTATACTGGTTTCCTGAGTTCTGCGAGTCGCTCTAGCAAATGAATCGAACCCAAGGAGGTGATGGTAGGCACCTTGGATTGACAGGCATACATCAGAAATATTGCAGGTTCTGTTCCAGGCACCACAGTAAAGCAAATATTGCAGGGAAGTATTTTTGTTTGTTTGTTTCTCAGTGCATATAAAAGTTATGCTTACACTATACTGTAGTCTATTAAGTGTGCAATAACATTATATCTAAAAAGACAATGTACTTTCCTTCATAAAAAATACTTTACTGCTAAAAAATTCTAAGCATCATCTGAGCCTTAAGCCTCAGGAACCAGCCTCTGCTAGCTTTGGACTTCTCTTCTGCAGCTTCCTCAACTCTCGGGCTGCAGAGAATTGAAGACTTGCTCTGGACTAGGCTTGGGCTTAGGGAATATTGTGGCTGGTTTGATCTTCTGTCCAGACCACTAAAACCCCCACCCTATCAGCAATAGGCCTGTTCTTATCATTTGCGTATTAACTAGAGTAGGGCTGCTTTTCATTTCCTTCAAGAACTTTTCTTTCGCATTCACCACCTGGCTAACTGTTTGCTACAGAGGCCTGGCTTTTGGCCTGTCTCAGCTTTCCACATGCCTTCCTCACTAAGCTTAATCATTTCTAGCTTTTTTAGGTTGTTGTTAATCCTCACCAGAGGATAGTTTCTCCATTGATTTGTGTGTTTTTTTAGAGAGTGGAAGTGGGGGGAGAGAGAAAGAAAAACATCGATGTGAGAAAGACATATCGATTGGTTGCCTCCCACACACTGGGGCCCTGGATTGAACCTGCAATTCAGGTACATGCTCTTGACCAGGAATCGAACCCGTGACCTTTCCCTGTATGGGCTGACGCTCCAACCACTTAGCAACACCGGCCAGGGCCTTTTCTAGCTTTTAAAGTAAGAGGCACGTTACTCTTCCTTTTGTGACAAGCAGTAAGCCAGGACAAGTGGAACAGGGACACTGAGACAGAGAGCCGAACAAACGGGCAGAGCAATTTATAGCAGATACAGGAGGCACCTCCCTAGAGATAACATCTAGGCCTCAGCTGTATTTCAGCTCCAGGCCCAGAAAAGCAGCAAAACCAGGTGGGCTACATCAGGACCAGCTGCAATGACTAATGAAGGACCCCCTGCCCTGGCGCTGACCAATCAGTGGAGACCACAACCCAGAAAGGGCACACCCGGGAAATGGATGAATCTTCTGCTGAAACCCTGCCCTGAGACCTCCCCTAAGATTCCTGCCTGCAAGAGAAAGATAAAAACCTGTCTCCTTTTTTCTGACTTTCTAGAGAGCCAGAGCAGCCCCATCTAGGCTCTCTCCTGTTGCTTCTTCTATCCTAGCTCTTCCTTGTGTCACTGTCCCCATCTTTAATAAACATCCTCTCAAAATCACCTGGACTTATGTTGTGAAATCTTTCCTGCATGAAGTCAAGAACCTGCACACCACCAGCTGGCCTGAGGCAGACCCCCTCCTGCCCAGTCCCTTTCTGGTAACACTCTCACTTGAACACTTGGAGGCCCCTGTAGGGTTATGAACCAGCCTAACTTCAATATTGTTGTGTCTCAGGGAATAGAGAGGCCCCAGGAGAGGGCGAGAGAGACGGGGGAAAGGGCTGCTTGGTGCAGCAGTCAGAACACACAATACTTATCAATCAACTTCACCATCACATGGGTGCACGTTATGGTGCCCATAACAAATATCATCATCATCATCATCATCAAAAGTGTGAAATATTGTAAGAATTAACAACACGTGTGACACAGAGCCACAAAATGAGTGAATTGCTGCTGGAAAAATGGTGCTGATAGACTTTGCTCAATGCAGGGTGCCCGCAAACCTTCAATTTGTAAAACATGCAATATCAGGACGCACCATAAACAAAGCACAGCAGGTGCCTGAAGAGCCACTCATTCAGAAACACAGGGAGCAGCCTGGACCTGCAATGGGCAGCTGAATGAAGGGCAGTCTTTTTTCTTTTTAAAAAATTTAAAAATCCTCACAGAGGATATTTTTTCTATTGATTTCTAGATGGAGCGGAAGGGAGGAAGGAGAAGAGGGAAGAGGAGAGGGGGAGGGGGAGAGGGAGAGAGAGAGAAACATTGATGTGCGAGAGACACATTGATTGGTTGCCTCCCACACGTGCTCCTACCAGGGGCAGGGGAACTTGCAACTGAGGTACGTACCCTTGCCTGGGAATCGAACCTGGGACCCTTAGGTCTGCAGGCTGACGTTCTAACCACTGAGCACACTGGCCAGGACGTGAAGGGCAGTCTTGTGGGACTGAGTGTTTCTGGACTCTGATCTTGTCCTCGATTAACAGTGGCAGAACTGAGTTGCATTAGAGGGCTCCCCGCATGTGCTGGAGAATTGCCTGGTGTCGGGTAAAACCCCACACATTGGAAGTGGGTGCAGAACCACAGGTGCCTCTTCTCAGTATACAAAATCAGTCATTAAAAATATTTAAGGGCCTTCTGTTAGAAAAATAACCAGTTTTTATATCAGTACGGCTATGTTTATTTTCTTCCCGTGTGGAATTTCTCCTAAATATTTGTCTCCCCTTTGTCTTTTAAACTGATTGTGTTACATTAAACACATCTCTTTAAAAAGGTACGTCTCTTATAAAGAGAATGAAGTTGAATTATTAGAAAATCTAATTGGAGTTTTTTGCCTTCCAGGGGTAGAGTCTAACTACATTTTCATATATGGTTTTAAACATGTTGGGCTGAACTTTTGTTATTCCATCTCCGGCTTTCTAGTCTTCAGTTCTTTATTTAAAAACAAAACTAAACAAAATAAAACCTACAGTTGTCCTAGTTTTGATTATACTGGTGGATATCTTTCCATTTATCAAATACAGTACTTAAGCCATATTATCAAATTCAAGAAATGAAATTGCATTTTCTCATCTTTCCTTGTGTGACAAGAAAATGTATATACCTTACTTTCCTGCCTCTTACCTGACACATTACAGTCTTTGGAAGTTTAATTTGAGGTTTATTGTGACATTTTCTACTCTTTACACCTTTTCCTAGAATGGTACTTGGCTTCTGCATTTAATTTTGTAACAAAATTTATAACGGCTACTGCTACTTCATTATATTTAATTGGTTTCAATGCTCACTTCCATTTGTCTATGACCATCCCAACCAAGTACCTGGCTCTTATCCAAATAACTGCTGAAAAACGTGTAACAGTAGTTTGATAATGAAGCATGTGTGGACATTGCATTGTCTGACTTCTAATAACCTGGTAATACTTCCCCCCTCTCCCAGGACAGATGCTTAGCTTGGCTTACAATTCTAGAACAGCGCCCAATTCCCTCTGCACCGTCTCCAGTTCTTCCGTTGTTTAATGTGGGAGAAGCAAGGAGGTTGGATGGTGGCCTAGGTTTTTACTTTGAAGATCACTCCTTTTTGCTTCTTGAACACTCAGAAGAATATTTCTTTTTCCATGAAAATTTAAAAAATGTTCTCCATGCTATGTTAAGGTATATGTTTTGCATTAATCTTGGCTGGAGTTTCTTGTGAGGGGTCTTTTAACAGTTACACCCATATCATTTTCTGCCTCCTGAAGGTTTCCTGAAACCACTTTGGTTATTGTCTTTCTCCTGTTCTACTGAATAGGCTTCTTCCTTGGGAACACAAATCAGTCTTAATTGGGTTTCTATTCCTGGTATCCCTGTTCTTCATCTTTCCTCTAATGATTTTCACCTCTTTGTTTTGTATTTCATATCACCAACGTCCCGTACTGTTAGTTCTGCTCCTATGATCCCTGGGAGAGATGTTCATTCTACAGTTTCAGGCTGGTTCCTTCCATGCACTTATTATTTCAGTCCATTCCCTTTGTGCCCCAGACTGTTACAGTTGCTGCTTAAAAACAATTCCAAATCTCTTGCATTGCTTTTAAAGATAACAAGAACAGACCCAGAAACAAGGAGGAATGGATCAGACTGTTGGGCCTCAGAGGGAGGGTAGGGGAGGGTGGGGATATAGGGGTGAGATCAACCAAAGGACTTGTGTGCATGCATATGAGCCTAACCAGTGGTTAAGGACAACAGGGGGGTGGGGGCATGCGTGGGGAGGGGTGTGGGATGGGAATGGGGGGATGAGGACAAATATGTGATACCTTAATCAATAAAGAAATTTAAAAAAATAAAAATAAATAAAATAAAATATTGGAGAACATCAACCAGGCATCTTCTGCAGGTCTCACCAATTCTCTCTTCAGAGCTTCCCTCTTCTCTCCCCACCGCATCCCTCTTCCTGGGGCTGGGCTAGAGTGCAATGAACCCACCTTCACAGTGGCTGCTGTTTGTGTTTACGTGTATGTGAGCGAGAAGTGGACGACCCAAATGCAGGGCTTGCAAAGGAGAGAGTGGGTGGGCCGGTCTTGGCCCTCTGCGCACAGCTGGTTGGGGAATTTGTGGATCAGCAGGAGTGGTTTTTAAATAACTCATGGCAGGATTCTCACTCCAGCCATGAGTTATTTAAAAACTCTCAGTTCCCCTCTCAGTTCCTCAGGTGCTGCCTTGTGGATACAGATGATCTTGCTCGGGTTCCCCGAAAGCTTACCCTGTAACTCTAGCTCGGTGGTGGGTGGTTCTCAGGTGTGTTCCCTGGACCAGCCGCACCTGGACACTGGTTGGAAATGCAGTTTCTCCAACCCACCCCGGACCTGCTGAGTCAGAGACTCTGGGGGCGGGTCCCTGCAGCCAGCACCTACCAAACTCCCAGGGGGTTCCTCTGTTCACTCGGGTTAGCAGAAGCACATGAAGCTCTGGTACAGAAGGAGGACCCTTCTCCCAGTGCATCCACCCCCAGCCCCAGGCCTTCCTGCTCGGCTGGCTCCTCCTCGTTATGCTGGGAATCGCAGGCTCCAAAGAGATGCGCGGACGGGATGGGGCACAGAGGACAGACAGCACTGCGGCTCTGACAGGTCCATTCTCTCAGGACCCCCCTGCTTTCTCTTCCGGGCAGCCACTGCGACCAGGAATTGGGTGCAAACGGGGGAGGCGAGCCAGAGGATGCCCCTGCCTTTGTGGGGTCCTTTGTCCTGGTCTGACTCCCAGGGAGGAGCATGCCAGCCACCCCTCCTCCCCAGTCCATGGGGCCTCTCTAGGGGCAGCGTCCGCGCTTGGGGCTTCCCAGAACGCCAACCACTCCTCCCACTGGGAGTTATTTGTCTGTTTACCGGCCTCCTCCAGCGAAGATGAGCCCTGGGAGGGCGCGCCCAGCCTGACAGCCCGCCACAGAGCCGCCCCAACCTGCACGAAGGCCTGGAGGAGGCCCCGCGCAAGGGGACGTGCCACGCTCAGATTCTCTGCACTTCAAGGTGGAAGAGCAGGGTAATTGAATTGAGTTTCCTGCTGCGAGAGGAACCTCAGGGTGCCTGAGACTCCAGCCCAGACGGGAATTTTGATAAGATGAAATGCGGCCGCAGGAAGGCCAAGCTCTGAGTTCTCTGCTCTGCAGGCGCTGGCTCTGCCTGGCCTCTGCCTCCAGGCTCAGACCAGCCTCGCGCAGAGACCCGCATGGCTGGGGGCATGTCTTCCCCCATCAGATTTTAGATGAATCCAAACGCAATGCAACTTTCTCTCAAAGTGTGGGATTAATTTCATGGCAGGCTTTCTCGGGAGAGAAGGATGGGCTGCATGAGCTCGGGTACACTGCCCACCTCTATTCCCTTCTCTGTCCATCTACAAAGGACATCATCCTACTCAGAGAGGAGTGCCTGGCCATCCGTGGGCCAGAGCTCCTCAGCCAGTGGAATCGGTTGCATTTGCCACCGTAGGAACCCCTGTAGTCTGGGGCATCTGGCAGAGCCCCATCCACGTGGCTGGGCACCCTCATCCATTTATCTCGGTGCAGCATAAAAACACATTTTCTAAGAGCGTACAAGCACCAATGTGGCAAGATCACACAGGGCCTTCCGTCTACAGAATTTCCTGCCGGTGTCCTCCCCACACCACGGGCCACACAGCCTCATCTCCCTAATAACCAGCCCCCCGAACGGTGTGTCCTGCCACCAGCTTGCCAGTGGTATCTAGATGTGAGGTACGAGCAACACCAGCATAACCAGAGAGACTTCCAGCGTCCTGCCTGGCCCTACGACTTTCCCCACAGGAGGAGTTAAACAGTGAGACTGGAATGCGAGGCTGTAAGACCCTCCCTGCCACGAGCAAAAGACAGACACACTGGGACCTTGGGCAAGGTGAGCAGGAAGGGAGAGGAATGGGAGGGTGGAAACAGTTCTGAAAGCAACAGTGAGAGGCAGCTGTGATGACTCCATCTGGACTCTGGTATGTGCCCCTGACGTGGTGTGGGGACACGAGGAGACAGGGAGGAAGAGGGTACTGTGTGCCGTGGCCCTGCAAGGAGTGAGTTCAGGTTAGCACAGGGATCGGGTCATAAATGTGGCTCAGCCTCTGCAAACACCCCCCAGAATGCAGGGATGCTGCAGAAAAACGCGAAAACACACCATCACACCAAATTAAGGCTGAGCACCTACCGGCGGCCACCGCCTGGAAGAAAATTCCCACTAACCGCAGGACGTACGGCGCAGACAGTGTGGGGGGGCAGACACGCGGCTCAGAATCTGCAGCTGACATTGAAAAGCTCTGTCTCCTGGAAGATTCACCGATCTGGAGGAAAGCAAGGGGGCCCCACCTGGACCTGCCCGGCTGGCACTCGGGGTGGGTGCCCGCCCCCAGCTCAGACCTCCCGGCCAGCTGCTCCTCTTACAAAGGCTGCTGACCACAGAGCAGGCTGGAGGGGACGCAGAAAAGGCCCGTCCTGCCATTGCCCACTCCATGTGTCTTACCACATGTGGCCTCTAGCTGGCCCTGATGTGCATACTGACTGGGGCCACTTTGACTCTCAGTGGCTTCTGCCTGGTCACAGAACCCAGGCTCCACGCTACAGTATGGGAAAGACAGTGCCTTTCTAGATGAAGGCCTGTCGACGCAGAGAGCTTGCGTGGGAGCTGTGCCCAGGGAGGGTCCTCGGACTGCAGGTCTGAGAAGGGATGGCCACCAGGACTGGACTATTTGGGTGCCAAATGCCTACTTTTCAGCTAGAAGGTCTGGTAGCAGGTGGGAGGGGAGGCAGGGAGAGCGTCCTCTGTGCCAGGCACAGCCTCATCTAAACTTCACAGTGGTTACTGCGGTGAGGGGTGGAGTCCGCATGATGCCCACTTTACAGATGAGGATGTTGGAGCTCAGAGGTTGAATGATGTAGCTGAAGACCAGCAGCAAGGGAGCGAGAGGCTTGATTTAGCACAGACCATCCCTGGGTGCATGTCCTGCTCTGTCTCTGCAAGGGCCACTCGCTCCACTGCTCTAAATTGAACTCGGCTTGGAGGAGTGCGCCTCGCTCTCCCCGATGCTGTTGTTGAAACGTGCTGTCCACAGTGTCCCGGGCCAGGGAGAGAGCCACGGGCCAACCCAGACCCTGACTGTGGCTGGGATATTTCTTTCTCTGCATGTTTTTCTGGCATCTGTTCAACAAATACATATTAAGAACCTACTAAGTGCTAGGTGCTGTTCTGGGAGCTGGGAATAGAGCAGAGAATGAGACAGAACATTCTCTGTCCTCCTGGACTTACAGCTGTGGGAGACAAAGTACACAAAGAAACAAGGGAAGCGACGTCAGATGACGAGATGCATGTGCGGCGAATGGAGCCCCAAGGAGGCTGGAGGGGGCTGTGTGTTGCAGTTTTGAATGAGCACGTCAGGGAATGTCTCATCCAGAAGGTGCCTTTTGGGCAGAGACATAAAGGAGGTGAGGGTGGATGGTGTGGATTTCGGGGGGAGGGCATTCCAAGCGCAGGGAATGGCGAGTGCCAAGGTCCGGAGGCGGGCACGTACTTGCTGTTCTGGCTAAGGACAGCGAGCGAGGGCTGCGCTGGGCAGGAGCAGGGGGCACGCAGTTCTACAAGGGTCATGTCTCACCAGGAACCAGCACAGCGTTTCTCCTTTGAAGATGGGATGATCACTGCGCGGCAGTGGAAAATTGAAGGTGTGGTTTCTGAGTACAGGCCAGAGGACAGGCCCATTAGCGGCTCTCTGCTCCTGATTTCAACGGCCATCATGCTGGGAGCCTCCACTGCAATAAGAATTCACTCGTGCCCAGCCTTCCCCCCAGCCTGCTCTGTGCCCGGGCCTGTGGACCTGCAAGGACTCCAGAGAGCAGTCACCTCTGCCCTCCTCAAGTGGGTGTTGTGGGGGCTGAACAACAGCCCCAAAGATGTCCATGTTCTAATGCTGGGAACTGGTACATCTGTTCCCTTGCGGGGCAAAGGGGCTTGGCAGATGTGACTAAATGAAGGACCTTGAGACGGGGGGAAGAGGGGAGATTACCCTGATTGTTGGGTGGGCCCTAAATGTAAGCGTAGATCCTTACAAGAGGGAGCCAGGCAAAGCGATGAAGGAAGCAGGGACTGGAGCAGTGGGCCTGCAGCTGGAGGAAGCGGCCCAGGCCACGGAATACAGGCAGTGTTCAGAGGCCGGAAAAGACGAAGAGACAGATTCTCCCCTCAGAGCTTCCAGAACACAGCGCTGCGGACACCTTGATTTTAGCCACTGAAGCTGGTTTCAGACTTCTGATCTTCAAACCTTTTTTTTTTTTTTGGGGGGGGGGAGGGGGAGGGAGAGGTGGTACAATTGTGCTGTTTTAAGCCACAAAGTCTGTGGTAATTTCCTATGGCAGCAATAACAATGTAACAAAGGTTTATGTTTGGCTTTTGTTGACATAGTAAAGGCGTTTTTGCCAAGTCTGGGAAGAACTCATCTCAGCTTTGAGAGTCTGGGCACAGGGTACACTGTGGTTTGCCGGGCAAGGGGGGCTCTTACTGGACTGTGTGGTTTTGGGGCAGAGGGTAAATTCTGAACATGCCCCTAAAGTGCTGGTTCCTGTGAGATCTGAGCAGATTTAAGATCCTCACTCATTCTACCCCTGGGCGATGTTTGCAGTCTGTGATGTCTGAGGATGCAGAAATGGGATAAAAGGAAACAAGCAGGAAGGCACAGGAAAAATATTCATGTTCTCACAGCAGTTGTTGAGAATAAAAAACATAAAAGTCCCCCTTGGCCTGACTGGTGTGGCTCAGTGGTTGAGCATCAACTCATGAACCAAGAGGTCACCCATTCAAAGAATGGGTTTCAGGTTTGATCCCCAATAGGGGGCGTGTAAGAGGCAGCCAATTGGTATTTCTCTCTCCCTTCTCCCTTCCTCTCTCTCTAAAAAAAATCAATAAAAACATATATTTTTAAAAAATTCCCCTTTGCACATCTAAAAGGAGGTGCTGACAGCCCCAAGCGGCTCATGTTGATAATGTGAAGCAGCATATTAAGGCAAGCATGTATGACGGGTCTGACTGACGGTGAAAGTGGAATGAAGAAGGAAGCCAGGGTGTGTGTGTGTGTGTGTGTGTGTGTGTGTGTGTGTGGTGAGTGTTGTGTGTGTCTAAGTTCTTAGTAGGGATAAATTGAGCAAAGGTCCATGACCTCGGTTTCTGTTCAGATACTGTCACCTAGTTGCTGTGTGACCCAGTGAAAGCTAATAAACGTCTCTGTTCCTAAGTTTTCCCCCATGAGAAACAGAGATGACGCTGTTTACATCACTGGGTTGTGCTCTGGATAAAGCACTTTTTATTCTAAAATGCACAGTTCTTGGGACTTTAGACATTTTGCTCTCCTGACCCTTTGTTTCGCAGTGGTCCACACATGATAAGTGGAACACAACTCATTCAGTTACTTATCACAGAGTTAAGTGACGGATGCCTGATCCCAAGTGGAGAGTTCTCTCCCCACACCTTCCTTGGCGACTGCAGCAGTTCCAGAAAATGAGATTCCTCAGCTGAGTTCTCTGCATCCCCATGCACACACATGCAGAAAGGGGCTCAGAGTATTCGAGCAGGTGGTTGGTGGGAATGTCCTGTGTATCATCTAGGACTGGCTCTGCCACTAACTAGCCGAGTGCCCTTAGGCAGGTCCCTTAATAGCTCATTATCTGTTTCCTCATCCCATCAATAGATACTAGTAATAATAATGGTAAGAATGAGATAATAATAGAAAGAACACTTGCCTTATTGACCTCATAGAGATTTTGTGAGTATCAGATAAAATAGGAAGTGTTAAATCTTTTTTTTTAAGATAGACTCTACTTAATATATTTTATTGATTTTTTACAGAGAGGAAGGGAGAGGGACAGAGAGTTAGAAACATCGATGAGAGAGAAACATCGATCAGCTGCCTCTTGCACACCCCCCAGTGGGGATGTGCCCGCAACCAAGGTACATGCCCTTGACTGGAATCGAACCTGGGACCCTTCAGTCTGCAGGCTGACGCTCTATCCACTGAGCCAAACCGGTCAGGGCGGAAGGGTTAAATCTTCTTATAAAAATGCAAGCTAATGCCAATAGAAGACATAATTTTGATAGGCCTACTCATGATACCCAATTTGTCTCTGCAGATAAGCTCATAGGAGCTATCTCTGCTGCAGGCTGGAGACTGAAGTTGGCCGACACATGCTTCTGTCTGAGAACAGTGAGATTTAAGATCCTCATGGCTAGGGCACACCTGCTCTTTCCTCATTTAAAGAATGTCACTTAGGCTTTCAGGATTCTCTTGACAGCTTCCATCTGGCGTCCCTCGAAGCAATAGGAGGCGATGTCATTGCATTGCTTGTCTCACTCTGGAGTGTTCGTTTTACCACGCCCACGACCTCAGACGAGTAAGTCTTAGTGACTCTCTTCAGATAGAGAGGAATGTCATTTCTGAAGGAGTGGGAGAGGAGGGAAAAGCGCAAAACAGCAGCAAACTGCAACTTTAGATAAGGAGATGGAGACCTGCTTGGGCCAAATAAATGAATGAAATTTGGGTTGGCCTTGATTCTGCCTGCAAGGATTGTGACCTTTCTAGATATGGGTACTTGTTCTGAGACAAGGTCCCAGAAGCCAAGGTGACCTACTGGAATCCCTTTGATGACTTTCTAGTGTGTTTTCATCATAGAGTCCAAACTCTTCAACACAGATTTTCAAGTTTTTCCATCACCAAGCCTTGCCACCTGTCCTGCCTCATTCCACCCCCTACACGCGACTCCTCCATGTGTGGACCATCCTGACCTCCTCAAAAGCTGCTGTATGCATCAGGTTTTCCTTCATCTTGGGGCTGTTGCCTATTCCTTCTGTCTACAACACTTTTCTCTGACCCACGTCCTCCTCCAAATTCCTCCTTCAGGCTTCAACTTCTCTGACATTCCTCTGGTGAGCCTCTTGAGTTCCCCAAGGTTGAATGCACTTCCCTTCACACATGAGCCATGGAATCCACACATTACTTTGTCACAGCTCTACAACAGTGTATGACAATTGCCTGCTGACATTTATGTTTTGTACATTAGACCATAAGATCCTTGAGGATAGAGATGTGTCCTGTTGGAAGTTTTAACTCCACAGTACCTAACAAAAGTTAGTCCTAGATCAGTATTTGTTGAATAAAGTATGAGTGCACATAGCCATGAGAAATGGGCAAATGCACTGAGATAAACCCCCATGCCCAAAGAGAAGCACGTGGCAAAAGGAAATATGCAACCATATGGGCCATGGCTACATATGAGTGTGAAAGCAAGAAGAGGAATTGAATATATCCTAGTGACAACTGTGAGACTTAAAGAATAGAAAATATGGAATGTAAAATGGTTAAAAAATAAAAGAAAAGGTAACCCAATAGAAGACAAAGAATTAGAAGAACAAAAATCAAATGGGTCAGAATGGAGAGTGGAAAAGAAATGAGTATATAGAAGTGATAGGAAAGAGTGGTAATGTAGGGCAGTGTGTCCCTTTGATGCTATAGGAATATTAACATTGATGTTAAAAAATAAGAAAACTAGCTTGGCTGGTGTTGCTCAGTGGCTGAACGTCAACCTATGAACCAGGAGGTCACGGTTTGATTCCTGGTCAGGGCACATGCCCAGGTTGCATGCTCAATCCCCAGTAGGGGGCATGCTGGAGGTAGCTGACTGATGACTCTCTCTCATCATTGATGTTTCTATCTCTCTCTCCTTTTCTCTTCCTCTGTTTGAAATCAATAAAAACTTTTTTTTAAGAAAACTAAGATACTTTGTTCTAGAAGTGAAATTAAGGTTGTTATTTTTTCAGAATCCCAAATTAGTTACAATATACTTGACCCAATTTTGGTTCCCAGAGGAAACCACACACAATTCAGAGACCGCCTTCTTTCTCCAGGAACCCAGACAGGAGTCCAAGGTTAGGCCCAGGACCCTCTGTTCATGAACCAGATCACAGATGTAAACTGTGTTAAGCCATATGCCCTTTGTCTTAGTAACTGGAACCCAAATATGGTGTGTGGGAATGTGGTACAGACCTCTTTTAGTAACTGGATCACAAACATGGCACTTGGATACACCCCTGGCCTTCTGTTTTAGTAACAGGCTACAAATACAACATGTGGTTGAACTGTCTGGTCATCTGTTTAGTAACCAGATCACTCATATGGCACTTGGGTAAATCACACTTGCTCCCGTTTCCTCACCAAACCGCGAAGGCGGCACGTGGTCAGCAATTACAACTCTCTGTTTTAGTAACCAGATCACAAGCACGGCACATGATTAAGCGGCAGAAATTTCCAATTTAGGAACCAGACAACAAATTCAGACTGTGGCTAAGCTGGAGCCTCACCCTCTTAATAAGCAGATCACACGTATGGCAGGTGGCATTGCCTCTCAGCTCACTGATTGAGCACACCGCTAAACTGTGCAGTGCTGAGTTCTTACATTTCAATTATACATCCCAGCCTCAGCTTTTTAAATGTTATTTGTTGCCTGTGAAATTTTATTAGCTAAAGAAAAACAAACATTTTACAAAAACAAGATAGGCGAGGCCATAAAATCCCCAGCTCCGTATAAGCACCTAAAAAGGCAGGCTGCAGTCATGTGGAGGAAGTTAGGGAGTCAAGGTGAAGGATTCTGGAAGAAACACACCAACCCCACCAGGTCTGGCAATGCGAGGGCACCAGAGCAGCAATGGGACACCCCAAGGAGAGTCCACTTGAAGTGCTTTTGTCGCTGTGGATCATCACATTGAATGAGACCTGGTGTTATAATTTGAAATGTTGCAAAGGAAATATTTGCTTCCTACACTTCTACAGTGACTGGAGTGTGTTCCTGCCCCATGGGTGTTGGACTTGCTTTGGGCAATGAGATGCTAATGAGTGTGGCTTGAGCAGAGGTAGTTGGGCATGCCCTCTTGGACCAAAGACATCTCAATAAGAACAACTTCCCCCCAGTTTTTGCTGCTTGGGTCCCACAGGAACATACATGGGGCAGACCTGCACCCAACTGGCAGAGCCTCCCAGCTGAGCCAGACTCAGCTGGCTGCCAGATCTATGCACATCTGTATAAATGCTTCCTGTAACAGGGCACTGAGCTCTGGGGTGATCTGCTGCACAGCACCAGTGTGCAACACTGATTGATTGATATGACTGGAATTTCTAAGAGCAAGAGTAACCACCTGATGGGAGAAGGAAGCAGCAGGAAGAAAAAGGCCACATAGCTGGGCGTGGCTCTGACAGGAGGTTAGGTCCAACAGAAAACAAGAGAAGAAAAGCTGACCCCCAGCTCACTGCCTCTGCCTTCATGGATAGGCAGCTCTGCAGAGATAAACTTCTGCTAACAGACCTGCCCATGTTCCTGGCTCTCTCCAACTGAAGGCACGTTGCCAGCTCACTGAGACTTTTACTGGTTTATGGAAAATTCTATCCCATTTTTTATCTTTCTTTATGCAAAAGACGATGTACTGGAGGAAATGAACAAACAAACAAAGTTTGCAACCTGGGGAAAGGATTTGAGACATAAAAACTGCAGAACTGCAGAACCAAGCACTTTGGAGATTGAAGACAATATAATTTTGAAAAATATGTATAGGAAATAAAAGTTAACTTTTCATAGCAATTGCATTGTGTTCCCTATCTTCTCTCTCTCTCTCTCTCTCTCTCTCTCTCTCTCTCTCTCTCTCTCTCACACACACACACACACACACACACACACACACACACATCTGTTGATGAGAAGAAAACTAGCTAATATATAAGAAGTAATGTTTTAAACATCTAATCATGCTACAGGAGAAGTGACAACAGGAGCAGTAAAGGACATTTATAGCAGAGAAGGGACTCAGTGATTCAGGTGACAAAACAAGTAGCATTAGCTTTGCCACGCAGAAGGAAAGATCGCGGGATGAAAAACATATGGGAAGAGGTGATAAATATGAAGAATATAGAACAGAGATATATGGAAAGTCATTATTTCTGAAGGAGAGCCAAAAAGCAGATCAAAAGAAATAATAAAACTTTCTGAAAATGTATTTCTCCAGATCTTTAAGGCTTATTGTCAACATAATTTGAAAGATGTCAACACTTGGACATATCTTGATGATGTGTTTGAAATGCAAGAATAAAGAAAAAAATTCTCCCAACATCTTGGTATAAAGAGGAGGTTAACCACAGGATAAGAGATCTAGGCCTTCTTGGGAAAGTCCTGTTCAACTCCAATCTACAGTGGAGAGATATCACTGAGTTTTTAAAATATATATATTTTATTGATTTTTTTTATAGAGAGGAAGGGAGAGGGATAGAGAGTTAGAAACATCGATAAGAGAGAAACATCTATCAGTTGCCTCCTGCACAGCCCCTATTGGGGATGTGCCTGCAACCAAGGTACATGCTCTTGACAAAAATTGAATCTGGGACCCTTCAGTCCACAGGCTGACGCTCTAGCCACTGAGCCAAACCGGTTAGGGCTCACTGTGTTTTTAGGGGTAAGGGCTTTTACTGAAAAACTTGACACCTGGCAGGGTTATGATTCATTCATTTGCAAAGACAACAGAACATCAACCAGCTATGCAAGAGCTCAGAAAGCATAAAATCTGCCACCCTCCCTAAATATATTATTTAAAAGGCACACCAGCCCACTGAGAGATGAGTCAAGAAAAGGAGTTCAGGAATGGAGAACACGTGGCATAAAGGACTGTATCTGAGAACTGAAAGCATGCCAGTCTAGAGCTTAAGATCCATGTTGTGCACATGATTATTAGACAAAATGCAACTAAGGTGGCTCCTTCTTCAAAGGGAAGACATAATATGAAAAACCAGTAATTTAACCATAACAAGTTGGATCTATATCCCATACTGCAAAAACCAAGATCAAAAAGTAGGAACAGGAGGAAAAAGGAGGAGGAAAAAGTACTAATTTCTTTATTTAAATGGTGGCAAAGTTCGTATTTAATTGCACTGGTTACTAGATGAATGCTAAATGATAGTTGTGGTAATAGACACATTTATCCCGTTTGATTTTAATGGAAATGCCTTTAGAGACTGTAATTGTATTGTCTTTTCCAAGTTTTGTTCTGTAGAAAATAGTTTCAGGAAGTGAAGTGCTCTTCACGAAAACCAAAAAATGAAATAAAAAACGTTCGTCGTAAATATGAATGAAAAAAATATGGCTTATGATCCCCTGCTCCCCGGAGATGAAAAATATTATTAGTAAAAATGTTTCCGAGAGGTCTTGGAGTTAACGAGATCAGTTTAACATTTTAAGGCAGGTGTTTGGCAATAATTAATCAGGGAAACCTTTTCTTGGGTCATATTGTAGCAAACAGTGAGGTTGTCCTCTAACACCCCAGGTGGACATATGACCACTTTTGGCCAGAGAGAGATACTACGGTGCCTGCTGAGGTCCTTGCGAAGCATTTTGTCTTTCTTAAGAGAGAGAGAGACAGCCCCTCCTGAAGCTCTGGGTGTTGTCATGTCTGGAGATGTGATGCCTGGAATAGCTACAGTCATCTTGTTACTGGCAGGACAGTGACACTGTCCAGGTTATCGCCGTTTGTCTATGCTCTGCATTTGGAAAACCTCAAAAGCTGGGAACAACTGGATGATCTGAGGGCTCATTCACTCGCAAGTCTGGCTGCAGGGCTAGGAGGATCGAGAGCAAGATTGTCAGTGATAGAGCCTACCAGTGGCCTCTTCACGTGGCTGCTTCCCCACAGTATGGCGGCCTCAGGGTCGGCGGATTTCTTCCACTACAATATGATCCAGCATGCAAGGCAGATGCCACATGGCTTTTTCTGAGCTAGCCCCAGAGGGCACCCCACACCACCTCTGCTGCCTTCTATTGGTTAAAACAAGTCACTAGCCCACCCAGATTCAGGGGTGGGAAGGTGGACCCACCAGTCTATGGGCGGGTTGGCAGGGTCATACCACAGGATACCCTGTAGTGCTGTGGCCACATCTGGAGAATATAATTGGCACAGATGTGAACACTAAGGAGGAAGAGGGGAAAAGCCACTGACTCAACCAACCCTGAAGCTCCTCCCACTCAGCAGCACTTCTATTTTCTGAGATATTTTCTTACTCTTTAAGTCAGTTCCAGTTGGTGTTATTGCTACTTGCAGCAACAACAATCTAACAGAAACAAACAGTTATTAGTATACTACGGAGCCAAGTGTGTACTGGTAAAGAAGGCAGACATTCAAGTAGGAGAGACCTGTGGTTTGATCCCTGGGTCTTCTTGGGCATTTACTGAACCTCTCAGGGCTAAGCCTCAGCATCCTCATCTGTAAAATGGGAATAGTAACACTAATAGTTACTGTGAGGATGAAATGAACCAGCATTTATAAAGTGTTTACTATCATGCCTGACACAGAGCAAACAATTAAATTATGGCCGTTACCAGCACAGTTTAACCATGAAATAGATGAAGCATTTATTTATATAATGGGGGAAACCACATTTAGGATATATCCTCTTTGTATTTTACTATGGTGCATCCATGCATGTGTGTGTGTGTGTGTGTGTGTGTGTGTGTGTGTGTGTGTTAGGTATTTATGTTATTTTTAAATTGATTTCAGAGAGGAAGGGAGATGGAGAGAGGGAAAGAAACAGCATCAATGACAGAGCATCATTGATCGGCTTCCTCCTGCACACCCCACACTGGGGAATCGAGCCCATAACCGGGCATGTGCCCTGACTGGGAATTGAACTGTGACCTCTGGTTCATAGGTTGATGCTCAACCACTGAGCCATGCCATCTGGGCTGTTTTTGTTATTTTTTTTTTTTGGTATTTTAAGGTATTTATTGAAGTAACCTTCCCTCCCCCTCTGAAAGAATGTCCTTTTAAAATAAAAAATCAGGGAAGCATCTGTCACAAAGTAATAGTTGAAAGATCTTCAATATTTTAGTGCAGAAATTTTGCAAAAAGCTGAATTCCATACAAATGGAGTTACAACACACAGGGGCTGTTTTGGAAAGATACAGGAGTGGGGCAAGGATGCATAGAATTCTAGGAGAGGAAGTGAAGGATCAGACCTTGGCAAGGTGTCCCTCCAGCCCTGCCCACCCTTGGGACACCAAGACCCTCAACTTTTTCTGCTTCTCTGTGCACAAGGTGGTAAGGGACCTGCATGACCATTCAGTTCCTCACAATGAAGACTGAATGGGATGGCTGAGGGCCAGTTCCAACAAGACGGACAACCTGGTCAAAGGCCCTAGGCTCTGTCTGCGGCAGGAGAGAGAGGCACATAGCTCATCCCTCGCTTAGAGAGACTGGGGGTAGATTGGGTGTATCGAATCACACATCTGTTCGGAAGGGCAGGACTCACTGAGAGTGACATTTGGAGAATCACATCTTGAGCATGGGAACTTGGATGAGTCAAGAAAGAAATGCCAAGATGCCTCACTGGGGCTGCTTGTGCTGCCTCCCACCCACCCACCTCCCAGGGAGCACATAAGGCTGGGCCCTGCGCTGTCCTACAAGCCAACTTCGATCCGCAGGGTGTCCCTTCCAGATTTCTCTGATGTTGACAGCTGCCATTCTGTGTGGGTTCCCAGAGACTCACAATCCATCCTCAGGGGGCTCGACACTCGTTGCAGAACATCCAGGGGTGAGTCAGAGCGCTGGGTATTTTGCCCCTGTGGCTTAGCTGATTTCTTCCCTGGGTGTGGGCAGCATGGTTGGTGGCACAGGAGCAAGACACCTGAGTTTACAGTCAATTCTAAATTAAGAAAACCTCAGTGCCACCTGGAATCCAGCCAGCAGAATGCACCGGTACATTAGCTTCTCTGCTTCCACTGCAGCCTTCGCGATGCCTGCAAGCTGTGCTTGCTGTAGAGCCTCCATAACAGGCTAACACGCTTAGTGAGGTAGCAATACATAACAGGGCCTCCTGGAGCTTTCCTGGCCTTCAACCCCGCAACTAGGAGTACTTCTGTAAGTAATTATCCCCCAAAGCCTACAGGTCCTTCCTTGCACCCCCAACATTGCCACCTTTGATGTACCTCCTTGGAAGTACATTTCGGTAGTAACATATCTGCACTAGAATGTAATACGGTACTGCACTTTATCCTAACTACGATCTATGGAGATTTTATCTGCTTTGCAATATTTCTTAGAAAATCAGCAAAGGACCATCAATTCTACATACCCAGAATTATAGGGTGATGAGAGGTTGTTTTTAATTTGTTGTTTGCTAGGCATTGACTACTAATAATAAAGATGTGGGATGGCACTGAATGTCCCCAAAGTAAGAAATGTGGGTAAAAAACATCATGTGCAGTAATCAGATCCACCATGATTTCCACATCTTATTCTTATTCTCCTGTACCCTTGATTAGCAAGGAGACAGCCGCCTTCCCCTCTTTAGAATTACTTTTCTATGGTTCCTGAAGGTCTAGCACAAGTGGGGCAGCTCCCAGATGCACTGACCATGGTCCTGACTCACAAATATGGAAAGCGGCAGCCAGTCATGCCAATGCACCAATCATGAGTAAGAGTCAACACATTTAAAATGCATTTAAAATGCATTTTAGAAATATAGATTGCTTCATTTTTGGTCTTTCACAGTTTGAACTATATTGGGCTCTCCAAGTCCTAGAATGTTGGCCTACGCCAGTAAGGATGCTGCAGTAGCCCATTGTCCCCATAGCTTTTCCAGTGGCAGCAGAGACCTGGAGTATTGAGAGGCCAGAGGTGAGGACAACCTAGTGCTGGACCAACAGGAATGCAGAGCAGAAACTGCTTGTTGCCTAACCAAGATTTGCTCTCCCTTTGTCTACATCATTGGGGTGGCTAGGTTCCCAGCCTCACTTACAGGCATATGCAAAAGTAGTGGGTAGCGTCTGGGGAAAGCGCCTGAATAGGAGGTTACTCAGTTTATGTATGGGCCATCTTTTTTTCTCCCTCCTTCCTCTTTTCTGCCTAACCCCAAAGGCTGGAGCTACAGCAGTCATCTTAAGACAAGGCAGGAAAGAGCAATCAAATTGCAGAGACCTCAGCCCTGATAATCTGGAACTGCTGAACCAACAGCAAAACTGGCCCCTTCGATCACCTCCTTACGTGAGGAAAATGGATTCTTATGCGTTTATGTCTCTGTAGTCAGTCTTCTTTAGAGGCACTCAAATGCAATTTCCATCTTGTACACAATCTGTCTTCCACAAGAGGACAAGAAATAGAGTCGGCTGAGTCCTTCCCTGGTTGCTATTTATGTGAGCAGGATCGGGCTTTCTGGTATCACAGCCATGATCTGGGCATAAATCATAACCCTCTCAATCCCTATCTTTGAGGTTTTTTTGGTTTTGCTTTGTTTTGTCAATGAGTGGTGATGACAAGAAAAACTTGGGGGAACAGGAAGGAAAATCTCAAGCTGAGTGTGAACAGGTTCTTCTGGGTAGGCCAAGAACTCTCTCACTGTTGGAGGTCACTAGGGACCTGTAAATCCAGAGTCCTTATTAACTGACTCCTATAAAGATTCAGAGAGAACTGGGGAGGGTGATAATCAATGTTCGCAAAAATCTGACGACAGGTCTGGTCATGGGGAGGCTCTAACCAAGTTACCCATCTATATAAAGCCCTGGTCTCAAGTGACCGGGCCATCTCAAACACTTTTCCAGCTCTTCTTTGATCCAGTAGTAAGACATAAATGAGATAAACTTCTGGTTCCATCACTTACTATTTGGAGAACAATTATCCCATTTAACAGCACAGTGTTGTTACCAGAACTGCTATGGTATTATTAAGTGGTTAAGAGTGTAGACTGGATTTAGATTTTAGCTCTACTCTGACTCATCCTGTGACTGAGGGCAAGTTACTTAAGCTCCTATTTCTCAGTGTTCCCAGCTGTAAAAATGGGGATAACAAAAATGCTGTTAGACTGTTTTGAGGATTAATTAAGCACTGCCTGGTGCAATATGTAATAAGTGATACAGTTAGTCCTCCCTACTTAATGTTGTCACTAGATGACTTTAAGCAAAATGACGTATAACCAAACACATTTCACCACAGGTAAATTAATATAAATAAGAGTTAAATAGCTGAGGCCGGTTTGGCTCAGTGGATAGAGTGTCGGCTTGCGGACTCAAGGGTCCCAGGTTCGATTCTGGTCAAGGGCATGTGCCTTGGTTGCGGGCACATCCCCAGTTTGGGGTGTGCAAGAGGCAGCTGATCGATGTTTCTCTCTCATCGATGTTTCTAACTCTCTATCCCTCTCTCTTCCTCTCTGTAAAAAATCAATAAAATATATATTTTTTAAAAAAGAGTTAAATACAGAGTGCTGTATTTCTACAGCATCTCCATGTTATAACAAAACAAGGTTATTAGAGGAACTGCTGTATAAAGTACTACAGTATTTTTATTTATGAAAGAGAGCTAAGCTAAGCTTCTCATGGTGAAGCTCATTTGTAAAATGGGGCTAAATGCAGCTAATTACCCTCACCTCCTGGGCTGCTTTGACGTGAGGTATGTCACATGCCTGGCACAGTGCCTTACACCAGCAGGCCCCAATAAATGTTCATCTCGTCCCTCAGCCTCCCCTTCTCCTGGGCATAGACTGAAGGCTGAGCACCAGATGGCCGGCTGGCTTGACATGGCGAGCTTGACTTTCAGGGTTAATATGTAAGGGAGAGGAAGAGGGTAAGGGCAGCAGACAAGGCGCTAAAATGCAGGTTCCTCGGGAACAGGTCTCAGCAGCTTTGTATCCGATGGCGGCACTGGGCATCCCGGCATTTGTAGAGACAAGCCCTGAACGTGGGGAAGGTGTCACATTTGCACAAGGAGCACATGGTCATGTGCCTTTTCTTCCTTTGAACGACGGGCTACAAAAAGAGGACTGATTTTCCTGCGATGCAAATGCTGTATTTCGAAGCCTCACACTGGGGCTGGATTCCTTCAGTGATGGGACCTACTTCCTTCCTGTCAGATGTCACTGCCATCACGACAGCTGAGATTTGCTCTTCCCACAGAAATGGTTTCAAGCAAGGCCCAATTTCTTCAGATTCAGCCTTACCTAATGACTCAGACATGTGTTTCTGCAAGATGTAGCTCAGGTTCTAAGTTTGCGCCCCGCTCACCCTGGAAAAGCTGGCTTGTGGGTAGCCAGCTTCTTGAGTGTGAATTTGATGCCAAGCATTAGAATATCCATAAGCACATAGATAACAAGTGGGGAAATAATTTAGTCATTTAAATTGGAACAAATTCCCAAAATATCTTCTTTTTATCACTTTGATGAATCAGACTCCAGAGTTCTTAGGATATATATCAAAATAGCTAATTAAAGTTTTTAAGATGATGGAAAAGGGATGACTATTAAATGGGCTGGAGTGACACAGGGAACTACAACACTAGACTGGAAGGGTAGAAGGCAAGAGGAGGAAGGAAGCTTGAGAAATGGACTCATTGCCCCTAAATATGTCTGAGATAGGGAAGAAATAGCATCATATAATGAATTCTGCCTTAACCTAAGGATCTATGACTTATTGGAAACATTACACATTACAAACAGGAGACAACATACTCCCCCATCTAAGTTCTATAAGGTGTCTTATTAGTTCAGCTTCACATAACTTCTGTCTCCTGAAAAAATAAGCTGAATCCAAAAATCAATGTCAATACTGGACATTTATACTGACACAATCCATTGCTCTTTCCAATTGGGCATGACTTTTCAGAAGGAACAGGATGAGGAAGAGGCCTGGGCAGGGTAACCTTCACACTTGCATTTTTGTTTAGGTGTGGTTGGGCCCTGTGTGTTTAAATAGCCCATCCCATCTCCACTTTTAGTGTCCAATGTAAACAAGCTCTTGATATCTTGGCATTGTCCATGCCCAAGTCCTGGTTTTGACCTTGCCCTCTGCTGACTAACCTTCTTACAAGGCTCCTGACTTCCTGATTTATGATCTTCTGATTTTAGCACTTTTTCCCAATCCCAACCCCTAACCAATAGGTTCCTCAGCATCACTGGAGAACTTGTTAGAAATGCACATCCTCAGGCTCCATCTAGAGACTCTGGGGGTGGGAACCAGCACCCAGAATCTGGGTGACACAGTACCTCTGTTGCTGCCCTAGGATTTCCTTCTAGGTTAAGATTGGCACTCCTCTCCTATTTCTTTCTGCCTGCCAGCTGCTTCTGACCACTCCTACTAACAGCACCACACATGGGGAAGGCTAGCTCTTGAGCACTGACCGGGGCACTTAGGACATACCCACAGAGTCATCTACGAGGGGAGATGCACTTCTAATTTGGTATCCTATATAATAAAAGCCTAATATGCAAATCGACCAAATGGCAGAATGACCAGTGGAACCACCGATTGCTATAACGCAGACTGACCACCAGGGGGCAGATGCTCAACGCAGGAGCTGCCCCCAGCCCACAGGCCCCAGGCCAGCCAAGGTGGGTGCCAGCAGGGGGCCCCCAACTGCCCTGCTGTTCACCTCGCAGAGGGAGGTGACTGTCGGCAGCAGCTGGTTGACTGGGGGTTGGGGCCTGCCAGCGAGGGGGCCGGCGCTGGCCCCAGATCACCCCCCCCCCAGAGTGGGTGGCGCCAGGCCGGTCAAGCCTGGTGCCAGCGGGCTTCCCCCCTATAGCCCCACCAGTCACCTGACAAATTGGCCCTGATCGCCGGCCAGGCCTAGGAACCCTACCCATGCACAAATTTTGTGCATCAGGCCTCTAGTATATTTATATCAAGGGCAGGGAAATTGAAACCCCCTCAAATGGTACAATTTTTGCAGTTCTGATCCTTTTATTTTACTAAGATTAGATGACCCATGGGAGATACCAGGCGGAGGTAATGACTAGAAAAAGGCCCTGCCCTTGGTTATCAAAGTAACAATACTAACCCTTCTGAGAGGACAGGGCTTTCAGTTGTCTCCTGAGCAGGAAAGCCACCAATCATGTTCTTTGGGAAGCTGTATTAGTGAGGGTTCTCCAGAGAAGCAGAACCAATAGGAGATGATGGAGGCTGGCAAGACTCAAGACCTGCAGGGGGATTTGGCAAACTGGTGACCCAGACCAATTTTCCAAAGAGGTTGTACCACTCTACATTGCTGCCAGTAATGCATGAGAATCCTGTTTTTTCCACATCCTTGCCATCACTTGGTAATGTTGGTCTTTTCCATTTTAGGCTTTTTGTTGTGGGCAAGAAGTGATGAACTCATGGCTGATTTAATCTGTAATTTCTCTGAGACAAACTATGTTGTAAATTTTTACATTTATTGTGTTTATTGGCCATTTGTTTATTTTCTTTGGTGAAGTGGCCAAATACTATATACATTCTTTATTAGGTTGTTTGCCTTTTTATTTGTAGGAGAGACAGAGAGAAAAGTTAAGTCTTTTCTCAGCTACACGTATTGAAAATATTTTTTCCCAATCCATGACTTGACTTTTCATATCCTAGTGGTTCTTGTTAAAGAGCAAAATTTTAAATTTTGATGAAATTCAATGTGTCGATTTTTCATGGTTAATGATTTCTGTGTCCTGCCTAGAAAACTTTTGCCTGTATCCAGGCTGTGAAGATACTCTCCTATATTCCTTTAGACTCTGTAGTTCTGGTCTTTTGGGTGTATGAATCACCATAAATTGATTTGCGTGTGTGTATAGAGTATGAGGTAGGTGGCCAAGCAGATGGTAGAATTTTAACCTAAATTGGATTCTAGATTTTTGCTTAAAAAAAATCGTCACAAAACCTGGGCTAGAAGATAACACCCCAAACTCACAACAGTGGTTTCCTTTGAAAAGGCATGGAAGGTAGAGGTTGATAAGGCACAGAAAAGGTATATCAACCAGTCAATAATGTAATTTATTTTAAGAGAAAAGAAAAGGTCTGAAGCAATTATAGGAAGTTGGTGATGTTTGTTATTTTTGCATAGTGGCTACTTTGGTGTTTGTTGCAAAGGCCCTGTCATTTTTAAGATTTAAAAAATATTTTCATAATTAAAAAGTAAAAGAGTACACCATGATACAGCAATAAAAAAGTTCCTTTGAACAGTGAAGGTTGGCAGTTCCATGCTAGACAATGCCATTAAATGCAATAGAAATTGCCAAGTCTCTTTCAAAATATCACAGACATTTTCAAACTTGGAGAAACTCTGTGGCTGATTCACTCGCTGTGAATGTCTATCACTCAGAGAGCAATATCTGTCATAAGCTCCAAGCTTATTTTTCAAGAGACACTAATGTGAAGCTAAACATAATTCAATTAAGAAAAGAAAAGAAGCCATGGCTTCTCCTAAACAGCAATATCACAAGGCCCCAGAATGCTTTGAAATATCTCAACATTATACTCTGATTCAAAACAATGCCAAATCCGTCATGATGAAGAGTACGGACTATAAAGAGCTGTGTGTTGTTCTGAGGTTCTGCATGAAGAACGGCCGCCGGCCAGAAGTGATGTAGTACATTCTTCATGCCAAATGTGAATGCCGTTTAAACTCAGAGTTTGTGCTAATGAAGAAAAAAGTGTTATGTAACTGCATGCACCAATGCATGTCAGGGTCAGTGAAAAGTCAATATGGGCTCCAATGTCGTGCTGCACGTGTGGTCTCTGCAGACCACCTGAGTGCTCACAGATGAGGAGATTTAGTATATCATAAGGTATACATCTCCTACTGGTCTGGTTCTCTGGAGAATCCTAAACTTCCTTCCTGCCTTGGGAGAATCCTCTGTCTTATGAGCCATGGGCAGTATCACCCACTTCACCTGAAGAGACCCAAAGACCATGCATGACACCAGCATCCCATGCAACTGGGACCAGGGCATGTGACTCAGCGATGGCCCATCCGATGTACCACCCAGACATTTAGCATGGAGCTAGGGCTGCAGAGAAGATGCTCTGGAGGTTCCACCTGGCTTTAGAGAGCAATGTTGTGGCACCTAGTGGCACGCTGAGTCCAGGGGTGCCATCAGAGCCTCACTGGAGCAGTTCTGTGAGGGGATCTGCCTCTGGTGGTAGCTGCAGAGTCTTACTTATTTCCGGTGCCTTCCTCAAGCCTGGCCCACCAGCCTTCCTATCAATTCCATGAGCTACCCAGAATCTTTACAATAAACTGATTATTTAAATCGGCTTAAATTAAATTAGCCTGAGTTGATTTCTGTGGCTGGCATTCAGCATCCCAATTAACATGTGTATTTAATGCAGTACTTATTGATTATTGTTTTATTTTGTTTTTATTTCTCTGCCAGCTCTTTTCAAATTGATGGTATTTTTATTTTATTTTTGTATGTTTTTATTGATTTCAGACAGAGGAAGAGAGAGGGAGAGAGAGATAGAAACATCGTTGATGAGAATCATTGATCAGCTGCCTTGAGCACACAATCCAGGCTTGTGCCCTGACTGGGAATTGAACCGTGACCTCCTGGTTCATAGGTCAACGCTCAACCACTGAGTCATGCAGGGTGGGCCACATTGATGGCATTTTTAGAATCAAAGATAGTATGAATTGGAAAAAAAATAGTCTTATATATGAACATACAC
Organism: Cnephaeus nilssonii; assembly: GCF_951640355.1. Classification (NCBI taxonomy): domain Eukaryota; kingdom Metazoa; phylum Chordata; class Mammalia; order Chiroptera; family Vespertilionidae; genus Cnephaeus; species Cnephaeus nilssonii. Next base: position 29,304,079 of record NC_137073.1, on the reverse strand, counting down.
CCATCTGTATGTGGAAGTAAAAAAAATCTGGACAAAATGGACCAGACTATTTACTCTGTTTTAGTTTCCACATTTCCATATTTTGATATTTGTCTACCCCAAAAATATACATCAATGTCTAAGTAAAAATTATAAAAATATTCTTACTTTTGGACAGGATAATGGGGTGTGTGTGTGTGTGTGTGTGTGTGTGTGTGTGTGTGTGATTTAAGGTGTAAACCTGTCAAGGCATCCTGTTATTCAAATGGACTAGCATTCTTTTTAAAAAATTATAAATTCACACAAAAATTTATGTTAAAAATATCTATTATACCTATTTGCAATTAGCACAAAAGAAATGAGTTACAGAATCTCACACATGGGCAACAGCGAAATAAAAGTTGGTGCATCCATGCTCTGGAATCTGATAAGGCTATGAGATATTAGACTTCTGAAGAAACGTTCATGATGTGTCTCAGTGCCTCTGGCACATCAGAGCAAACGCCATATTACTCAGAGCTAAGAATTCAATATAAAAGAATCCATAAGAAATTCAAGAAGTAGGAATTCAGCCTATGATTCAAAGAAAGTTAAGTGTGGAGGGAGCTGAGAGTGCTGGCGGAGAGCTGCTGGCCGGGGCATTTCAAAGGATTGATCCTCTTGAAAATCATCAGGGAGATTGGCCCCATCCATTCCTTCATTCTATCTCCAGGAACTGACTCTCACCGACTCCTTCCCCTCCCTGTCCCTCTCTCCAGCTGCAGTGTTGCCCTCACTAAATCAAGCCAGTGGCCGAGGCTGATGGCCCAGGGCAAGGGCTCTGCACTCCCTCATTCATTCTAATAGAAAGCAAACGGTTTAATTTACTTCTTCCGTTGGAGAAGGGCCCAAGGACCAAAGTATCTTAAGCCAATATGTGTGAAGGAAATATAAAGCAATACTTAGAAAAGGCAGGGGCCTGGTAAGCAATAGCTGAGTTCCTTATGGTTCATAGGCTCCAAAGAGCACACCCGGGGAACACTGCTCATTCTGAGTCTCTGCTATCAAGGAAGCTGGCCAAAGAAACTCAGGATCCTGGACATAAGAAACCAGGACCTGTGAAAGTGTTACGGAACGTTTAAACTGAACAAGCTTCCTTGAGCTCAGAATGGCAGGAACATTGTTTCCGTTGTCAATTTACCTCATGACACCCAGTAAGCCTGAGCCCACATCTGTGTGGCTGTGTCCCTGTTGCCTGCTGCTGTCTTTGAAAGGAAGGCTGTCGGTTCCTCCAGACAGCAGCTCCTCTGAACTTTGATTTCTGCTTCAACCTCTGACCTCCAGTGTACATCATGACACTTGGAAGATGACTTTAAGACTAAGCATTGACTCCTATATTGGGGCGTGTTCCAAAGACATCTGATTTGGTTCTTCTTCCCTTTCCAAGTCAAATGTTGCCTTTCCTGGTCGCCTGGCACTGCCCCACTAGTGCATTTGGATGATGTAGGATGGAAAACCAGCATTGGTAGTTCACCCTAATTGAGCCCATGCCGACAAAAACCCATTGTTATGACATAACCCACACTCACAAAAAATGGTCAATGTGCTGTAAGCTTTTGATGCCACCTACCACTGCCAGGAGAGGCAGTGGAAGTGAAAGACGGAACAGGCAGTGCAGAAGTCTTCAGAGCAATGGGTGTGCACAAAATGAAGCGTCTGGGAGCCCTCCATCAAGGAGGGCGCTTAATGCCTGAGCGTAATACCAACAGTGACAAAGGAAAACATCCACTTCATTATTAGATTAACACATGGTCCTGTGTGGATCTTCAAAGAGGACCATTTGGGTCAGACACACAGAGACAGAACAAGGAAAGAGGAGCAGCCAGCCAGAATGGACACTTCCTACCCATATCTCCAAAAGGATTTCTTAATTCTAGTGCATGGAGAACATGATTATCAACTGACTCGGAATGCTACTTTGCATGTAGGAAGCAAAGTGTGTGTGAGTGTGTGAGTGTGTGTGTGTGTGTGTGTGTGTGTGTGTGTGTGTGATGCTTATGTGAGTACAAATCAGTCAATAGATATCGATTGTGTTTCTACTAGTGGTGGACACTAAACTGTGTATATAAAAAAAGAGGATACCCTCCCTGACTTCAAGGTGCCCATGATTGCTCTGCCCATGATTTGGAATCAGCTCTCTTCACTGCATTTTCTCATCCTTATAAGATCTCTTTTTTTAGTCCCTTCAGCTATTATTTAACAGTGTGAGATGAAAGTCAGATTTGGGCCCCACTCTCAGAAGGATTCTGTAGGCTACCAACTCACAGACACTCAGAATTTAAATGTGAATTTGAGGTAGAGAGAGCCAACTGGGCTACTTTATTACCATTTTAACCTGGGGATAATTTCATTCTTGTCACATTTTCCACAGATTGGAGTATTTGTAGGAGGTAGTCTATTTTGCACCCAGGCTTTGGGTTACTATAACTAATTTGAAGGAGAAGATGGAATCTTGTAGTACATTTGGAACATGTCATAACAGGCGAGCAAGACTGAGGACTGTGATAATAGTCTGGGAGTGGGGGTAGGGATGACCTCAGCTTTGCTGACCAGACCCTTAAGGTTTCCTTCACACTCCCAAACCAGGACACCCAACCCAGACAGCCATTCATTAGTGCACCACAGGCAGTAGCCAAAGGCGGTCATTACCTCTAGAGAGAGAAGGCGGAGTGAGAAAAGGTATGGGCTTTACTTGAAACTACAATATTTAATTTCTTTTAAAAAAATCATACAATGCTGTACAGCAAATATAACAAAATGTTAACATCTGCTAGTCTGGGTTGTTTGTTAATTATTTTTATATTTGTCTGTAGGTTTGAAATGATTAATAAATAAGGATTATTTTTTAAGGAAAAGTTCTAAATAAACACAAAATATTATTAGTGGCTGTCTTTAAACAGTAGAATGTGTTTTTCTCTTCCTTCCCAATTTTCTATAGTTTTCAAACATTTTATATTTAGCCTTTGTTACTATTATAATTAGGAAATTCAATTTTAAAGTCATAGAACTAATCAACCGGAGATAAATAGGAAGGTACTGAGAAGGAAAATGGATCAGGTTGATGCTGATAAAATAGCAAATGAAAAGGGCAATGACAAAGCATAAAATGTGGTTAAATCTCATTAATTTGTACTTTCCTTATTCTAATTAATTAGTGGACAATTGGGTCAGACCTTGCACAATGGGTGAAGAAAGAATTGCTTATTAGTACCAGGAGGCATTCTATTCTTAATTCTTATTATATCCTGTCGCCCAACCACATATGTGCTCCAGGCAGGGGATATGTTTCCTACATGTTTGGTTTCTCCTGCCAGGAAATCTCCATTCCAGTAATTTCTGGGTCCTTGCCTGGCTGACCACCCATACCTCCTAAAGGAGTGACTCAGCAAAACAGGTAAGCCAAATCGCAGGGAGAGACTCAATCTTCTCAAGAGAACAAACTGTTTTAATAGCTGTTAGCTCATTAAGTGTTGAAATGTAAATATTGTAGCTAATTAAATACAGCTTTATTTATTCATTGTAGCAAGACCCAGCTGAACATCAATTACAGAATAAATTTTTAATGAATCAAAGAGATTTGAAAAATAATGTGTATTTGCTAACACTGACTGACCTCTTTTTTTTCAATTAGTGTGAATTATCATAAAGCCTTGTCTTTCCAATATCTGTAGCCTGAAGAACTTTCTCAGAGGAGAACTGAACACATCCAACTCCTCACCTACTCCAGGCTGCATCTGCCCAGTGAATATGGCTGGAGACAAACACCCACCAGGGTGCCCAGTCTCGCTGGAAATCCCCCAGCCCCATCCTCAGGAGCACCCAGTGCTACAGTCCAGCCCTGTCCACTCTCCTACACCCTAGACAGCTGACCCACCCCTCCTCCTTTGCCCTCACTCCCCTCCCCCACCCATTCCTCCATCCTTCCTCTCAACTGATGACTTGGGCTTTCTCCTTTCTGAAAGCATTAAACAGGCAGAAGAGAACTTCAACACGATCCCATCCCCCCTCCCACTGCCCTGTGCCTGAGCCAGTTCCCTGGCCCTCCCTTCTGTGCCCCTGTGAGCCCCTCCTCACCCCCACCCTCACGTGTACATCCTAGCACAGCCCCACTCATTTTTCCAGGAGTCTTCTCTGTCCTGCATCAATTTTCCTCTCTACTGGGTCTTTCCCATCAGCATACAAATGAGCAGTTATTCTTCTTATATTACAAGAACAAAAGCAAAAAAGAAAACCTGTTTTGACCCCATTTCCCTTCAAGCTACCATCCTATTTCTTGTCTCAGCAAAACTCCTCCTAAGACAAACGATGCTGACTGTCTCCAAAGCCTCTCCCCATTCTCTCATGAACCCATCCCACTGCGCCACTCCTTTCTCTGGTCAAGGTCACCAATGAGCTCCATGTTGCTCAATCCAATGATTCATTTCTCATTTAATTCATTTAAATCTATCCAAGGGGGTGATAACATATTATAATTCACTGTTCTGTGACTGTTGAGAATGAGAAGGGATGCTATTAATAATTGAGACAGGATAACGTGGACTCCAGGGCCCGGTCCAGCAAATCAGGAAGGAGGTATGGCTATCTGACCTGGTAAAATTTGACATCTTAAAATCCTTTCTTTTTTCCTCTTCCAGAGCACCACACTCCTGGGCCCTCTCCTTATTTGCCTCTTTTGCTGGTTCCTCCTTGTCATTCAGACATCAGCATGTTCCAGTGCCTCGGTGGGTGCTTGGAACTCTTCTCTTCTCCATCCACTCTTACTTGGTAAGCAATCTCATCCAATCTCATGGCCAAAGTACAGATGATGATTAGAGATATCTCTCTGGCCTGGGCCTTTCATCTAAACTCCAGACCATTGAATCCCATCGACTTCTCCACTTTGAAGTCTACTAGGCATTTCAATCTTGACATGCCCTACAAGGGCCTTCTGATTGTGCTCCTAGATCTACTTGTTTCATAGTCTGCTACATCTCAGCAAATGGCAAGCCTGTGCTGTCAGTAACTCAGGCTCAAATCTTCAACTCCTGTTGGCTCAGCCCTGACTCTTCTCCCTCACACCTTATATCCAGAAAATCCTCTTGTCTCTACCTTCCGAGTACATCCAGAATCTGGCCACGTCTTCCCACCTCATTACTACCATGCTGGTCCTAGTCACCATCGTCTCTTATTTGGACTAGTGTTAAAGCCTCCCAACTGGTCCCTGCTTCAGCTCTTTCAGTCTATGTGCCACACAACAGCGCGATGGCTGTCCATCCCTCTTCAAACAAGAAGGGACGTCCTCACTGTGCAGGTAAGGTGGACCTCCCCACCTTACCTCCTACTTATCCCCTCCCCCACTCCATGGGGTCTCCCTGCTATTCCTGGACCACTCCAGACTCCTCAGGGATTTGCACCTTCTCATCCCTCTCCTGGAATGTTCTTACCTCTGATTTCCTTTTATTTACTCTCCGCTATGTCTTCCTTCAAGTGTCCCCTTTTTACAGACATTCTCAGACCTGTTTAAATGATAATTCCCCTGAGACGGTGTCTGCTTTACTTTTGGCCATAGCATGTTTCATCTTCTATCAGCATATCCATTGGAACTTTCTGCAAAGATGGAAAAGCTGATTCTACGCTGTCCCAACAGCACAGCACTAGCCAATGTGGTTGTTGAACACTTGAAAGTGATTAGTGCAACTGAAGAACTGAACTTTGAATGGAATTTAATCTTAATTCATTTAAATTTAAGTTTAGATAGTTGCATGTGGCTTGTGGCTACTGTATTGGATAGACTAAGTCTATAATTTACTTATACTCTTCTGTAATTTACTTAACCTCCCACAAGTTTGTTCAAGAGTTGGTAGCCTGTAAATATGATTTTATGACATAATACCCATAAGCTCCTCATCCTCTTCACAAGAAAGTCAGCTCCATGAAGGCAATTTCCTCTGTGCCTGATACATAATAGATGTGCAATAAATATTTGCGGAATGAACAACCTTTACCTCAAGTTTTATCACTTTAAGTGCCAAAGCTTTTATTTCAAACACTTTCAAAAATTGTTCTAAGCTCTATATATGTTCTTTTCTTAATTTAATACCAGAATATATTGTTTCTTTGCAATTTCAATGTCACTTTTCTGTACATAAATTGCTATGCTGCAATAAATTGTTTTCTCAGAGACTGTTAATGTCATCCCTTCAGTAACCGGACCAGATTGCTAGGTTTTTATAGTCTGTCTACTAACTGGCTGTTTATCATTAAGTTCTTCCTGCTGGTGTCTCCAGTATGTGCCTTGTTTATTTTTCAAAGAAATAACCGAAAACGACTCAAGAGTACTTCTATTCTCCCACAGAGTTAAAAGCACAAGGTTTATGATGACTTTTACTATGGATACATTCATAGTCTGTTCAAAGAGGTCGGTGGCCTGTACATACAACCTTCATGAAAATAATGTCTGAAATAACAAAAAGAGCAGTTATTGCTATTCCCCTTTTAGAGACTGGAAAATGAAAATCAAAGGGTTGAAACCTAAGGCCACTGAGCTAGAATTAAAACCCAAGTGTTTCTCTCTTAGTCCAAAGTTCTTGAATCTAAAAAACCACCACCAACAACAAAAACAAAACAAAACACAAAGTTCTCTAATCTAAAACAGTTTTTCTCAAAAGCATGGTTCAAAACCATCTACTAACAATCACCTCTGTTGGGCTCTACACTAATTAATTAGATCAGTATCTTGGGGGCTCCAGGACCCAGAAAGCTATAGTTTTGATGCATAGTAGAGCTTGCGACCCACTGTGCTAAGTTTACTTTCTGAATTGCAGTATAAGCTACCTTGTTTTTATTCTATGGGGGGGAAGAATGATACTATTTTATTAGTTCCCTACTTATAAACCTGTAACAACTGCTCTGTTGCTAACCGAATGAGGATTTTAAGCACTGATATATGAATATGTTCAACTAATGTGACTGTACTATACTGTAAGTAGAGATGGAATCAATAAAAAATGTGTTTCAATGACAGACTATAGGTCAAAAAATATTTCTAGGTTCTCTCACTGCCTCCTGAGGAACAGAGAGATCCATTAGTCAAGTAGGAAGACCTAAGAGGCTATCAATGCCATCAAGACTAATAACAGGAAGCCGAGCTAAACAAGGTCACTTGAAGCAGAAGCAACGTGTGAGCACTTCAGGTGCGCTCTCACTGTCCAGCCTGAGCTCCTGAGCAGGCGGGATCTGGGATCCAGCGCCTCAGCAGACGTGGGGGCAGGACTGGTCCACTGGTCCGGAAGACAAGAGAACAGTTCTCTCTTTTCGATTCCCCAGGGACATTCTCACCAAGGAGAGATCCTAGGAAAGCTTTTGGTTTTTATGGTGATTTCTGAGACTCTGAGTGGTGAGAAGCGGGACTAGAGGAGACCAGGGTTTGGTGGGAAGTCCAGGTGTGTGGGGACACAGGAGCCACGCCAAGCAAGATGGAGTGCACAGTCAGGAGGGCTGTGTTAGGGGGTGAGGGGATTGGTAATACGGGGTCTCCAAGGATTGGCAACACCAGCTGTGTTAGCAAACGTGCAAATGCAAGGAGCAATGCAGGGGTCTAGATTTCCCCAAAGCTGGGGCCAGGTTAAGTCTGCCACTGAGTCTCAGAAAAGTTTACAGAGGAGCCTGGATTCCCAGGAAGGAGCTGAAGTCAACAGCAAGTCAGCTGGCAGCCTCGGGAAATGTGGTAGGAAGCCAGCTGTGGTGGGTGCTGAACTGTAGCACAATGAAGCCAATTACTGAGGATCAGGTCAAAGGTGCCATCTCCAACTACAAGCCAATGGAGGAGGTCATGACGGGAAGCCAACCACTGGATCCTGACACTGGGAAGACAAGTGGTAGAGCCTGCCCAAATCCTCTGCTCAGCCATGGAGTAAGCAGCTGCCGTGAGGGGCACACGGAGAGTGGATCTGGAAAATTCCAAGGTGAGAAAGAAGGAGGGAGGGCTAAAGGAGCCCAGGGAAGGTTCTCACCCCAAACGATGAACAGCTCAAATTCCGGGAACCCCATAAGTCTCTGTCCCCCCTGGGGAGAATGTGGTCTGTTGGCACTTCTGTTATTTTCTGCTCAGCCCACTGTGGTGAGGAAAAGGCAGTGCCCACGGACCATGGTCAGTAGGGAAGATGTGCCTGACCATGAACACAGGCTCAAGGCCAGCAGGCAAAGGAACCTCCACCCCACCTCCACGGGAAACTATTTATCCGATGAGAGGTTTTGGGTGTTTGGCCAAGAATCCACACAAGTGACTCCCTCTGCTTCATGGTAGGTTAATTTTTGGCAGTTAAAAAGGAAAAATAAAAGTCTTTTTTATGAAAAAATTAAACCTTCACTGAGAATATAGAGCTAACTTTTTTGAATTCTTTGTAATTCATATAACAACCCTGTGAAGTAGATACAATATTCTCTGTTTAGTCAAGGGGAAGAATGTGATTTAGAGAGGGGAAGCAAGTAACCCAATGAATCCATACAAAATGTTAGAAAAACACAGTCAAAACTGAGTAAGTGCTAGCCATTTTTATTACCCGAAGTTGCCTGGTTTGCAAGTGGCAGAACCAAAATCTGGACCCAGACCTGTCTGACCTGGAAACCTTCGCTCTGACCCACTGCACAATCTCTGTCCCAAATGATTATTTTTAATCTGTAGTTTTTGCTTAGTTGAGCTGATCAAAGAGGAAACAGCACCAAGGGTTAGGTGTGCCTACAGTTGTGTGTTAGCTAATCTGACTCATGTTGTATTCCTCCCAGCCTCCTGGCTTCAAATAACTTATCCAAGTAAGCAATTAGAATCCCTGTGCTTTTTTTTTTTTAAGTAAAACCAATGAAACAGGAACATTGATTGAGATAGCAATTTGTGTTTCATTCTTGTTACAGAAGGACACACAAAAAATTTACAACATATTAAAGGGGAAAAATATAGGAACAATATCAATAGATGCTGAAAAGACATATGATAAAAATCCACAGCCATTACTAATTAAAATAGGACCAGAAGGAAACTGCCTTGAATGTATTAACTACCACTATGTACTAGTGGGAAATTGTAACCCACCCCACCATTCTTTTGACATTGTTTTTGTAACTGCTAACTCTAATATGTGGCTTGTAGATAAACAGCATGTTTGCATAGGAATCCTAGGAACTAACTTCAGAAGATACAGACTCCGACCTTCAGTCATCCCAGTTCCAGGAGATTTGCAGATCTTTGACCGTAGAACCAGGATGACCAAGACCAGGATGCTGCACACCAAACCATCACTTGACCAGTTTTGAGACCCTTATCAGAATGGACTGTACTGGCCTGCACGTAGAGAACTTGACACCTCTCCCCTTGATTTGTTTGTTCTGCTTTCCCTCTCCTTCCTTATGAAAACCTCTGCCTGCACTGAGATATGCAGATGGGCTTTGTGACAAGAGTCCCCATCTCCTTTGGTGACCCAGCACTTGAATAAACCTCTTCCCTTTTCACCAGCATCTGTCTCATGAGTTTTTTGTTGTTGTTGTTGTTGTTTTTCTTCTGATTTCAGAGAGGAAGGGAGAGGGAGAGAGAAACATCAACGATGAGAGAATCATTGATCAGCCGCCTCCTGCACGCCCCACACTGGGGATGGAGCTCGCAACCCAGGCATGTGCCCTTGACCGGAATCGAACCCGGGACCCTTTAGTCCGCAGGCTGACGCTCTATCCACTGAACCAAACCAGCTAGGACAGTTTGTGTGTTTTTTTGTGATGGCACGCAACTGAACCTTGGTTCCAGTTACAACTAAAGCCCAATAGTAAATATTATTCTAAATGTTGAAACAGTAGAGCCATTTTTAATTAAATTGGGAACTGGACAGGTGCATTTGCTTTGCTGTAATGTTTTTCAGCACTGCTTTGTGGGTTAGTGAATGCAGCATAAATCAAGAAGAGTATATAGACAGGAAAAAAGAAACAATTATCTTTTTGTTGAAAATGTAATAAAGTGACTATATATAAAAATATTTAGTTATCATATAGTTTTCTCTCTATTCTAGAAATGAGAATCTAGAAATGGAAATGGGGGAAGTATTTAACCCAATATAATGATCGCAAACTATAATATTTACTAATAAATTTAGCAAGAAAGGTGATCTTTATGAAAATAAAGCAATGAAATCTAATTTATGACTAATTAAAAGACATTTTTATGTTCTCAAATATAAATACTTAATGCTACAAAAACTCCAATTATCTCATTTCTATGTCATTTTATTGCATTTTCTCATTGGAACCACAAGCTTTTATTTTTATCCTCACTGGAGGACATGCATTATTGACTTGAGAGAGAGATGAAGGGAGAGAGAGAGAGAAACATCGATTGGTTGCTCCTGTATGTGCCCTGACTTGGAACCGAACCCTCAACCTTTTGGTGTATGGGACAATGCTCCTACCAACTGAGCCACCTGGCCATGCCAACACAAGCTTTTGGTTTTTAATCGGATGAAATTGTCTTACTGTGATATGAAAGAACAAATGATCAAGAAGAGCTAAGAAAGTCTGGAATGAAAGACTAATTAGGGGGAATTTACTTTATGAGAGAGTACAGCATGTAAGCACATCTGAGAAAGCCATTTTGATGCATCCTCAGACATTAGCCTGCATCAGAATCTGCTGGAGGGCTTATTAAAACACAGACGGCTGGTCCCCACTCAGAGTTTCTGATTCAGTGGATCTGGGATGAGGCCAATAATTTGCATTTGTAACAAGGTCCCAGGTGATGCTGATTCTGCTGGACTAGGGAATATTCTTGGGGAATCATTACTGTAACCAGTCAACAGAATGTTGGCAGGAAAAACAAACAAACAACCAGTCAAATAAACCAGAAATGAGCCTAATTCTGTGAGTATTTAATAAATAATAAAAGCTATCCATGAGGAGTGACTGAATAAGCAAAGTGTGGTGCATAAAAGTTTGTATAACATTGTCTCAAAGAAAATACAATACTATGTGTACATGCGTGTAAATATTTATATTTTGTATATACATGGTTAACACGGGTTGAGGGAAATGAAAATGGGAGAGGAGAGAGGGGTAGGGGAGCTCAGCCAAAATGAAAAAAAGCAGCACTGAAAAATTAACACTGTATATTATATTATCACATTTGTGTAAAATTACACATGGCCATGATTAATGATATTTTAAAATGGTTTTGAGCAAGATCCAAAGACAATAGAAACTATATTCAAAAGTGAGGTGCCAGACACTCCATTTATCATTTACTCTACAAATAAATATTAAACAGCTATGATGTATGAGGCTCTGATTTAGACAGCAAACACAATCAAGCCCCCTCTTTAGGAAGCTCACATTCTAGTAGATTCGCACCATGAAATATTTATCAGAAAGACGGCGAGGGAAACTTGGTACTGAGTTCACCCATACCACTGGGAGAGGATGTTCAGAGAGCAGTGCCACCAGCAGGCTGCAAGCCCTCCCACTGGAAAGGGGGCGTGGGGAACACCTGCCCCTCCTTTCAAGCCTTGAGAAGGGTCTCCAATGGGGTTCCTGCTGCTCAGGCAGAGTGAACGGTGGTCTGACTTCTGCCTGGGAAATCTAAAGGCTTACTAAGTGGTCAAAGATGGTAGAAGGAGGAATAGGTGGCTGCGTTAGGTGTTCTCCACCCCCAGAAGTTGTAGAAAATAGGTAGAGCCACCACATAATTTTTCACATGAAATGGATCCTTTTGAGCCTGAAAGTGTTATGCTAGAAGAACAGGCATAAACAGGATGGTTCTGGGAAACTGGATGCATGCTTTCTGTAGGCACAGCATAAGGTTCTCATGGACCAGATGACCATATGAGACAGAGCTGGTATGAGGTTATCTGCAGGGGTCCTCAAACTTTTTAAACAGGGGGCCAGTTCACTGTCCCTCAGACGGTTGGAGGGCCGGACTATAGTTTTAAAAAAACTATGAACAAATTCCTATGCACACTGCACATATCTTATTTTGAAGTAAAAAAAACAAAACGGCAAAAACACCCGCATGTGGCCCGCGGGCCGTAGTTTGAGGACACCTGATCTAGAGGGTCACTTGAGGAGGGGGTAGTGGGAACTCTAATTTAAAGCAGCTCAGTCAGGTGACAGACAGCCTGAGACTTGTGATTGGCATCAGAAAGGCGGGATGGGCAGTCATGTGGGACTGAGCGCTTAACCTGTGGGATCTGTGCTATCCCGAGGCAGTTAGTGTCAGAACTGCGTGGTGTGGAAAACCCACACACCTGGTGTCAGAAGTGTGAGTACGATAGCAAAGGAGAAACAGCTGCCTATGGGGAGCAAGGAGCCTCAGGGCCGAGAAGCTAGAGGCCCCACCAAACCCGAGTATGAAGAAGAGGGAAGTGCCAGCTGGAGTAGAGGTGGAGTTGACTTGACATGGGAAGTGCAGGGGAGAGGTCCTGAGGAAGGAGAGCAGAGGTGTCCGAAAAACATGAAAACGCCCATGGGAGAAACAGGAGGCCTTAACCAGCTGCCAAGTCTGGGGAGCTGAGACACAACACCGCAGCCTGCCAGCCAATGGGAACAACCTCCACTCCTTCCCTGCACCCCAGCCCAGCCCAGCCCCTGATGGCTCAGAACCCACAGCGATGGAGCTGGAGGAAGAGTGAGCTGGAGAACCAGTGGGAAAGAGAGACATGCCAACTGCCAATCTCCCCCCACGACCGATCTCCCCCCAAGACCGGGGGTCCGGGAGAAACGGTAACATTAAATCAAATTTGCAGTTTTGTCAGACATTTTAACGACGGAAAGTCTGTGTTGCAGATGGTACTTAAATGACCATGGCACAGAAGCTTTATTTTCTGAGAGTGGCCAGAAAAATCTGCCCATATTCGCCCCTGACTGCAGGGGAAGAAAAAAGTTAAGGGTCACTGGGAGACAAAAACATAGTTGCTTTATTTCCAGAGCATCTTTGTTCACTTTAAGAGTGAAATAATAAAATCATAAAATATTTAGATGAATTATAATAAAACAAATCGGGATGCACTTTCCTCTTCCAACTAGAAAAACATTCTCTGTGCTCTGAGTAGGGGACACCATATCTTGGGGGCCACTGATAGCCCTAGACTTTTAGCACCAATATGGAATGGCCAGGCATCCAGAAGGTAACCTTACTTACCTCCTCTCTGAAGATCCTGTGGGAGAAGCCGAGGCCTGTGTAGGCGAAGGGAGAGAAACTCTTGGCAGCAACAGTCTCCTGTGGGCCAAGGCTTGCCTTTCAGAGGCCAAAAACGTGAGGAGTTTCTGAAAGTTGTAAAGACCTGGGCCCTCTTGTAGTTTCTTCCCCAGATGCCATGCATGCAGGAAGGTGCGTAGGCTAGCCAGACTTTTCTCAAGCGTAGGGAGGGAGGGCCAAATGGAGAAGATACTCTTGAGAAGCACTCAAGCCTTCTAAGCATCACCCCACAGCAGGGCCAGGAGGAACCTCACAGAGCGCCAGGTGCCCTCGATGCTCACACACCTCTAGGGATGAGGAGGGGGTGCTCTCGATGCTCACACACCTCTAGGGATGAGGAAGGGCTCCAACATCTCCGGTTAGGGAGGCTTAGGACCAGATTCAACTTCATTGTGAAGTGAATTAACAGCCGCTCAGGAACACAACCTATCATGGCATGTAAGTGAAAGCCATGAAAAGCAGGGGTTAGAGAGTTTCACAACTGCTCAAGGTTGATTGGTTTGATCCTTAAATTGAGCTCATCAACTTCAGGTGCAGCTGGGAACGAAATTAACCTGCTAATTCTACAGTCTATCATTCTCCCAGGGCTGATTCTATTTCCTCTACCAGCTTGGATTCCGGCTCAGGAGGAATGTAATTACCTCAGCATTACTGTTGAGTGCACTTTGCTCTGCCTCCTGTGGCTGTGTGGCTCAGGTGGTCTCTAAATTCAGAAATGGCCCGTGGCTCAACCCACCTCTCTTCATCTCCTTCCCTTTCCCTCTCTGGCTCTCTGGATGACTCTTAAATTTATTTCTTTGGTTCCACCTCTCCCCTGATGAATTGGAAACACACACTCCTCCTGTGTGTTTCTTTTAGTCTCACCCTACTACCACACTCACAACACTTCTCACACCAGCTGTGTGTGGGGTTTTCCCCGCACCGAGCAATTATCTGTAACATCAGCTGGGTGTCCTATAATTCCACTCAAGTCTGACCTAAATAAGTTAGTGAGGACCCCACAGGCTAAGGCAGTGATGGCGAACCTATGACACGCATGTCAGCACTGACACGCGTAGCCATTTCTGATGACACGTGGCCGCTGAGGCGGCCGCATGCCGAGGATGAAACATTTGCGAAATAATGTTTTTTCCTCAAAGTGACACACTACCAGAGTTATGCTCAGTTTTTTGGCGAAGTTTGACACACCAAGCTCAAAAGGTTGCCCATCACTGGGCTAAGGGCTCACTCCCATGATACTGCCTGCTACTTCAGATGCCACATAGTGGGTCCCCAGATTATTCACAACTTCTGTCCAACTTGGCTACAAACTGGAGGTTCACATGACTTGGGTACAATTATTTGCAAGGATAGCTCACAGAACTCAGGGAAACACGTTTACTATTTTATTATAGGATAAAGGATGGGCTAAGGCAGTGGTCGGCAACCTCATTAGTCAACAGAGCCAAATATCAACAGTACAACAATTGAAATTTCTTTTGAGAGCCAAATTTTTTAAACTTAAACTTCTTCTAACGTCACTTCTTCAAAATAGACTCGCCCAGGCCGTGGTATTTTGTGGAAGAGCCACACTCAAGGGGCCAAAGAGCCGCATGTGGCTCGCGAGCCGCAGTTTGCCGACCACGGGCTAAGGCAGTGGTCGGCAAACTCATTAGTCAACAGAGTGGCAAACCGCGGCTCGCGAGCCGCATGTGGCTCGTGAGGCGCGGTTTGCCGATCACTGGTCTTGTTCATCAGCAAGTCCTGCTGTCTCTCTACCTTTAAACCATCCCAGATCTGACTTCTTCTCACTGCCTCCCACACTACCCCATCATCACTTTTCTTTCTAACTGGTCTCGTACTTCAACTTCTTCCTCTCTGAGCCGGTCTACCACCCAAGAGCCAAAATGACTATGCAAATACACAAATTGGGTCATGGCGCTCCTTTGCTCCTAACATTCCCATGGTTTTGATTCACTCTCATTAAAGTTCAATATCCTTATCTACAAGGATACCAGGCTCTTCTAGGCGCTACATAATCTGATCCTTGCATTAGTGTCCAATTGATGTTGTATCACATTACCCACAAAGTCAGTGGCTTAAACAACACAAATTTATTCTACTACTAGAGGCCCGATGCACAAAATTCGTGCTAGGGGCTCGGCCCTCGCAGCCTCGGCTTCATCCGGAAGGTCATCTGGAAGGACGCCCGTAAGGTTGTTCGGCTGTCTGGTCCAATGCGCATATTACGCTTTTATTATTATAGATAATTCGGAGGATTAGAAGTCTAAAACTGAGGCCTCGGTAGGGCTATTTCTTCTGGAGGCTCTAGGGCAGAATCCATTTCCTTGAACCTTTCCAGCTTCTCCAGGTTTCCTGCATTCCTCCTTTTCCCTCCCTCTTTCTCCATCTTCAAAGCCAGTAGCATAGCATCTCTCACCTCTCTGACCTCCGCTTCCTTATAGCTTCTCTTTATCTAGCTGACCCCTCTGCCTCCTTCTTATAAAGACCCTGTGATTACTCTGGACTCATCTGAATAATCCAGGATTATGTCCCCCATCTTGAGATTTTACTGTTATCTATCTGCAAAGCCCTTTTTACCATGTAGTGACATATAGTCACAGGTTCCAGGGATTAAGACATGGACATCTTTGAGAAGCCATTATTCAGCCTACCACACCTGGTTAACTCCAACTTCATCTCGACATCCACATCTCAACTCTTTGGCTTCATTCACTTTGGCCATCTTGCCAACCCTGTATTACTCCCTCCACACTTTATTCCCTCGTCCCACTCTATTGCGTATAGCACTTATCACTGACCTATCACATATTCATTTGATCATTTTATTTTTTCTCCACCACACTAAGTTCTATGAGAATAGTGGTTAGTGATACACACACACACACACACACACACACACACACACACACACACTTTGTTTATTTACTGTCATACCACCAGTGTCTAGAAAAGTGTGTGGCACAAAACAGGTACTCAAAAGTATTTGATGCTGTATGAATAAAGGAACGAACCCCTGATTATTTGACAATGTAAGATGATAACAAGAATGAGGAGCTCCCTTAAAGAGGTCTCAGAACTCAGGAACCTTTTAAGTCCTGAAATTATAAATCTCTGTTCCCCTTCCTCCTATTTATTGTTAGCAGTACAATGAGCAAGAGGTAAGGCATCCGAAGCAGCTTCCACCTGCAGGGCTGGAGATGGCCCAGAATCTCAGGAGGTCTGAGCGCCCCCTTTCCTTCCCTTTATCAAAGTGTTGGACAGGGCTGAGGCTGTCCCCTACCAGGACACAGAATGCCATGAAAATCAATGGAATGAAACCTGGACGAAGGCCACAGACCCCGGAGTCAGGGAGGTGGGTACTGGGGCCATGAAGTCACCATACTCCCAACTTGGGCCACGTCAGTCCCTTGGTGATGGTGCTGTATGTTGGAGACAGTCGTTTTATAAAAAATAATATTGTCTTTTTCTAATAGAGTGAGCTATGTTGGGCAGAGTGAGCGAGCTCAGGGAAGTGCTGAGCTTAGCACATAAACTATAAACAAAACAAATAAACAGGAGTGAGATGCGCTGATCTGGAACCAAGACATTTGCCAAAGGCTGATGACTATTACACATCCCTGGCTCCCCACCCCTAGGATTCTATTTTCATCCTTCCCCTCTGTGGGGAGAGGTTCGCAGGAGCGTTGCAAATGTTGCTGTGCAGCCTGAAAATCAGGAAGGAACCACAGAAGTAACAAATTCATTTCCATAGTAACAGGCTGGGAACCATCAGGGCTGCCAGTAGAATGAGTCGATTTGATCCATTCCAGCAAACACAGCCACGATTTTAAAATGTGAAGTCAATCTGAGGGTCCAGAGAAATAGCGAGCTCAGAAATTCGGAGTGGGATCCAAGTCCTAGCAAACAACCCAACACCATTTGAACAAAAATCTAAAAGAAAGTAGCAAGTTCTGTCTGCTTTGAAGGGAGTGATTCATCATCTCAGGTGACCTACAAAGCCCTCAACCCCTGCGGCAAATGTCCCCTTTGAAAGCTTCATTATTAAATCCAGCTGGGTCCGCATGACAACTCAAAGTCATGGCAGCCACAGTGGAGGATGCTGGCCTGAAGCTCCCCTGGCGGCAGTGACAGAGCCAGCTTTTCCTTTCAATGTCCGACATGTCACCCACTCCTGCTTCCCCTTGGCAAGTCATGTCCCGGGTTGAAAGGAATTAAGGGAAAGGTTCCTTTGCTCATGCATTTATTCATCCATCTGTGCAATGAAGCAACAGCATGTCTTCTATTTTGTGGGTGTCGTATTAGGTACTGAGGATCCGAGAGGACTGAGAGGGGGTACATGTTTTTGAAGAACTCATGTTCTACTAGGGCACAGGCGCATGTAACAAAACCACAAAAATGTGGAAATGTCAAGATATGATTAGGTATAAGGTATTGTGGGAACAGAGGTGAGAATGAAGAGAGAGATTCTGCTAAGGGGAAATTCTTAACAGGAAATTCCAAACAGTTTCGAACATGCTAATGTGTAAAAAGGAGGGCAAGGTCGGGGGTCTTGTGGTGGAGTAGGTGTATAGGACAGCTGCCTAAGGCTGACAACCATCTACTCAATGGTTTGGGCTTGATCTATTAGGTGACATGCGCTGGCCACACACCACTGATGGCTCTCTGGCCAGCAAGGCCATGATCTTATGTCTACAGTTTAGGGAGGGAGCCAATCTGGGGGCAGCGAGACCAGACTTTGCAGGAATCAAAGCAAGGGGTAAAAGGTGTGTGAACTAAGACAGCAGCAGCGCAGCAGAGAGGAGGGAGGCAGGTAAAACATGCAGGTCAGACATGCATAGGAATTCAGAATCATCAGAGCCCGGTGACAGGCTGGATATGGAGGGTGAGGGAGAAGGAGGAGTCTAGATGCCGAGGCTAACCTTGAGCGAGAGTGAACAACGTGACAATGTGTGTATGGCATGTGTTGCATTGGAGGAAGAGCACATCTGTGGCAGAATAGGTGAGTGGGCCTGAAGGGCAAGATAGGTTCAATTTGCACCTATAGCATTTGAAGTGCCTGTAAGACTACTGGATGGACATGTGCATTTGGAAGGTGCAATGAGAAGACTGAAGCCTAGGATTGAGGTCTGGGGTTGAGGTACAGCTATGAGAGTCATAGAAGTGCCAAGTTCAAACATGGGCTTGAAGAAGATCTCCTTGAGTTTGGGAGTAATATGGGAAGAAGGCTGAGCAGTGGTAACTGGGAAATAGAAATATTTAAGACCCCGGAAGAAGAAGAGAAGACTAAGAAAGAACAATTTAGGGTAACCAGGGGAGGAAAAGTGTGTTAAAAACCAAAGGAGGACAGAATGCTAACGAGTACAGGTTCACTTTGGGGGTGATGAAAATGTTCTAAGAATGACTGGGGTGATGGTTGTTCAACTCTTTGAATATCCTAAAAACCAATGAATTGCACACTTTAAATGGGTGAAATAGACCAATAACACTGTTATTTCAAAACAGGAGGAAAGAGTATCAAAAGAAGACAGTGAGTATGTGTGTCACATGGAGCTGAAGGTCCAGAAAGAGAATCTGAGTTTTCCAGTTAGGAGGACTGTGACAGGGACACCAGCAAAGCCGAGGGACAGATGCCTATGGCAGTGGGTTGGGAGAGAAGAGAATGAGTTCTTAGGGTCAGTCATGTGCCAGTTAATAGGTCAGGAGTAGGGAGCCTGCTTCTTCATTTAGTCAGGGTTTACTTTAGTTCTCAGTCGTTTAGTTTAATTTATACCAATTCTGCACATTTCTTACTCAAGTATTCCTAAATGTTTCATATATTTGTTGTTATTAGCAATGAAATATTTCTCCATCTTCTGACTCTTCTTTTGGCAATATGTAAATAATTCAGCAACATCATTAACTTAGATTCTACACTAATTGGAAAGATGCTACAAACTTACGTGGTTAATAAGCTTGGAACCACACTGGCCGTAAAAATATCTCAATTGGAAGGGCAGACTTGAGGAGAGGGTGAGGAAATAATACTGGAGCAAAGGTCAAGTCTGAGGGATTTGTGAATGTTTCCCTGGGGATCAGGTGTGGGCTGCCTCCCATGGTGCTGCCCAGATTGAAGTAGTGAAGTTGATAAAATCTCCCAAGATTTATCAAGCTTGGTAATTTGGTCTCATACTCTGTCAAGTTCTCCAGAATACAAAATCCCATGGCTACTGAAACTGGGTCCTGGTACCTGATTTCGTAACCACATTCCCAAGTCTAACTTGTGGGGTTCCCCTTTCTGACACAGCGTCTCCTCAGTCATAGCCTACATTCTTATTTACATAGGAGTTTATTTCTAGACTAACCTATTGTTCTGCTGACCTCACTGATGGAAGTGCTACAGTTTTATAATGTGTTTTAATATCCTGTTAAACAAATCTTAATTATTCTTTTTGGCATCTCTCAACCAAAAGTTTTTTCTTCTTCATATTCTCAAGTTTTTATTCTTTGAGATGAAATTAGAGCACATCTGTTATTTCATTAAAAATTCCACTGAAATTTTGAGTCAGATTGCATTACCTATGCATAATTTGAACAAAAATCCACATTTTTATTATATTTATTTTGCTTTCTCAGAGTATGATATGCTTGTTCATTTAGTAAATGATTATTCTATTTCTCAGTAGGTTAGTTTGATTTATTTCAATTCCATATATTTCTTATTCAGGTTATTCCTGTGTGCTTCATATTTTTTTTGTTATGAGGAATGAAATCTTTTTCCATCTTATTGTGTGTGGTGTTTTTTTTTTTCCTTTTCTGCTATAGAAGAAACATGGACTGTAATATTTATACTGCATTCAGCTAACTCACTCAATTCCATTTTTAATTGTAGCGTTATTTCTAATGGTTCTCTTGACAATTTTATCTCATTTTAATTGTTCCTCTTGTTTTTATTTAATTGAAATGCCTAGAAATTTTGGAAGAATATCAAGTAATTATGATAATCCTGCTTTTTCATTCACTTGACTAATGTTTGCTTTTGGTTTTGGTGGCAACGCATCCCATATTTCATCTTTGCCTGGGTTGATTTTCCCAACTCCATGGAGAAAATCTGATTTTCTCTCATGGGGACTGAATTCTGATATAAATACTATACTCATCCTACATGGCTCCCAGAACTGTCTCTAGGAGCTATGGTAGAATAGCAAAATAATATGAAGGGAACAAAATTACCTTTAAAAGAAGAGACCTGAGAAGAATTAGGCCTTTCAGAAATGCATCCACTGAGATTGAGATGTGATCCAGCCAGAAAACCATGAGACAACCATTTTAGTCTAAGACAAAGCAATACATAAATGGTTTCACAACATCATTAACTTATATTCTAAACTAGTTGGAGAGATGTTACAAATTTAAATAGTTAATAAGCTTGGAACCACACTGGCCATAAAAATATCTCAATATGCTTATTTCCTGAAGATAATGATCTCAGTAAGCTATCTAAAATAGGAGTAGGATTGCTATATAATGCCTGCTGTGTCTCACAAGTCAATTGAATTTTATAAAGGACACCAATTATTATGAAAATGACACATACAGTATGTTTCCGTTTCAATAATATATGCTTTTTTTTTCCTTTTTTTTTTTTTTTTTTTTTTTTTAGCAGGCCATTCATTTGAAGTCATTGCCCATATGTGAGAAAGGATATGACTTGACAGGTTATGTCACATTTCTTTGCAGGATACTGAACCTCATACACAATATGAATACTTGAAAATCTGTAACCATATACACTGGACAACTGAGGGATGATTTGTCAAAAACTATCAGCTCCCTTTATTAATTCCACATGTCCCTAGAGAAGTAATTTCTCTCTTGCAAGCTCAGCACTCTCAAATGTTTAATAAAAGATTAGGTTTCCAAAAAATAGCTGAGCCGGTTGAAATGAAATCAGCTTACAAGTCCTGATACAACAGTTCCCAAAGTCTCACTAAAATACTAGTTGTGAAAGAACAAAAAACAACATACACTGAAATTAGTCCAGAATCTTGAAGGAATTTACAACAGGAGGACTGTGTTGCTGGGTTAACAAACACAATAGGAGGTTTTGTGTAGCTCCCTCCTGTAGAGGATGAAAGGAAGGCTGGAAAGGCTTTGGAAAACCATCAGCATCTCCCTCAGGCCATGAGAGCCACAGAGTGAACCAACAGCAAAGCTGACCCCACACCTTCAGGGTCTTTTGTGGGGGAGTGGAAAGAGGTCTGTTAGCTCCTTCCACCTTCACTTTCATCTCAACCTCTTTCTCTTCTCTGTCCATAAAGAGTCGGCAACTCTCAGGTAACACAGCTCCCCAGTAGGGGAAGACTGCAGAGCTTCCTGGGAGGATGGTCCTCACCTGTGGAGCAGGGCATGTGAGCTAAAGAGGAGAATGGAGTGTGCTGGAACAGAGATTTTTTCTGTTCTTTACCTTTTTGTATCTTTCAGGGAACCAGAAAATCAGGTCATGAGAAGACCCCATCTCAGTCCAGCAGAACCTTAGGAGATAAACATTTGTTCAAAACAAAACCAAATCCCTGGAAATTTGCAAGCAATTCTGGAATTAAATGATTCATCCAGACAAGGACATATCAGGGTGAATCTACCAAGCACCAAAAGGGCCAGTAAACAGAACCAAGGACTTGCCACCTGAGCTATGTGTTGGTAAATACTAGCTCTACATACCTTTCTTCCTGTTCAAGGACCAAAAAAAAAAAAAGTAGAAAAGAAAAATCCTACATTGAATCCATGGAACATTACTCTAACCCCGTGGTCGGCAAACTGTGGCTCGTGAGCCACATGCGGCTCTTTGGCACCTTGAGTGTGGCTCTTCCACAAAATACCACGGCCTGGGCGAGTCTATTTTGAAGAAGTGGCATTAGAAGAAGTTTAAGTTTAAAAAATTTTGGCTCTCAAAAGAAATTTCAATCGTTGTACTGTTGATATTTGGCTCTGTTGACTAATGAGTTTGCCGACGACTGCTCTAACCCAAGGTAAAGGGAACATAACTGGGAGTGCTCAGAGTAAGCATGTACCTTTGCAATTGAGTTCCTAAGGAAACAGAAGAAAGGGATTTGAGCATTTGCTCAATATCAACAGGATGCAAGGAGACCCTGTTTTGGGAAATGAGGAGAGGGGCTGAGGGAGATATTAGCATCCCAGGACTCAAAATATTTCTATACAAAATTCTATTCAAATCCAACATCCAGCAAACAACCAAAAACAGTGTGGCACATGCAGAGCCAACCCACCATGAGAAAGAAACAGCAGAAACAACAGAGAACAGAAAGAGACCTGCAAGGGTTTCAATATTGAGGTTGTAGTCTATAAAACAATGAAGCTTAGAATTCACGGTGAAATAAACCAAGCTCGACAATATTGGCAATGAATTAGAAACTATAAAAATAACAGACATTGCAAGTTAAAGGAAAGACAACTAAAAATTATAATAACCAAAAATTAAAAACTCAGTGGATAGACTTAATAGCAGATTCAACACAGCTGATGAAAGGATTTAGAAACTGAAATATAGGTCAGGAGAAATGAATGAATGAAACAAGTAAAGGTAGGCGAGTATAAGAGACATAAAGGAAACAGTGAGAAGATCTGACATATGCTAATTTCAGAGTACCAGAAGAAAAAGAGGGAGAGCATAGGGCAGAGGAAATACATGGAGATTTAAAGGCTGAGATATGGAATCCAGGATTTGAAGAAGCTGAGCAAAGAACAAGGAAGATACATAAAAAGAAATCTACAACTAGACATGTAGAAACTTGCAAAATTCAAAGACAAAGAAAAATGCCCAAAAGCAGCCAGAGAAAAAAATGAGATTATTCTCAAGGAAGCAATAGATATACTGACAGCTGACAGATTACCCTTAAAGAAATAATTTTCAGATAATAGATGATAGACAATAGAAGCAAGAAAGTGATAGAATGATACTGTCACAATGAGAATTGGAAAGGGACTGTTTGCCTAGGATTTTTTCCCCAGAAATAAGGGGAATAACTATCAGAAGTTAGAAGACCAACTTGTAATTATTGAATTCTATATATTCATACATTTATAAAACCTAAGAGACTCAGATGCAATAGGATTTAAAAAATCAGCAAAACCCAGTGGCTTCTCTACAGCCAATACTAAAATATAAAGGTGAAAAAATAAAATATAAAGGGGAAAATTTCACTCACAACACACCCCCCCCCAAGTTTTCTCTCTCACTCTTCCTATCAGCCCCGCCCCCCCCCCCCCTGCTTAACACACACACACCTTTTATAAACTGTCAAGAAAAATGCTAACAAGAAATTTATGGGACTTTTATGGAAAATATTGAAAATCTCTACTGGTATTCTTAAAGGAAAAGTAAGTATTTAGAGAGCCATTCCACATTCCTGATAGCAAGAGCTTTTATCTTAAAGTTGTCAGTCCCTTAAAGTAATTTAATGAACACCCCAATGATATTTAATTTGAAATTAGAAGAAAACATTCTAAAGTCCATATGAAACATAAACAAGGCCCTGGCTGGTGTGGCTCAGTTGGTTGAGGGTCAAACCATGCTGTGGCTGTGTGAGTGCTTCGTAGGCCTTTCTACTGAGACAGTGGTCGGCAAACTCATTAGTCAACAGAGCCAAATATCAATAGTACAATGATTGAAATCTCTTTTGAGAGCCAAATTTTTTAAACTTAAACTTCTTCTAACGCCACTTCTTCAAAATAGACTTGCCCAGGCTGTGGTATTTTGTGGAAGAGCCACACTCAAGGGGCCAAAGAGCCGCATGTGGCTCGTGAGCCGCAGTTTGCCGACCACGGACTTAGGATAATGGAACATGTAAGGGATCATTCCACTACACCAACCATGTCAAACTCGTGGCCCACGGACCGCATGCGGCCCACAACGAATATTTTTGCGGTTCAGCCAATATAACGGTATATAAGAAATGTTTCATTTTTTAAAAAAAATATTTTTTGTATTGATTTCAGAGAGGAAGGAAGAAGGAGAGAGAGAGAGAAATATCCATGATGAGAGAGAATCATGGATCGTCTGCCTCCTGCAAATCCCCGACTGGGGATCGAGTCTACAACCCGGGCATGTGCCCTTGACCAGAATCGAACTTGGGATCCCCCAGTCTGCAGGCCGACGCTCTATCCACTGAGCCAAACCAGCCAGGGCGTAAGAAACGTTTTAATAAAAATTTCATAACTTAATTTTTACAATATCCTGTTATGCGTAATTATTAATAACGAACTACAACGTTCCCTAATGACTGATTACTATAATCGTGTTGCATTCATTTCCCTTATGCACCTTACACACAGGCATTTCTCTC
The DNA here is from genome assembly GCF_951640355.1 of Cnephaeus nilssonii. Taxonomy (NCBI): domain Eukaryota; kingdom Metazoa; phylum Chordata; class Mammalia; order Chiroptera; family Vespertilionidae; genus Cnephaeus; species Cnephaeus nilssonii. Next base: position 29,279,515 of record NC_137073.1, on the reverse strand, counting down.
CACTAATACTAGCAGCGAATATTTTAGCAGCCGACTGCCACGTCATTAGTCTTGGACTGACTTGCTTGGTGTGCACAACAGGAAATATTTCACTTTCGGAGAACAAGAAAAATAGGTTTATTTGCATTACGCTTATTAATTTGTGCAGTTACTCAGTGTCTGGTTAATGTTGAAGAAAAATATTAATTTTTATGTTAACGATTACTCATTTCAGCCCTTTGTATTCAGCATGTCTCTATCGAAATAAACTACATTTCTATGAAAATTGAAGCTTTTGTTTTTTTTGCGGCCCACATAAACTTAAACCTTGCTTATTTGGCCCGTGGTAGCCTTTGAGTTTGACCTGCTTGCACTACATACAGTGTGGTCCAGGGAGGCACCATATAAATCACTAAATTAATTTAGGTAAAAGACAAAAAGAAACTTCATCAAGGCTTGATGTGTTTCATCACGAGGGTCTTCAGAATGTGGCACCTGGTTCCCTGGGAAGCCTCGTCGCACAAAACCGAAAGGACAAAAGGGGAGGGGCCTTGGACAGCATCCTTCTTTCCCTTGCTCGCCAAGGCCAGGGATTCTCCATGCGGGAACTACGGGCACCACGAAGGGCTTCACCGTCAACACAATCACGGGGTCGGTCAGAACCTGGTTTGACCACGTTCCCTGTGCTGCACTTTACACCCCCGTGACTCGTCAGTAACTACCAATTTGCGCTTCTTAATCTCTTCACCTTTTTCACTCAGTCCCCAATCCTCCTGTTCTCTGGCAACCATCAGTTTGTTCTCTGTATCTATGAATATAATCAATAATATTGTAATAACTATGTATGAAGCTAGGTGGGTACTGGAAATATCAAGGGTAACACTATGTAAAGTATATGACTATCTAACCACTAAGCTGTACACCTGAAACCAACACAAAATGAAAAAAAAAAAAAAAGGAAACGTTTCCTATACCAGATTATTATGGGTTGTAGGTGTCCTGGCTTCCACTCATTGTCCCAGTCATTTTTACTGGTTCTGTTACCCTTCAGCACATGACTTTCCTTGGCTTCTCACTTCATAACTGCAGTGACTCAGATTGAATGCTTTCTCTCCTTCCCTACTGACCCCCGCGGACCCTGCCCTCCACCCAGAGTTATCCCATTATTGGCGCTAGTCTCCAACAAATTCAAGCTGCAGGTGTTGCAACCCTTTTCTCCTATACATACACCACATAATTATTTTTAATTCACTTTGTTTTATTTTGGAATTATTTTTCTTCCAATTTAGACCCAATCCCAGAGCACAGAGTTTAGTTAAGAATTGCTACTTTCAATGTCAAATGGAGACAGGACATAAATCAAAAAGTTAACATTGGGAGGTTTCTGAGGATCATGGAGAAAGACAAACCTAGAGGTGACCTGGGAAGTCTGGCCAGGGTTGGAAGATGAAAAGCAGACGTGTTAAAAGGGCACTGTGAAATGCACTGAAAAATAAACAAGGCACAAAATGCTCTCTCTCCTGTATCTGACTCGGTATCTTTCTTACACTCTCAAGAAATGGGAAAAGCAGTCACAGAAGTGTCCTGCTCATTCCGTGTTCTGCAAGGAAACTGAGCTCAGGCAACCCAGAGGCTTGGGCTGGATAGTGCCAAGTCATGCTCACCCCGTACCAATGCATTAACTGGGTCGTTTGATTCAGGGGAAAATCAGAGGGTCTACACACACACACACACACACACACACACACACACACACATTGTTTTTCTCCTTTAGGAGGTCCAGCACTTCCAAACACACCTCGAGATAAAATCATGTATGTTGGGAGAGAGGCAGATCTTCTTTATACAAACCCACCATTGACTCCTCCTTTCCACAAACACTCACTAGTTAAAACAGCAAGCTGGCTGCTGATGGAGGCACTTCCTGCCTGACATCCTAGGCACATTGGCTTCCTATCTACACTAATAAAAAAGTAACATGCTAATTGACCATACCTTCACGGTGCCCACCAGCCAATCAGGAGTGAGCATGCAAATTAACCCAACAAAGATGATGGGTTAATTTGCATACGCAGGTGCCCAGAGGCCGGGGGCAGGGCGGGACGCTTGTGTCATTGCCATGGTGACAACACAGGCATTCCGCACCACCCCAGCCACTCCGGGCCTCTGGGCAGCATGGGAAGGCGGAAAGGCGGCTCCGGGCCGGAGTGGAAAAGCGGCTCCAGCTAGAGCCAAGACAGTGCTGGTAGCCAGGGGAAGGAAGGCCCATTCTTGCATGAATCTTCATGCATCGGGCCTCTAGTTCAATAATAATCCTCTCAGCCTGTGCAGCTAAGGTTGATGGGATGAAATTCAGCAGACACTCTTCTGGACAGGATTGGGATAAAGTGACAGACTACCCATCTTGTCATCACACCACTGAGGCTTCAAGCTGCACAGATTCCTCCCCAGGCTATGTGGTGGGATGTTTGCCATCGCTGGGTTCCCTTTGTATAAACACTCCAGAGGACACTGTGTAAGCGGGTGCATTGGTTAGAGTCCAAGTTGTGCAGTTGTAACAACCACAAGGACTCTGTTGAGGACCTGGGTCATCCTCAGAGATTATGAAGCTGTTGTGTCAACATAAGGCCTGAGGGTTGACCATGGAAGGCGAGGGAGAATGTGCAGAGTCACACACCAGCTCTTAAATGCTTCCATCCCAGTAGGGACCCACATCCCTTCTGTTCCAGTTTCATGAGCTAACTCAAGCCCCATGGCCATGTCTACTTCCAGGGGATAGGGAAGCTATTCCTCTTGTGCTGGAGTTCAAGGAGATAAGAAAATATGAGTGAACACTAGCAATGTCCACATGCAGGACATTGGTGTTGGCTGTTCAGCATCCACACCTAACAGGCAGGTAATCCACACTGGGCCAGCTGGGTGCTTTCTCTAGGAAATGCAATCCACCGAATGTTTAAGCTTTGCAATCCCAAATCCCAAATGACATTTGCTTAGCTTTAAATACCAATGAATTAGCCAGGCCTGGAGATCAAGGTCTCTAGGGACCCTCGCTCTTGAGGAGAATCATGAAAGAAGAAGAAAACGGCTCATTCAAAGGCCTGCCCCGGCGAGTACTGACCATTATTTTCTGCAGTCCAGTCCCCCAAAAGCTACCCTTGCTTTTTTGCCCCATTTCGCTCAGCCTGTTTCTTTAGCTTTCCTATGAATTTTGAGGGCTACCCCTACTCTCCCAATATATTTCTTTTCTGGTTAGTAAGAGTTGGTTTCTATTAGTCGCACCCATAATTTTCTGGGAACAAAATATCCAGCCGATGTGATTTGTGAGGTGCTATGCGACAGACTGGCAGGTCTGGCTTGCAGGGGCAAATGGGGGAGGGAGGGCACCAGGCTTGCAGCTGGGAAATCTGGGTTCCGGTCTCAGCTCCGTCCCTTGTCTTGCTGTGTGAACTTGAACAAACCTCAAAACTTATCTGTGAAGTAAGAGTCTGGGACAAGCTGATCTTCACAGTCCTTTCTGGCTCCAGTGGACCATGCCTGTGTCACTGTGGGGCTACTGAAGCAAGCACAACCCCTGTGTTTCAGTCTCTGGGCCCCACACTTTGATAAATAACCTGCCAACTCTACAGATTTGCTTGGAATCTCATTAACCTAGGAAATCACGATCGTTTGTATTTTACATTTCAAATGGGCAGAGATCCTGGCGCCTATCTGAGGAGGTGCCATCCGCCCTGGGACCTCGCCTCAGCAGCAGAGGTGGCTGGCGATGGAAGAGATCAGGCTGGTTCCTGTTTATCGCACTCGAGGTCCGTTAGTTTTCTAGCATCACTTGGGGTCCTTCATTTATATGTCAGCTTAGTACCCAAGAGGTAGGAGAACCTGACATTTCCAGAACATTGCGATACAGTAATAACAATATAAAAAATGATTACAAAACCCTCAGCTCTCAGTCTCTGATTAGAAGAACCCCAGGAGCTGGGCAGAGAGAAAATCCTAAGTATTTCTCAGCAGGTGGGTGCACAGATGAAAAATTAGATGACATTGCCGGTAAATAAGTTCCACCTCTGATTAAAATCCTGCCCAGAACAAAAGGGTGATACACTGAGTTATGAATGACTCACTAAATCAGAAGGGCCTCGCTGTACACATGATTCTTCCTGCGTTCAGCCAAAGCCGATTCTCTGTGGCTCTTGTATTTTGTTAAAGGGATTTTTTTCAGGACATCCTGCCCCGACAAGTAAGGGTGGCGACCAGGCGCTACTGGGGGGCAATGGGGACAGTTTGTCTTTCACACACATTAGGGGCTTTACCAAGTCATGGAGACTATGTTCCGGGGACCCTTGGGTCAGCTGGTTGTGGTCAGAGGGTAACGCCTGGTTGTGGATGGCTTTTCCTCTCTACAAAGCTACCTGGGTAGACAGGGCTCCATATCCGGCATCTTGGCCTCTGCACCCCAGGGCTGAACAAGGAGGCCCACATTTTAAAGTGGCTCTCGGGGCAGGTTACTCTTCCGGATGAGGTGAGAAAAAAAAAGGCTTGAGGAGCTGAGCAGACGAGAGACCCGGTTGCCCAGAGATTCCAGAAGGTACTGCCAAGCCAGAGCCCCTTGTGTGAAATCGGAGGCTTTTCCCTGGGCACCAAGTCCGTGTAGAATGTGCCCAGCAAATGCTCCTGTTAACTGCTGGCCTCAGTTGAGGATAGCCGACGCTGGCCCTGTCAAAACAAGGCAATTTGAGGGCATGCTCACTTTGGTCCTCCCGTTCTCCTGTGTTTCAAATGCAGTTGCCTTTTTAATACAATTGCAACTGTTATTCTCGCAGCAACTTAAAACCGGAGGTCACCCAAGCAAAATAGGTGCATGTTTCTGTTTGATGTCTGAAATGTGGCTAGGCACGTTCTATCTTTGATGCAAGGCAGGGGATTTTTTAAATCATCAGCTTCTCCCCAGTTTTGGTTCCCAGCTAGACTCACCCAGCAGATTAACTGAGTTCCTGCTGACCTTGGCAGGAGCGTACGAACCCAAGAATTTGGCAGAATGTAAGCTATGCCCATGCAACCTGAGAAGCAGCACATCTGAAGCAGGACCCTGCGGGTGTGGGGGTGGGGAACGATCCCCCGGATCCGGAAATCTGGTGTCCAGTGATTTGTTCTGGCCTTAACCCTGAATCTGGCAGCTCTGAGTTGTGTTTTTCAGGGTTCAGTTCCAGGACATCATCTTGTAAAAACAATGTGCACACGAGAGTTCCACAGACCCAGCAGTCGGCTCAGTCAGTGCTGGACTGAGCCAGGAGTCCTCAAGCGAAGCCTTGGGGTGCCGAGCAGGTGGCGAGCCAGCACCTATACGGTGCAGGTGGGCGCAGCACCAGCACAAACATTTGCAGATGATGAACATTTCCCCTTAAAGGCTGATGCTGAGACCAGATGTGCACAGTCCCTCAGGGCTATCTCATTGGGTGTGGTGGCTGCTGACATCTTCCCCTCACCCCCCACCCCCGCCCCAGGGAGAAGAAAAGGGAAGAGAGCTTGTCAGGCGGGCATGGAGGCCTTCTCTATCAGTTCTGATTCCAGCAGCAAGTCTCTTGGCCTCAGCTGAGGATAGCAGACACTGTGCCCTGTCAAGACGAAGGGCGCTCTCTCTTTCTCTTTCTCTCTCTCTCTCTCTCTCTCTCTCTCTCTCTCTCTCTCTCTCTCTCTCTTTTTGCACCGCTATACAGCATTCTTAGATTTCTATAGTGTATTATTTGTGAGCATCTTGGATCTATCTTCCTTATGAGACTTTGCAGAGCAAAGTCTAGCCCCAGTGGTCAGCAAACTCATTAGTCAACAGAGCCAAATATCAACAGTACAACGACTGAAATTTCTTTCGAGAGCCAAATTTTTTAAACTTAAACTTCTTCTAACGCCACTTCTTCAAAATAGACTCGCCCAGGCCGTGGTATTTTGTGGAAGAGCCACACTCAAGGGGCCAAAGAGCCGCAGGTGGCTCGCGAGCCGCAGTTTGCCAACCACAGGGCTAGGCAATCTGAGGGCATGCTCGGAGGGGAGCTCTCTGTGCCTTGCTGGCCTAAGCCCTACAGGGACTCAGGATTCTGAGATCTGGCTTCTGAAAGCTCCCTTAGTGGGGAATTATTTAAAACATCGAGGGTCAGTAACACCCTGGGGTCAATGTCTCTGCTGAGGAGATGCACAGTGCCCATTGCATAGGTGCCAATGACAGAATTCGGGGGCTGGCTTCTCTATTTTTTTTTTTTTTTACAAGCAAGGAGGTGGCAGAGTTGACCTTGTCCCTCCATGCTTTCCGAGTTGTGAAAGGTCTCAAGTGCACTGTCCATCAGCTCCTCTTCACAGCCTGTGAGGGCACTGGTTGGGAACCCTCTGTCCCCGGTTTACAGGTGATAGACGGAAGTGTCTGGCCTAAGGTACAAGCTAGTGAGGGGCAGAATTTGAATTCTTTAATTTGCCACACTGTTCTTCCAAAACTCAAGTTTGTAAAATGCCTGGGTGAATTATTTTCATGAGAATTGGAGAAAAAAGCCTCTCTCACCATCTTTCTCCAGCTGAAGACTCTCAGAGGGATGTCAGGCAGGCTACTGATGAAACTGTTCCCTTTGGAAAGAGGTATCCCTGGGAATCAGGGCTCCTCAATATTAGGCTGATACAAGACTGAACTGAGCACATATGCTACTGTCTCAGAGCCTCAAGTTTCTTAATCTGTAAAACTGGAACGGGACTTGGCCCTCGTCGGGATTCTGACCATTAAAGGCGGTGTATTGTAGATTGCTTGCTCACCAGGAAAACCGAGGTATGTCCAGGTTTTTGCTCTTTTGTTCATTTTTGCACACAAGCGCCAGAATGGGAAAACCTGGGGGAATGCTAAACATAGACCTGAAATTATTGAAGAAGGTGTGGGGGACAAAGACCCCACTTCACCATCCCAGGCAGAATGTATGTCCTTAGAAGGGTGAGGGCCAACCTGAACCAGCCTAGATCAAGGATACTGGCTGGGGGTCATCAGGGCAGGCCCTGCTGGGTGCCCACAAAATGCTCAATCCAGGCCCAGCCTGGGGCTGTGGAATCCCATCCTTCTCTCTCGCCCTCCCTGCTTTCTGAGATACTCCCAGACCTCCTCATTTGGAATCACCTTGGTTTCTCTAGTTCGTTCTCTCTCTCTCTCTCTCTCTCTCTCTCTCTCTCTCTCTCTCTCTCTCTCTCTCTCTCTCTCCTCTCTCTCTCCTTTTGCACCGCGATACAGCGATACAGCATACTTAGTTTTCTATAGTGTATTATTTGTGAGCATCTTGGATCTATCTTCCTTATGAGACTTTGGAGAGCAAGGAGTATGTATTTTTCATCTTTGTGTTCCTTACACTGCTCCACAATGATATCTGCTTTTCGAATGAAATATCTCACCTTATCATCCATCTCAAGCCAATCCTATACATAAGCAATGAGGGTGATCTTTGCCATCAGCACCTAATGCCGGGATGCTGCAATGCTTCTTAACAGACCTCTTGTCTTCATATTGGCCTCCCCGATTCATCTTCTTTAAATGCCATTTTAAAATAAATTATTTAAGTTTCCCACTCAAAATCTTTTAAAGGCTTCCCTGACTACCTGATAAGGCTAAAACTTCAAAGCTTTGACGGTAAGACTCTCTACCAGCTGACTGCAATCAGCAATTTAAACTCATTTAACCCACCCATTCCCAAACCAGTGAGGCTAGTTGACTTATTCAGTCATTCATTCACTCATTCATTCATCAAGCATGCATTGACTGCCTCCTATGTGCCAATCAGTGTGTTAGGTGGTAGGGATCTCTGTATAAAAAGACAGTCCCTGACCTCAATGCAGTTACTACCCAGTGGGTTGGCAGAAAGGAAAGGGCCTATTACAGTTCTAAGTGACGAGAGAGATACTGGGAGTGTAGAAGAGCCAGTGACAAGTTGGCCTGGGGGAATCTGGAAGGCTGGCAGAAAAGGAAGAGAGGCAGAAGGTTTTCCAAGGAGATCCAGTGTGTGGGATAGAGAGAGGACATTTACGACACAGAGAGAAAAAATATGTAGAAAAACCCAGACGTTTTGTGGTTCAGGAAGACATAGTTGAAGCTGCAGTCAAACTAAAAGGGATCCCAGAGGTGTGTGAAGTGGCATTTATTATCTACGGCAATATTTCTCAACTTGAAGAAGGTGTGGGGACAAAGACCCCCCTTCACCGTCCCAGGCAGAAAATGTTTGTCCTTAAGAAGGGTGAGGGCCAACCTGAACCAGCCTAGACCAAGGACACTAGCTGAGGGTATTCAGGGCGGGCCCTGCTGGGTGCCACAGAATGCTCAATCCAGCCCCAGCCTGGGGCTGTGGAATCCCATCCTTCTCTCTTGCCCTCCCTGCTTTCTGAAATACTCCCAGACCTCCGCATTTGGAATCGCCTTGGTTCAGTGTTCCTGAACCCGGTTCTGAGAGGCATCAAGCAGATCACTCTGAGGACCAAAAAATAAAACTTTAAAAAGTGTTTTGTGGTCAAAAAGTTTGCAAAGTAAATTCATACTCGCCTCCACCTTGGAAAGCTATAATGTTCATACGCATATGAAAGTTTCTGCTAAGTCTTGCAATAAAACTAGCTGTTTCAAGTGTCTCAAATCTATTTATCCAAAGAAAATGGCACCACCATGTACTTCCTGGATGACTGACAGTTTTGGAAACACTGGTCTATGCCCCTACCCTACTCTATGCATGTCTATACTGGCCTGTAAATGAAGGCACGGGCTTCAGGGACAAACATAGTTAGTTTTCAATCTTGTCTCTATTACTTCCTTAATGTTTGACTTTGGATGAGTTACTTAACATCTTTGATGGACAGTTTCCTCATATATGCATATCATATATATGACTATAAAATATCTTCTCATGTATAGTACACAGGTATATGATATACTTTCTCCATAGGGTGGTCTGCCTGACACACTCAATCAAAGAATTTCCTTTCATTATCATTGGCTAACAGTTATGAAGCTGATATCTCAGCTGAATTAATGGTGAGAACCTTAGGAGTTACATAGTTTTATTCAAGTACAGTTTCTTTTCTTTTTAATATTTACATTTATTTCAGAGAGGAAGGGAGAGGGAGAAAGAGAAATAGAAACATCAATGATGAGAATCATTGATTGGCTGCCTCCTGCACGCCCCCTACTGGGGATCTAGCCGCAACCTGGGCATGTGCCCTAGACCAGAATCAAACCCAGGACCCTTCAGTCTGCAGGCTGACGCTTTATCCACTGAGTCAAACCAGCTCTGCTAACCACAGTTTCTTTACAATGGCTCTCAAAAGATTCTTGTTTACCTCAGCAGAAAAGGATTTAATGAAATTTTGCAATTATAAAAATGGGAATAGAACAAAGGAAAAACAACCTTAATACACATCTTATCAGGGTCAAACTGATTTTTAAAAATGAGATATTGTAATGTTCAGAATAACTCAATGTCCTGTAGTGGTTCAAAAATAAGTCATCTAAAATGCAGTCTTGAAAACAGAAATATCTACCATGTTAGGATTAAGATTGTGACACATTACAATCTTAATCTGCAGGATTTTAAAAGCAGGTGCGGAAGCTGCTCTTTTCTGTACGTGGCCTGGGACACATGCTCTGTCCTTAGCCTGGAAAACTCTTCTTCACCTGCCCTCCAGAAAACTCCCACACATCAGCCCAAGCATCCTTCCCGTGTAAAGCTGTCCTCGACCCCCAGGGTGAATTAGATAGCACCCACGTGGCTCCCCCAGCAGCCCATACACACTTCCATTAGGCGATATTGAATGCATTCGTACTGAGGTGCTGCTGTGAGCCAAACAGAGGTGGCCCTGCCCTCGCAGAGCTTCGAGTCCAATGGGACAGTAAACACCAAATAGGTAACGTAGTACACATTGAGAAAGTGCTGTAAGAGAATAAAAGAGATGTTGCAATAGAGTCAAAGGGGTTGGTTTTAATTATTTACCTTGCTGTCTTGTCTGCTAGCTGTGAAGTATTGGAATATAATATCTGGTTCACATCTGTGCAACTTGGCAGAATGCTGTGTTTGTGTGTGTTGAGCACACATTCCCTCCTGAACGAATAAAGGTCTAAATGAATTCAATGGCTTAACACTGAGACACAGAGGCCTTGCCTAAGGTGACAAGTAATTAGTGACAGTTTGGGGACTGCCTTCTTTTAAAGTGGGAGAACATGTGTAAACATATACATATTATATATCTTTTATGTATACATATTACATATCTTATATATCATTATATATTATATATTACATGTATTATTATACATATTATGTAATCATATATACATACATTTATATATGTTATGTATCATATTCATATGGTATATATACACAGGGTGGAGCAAAAGTAGGTTTAGATTTGTTCGAATGGAAAATTATACAATAATTAATAAACAATACAATAATAAACTCTGTGTTTCACATACTCACAACTGTAAACCTACTTTTGCCCCACCCTGTATACATATACATGTGTACACACACACATATACATAGTGTGTGTGTATATATATTCATATACATATATATACATTGAGTGGCCAGATTATTATGATCTCTGAACGCATAATAAGCTGGCTACTCAGTGTGTGTGTGTGTGTGTGTGTGTGTGTATACACACACACACACACACACACATACATTAGAGGCCCGGTGCATGAATTCGTGCATGGGTGGGGTCTGGCCAGCCTGGCCAGGGGGAGGGAACATGGGTGGTTGGCCGGCCTGCCTGCTGGTCGAACTCCTGGTCGAGGGGACAATTTGCACATTAGCCTTTTATTATATATGATATACACAGAGTGGCCAGATTATTATGCATTCAGAGATCCTAATAATCTGGCTACATAGTGTGTGTGTGTGTGTGTACTATATATATATACACTAGAGGCCCGGTGCACGAAATTCATGCATGGGGGGGGGTTGTCCCTCAGCCAAGCCTGCACCCTCTCCAATCTGGGACCCCTTGAGGGATGTCCGACCACCCGTTTAAGGGGGGACCAGGCCAGCAGGGGATCGGGCCTAAACAGGCGGTCGGACATCCCTCTCACAATCCAGGACTGCTGGCTCCAAACTGCTCACCTGCCGCTGCCTGATTGCCCCTAACTGCTTCTGCCTGCCAGACTGATCACCCCCTAACCACTCCCCCGCCAGCCTGATCGACACCTAACTGCTCCCTGGCCGGCCCGATTGCCCCTAACTGCCCTCCCCTGCTGGCCTGTTCACCCCTAACTGCCCTCCTCTGCCATTCTGGTCACCCCTAACTGTCCTCCCCTACAGGCCTGGTCACCCCCAACTGCCCTCTCCTGTTGGCCCAGTCACCCTTAACTTCCCTCCCCTGCTGGCCTGGTCACCCTTAACTGCCCTCCCCTGCAGGCCTGGTCCCCCCCAACTGCCCTCCCCTGAGGGCCTGGGTCCCTGCCCCAACTGTCCTCCCCTGCAGGCCTGGTTCCCCCTGACCTGCCCTCCCCTGTAGGCCTGGTCCCCCCCCCCCCCCCAACTGCCCTCCCCTGATGGCCTGGTCTCCCCCAACTGCCCTCCCCTGCTGGCCTGGTCCCCCCGAACTGCCCTCCCCTATAGGCTTGGATCTCCCCCAACTATTTTTCCCTGCAGGCCTGGGTCCCCCCCAACTGTCCTCCCCTGCAGACCTGGTCCTCCCCCAACTGCCCTCCCCTGCTGTCCTGGTCCCCCCCCCCAACTGCTCTCCCCTGCAGGCCTGGTCCCCCCCAACTGCCCTCCCCTGCTGGCCTGGTCTCCCCCAATTGCCCTCTTCTGCTGGCCCGGTCACCCCTAACTGCCTTCCCTGCTGGCCTGATCGCCCACAACTGCCCTCCCCTGCAGGCCCAGTCACCCCCAACTGCCCTCCTCTGCTGGCCTGGTCACCCCTAACTGCCCACAACTGCTCTCCCCTGCAGGCCATCTTGTGGTGGCCATCTTGTATCCACATGGGGGCAGCCATCTTTGACCACATGGGGGCAGCCATCTTGTGTCTTGGAGTGATGGTCAATTTGCATATTACTCTTTTATTAGATTGGATATATATATATATATATATATTTTTTTTTTTTTGCCAGCACATCCAATCAATTTTTGCCACTTGATTTCCAGGCCTAAGCAGTGGGTAATTGTTGGAAGCCCTTCCTTGATGTTTGGCCCCACCGTGCCCACTGCTGTCTGCAGGTGAAGTGGTGAGCTGCCTCGCAGTGGACTTCGCACAGCATGATGCAGACAGGATGCTCCCCACCTGCATCTGTTCTCTCTGACAGAACAAGCCCACAGCCAACTTCACAACAATTACTTCTATGCTCCGCTGGTACTTAATTTTATTTGGCTGTTCGGTTCTCTCAGGCCACAATGTGAAAACACAAACATAATCAATAGCTCCCAATTAGAGCAAGCATTTATTTTAAGAGATGGTGGCTCCCATGCACTTGTGACTGAAGGAGGCAGCAAACATGTGGGATTCACCCAATTAACCTCACGGGTGTGTCATTCAAGCACAGTTCAGACAGAAGACTCACTCTGTTATTCCAAACCCTTCCTTAAGCCAATTCCACCTGCAGCCCACACTTCCCCACCTTCCTTGTGATTCTGAGCGGCAGACAGTGTGATTACCTAATTTAAATAAAGAGCTAGCTCATTGCTTTCTCTGGGTGTCAAGACAATTTAGAGCAATGACCTGGCATGGGAATAATATTCTCATATAACTAACAGATTCTATGAAAAATTAGAAAGGGCACATTAAGAACATTCACATATCCTCTGGAGAGAGCTAGACTGAGATGCATGCACATATTTCTTAGTGCATCACAAAAGACAACAAACACCACCCCCTCCCCCGATGGCCACTGGAGTTTTAAAAGTCCCCGGTGTCAGCACTGGCTTTGAGGGGCCAGTCGCCAGAGCACTGTGTCCAGGAATGGGACTCCAGGTCTTTTTTCAGCAGGTGACAGCATTCACCCCACCCCACCTCCAACTCAAAACCTGCTTTTCCTGATACAGAATACATTTTCTTGGTAGGAGATACAAAATTAAATAATCTCACAATTTTATACATGATATTTAATAGATACAAAAAGAATGTATATGTATATTTCTTGCAATGCTATAAATCATAATAAAACAAACACCTATGAATCCATTATCCACTTAGAGAACCAGGATACGACTAATACTCCTGAATTCACCCATGGGGATCTTCCCTCCCCTATCTTCTTGCCAACTATCTCAGATAAAACAATATTGGAATTTTATGTTTTTCATTCCTTGCTTATTTTGTTTTAATCTATATAATGTCTCTATTTTTTTCCTCTGTCTGCCTTCATGATTTGTCTTTACCTTGGATTTTCAGCTGTTTGATTATGAGGTATTTTCTTTCAAATAATACAATGCTATGTGACACAAACTATAACAACCTGAAAACAGTGTTCTCCCAGTTCTTCCCTCCTATCTTTTATTCTATTGTTGTCAAGCATTTCATTTTACATGTGCTACAAACACACATAACTATCTTTGATTTAAAACATCAATTATTTTTAGAGTGATTAAAATTTCAATTTTATTTCCAGACAGTGCACATATCATGTTAGAAAGAAATGGTTGGCTTTCTTGTGTATTTTCTCTATTAGACTATAAGCTGTTCGTGGGCATGCACTTTGTCTTACTCACCTCTGAATCCTGGTACCTGAGAGTCAGTAAGATGTTAATGAAATGTGTTACATGAATGTCCAGGTTGGCTGTATAGGCATGTCTAAGTTTTTATGTTCTATAATTGATTCATCTTTATAAATATTAATCCATTTCCCAGTTAGAATGGAAGCTGCTTTATGCTGAGAGACTTTTTAAAAATATATTTTTATTGATTTCAGAGAGGAAGGGAAAGGGAGAGAGAGACAGAAACATTAGTGATGAGAGAGACTCATCGATTGGCTGCCTCCTGCATGCCCTCTACTGGGGATACAGCCCGAAACCAGGGCATGTGCCCTCTACCGGAATCGAACTGTGACCTCCTGGTTCATGGTGGATGCTCAACCACTGAACAACACCAGCTGGAAAAGACCTTTTTTAAAGTAAAATATTCTAGGTCACAGTGCAAGGCTCATAGCAATATTGGGATGTTAATCCAGGGCTAGGCAGGTATGATCATGGTTGATAAGGGGTGGGTGTATAATAGTCGAGGTGGTGGGGTTGGAGGGAACTAGAAATCACATCCACCCAAGGGTAGCAGCTATGCTCAGCTTCAGGGGGGGTTGACATGTTGGAATACAGGACTGCTCTTTTCAGAACAGCTCATCTGAGGTTTTATATGGAGCAAACCTATTTTAAAATGTTGTCAACCAATTCAAAAAAAAAATTTAACTTGCATTTGTCAGATAAAGTCTGCAGGCTACATTTGGCTCATGGGCCAGTAGTTTGCAACTTCTGTCTTAAATACTTCTTATGAAACCCCAAAAGAACTTGAATTATCACAAAAATCATATTGAGTGAGAATTGCTCTTTCTTATATCTGAAACCTAAAAACAATCTATTGACTAGAACAGATGGGCACCCTGGGGAAGGTTGCTAGTACTCATGGGATGTGTGAAGCCAAAGCCACCAGTGCAGATGTTGTAGCCTCTGGGTGTGGGCTAGAGGCAAAGGCTTGTGAGGTCCAAGACAAGGCAGTGTTGGGGGGCTTTGCCAGAGAACAGCTGGACAGGGCTGCTAGCATTTGTGTCCATCTGGAAAAGGAGTTGTGTCAGCTCCTCCAAGACCAGAGAGGGTTGCAATGAAGAAAAGCGAGCAGGAGGCAGAACAGAAATGATTTACGAGTGAAAGGAAGACAAGGTAGTCACAGCCCTAGCGAGGAAAGGAGAGGCCCCTGTGCCAGGAGCAAGGCGCCTGAAGAACGGATCTGCAGCTGTGAGTAGCGAGCGAAGACACCCCTCCTGTCACAGCACCAGGCCCACGCTTCCCCTTCTGGCTCCTTCAGCTGTTGAGCGAATGAAGATGCTCAGCTGCCCAGTGGTAACGGAGGTTGGGGAACACGCAGCCACAAACTGCAATCTGCAGGTTAATTGTGCGCTCTGCAGTGCCTGCTCTTCACTGAGCCTGCTCCTGCGACCTCATTGTGGTAATCGAGACAGTGGGGACTGTTGACTTGTCAACGTAGTGGAGACTCCCAGATGTGCTAGGTGAACTTGTGCAAAGGGTTGTGATGCTCTTTGTATAATACCCTGGAAGTTCTTCTCTGCATGAGTAGAAAGCATGTCAGGCCTCTAATAGCATAGCGTGCTGAGTTGGAAAAAGGCTTCCAGAAACCACAGGTTTAATCTAACAACAAATGGTTTCCCAGGGCCTCTTAGCCACGGCTGCGTAAATCTGTCTGCTTAAGAGGAGATGTGCACAGAGCTCGGCTCGGCTCTGCTCTGCTGCTCACCAAGCCAGAAGGCCCTGGCACCACTCACGCCATCCTCCGGTCTCCGGGAGGTTCTGGTGGGAGCTTGGCCTGGACTCTGGGCTCCAGAACACAAGAACTCTCCACGTTAGGTGTGGGGCTGTGACAGAAGCTCAAAGTGGATATTTGGGTTTTGTCTACGAACTGCTCTTGTTCCCAAGGCAGTTCCACCTTCCTGAAAGCATTGTCCACTTTGTTCCCCGATCCCAACTCCACTAGGAAGCTCTTTAAATATTTGAAGGCTGTATCCATGTCTTCTTCCTACCTGCCCTTCTTCAAGGAAAAAAATATTCAGGTCCCATCAACCAGGACTCAAGTGACATAGCGCCCATGCTTCCACCAATCTGGTGGCCCTTTTCCAGAATTACACCTATTTACCTGAGTCTATACTTATGCAACACAGATTTATGTAGCACTCAGAGAGGTGTGTTGGGGGAGTCAGGGAAGGTTTAACATTTTAAGCAACATCTGAGTTGGGCCTTGTGGAATGAGAAGAAGTTCATCAAATAAAGAATCAGTAATGTCCCCAAGAGATAAAATCAGGAGTATCGTAGGTATGGGGGATGCATTCCTACGGGGCCAAATACTTCTGTTACCCACCACTGGGAATGCTGGACCCTCATTCTATATCAATGGTTACCCCACCCAGAATGAGAGTGAGAAAGGTATGGCACAAAGAGGACCGGGATATTTGTTGCTTGTTCAATGCTATATCCTCAGTGCCTGGAACACAGAAAATGCTCAATAAACATTTGGTGAACGAGTCAAAAATGAATGAAGTGAGGTCAGTGAAAGGAAGGAGGGAATCAGGGCAGTCATTTATTAGGCTCCCAAGATTTTTCTATTAGGGACACAATAGCCAAAAAATATGTGTCTCAGGGGGAGATGCCCAGATGAGAATGGGAGGCTTGTGAGAATGCTGGAAGCCAGTTCCAGCATGTCAGCAGGGTTGAATCATCTGGGAATGGCTAAAGGCATTTCCCCAAACCTGAAAAGGATACATAAATTGATTGCTTGCTGCCAGACAGCTCAGGGCATCTTAATCTACAAGTTATTGCCTCCTACTGGCCAAACACCTGAACAGCCGTAGGCAAATTCTCCCCATTCTGACAATGGACTCTGTATAGGAAATCCTACCCTTTGATGTGTATATCTACCTCGCCTTAGGACAAATTGTGTTAATAAAAAGCAAGGGGTCCTGAGACAAGAAGAACTTAGAACTTAGTTCCTTTAGCTAAGTCTTCTCTGACTCCCTATAATGCCTTTCAAAATTATGCTTTGTGTCTGGACTCTTATTTAATTCATGCACAGCACGTTCTCCAGGTTCCTGAACCCTTCTAGATGCTGGATCAAGACCACCGGCATTATGAGAGGAGCCCCACTCTACAGATGGAATTGGCACAAAAACACATGGAGGACTGAGAGAGACTGGGTGGGGCTGCAGCGGGTGGCACAGGCTTGTAGGAGCAAGAGATAGCCAGATATTTGCACTTCATGCTTTCGGGATGAAGGGACAAATGAATAGCTAGTCTAAAATGGAATACTGAAAGGAAACAAAATGATTTAAAAAAAGAAGAAAAACAAAGGTTTTCAGCAAAGTTCTGATAAAAGAATAAGAGGACAGAATAAAGGCAGGTATACATGTTAAGCTTTTTGCTATGCAAATGACAGACAAGGGCAAGTCAGTCAGGAGTCAATAGTAATAGTATTTTTTTCTGTGCTTACCATCTGCCAGATGTGGTGCTAAGTGCTGAGGAAACAGAAGTGACTGTGGTATTAATACATTTAGTGTTTATAGATAGTGGTAACAACCATCATGAAAATTCCCTCTATTTAATAGATAAGGAAACTGAGGAAGGAGAGGGAAGGAAGGGAAGGAGGAAAACAGGGAGAGGGAGACTGGGAGGGGGAGAGGGAGAGAGGAATATCGATGTGAAAAAGACACCTCTCAAACGCACACCAACCAGGGCTGGGGATTGAACCTGCTACCCAAGCACTTGCCCTTGACCAGGAATCGAACCAACGACCCTACAGGGCATGGACCAATGCTCTAACCACTGAGAAACACCAGCCAGGGTGAAACAAAGAAATCTTAAACATATATATTTATAACTTAGGAGTTGCCAATTGCAGTTCTTTTTCCTGGAATGAGGGTCCTTCAAGTTCAGGCTAACTTGGTAGCCTTCAACTTACATTTTGTATATTCATCCCTGTAGGAATGCCATGAGCTCGGAGCCATTGATTTCTGTTTAACCTTTGTACTCATTATAGTACATTCTCTAGAGGTAGAATGCTGTGACAAATATCAAGCTCACTTCAATGCACTAACCCTTCTCTCAGAGTTTTTAGATGCTCAAGCCTTAGTTCCCGTGGTTACTTTCCAATGTCTTTAAACATTTGAGTTTTTTTGTTCTTTGTCCAGGTTTTATAGTTTTTGTGATGGAAGATTAGTCAGACAAAACTACTCTATTTTATCCAGAAGTGATGTCTACAGGAATTATTTTTAAAACAAGAATACAAAGTTCAAATATAAAAGCAAAAAAATCAGTGGATATAATTATATCAATATTGGGAAATTCCTCAACAAAGGACAGCACAGACAAAGTTAAATGATGGGTGGAAGAGTGAGAGGCAATATTTGCAACCTCTAAAACTAACAAATAGCTAGTACCTAGGACACACCAGATAAGATATCCAGTATAAAAAAAAATGAGCAAAAATTACGAACAAGCAATGTACAGAAAGGTAAACTAAATCCCAAGTTTAAGAAGAAGTATTCAACTAAATGAATGATTTGAGAAATGAAAATAATGATGTTATATTACTTTATGTTCATCCAATTGGCAAAAATTGGAAAGTCAGGTGAATGCTGATGAGAATTTGGGGAAGAAAGAATATTTCACACTGCTGGTGGGAGGGTTGGAATAAGCATTCCAGAAACCAGTCTGTTACTTTATAACCCAGAAATCCTGTTTCAAAAAATAAATTCTAGGGAAATTCTCCTTGTACAGGTCTACAAGGAGACACGTGTGAGGATGCTTATGTCAGCAATGTTTGAGGCTTAGGGACTGGAGACACTGTGTGTGTCACTATGGAAAGAAGAGTAAGCTGGGTGGGTGTGTATGATGGAATGCCATGTGGAAACCCACGAACTAGAGGTCCATTTTGCAATAGTTCAGGACCTTAAAAGCAATGTGGAATGAAAAAAGTAAGATATAGAAAGATATCTGTAGCAGCATGATCATATTTGAACACATTTTACAAACATAAATACGTGATAGGCACCGTCCTGCAGAGCGCTTGGAGCTCAGGCTCTGCACGCAGGTGCCCTGGGTTGAGTCCTCACTGCGCCATGTACTGAACGGGTGATCTTAGGAAAGAGACTTAACGTACCTGTGCCTCAGTTTCTTCGCCTGTTAAATAGAAATAAGAACTTATCTCATAGCATGGTGGGAGAATTAAAAAAGATAAAGCATCGCACACGTGCTTAAAGTGCTCAGAACAAGGCCCTGGCAAATTCAGTTAGTCAGCAAGAATTGCATCCTTATCAACCGATTGTAAGTTGAAAA
This sequence comes from Cnephaeus nilssonii, assembly GCF_951640355.1. NCBI lineage: Eukaryota > Metazoa > Chordata > Mammalia > Chiroptera > Vespertilionidae > Cnephaeus > Cnephaeus nilssonii. The sequence goes on along the minus strand of NC_137073.1, from coordinate 29,260,496 downwards.
TACCATAAGTCAAAAATGCATTGAATACACCTCACCTACCGAACACCATAGCTTAGCCTAGCCTACCTTAAACTGCCGAGTACCAATTCCAGCATGTAATAATTACAAGAGTTCCATCAAAAGGTTGATGGGACTTGGGGAGCTCAACAGGGTTGAGTCACATGTAGTTTACCTATTGGAAATGGCTAAGGCACTTCCCCCAAACTTGAATAGGATTATTGCTAGCTACCAGACAGCTCAGGGCATTTTATTGCCTCCTTTTGGCCAAACACCTGAACAGCTGTAGGCTATTCTCCAAACTGACAGTGCCCTTTGATACCTTACCCTTTGAAGTGTATTATCTCCACCTTGCCTTAGGATAAATCATATGTTGAATAAAAGCACGGGTCCTTGATCAAGGAAGAGTCTTCAGTTCCCTTTAACTGAAGCTTCTCTGACCCCCAATGCCTTTCAAAAATATCTTTTGTCCTTGGACTCCTTCTTAATCATCTACGTGCAGCCCCTTTCTCCAGAATGCTGAACCCTTTGTAAGGCTGGGACAAGTACCCCGGCATTATGGTGCCTTAATGAGGGACACCAACAATTAGGACGCCCAAACGAGGGGCACCAACATAAACATGCTCAGAACACTTACATTAGCTTACAGTTGAGGATGAAACTTCTTAAGTTTCAACTCAGGAGTAATGCCTTCTTCTCACCAGATGCCGAGATGTACATGGGTGTTTTGTAGACAGGGTGGGGTGTGCAAACACAAAACACAACAGCCAAAACTCGCTAACCGGGTGCTGTGGCTCTCTCCTCCACCCAGCATCAGGAGAGTATCTCGCCACACATCACTAGACCAGGAAAAGTTCAAAATTCAAAATACACTTTTCTACTGAATGAATGTGTATTGCTTTCTCATCATTATCAAGTCAAAAAATCGTGGATCACTGTAAGTTGGGGACCATCTGTATTATTTTTAAAGACTTGATTCAAACTTTTGGAGTGAGTATATATATAGTAAGGATGAAAATGGGAGAGTAAGGATGGAGACGCAAAATTAAAATAAATCAGTGGAGAGGGATCTTCCATGGGCTGGTGGTAATGGTGAGCCCTGAACTGATAAGAAGAAATTAACTCAACTTTCTGAGCTTGAGATCCCCTGGAAGAGTTAAACTCAAAATAAACAGGAAATTTCTGGGGCCTGGGCTAGCCAAGCCTGAGTGGGAAACTGCTCCACCTTCTGAGAGGAGCTCAGCTTCTGAACTAACACCTCACTCGTGTGGCATGTCGGTGGTGTTGAGCAAGCCTGCTGCGTAAATTCCTGCAATAACTTGCCCCTCACACTTCCGATTCATACAGCTACCCAGTCGGCCTTTAAAACCATGATCCAATTAGTACACACCTCTACTGAAACTCACAGATGCTTCCCACCACAGGAAGAATAAATTCCAAGCTCCCTGCGGGGCCTGTACTCTCCCACTGAGCTGCCCAGTCCATCTGCCTGCCTCACTGTGCTCCTCCTGCCTCAGTGTCTCCTTCTGCCTCAGTGTCCCCTCCTGCCTCACTGTGCTCCTCCTCCCTCACTGTGCTCCTCCTCCCTCACTGTGCCCCTCCTGCTCACTGTGCCCCTCCTCCCTCACTGTGCTCCTCCTGCCTCACTGTGCCCCTCCTCCCTCAGTGTGCTCCTCCTGCCTCACTGTGCTCCTCCTCCCTCACTGTGCTCCTCCTCCCTCACTGTGACCCTCCTCCTCACTGTGCCCCTCCTCCCTCACTGTGACCCTCCTCCCTCACTGTGCCCCTCCTCCCTCACTTTGCTCCTCCTCCCTCACTGTGCCCTCCTCCCTCACTGTGGCCCTCCTCCCTCACTGTGCCCCTCCTCCCTCAGTGTGCTCCTCCTCCTTCACTGTGCTCCTCCTCCCTCACTGTGACCCTCCTCCCTCACTGTGCCCCTCCTCCCTCACTGTGCCCCTCCTCCCTCACTGTGCCCCTCCTCCTTCACTGTGCTCCTCCTCCCTCACTGTGCTCCTCCTCCCTCACTGTGCCCCTTCTCCCTCACTGTGCCCCTCCTCCTTCACTGTGCTCCTTCTCCCTCACTGTGCTCCTCCTCCCTCACTGTGCCCCTCCTCCCTCACTGTGCCCCTCCTCCCTCACTGTGCCCCTCCTCCCTCACTGTGCTCCTCCTCCTCCTTCACTGTGCTCCTTCTCCCTCACTGTGCTCCTCCTCCCTCACTGTGCCCCTCCTCCCTCACTGTGCCCCTCCTCCCTCACTGTGCCCCTCCTCCCTCACTGTGCTCCTCCTCCTCCTTCACTGTGCCCCTCCTGCCTCACTGTGCTCCTCCTCCTCCTTCACTGTGCCCCTCCTGCCTCACTGTGCCCCTCCTCCCTCACTGTGCCCCTCCTCCCTCACTGTGCCCCTCCTCCCTCACTGTGCCCCTCCTCCCTCACTGTGCCCTCCTCCCTCACTGTGCCCCTCCTCCCTCACTGTGCGCCTCCTCCCTCACTGTGCGCCTCCTCCCTCACTGTGCGCCTCCTCCCTCACTGTGCCCCTCCTCCCTCACTGTGCCCCTCCTCCCTCACTGTGCCCCTCCTCCCTCACTGTGCTCCTCCTCCTCCTTCACTGTGCCCCTCCTGCCTCACTGTGCCCCTCCTCCCTCACTGTGCTCCTCCTCCTCCTTCACTGTGCTCCTCCTCCCTCACTGTGCCCCTCCTCCTTCACTGTGCTCCTCCTCCCTCACTGTGCTCCTCCTCCCTCACTGTGCTCCTCCTGCTTGCTATAGTCCTCCTGCCTGGCTGTGCTCCAGCCTCTTTGGCTCTCTTGCTTTTACAGGAACATGCCAAGTTGTTTCCACCTCGGGACTTCATACTTGCTGTTCCTTCTGCACAAAATGCCAATCCCTTCATCAAATCGGGTCCACCCTCTCACTCCGTTCCCAACCATTCACTTCCTCCAAGAAGCCCACCCTAGCCAGCCATCCCCAATTTGCCCCCAGTCTCTGTCCTATCACCCTGTTTTATTTTCACCGTAGCACTTAGCAGTACGAGGCAGCCCCTTGTTTAATATCTGTCTCTCCCTCCCTCATTCACTGGGGTTCCTGACGCCCACCTGGCACACAGTAACTATGGGTTTAATTACTCCGTTAAAGGTGACAGCCTGGCTACCCCTATGGCACAGCACACCTTTTCTGGATGACATATTGGATTTGATCAAAGAGCTCTGGCACCCGGTAGCTTCAGGAAAACACTTCCCTTCCAGTGAAGAATAACAGAAAGAAGGCTTTCAGCTTCCTAGAAAACTCAGTGAGCAGTCTGGTTCGTTACAGCGTCCCAAAATATACCCCTTGGACTTGAAGGTGTCTCATAGCATTACTGTGACCAACATAATAACAACCAGAGAAGCCAGCAGCTTTGGCTCACGGACTCGCTCTGACTGGTTCACCCCGAGCCAGCATGTGCAATCAAAGCTCTGGACTTTGAAATGCAGTCAAGTGACCTGAAAAATTGTGGATCTTCTTCCTTCTCCATTTTTTTTTTTTCCTGTGTTCTAGTTTGTCAAACTGCTGCAGCTTTCTCCCCCTCCCATCCCTGGAAGGGAGACTCAACCCATCAATCACTTGCCCAAACTAACAGATGCGGCTGCTGATTGCAGAGGGAGAACCAGGGCAGGACCACCCCAGAACGGAGTCAGCTTTCTGGGGCATTTCGCAGGGAAACGATTGCTCGCTGAAGCATGAAAAACGAACAGCCTCGCCATTCTAACAGCTTCTTCCTTGTGCCCCAGTCAAGCCACTGATGTGTTGAATTGGATACGCTGACTGCCAAGTGCTAAACTGAAGAAGTCAGAAGCCACTTGGCAGCACCCTCCCGAGCCACGAAATCCGCCCGCTCAGGGTCCCCATGTTCTTGGCTCCATCCCTGAGGCCTCAGCATTCTCTCACTGGCCTCCCACACGTGACCACAATCCTCTCTCCCTCTGGATGTCTGTTTCCAGCCCCTGCCTCCATCTACAGGAGAGCCTCTGAGCCCTCACCTGCACTATTACAGGCTCCGGACCCGTCCACCTCACACAACCTGCTAGATTGTTCTTTCTAAAACCAAGTTCCCAGCATGCTCTTGCCAGCTCAGCACTGTGGGCTCCCGGCGTCCTTTTCACCTTCACATTTAAAGTTCATTAGAACCTCTTCAGCTTCTACTCATCCTTCAAGTCATCTCCATAAAGTCTTCTCTGATACCTCTAGTGGTAGGAAGTGCTGCCCACTCTAAACTTTCATAAATGCCTCTATTCTTCTTTTGTGTCTCAGTCCTCCATACTTTCTCCCCTGACTTATTGGTGCCTATGGCTTATCTCCTCCACTTGGTTGCTCACCTTTGTGTCCTCCATACAGCCTGTGCCCTGCCCTGTCTACTAAGTAGATGCTATCAACACATCCAACTTGCCTGGCTGGCTGGATCCTCCCTTTCTTTCAAGACTGTCTCTAGTCAGGGAATGGGTGAATTATTTTAAAGGGGTTAAATGAACACTCTAGGCCAATCAAGTAGCTGTATCCTTGGCAGGGGAAAGATGTAATAATCTCTTTTGCTCCTTTACACGTTGTCAAGGATTCTATGAAACATCTATTTCATTTTTACTGTATGTTATTCTTTTCATAGTACTTTTAGCTTTCTAAGGTGTTTTCACATCTGTTATGGCATTGTATATGCATAATAATTCTTCTAAGATGTGTGTAACAGTGTTTTGAATAATTGTAAATAAAATTTCTAAAGAAATAACTATATACTAAATGTCATTTAAGTGCTAGGCATTGTGCTAAATACCAGGTTTATAATGAGACCAAGTATAGGAGCAATTTTCATATCATGTGGCTTCTCTGATGGGAGTGGGTATATGGTTCCATAGGGGTACATAGGAGGGACCCCCTCTCCCAGAGGAAGTAAAAGCTTGAGACAATCTTGAAAGAAAGGGAGGAGCCAGTCAGACAAGTTTAAGTTGGCAGTGCAGAAAAATAAAAAACACATTCTAGGCCCAGAGGTAAGAGAACCTGGATTATTGGAACAAATGCAATTAATTCCTTAACACTAGAGAATCAAGGGTAGAATGGGAATGAAGAGTGACTGCTATTATTTTTAGGGCAGTTATTATTGTTAAAAAATTTTTTTTTCTCCTATGTTACTCTGTCACCAGAGTAAGGATTTAGCTCTCTTTCATCTCCTGCTCCACCACACATATTCTCCCTTTCCAACCCCTCATTCTCCAAATACGGTTATATTGTGCTTTTGCTTAGATTGATATTCAGTCTTTACTCATGAATTAGAGCCTCACTTGCTGCCTTGCAGACTCAGAGCCTGAAGGAGATTATCACTGCTAATTCATAAACATGTGTGAAAGAATAAAAACACTTATTGTACATGCCTTTGTGAGCTTGTGGTTGCTCATTATGCAGCAAAATTTGGCTGAGACAACATGTCTGAAATGACCTTATTCTATCCCCACATTTTACTGATAATTTGGCAGGATATGATAGTGTCAGTTGGAAGTGAATTTCAGAATTTGAAAGCATTACTTCATTGCCTTCTGTCAATATTTGAGAAATCCAAAGCCATTATGATTTCTGATCCTTTATGTTTGATTGTTTTTAGTGAGATCTTAATTTTTTCCCACTGTTCTGAAAGTTTATAATTATGTGACCTGGTATTGATTTATTTTCACTTATTATGCCAAGCATTCAGTAAGTGTTTTCAATCAGGAGCTCATGATAGATTATTTCACTGCTAAGTATTTCCCCTTTGTTTTTCTCTCTAGAAAATCCATTATTAAGATGGAATACCTCCTGAACTGACTGGCTCTCTAATTTAAGATATATATATATATATATATATATATATATATATATATATACACACACACACACACACACACACACACACACACACATATATATATACACACACATACATACACACACACACACACACACACAGTCCTCGGGTTATGTCAGACTCGACATACATCATGTCATGGTTACATCACCGTCTCCCATTTATTTATATTAAAAAAATTCCGTCATTTCGACATATGTACATATGTGCTCTATGTTTTTTTATTATTTATTTACCACAAGTAAAGGTCAGGAATTATTATCTTTCTTTAAAATTTTTTTTTTTACTGTTTCACTTCATTACTGCTGTGTATGTACATGCTCCATGTGAGTGACAAAGGTGCTTATGTAGGTGGGTTCCGACTTATGGTGAAAATCGGGTTACTTAGCGCCGTAGGAACAGATCTCTGACGTAACCCGAGGACCTACTGTGTGTGTGTGTGTGTGTGTGTGTGTGTGTGTGTGTGTGCTTTTTTCTATATCTTTGATTTTTTATTCTATTTTTAGGGAAGACTTCCCCAATTTGATACCTATTTCTTCTACTTTTTTATTTCTGCAGTCATATTTCAAAAAATTTAATAGTTCTTATTGTTCCCTGAATTTTCCTTTAGAAACAGCATTGTGCTCTTGATTCATGGGTACAATATCTTTTCTTGTCTCTTTAAGGATATTCATAAGGTCATTTTTAAAAACCTCTCCCCTTCCACAAACTATTTTCTGCAAGTTAATTTTTTTCCTGTCTATGTGTTTTCATTTCTATTTTTCAGGTTAGAAGATATTCTCAGGGGAAAGGCAATCCGTGGTTGTCTACCTATACTGAAGAATGAAAAACTAATGGCAATGGGAAACTTCAAGCCCTGAGGTGGGATACATTCACCATTGTTCATCAAACGGTGGTCTGGCTGGGACATTTATTTGTGGGATATTTGATGTCAATATTTGTAGATTTTTCTTCTTACACTGGACAAATTCTCCAGAGAACCTTCCAGTTTCCTCCTAGAATTTCAGCATCTAATATGTACTTAATAATTTAATCTATTTTCACTGCAGTATTCCAACCCTCAACTCTGCTTAATATCACAGTATCAGACAGTCTATTGTTTTATAATAACTGTTAGGAAAGTTATTATTACTCTCAAATTTATAATGTGGAAACTGAGACTCAAAGAAGAGAGGTGACTTATGAAAGTGACTTGGTATTTTTCATCAATTTTGGAAATTTATCAGTTAGTGGTTCTTCAGATACTGCTTCTGCCCAATTCACTCTCAACTCTCCTTTGGATACTCCAATTATACACATGTTATGGACTTTTAAATTACGTCTTTCTGTATTTTCTATCATTTCTCTCTTGCTTCAATAAAAATAAGTAACATTTATTAGTATAGACAGGTAATATTCCAGGTGCTTTTCAGTTAACCACACTACAACCCAAAGAGACAGGTTGTATTATCACTTTGCTTTACATATGAAGAAACAGAGGCTCAAAGGAGTAACGTGCCCAAGATTATAGGTTAGACAAATAGAAGATGTTGACATTAGCATTCTGCATCTAGTCCTTTTGCTAGAATTTTTGTATAGACCAAACACTTGCATTTCTCTTAATCTTATCAACTTTGACAGCCAAGACAGAGGAGGTATCATAAATACCTCATTTTGACATACTTAGAAATTAAGGTTCTGAAATACACTATGGTTTGTTCACAGCCATTCATCCCATTTCCTGGCCTACACAGCTCCTCAGCATCCTCAGCTATCCTGTCTGTAGTCTGTGAGGAGAAGTCCGGGCTTCCTCTCCAGTTATAAGAAAAGAAGCCTTCCTACAAGGCAGGTACCCAAAAAGAGTAGAAGCAAGAAACACTCTAGAATATTCTTAATTAAAGATCATGATGGAATTAATGCTTTACATTTGGGTAACAATTTCAATGCTTTTCAGTGTACATCTATATCTAATACCATGTCTGCTCCAGGGGGATCAGACATGGTATTAGATATAGATGTACACTGAAAAGCATTGAAATTGTTACCCAAATGTAAAGCATTAATTGGGAGCAGACATGGTATTAGATATAGATGTACACTGAAAAGCATTGAAATTGTTACCCAAATGTAAAGCATTAATTCCATCATGATCATTTGGTTAGACAGGAAACTGAGACATGGGTTTCATTACTTGCTGAATGAGTTTATCTTTTAGTTAGGGGAGGCAGATAATAAAGTAACAAAAATTTTTATTTTTAAGGCAGGACAAGGGGAATAAAGAAGGCCAGGAGAGGAGAAGGAGATGCTACTTTGAGCAATCAACAAAGATCTCTCTATCCTGTGGGTAGAGATCAGAAGAGAACAAGGGAATGAGCCCTTAGGTATTTTGGGGGAAGTGTTTTCCAACTAGAGAAAATGGCAAGTATAAAGACCCTGAGGCAGGTGCCCACATGGGGTGTTTGAGGAGCAGTAAGAAAGCCAGTATGGCTGCAGCACAGTGACAGTGAGTGGGGAGGAAACGTAGCAGACTTTTGGAGTGTTTTGGCTTTTAAACAGACTGAAGGGGGAGCAAAAGAGTGACATGACCTGTCTCACATTATAAAATGATGACTCTAGTTGTGTTGGCGAAGAGGAAGCTAGCAAGGGCAGAAGCAAGAAGATCAGCAAGGAGGCCACTTCAATAGACCAGGCAAGAGACGATGGTGGCTTGGACCAGGAAGAGATGGGGAGAAAAGGCAGAGTCTAGATCTGTTTCAATATGACTTGCTGATTGTTGGATGTGGTATGTGAGAGACAAAAGCAGCAGTGAGGGTGTCATTGGAGTCTGGGGGAGTCCAGGGGAAATGTCTGGATGTATAAATCTGTGAGCCTTCAGCATAGAGAGGCATTTAAATTCATGGTCATGTGTGAGGTCTACAATGAAATTAACCCAAGGGCAAGAAGAGTCAGTCAGGGCCTTCGGGGTTAGCAGCAAGAGGTGAGGCAGATTTAGAAAGGGAGATGGAGGAGAAGATGCCAGAACAGAAGCCAAGTCCTAGAAGCCAAGTCAAGGGACTGTCTCAGGGAGAGCAGTGGCCGGCTGTGCCAGGGCTGCTGAGAGGCCAAGAACTGACCGTTGTTGCATTTAGCAACATAGAGATCATCAGTGACCTTGACTAGGGCTGTTTGCGAAGCTGTGGGATGGAAATCTAGCCAATCAGAGTGAATTCAGGAGTCAACGGCAAAGTGAGTGAACACAGACTACACTTTGGAAGGTTCAAGAGGAGAAGGAGAATGAGTTAGAAGCTCGAGGGGGCAGGGGCATGAACAAAGCTTTGTTTCATTTTCTAGAATGAGAGTTGTCTTTGTGTGTTTGTATCCTAATGGGAATGACACAGTGGAGAGGGATAGGATGATGAACATTTTACATGCTCTTTACTTTAAGCCTCAAAATGCTCAATGAGGTAGGCACGATTCCTATTTTATAAGTGAGGACGGTGCATGAGTGAATTTAGAGATAACATACTAAATTGTGCAGCTGGGTTCAAACCCAGGTCTGTTGGACCCCAACATGAGTTTCTTCCCCCCTGTTCTATGTGGGAAATGGGACATGCACATTGGTTTCCTTAGATCCCAAAACTAACTAATCAGTGTCGGGCCACGATATGGAATGGACCGAAGGGATTGAGGGTGATAGGTCTCAACAGGCCATGATGCTATGGAACTCAGGAGAGCCACCCAGGCTAGGAGGCAGATTCTAGTATGATCCGACTATGACGCGCTGAAGGCCAAGTGTGAGGATAACTGCCCCCTGGGGAGGAGAAAGCAACTGTGTAGTCTGTCTCCTGGTGGTCCCAGGTGATCACAGAGCAGACAGCTACCGTGAAAACCCCCAACCTAGAAAATGTAGACCAAGCCTTCTACAACTCTGAAATTTTAATAGCAGAAGAAAACCCTTGTTGTGATAGATGGGGTGATTGGAACACTGTGTATGCTGCGGGGGAGGAGCTGCAACCAAGGCAAAGACTGCAGATTCGGGTGTCTGAAAATTTTATGATTCTGTGTTATTCTAATTCAAAGTCTCGATTGAACTTAGCCATGCAGACATGGCGAGCAGGAGCATTTACATTTTACTTTTTTAATGTTAGTCCCTTCATCTCCCTTTATGGGAGATTTATGGAGAGGTAGAGAGTGGGGAAAGCTAAATGAGATACGGACAGAGACTTTGAAATTAATCATCTTGTTTTTATCTCGGTGAAAGTTGTGGTCTGGACACGTGAGCAATCTAACAGCCGCTCTCAGCTTTGATTGATAATTATTTTTCATTTCTGTGAAAGAATTTAGATTTGCTCATTTTGGTAAGGTTGATAGGAGGTGGGTGGGACTGTGGTTCTTTGATTCATGATTAAACCTAATATTTTTCTTGACTGCAAGAAAGTTATCTTTATTGATTCTGGAAAGGTGAAAACATGAAGAAATCTGATCTAAAAGCATGAAAAGTAAAATAAACGTTTTTGAAAAATAAAACATGGGACTGTCTTTTGCAGTAGGAAACTCAAGAATAAATATTTCACCCTTCAAAAACTCAAACCCCAAAATGACACCGCTCCCAAACCTTGACCTTCATTCTCATCCCCACCGCAAGGCCCTCAGCCTGCTGTCGCCTATACTGATCACTGCAAACCTGAGACGCCTTCCTCAGCTCACACATCTCAAGCCTCTGATTAAGTAACTTCAGTTCTCAGACACATGAACCCAATTGCCAGGAGGAGAGTTAGAAATGAGCCAGTTGATACTCTGGAATTTTGTTGTTGATTATCTTGAACAAGGGAGAAAAATAGGACTGTTCTCACTTTAAGACTGGGAAATTTTTCTTTAAATCTAATATGGTACCCTTTGGTGTCCACCTGGGAAGTTTGTGAGATTGCAATGACTGATGTTTGTATCTCTGTCCCCTGCATCTCCTGCAGTAGTTTTTTTTCATCGCTCTATCACATTGCAGGGACTGAGTGCACCATGATCTATTTCTTCACTCCTTTGATGGGTCTCTGGGTTGTTGCTAGTTTAGAGCTGGGGTACTGCTCCTCTTGATACTGGACTCCTGGGGTCTTGGTGCTCTGTGCGCTCTCCTCTATAAAGTGCACAGTGAGAGGTGTTCATGGTCCCGGTAAGCACAGCATAAGGAGACAGTGCCAAAGGATTTTCCAAAAAATATATCCCTCACTTGCAGAAAATGAGAGTTCTGGCTGCTCTGTGTCCTTGCCAACATTTAATATCGCTACCCCCGCCCCCCTTTTCATTTTAAGCGTGCAAATAAGCATGTAGTAATATTTCATTATCATTTGTTTGATTCATCCATATCTTTATTTAATAAGTTAAATGAAATCCTCACACTTCTTTTTCTCCTTGTTAAAGAAAGAAGAAAAAAAAGGAAGAAGGAAGGAAGGAAGGAAGGAAGGAAGGAAGGAAGGAAGGAAGGAAGGAAGGAAGGAAGGGAGAGAGGGAGGGAGGGAGGGAGGGAGGGAAAGAGGGAGGGAGGGAGGAATAGAGGGAGAGGAAGAAAGGAAATGGAAACAGATACTGACAATGCTGCATTTGCCACCCCCTAACCCATCCTCTGCACTGCTCTGTCCTGGGCCCTGGGAAGCTGATCCCTATGGGTTACATCTCCTAGACAACCTTGCTACTGGCTTCTGTTAGGGTTCAGCCAGTGGGAGACAAAGTTAGGAAATAGGGGGCAGGAGGGAGGGGCGGTGGCGGCAGCAAGGAGGGTGGGGTGTTTCCCTCCTGCTCACTTCCTGATAGGGCTCTGCTATGCTGGCACACCTGAGCTTCACCTCTTCCAGCTCTAATGGAGTTCCAATACCTCTTCCTCTAAGCCCTTGGGGGGTGGGGGGCGGACATCTTCCAGCTACATTAGAATTGGGAACCTTACAATCTCTTGTTCCTTCAACCTGCCTACGCTATGTAAACAGCCTCTTCATTAATGCCTCCTGCTTGGCATCTGGGTGCATTCTCTTTCCTCATGAAATTCTGATACAAAATGCAAGTGATGGAGAGGGAAATTATCAGAGGAGTAACTTTAATCAACTCACATATGCACACTATATTAATGATAGTAGAAGCAAATAACTTGTAACAAACCTCACGACCCACACCACCTCCATGTTGGGGAACTACTGACGGAGACCGTATTTGGCCCCTGCCTACGTCTGGGTGGATATTCTGGATGATATGAAGACTGAATGAGTCCCCTCCGTTAACCCTTTACATTGATGAGAGTGGAGGCTCAGAAGAATGAGACTGACTAGGAAGATTTCAAATTCCACCAGAAACCTTTCATAATTCAATGGCCTTTCAAAATTCTGTCTCGGGTGCTTTGAGGAAAAGACTTCTCTTCCCCATCTTATCTACAAATTGCTGAAAATTTAAAACCAGTTTTATCTCTAGTATGTCATGGCGAATGTGGTCTCTCCTTTCTAGTGCCTGTGCTGTCAGGGATGCCAGGCCCCCGAAGAAAAAGGCAAACCCTGATGAGATGAACAAAGTGACAGGGAAAGTGAAATCAGAAGCGAGCAGCAGAGATCTCATCAATTCAGCACTTAATCACCTTTCTAGTAACCTTGAATGGTGCAGGTAAAATAAATCCTCACACGGGGATTGAAGTTTGACTTTCAAATACTATAATGAGGATAGGTCTAGACACAGGCATCCAATATCTGAAAGTGGTATTGAAGTTTTGGGATCTCAGATACTAGGGAAACCCAGAAAATTTATTCTTCCCAGTGTCACAAATAAAGGTCACCCGCCCCAAACTAAGCTCTAAATAACTTTTTTCCCCCCCTCTCCCCTCTCCATCTCCAAATACCACTCCCTTTCCCTTACTAAAATGTTTGATACCTGTCTTTATGCATATTCATTGATAACAATGGTTATAAATAGATAACACTCACAGGGCACTTTCTATATGTTCTAAATGCTTTGCCTACATTAACTCATCTAATCTGGAGAACAACACAAGGAAGTATCAACATTTTGGGCCCAAGCAATACTCATTCAACCCCTTCCTTCCTTCCTTCCTTCCTTCCTTCCTTCCTTCCTTCCTTCCTTCCTTCCTTCCTTCCTCCCTTCCTTTTTTCCTTCCTCCCTTCCTTCCTTCTCCTTCCTTCCTCCCTTCCTTCCCTCCTTCCTCCCTTCCTTCTTTCCTCCCTTCCTTCCTTCCTCCTTTCCTTCCTTCCTTCCTTCCTTCCTTCCTTCCTTCCTTCCTTCCTTCCTTCCTTCCTTCCTTTTTTCCTTCCTCCCTTCCTTCCTTCTCCTTCCTTCCTCCCTTCCTTCCCTCCTTCCTCCCTTCCTTCTTTCCTCCCTTCCTTCCTTCCTCCTTTCCTTCCTTCTGTGTGATAAGCACTGAGCTAGGAAATGAGGACAAGGAAAATGTGGAGACTAAGCACACTGAGCTTAGGATCTAGTCCTTGCCAACTTAAAAGTATTTCCATTAGAAAAGACACATACTGTATAGTTTCACTTATATGCCTATTAGTGTGTCAAAATTTTAAAAGAAAGAAAAAGCTGAGAATATCAAGTGACATGGATATGAAGCAACTGGAACTCGAACTCTCACACATGGCTGGAGGGAACGAAAAATGATACAGCCACTTTAGAAAACATTTTGGTAATTTTTTTGTAACATTAATCATACTCTTACTATGTGATCCAGCATTCCCATACCTAGGTATTTACTCAAGAGAAATGAAAACATACATCCACATTGACTTGTATGTGAATTTTTATAGCAACTTTATTCATAATCACTCTGCAATGAACTGGATGTTCATGTGCCTCAAATCCCTATATTCCAATCCTAACCCCCAAGGTGATGGTATTAGGAGATGGGGCCTTTGGGAAGTGATTGAAGCCCTTGCGAATGGGATTAGTGTCCTTATAAAAGGGACCCCAGAGAGCTCCCTTTTTGCCCCTGCCATGAGAGGACACATTGGAAAGACAGCTGTCTATGAACCAGGAACAAGGCTGACACCAAACCTGCTGGTGCCTTGATCTTAACTTCCAGCCTCCAGAACTGTGAGCAATACAGTCCCGTTGTTTATAAGCCACCTGGTCCATGACATCGTATGCTAGCAGCCCAAATGGACTAAGACACACTCCAGTTGGAAACAACTCAAATGCCCACTAACTGGTGAAGGGATAAATGAACTGGGTGCGGGCTGTAGAGACCACTGCTGAGAAATGGAAAGGAATGGACCAGTGATCCACCACAACACGGGTGAATCTCGAAAGCGCTCTGCTGAATGAAAGAAGCCAATGAAAAGGTTACATACTGCGTGATTCTATTTATATGACCTGGAAAAGGCAAAACCATAGGAAGTGAGATGAGATCAGTAGTTGCTAAGAGCTGGGGTTGGGGGAACTGACTCCAAAGTGGAGTATTCTAGGGGTGATGGAAGTGTTTCTTATCTTTATTGTGATAGTGGCTACATGAGTGTGTACATTTTTTAAAATTCCTAGAAGTGTACAAAAAGACATTTTGGAAATGTTATCTCAAAATACTCCATCCAGTGTCCTTTTCCCATGGAGCTGTAGAAGACTCATCTCAGTACCATAAATGGTTGCACTACTCCTGAGTACTGGGTTGTTTTTATCTTTGGAGACTGAATCATGTAACTGATCAGTGCTACCTCTTTGCGTGGGTTGTGAAAAGCTGGAAGCTGGGTGTCCCATGTGTATTTTGGGTATCCATCTTACCTTTGACATCATCTTGTTTCTCCTATTTTCATGTGCCTTTTGACCTGATTTCTTCCTGGCAAATTGTTTCTGCTTAATGTGGTCTATGTGCTTTTCAGAGACTAAGTAGTTTCCATCAAGGTACAGTCTACATAACCAAATCAATAAATATACCAATGGAATATGGAATAAATCATAAAAGTGGCTCCTCCTGACACACATTAATAACAGTGCAGGCCATAAAATGCCAATTCATTAAAGTATACTATAATGCAATACCTAAGTTGTTTTATTCATTTCTGGATGCTTCCCTTTACGAGGAATGAGGATCAAACATAGCATTATCAGGAAAAAATAAACTGAATGGTATGGAGGAAGCAGGAACACTAGAGGCTTAATATAAATCATATATTTACAATGGAGCACAGCTCGGATGAAATGCATCGTCTGAGGAAAGAGAGATTCTGGCGGTGTATATAACCAGGCATAGGTTGGATAACATTTGGCTGAGGTCTCATACAAAGATTCATTTAAATAAATGGTCACTTCCTTCTAATACCAACATTCAATAGTTACTTAATCCTATGAGAAAATAGTACCCTTCCAATATGAAACAAGTTCCCTTAAAAAAATGAAACACCAAGAGTTTTTGGGAATTCTACTTGCCAAACAGCCCCTTTCCATGCACAGCCAGCTGTCCTTTTTGCCCTCTAGAAACAGCCGGGCAATAGAACACTTTCTGAATGGAAGTTTGATTTCCCACTTTGTCCTTGTGGTTTAACACTTAGGTAATAGAGCTCCTGACAGTTTCAATAAAAAGCAGAGAAGGAGAAGTGCTCCTTATTCATGGAGAGCTCAAGCCAGCACCATCCCTGCACTTCCCCATTTGCCAAAGCCCAGTCTTTGCCAAACAGCCAGACCTACGATTTAGAACTCACTTCCGTCAGCATGAGGGACCTGAGGGTGATTGGTTCTGCAAAACTGAGAACAATTGCAGGCTGGCCCCAATGCCTGGGCTCCAAGGCTGCGTGGGTTTGCCCAGCATTCCCCACAGACCTGAGTAACTGGTGAGAAACACGCTGAAGGCATTTTAGGTCTGATAACCAAACTGGGAACTGAGCAAAGTAAAGAGTAAAAGCAATACTGTGTCATTACTGGGAATTGCAGGCACAGAGCCATGAAAGACTGGTAGGGGCGGGATGGGGGCAGATAATGAGCGTGCTTACTAGAAGGCACAGTAGTAAAAGGCCAAAAGCAAAGGACCTGAAGAGACATTTTTCCAAGGACATATATAAATGACCAAGGTTGTACCTGAAACGGTGCTCAACATCTCTAATAATCTGAGAAATGCAAATCAAAACCACAATGAGATATCACCTCACACCTGTTAGAATGGATATCATCAGACAAGAGATACAAAATATTAAAAATGGAACCCCCCTTGACCAGTGTGCTCAGTGGTTAGAGTGTTGACCCATGCACTGAAGGGTTGCAGGATCAATTTCTGGCCAAGGGCATGTACCTGGGTTGCTGGTGCCATCCCAGGCCCTGTCAGGGTGTGTGTGGAGGCAACCAACTGATGTGTCTCTCTCACATCGATCTCTCTCTCTCTCTCTCTCTCTCTCTCTCTCTCTCCCCACCCCCACCCCATCCCTCCCTTCCACACTCTCTGAAAATCAATGGAAAAAAATACCCTCAGGTGAGAATTAAGAAAATAAAAATTAAAAAAATAATAAAAATGGATCTGCCTAATGACCCAGATTTCAATTCTGGGTATGTATCTGAAGAAACTCAAAACACTAATTCAAAAGAATCTATGCATCCCTATATCCATTGCAGCATTATTTACAATAGCCAAGATATGGAAGCAACCCAAATGTCCATCAATAGACAAGTAGATACAAAAGCTGTGGTACATATATAATGGAATATTATAAAAATATAATAAAATATTGCCATTTGCAACAGCATGGATGGACCTAGAGGAAATCATGCTAAGTGGAGCAAGTCAGGCAGAAAAAGACAAATACCATATGATTTCACTTATATGTGGAATCCAAAGAACAAAATAAACGAACAAAACTGAAACAGACTCATAGATAGAGAACAGACTGATGTTTTCTAGGGGGCAGTTGGGGGGCTGAGTGAAAAAGGTGACAGGATTTAGAAGTACAAATTGGTATTTACACAATAGTCACAGGAATGTAAAGGACAGCATAGGGAATATAGGCAATGATATTGTAATAACTATGTATGGTGTCAGGTGGATGCTGGAAATATCAGGGGGAACACGTTGTAAAGTATATGATTGTCTAAGCACTATGCTGTACACTGAAACACAAATGATGTTGAATTAAACTTCAATTGGAAAAAATATATATAAAAATAATAAAACCTCATTTTGACAACAAAAGCTCCTTTCTGAACATTTGTCTTTTCCCGGTGACCTGAGTTAGCACTCATCATGGTCTTCTTTATATGCCATCTTTATGGAAGTGGTGCCATGTGAGACTGAGATGCTTTACGGTTGGTAATCTCTGTCTTGTGATGCAGGATTTATGAGACCAGAGGGCAGCCCCCATCGCTGGCCTTGAGCTTAATGTTGACGTTTTATTTTCCCTTCTTCCTTGTTAAGGAATGAAAGATTCATTTTACCTTGTATTATCTATTGATTTTCCTTTCCTTCCACTATTTTGCTAAATACTTTTTAAAAATAGAAGAAATAAAAAAACCAGACAAGAGGTAAGTCTTGGCCAAAACACAGAGACAAGAGAACCCTTGGGCACTGTTGGTGTGAACGGAAATTGGTTCAATCATTATGAAAAACAGTTTGGGGGTTCCTCAAAATATTAAAAATAGAACTACCATTAAAAGTAGCAATCCCACTTCTGAGTATATATCTGGAAGAAATGAACTCATTATGTTGAAATGATAACTGCACCCCCATATTCAATGCAGCATTACTCACAATAGCCAAGGCTCAGAAACAATCTAAGTGTCTATCAACAGATGAGTGGATAAAGAAAACGCCAACTTCTTTTTATGTAAACAAACATTTTAGTGGTGGAGTAATAGTAATAATATTAATATGACTAAATAATAATCATATATACACACAAATACAAGGCATGTGTTTGTGTGCGTATATAATATAAGTAATGCAGGAAAGGGAATCCTACTGTTGGATAAACCTTGAGGGCATTATGCTAAGTGTAATACTTCAGAGAAAGACAAACACTGTATGATGTCACGTGTACGTGGAATCTAGCAAAGCTGAAATAGAACGAGAGGTTGCCGGAGCTGGGGACAGGGGAAGTAGGATATCTGAAATAAAAACATTTTTTACCTTTCCTTCTATTTTTGTCTGCTAAGAGAGAGTTAAGTCAACCCCCATACACAGAAGAAAAAAGCCAAAGTGTGATAATTTGGCCAAAGGTGTGTCCTCTCTGTTAGTATTTTGTCACAAGTGATAAATGATGTCAAACAAAGTTGTCAGGAGAGTTAGAAGGTGTGTGGAGTGGCAGCAATCAATTTTCAAATTAAGGAATTTAATGTATTTTAATGAGCTAATCTCTGTTGATTACCGGACAGATTTCAACTTTGAGCTTCACTTGCTTGTGTGCTTGGCAGTGATTGATGGGTGTTTTAACTCCCCTAATTTGAGTCCAGTACAGCCATCATCAGCTGTCTCAGCAATCAGGAGAAGCTGGTCTGGAGACCTGCAAAGCGCATGGCCACTGTGGGAACCTTCTGCTGTCTCCTTTGTTCCCCAAATTTTGCAGCTCAGAACAGTCATGTGATACTCCCAGCACTGAACCCAGGGAGGCGCCCAGCAGGTCACAGCCATGCTTGCCCTTTGAACCTCTCACTCCACCCCAAACAGGATGGTGGGTTCTTCCATGGTAGACACTGATATAGTCTGGTCGGTGGTCTCATAGCACCCAGCACAAGTAGGTACTGAATACATTAAAAATAATAATAATCCTGTACTACTGAACAGATGCATTTCCTGAAACCTGAATTCTATGACAAGTAGCCCCTAGTTCTAATGTTTACACTATAGAGAAAAATGGATAAGCTAGTAGATATGGGTCTGTGGGCAGACTCATTGTGTGGTGAGAGCAGAAATGTGTCTTCTCCTTGTTCAAGACGTAGGCTTTGAAAACCAGAGAGGCATTTATAAACTGGAAACTCTCATTCAGAATTCTGGGCCTGGCAAATTTAAAATTTATGACAACTTGATGTGAGTAGGGCACAAGTCTTCCCCTCCATTATCATCGAAGAAGAGCTGCCTGGGCAAACAAATCGAGTAAACAAAATTAGGGAGCTCTATTTAAGAAACCTGAGAAAAAAGAAAACTACTAGGGACTTTGGCAGTTTAATTGAGGGGCAACAGGGTGCTAATTATCCATGTGTCTCAGAGCTTCCTTTTAAAAACACTTTTTAAAACTAGCAGTTAATTCCAATTACCTTAGATATACAAAAATGTGGGGAAATACTGTGTTAAACCCCATTTCTTAAAAATGCCTACGTAGCCCAGCTGGTGTGGCTCAGTGATTGTGCATCAACCTATGAACCAGGAGGTCACAGTTCAATTCCCAGTCAGGGCACATGCCCGGGGTTGTAGGCTCGATCCCCAGTGTGGGGTGTGCAGGAAACAGCCGATCAATGATCCTCTCTCATTATTAATGTTTCTGTCTTTCTCTCCCTCTCCTTTCCTCTCTGAAATCACTAAAAATACATTTTTAAATAATAAAATAAAAATGATATCTTTTTTTAAGCCTAAGTAATGAGATATCTCTAACCAACATAGGCTGACTACATGGTCTGAATTGAAGCAGTTCAACTGAATAGGCAGTAAACAACACGATCATCTTTATTTATTTGGGTCATCCTTGCAGCAAAGGCAGAGAAGCCACTGCTGATGGCCTGTCTGAGCGAGTGGCCAGGTCCTCCCAGTGTTCTGCTGTTTCTTCTGCTGCTATACTAACTGATCGTCCTGTGCCTAAAGGCTCTAAGGCACAATTTGGTGGACAACTGTGGCCATTGTGATACTCTGTGACCTAGATGAGTTGGCAAGAACAAGTGGGCACATGCTGGCAAGTTCTAAGGAACAAGCCATCAGCAGAGACAGCTGTGAGTGGGAAATATAAGAGCAGATGTTCTCCCCCAGCCCTGCTGTCAGCTGGAAGGAGCCGGTCACAACCTGGTCCCAGCTCTGCTCCGGCTCTGGAGCCCCTGCCTGGGCTGGGGCGGTTCTGCTCAGATTGACAATTAGGTTGGAAGCAGCACAGGCTCCATTGGGGCAGCTGTTTCTGGAACTGGGACCAAGGCTCCTGAGATACTTTGCTCTTTGTCATTAACCTTCTGTCTGGGGGGAGAAGGTCCTGCCCTCCAGCTAAGCACCCACAGCAGAGGTTCCTGAGCTGGGCCCTCCAGTGAATCTAATTAGTTGCCCGCTCAGTTTCCCCTCATTGGAAAGAAGGGCGCTATGCATACACAGATGCGATGCTCGGGCCCAGAGAGAGGCGCGCATCCAGCTGTGAATCAGAGCCACGTTCCAGCCTCTTTCCCTCTGGTGCCACCTGCCCGACATTTGGTCCTCGGGTGGGTGGCATCTGTGTTCTCAGTCATTTGAAAGAATGAAGTGTAAGCACTCACTTGAAAAGATATCTGCACCCCTCCCCACCCCATGATCACTGCAGCATTATTCACATGGAAACAACCTAAGTGGCCATCAATGGGTGAATGGATAAAGAAAATGTGATATGCATAGACATAATAGAATATTATTTAGCCATAAAAAGAAGGAAATCTTGCCATTTGCCACAGCATGGGTGGAGCTTGAAGACATTATTCTAAGTAAAATAAGCCAGACAGAGAAAGGCAATACCATCTCACTTATATAAGAAGTCGAAAAACAAACAAACAAACAAACAAACAAAAAAGAACCTGAACTTATAGGTACAGAGAACGGATTGGTGGTTGCCAGAGGCAGGGATGGGAAGTGGGAAAAATAGGTAAAGGTGGTCAAAAGTAGTACAAACTTCCAGTTATAAAACAAAAATAAGTGATGGGGATGTAATACACAGATGATGACTATGGTTAATAACACTCTACTGTATATTTAAAAGTTGCTAAGAGAGTAGATCTAGAAAGTTCTGATCATGAAAACAAAAATTATAATTGTGTGGTGATGGATATTAACTAGACTTACCACAGTGATAATTTTGCAATTATGCAAATATCAAATCATTATATTGTATACCTGAACGAATATAATGTTACATATCAGTTATATCTCAATAAAAATACTATAAAAAAAGAATGAAGTTTAAGTCTAATGTCAGAATCAATATTTGTATTCCTTCTCCCATACAGCATCCCTTTTTAAGTTTCCTGACATGATTCAAGCCTAATATCTACCATGAGCTTCATGGGTAATGCTTGTGCTCTCAAAGGCTCTATGCCCCCTGGTCCCTCTCTTATGCACTAACTTTCACGCCTTCTTGCTCTTTCATCCTCTCTTCATGATACCTGTTCCAGCATGAAACATAGTATAATCAGCTATGTTAAGGTGTTTCCATTTGAGTTCTCCAGTACATTCTAATTATGCCAGACTTAGGGCTCCATGAGAGACAAGTTCCAACTATGCACAGCTGATTTACAGGAGTCTGAAGATAAACATTTTTTCTTAAGAGGGGAGTGTTTAGGCCGGTGTCAACCTCTGACTTTGTTTAGACAATGATTTCAGTCAAGAACAAAAGAGTGTCATCGGATAAAATAGAGGGAAACACATGAGGGTGAAGAACAAGGCTGCCCACCTAGTCATGGCAATGACTAAAAGGTCAAGGACATCATAGTGTCCCTGAGCAGGGTTGCCTGAGAAACTAGAGAAAAAGGCAAATTTGGCAACTGGACAGACAGCCTAGACAGCCCTTCTTTCAGGGAGTCTTCCCCCTGGGCCTCTCACATTTCTGCATGTCATACAGCGCAGGCACTAATGGTCTTTGCTTTGGATAATCTTCTCAAGGATGCTTGTAGTGAGAACAACAAGATAGAATGCATCCCTTCAAAAGGCAAGCTTTATTATGGTTCAGTATGGCGTGTCTCTCCAGGACAAATGCAGCAGGTTTACTGCCTATTATAAAAGATTCTGTTTCCTTAAGTTTAGGGGTACCCTGTATTATTTTATGCAGGTGACACCAGGCTCTTCTAGTGTCACCTCATGGGAATTGGGGTTCAGAGAACCAGCTAAATATGATGATACTCTGGCTACTGCTATTACTGTCAGTAATAGTCCTTGTTTCTCACCAGGTGTCTCATGTCTTCAGCCAGCATCCATGAAACTGTGGCAGGCTCACTTGCTAGCTTGCAAGGACTATACACTCTCAGACCCATCACAGTTCTTGACACTACTTTATAAAGCTGGCACAGTGGTCCATAGGGGTATTCAAATGAAGAAAATTTTCCCCTCAAGAAACTCAAAGTCTGCAGGAGTACAGCAGTTACGCTGGCACTAGAAGGGGCATGCTTTGAGCACCACTCCCCCCACCCCACTCCAATATCAATAACAAAAAAGAAAGACATAGTCCCAGCAAAGAACAAAGTCATCATTTCCATAGGCTAAAAATGAAACCCAGATGCCATGCAAGACATTGCTGAACCGGAGGGCCTGCTGACTTGAGGTAGCCAGGCGCTCCTCTCCCCGTGGGAAAGGAGGTAAAACTGCCCCTCATGAAATGAGGAACCTGAGTTCTCTCGCTGAGACCAGGCACTGAAGCTAGCTCTCCTATTATGTAGGAAAGAGGCCACAAAGTTACCCCGCCTCTGGGGCTGAAGCAGAGGAAGCAGGTAAACCTCACACTGGGACATGGGCCAGGCTGGCAGTCACACTAGCTCTGTGACATCATCAGTCACCTAAATTCTATACAATAATCGCCAAGGACATGAGGGTGTTGGTCATTCTCTTACTTATGAGGATCATACAGATGCTGAATAATTTTTAACTTTGCAGAAAAATATTAAAACTCATTTTTTAATTGTAAAATAATGAAAATATAATTTATACAATATATAACTTCCAAATCAAGAAAAAGGAAAAAAGGAGGATGGTTAATCTATTTAATAGGGAACAATGTAATCTATCTAATGATAAACCAAAAACACAAAATAAGGCTAATACAGATGAGTCCCAGTGTCTATAATCTCACATGTACACACACTGAGGAAATGGATTACATTTATCTATTTAAAGACAAAGACTATCTGATTGGATAAAATCCAGTTACATGCTACTTATAAAGGCAAACCCTAGAAAAAATACACAGAAATGTTGAAAATAAATAGAATGAGCCTATGATAAAGAGCAGATATTAATAAAGTAGAATCTAAAAAGGAGATAATAAACCAAACCCAATGATAATCAATTAATAACCTGGATGGATCTCTAGCTAATCTTCTCAAAATTTTTCTATAAATCATAAAGTATAAACAATCCAGGGGACAATCTCTTACAAAGAGATCAAGAAAAATGCCAGGGCTACCTAGCCAGTGAAGTAATTAAATTCAGGAGAAACGGCTTGTGGGCCTGGTGGGAAGCCAGATCTTAAGGGAGAGGGCAGGAGAGAGCAAGAGGAACAGGCAGAAGTGAGAAATGGTTTGACCACACAAATGAGGAGGCCCCAAAACTAGCAGGAATCCAGCCAAGTAGTTAAATGCTTGATCAAGGCTGCAAGGTGTGTCACCCATTCTGGGTTATGCTGACTCCGAGACTCACTCACCCCATGGAATAAGCAGTAATTTGAAGAGAGATTTAATGAGTCCCCCTTAAGAATCACAATAGCAAAAACAGCAAGAATGATGTGATAGAGGAGAACAATTTGCCCCAAGAACTCAGAGAAGCATCCAGGTAATGCCAACCAGTTTCAGCATTCCAGTGGTGCTGGCTAAGCCAGTGTAAGAAATAAATCACAGAGTGCAAAGCCTGCAGACACACAGCCACACTTATCTTGAGTATTGTACTCAGTTCATCTAGATTCTTCTCCTGGGGAGAGGTGGAAGTTCTCTCCCTCCCAGGGATGTGGTGGTTCGGCTTGAGTCTGCAGCAGCCTGGGCTTAAATTATTCTCTCTACCTCTGCTATTACCCAGGAGCACTGAGTCACCCAGAGGAAGGAGCAAAACAATGAGTCAAACAAATCAATAAGAAAAAGACACACCACCGAATTGAAAAATTGGCAAAGGATATGAAGCGGTAAATCAAAGAGAAACCCCAAATGGCCAACGCACTGAGCGGGGAATGGCCACCCTCTCCGGTATTAAAGGCAGAATGAATTGAAACAACAACGAAATAGCATTTCATGGGCTGCATTTCAGCAAAGATTAAGTTGCCAAGATGTGGGTAAGTAGGAGTTCATATAAAGCATCGGAGAGATTGTAAATTGAAACTAGCTCTTTAACAAGCCATTTGGCAATTCTTAATGGCGCTGAAGATGTGCATTGCCAAGCACCCGGTTCTGTTTCCAGGTATGTGCCCTACAGAGACTCATGCACAGGTCCTTAAGAAGACTTTAAGAGCAGGGCTACCTATAATAACAAAAACCTGGAAACCATCAAAATGACCAATGGTATGCCATTGAAAATGACGACAGTACAGCGGAATCTCGGCAGCACTAAATTGATCAAGAGCTACAATTTCAGCATGGATAAACCTTAGAAAGCATCCTGAATAAAAATAACAACCCAGCTAGTTGTTTATTACACCCTTTAGATGAAATTTTTAAAATGCTTTTATTGATTTCTTATAGAGAGAGGAAGGGAGAGGGATAGAGAGATAGAAATACCAATGAGAGAGAAACATCAATTGGCTGCTTCCTGCACCCTGCTCCCCCACCCCCCCCGGCCCCACTGGAGATCGAGCCTGCAAGTGAGCATGTACCGTGATGGGGAATCGAGCCTCCACCTCCTGGTTCATGGGTCAACGCTCAACCACTGAGCCACATCGGCCGGGCTACATGAAAATTGAAGACGATTAAGATGAGATCTTGTTCTAGACACACAGAGTGTGTGGGAATCTGAGTGGAGATCAAAGTCTTGATCATAAAATGAATCATAGGCGTTTGCAGGCACCACTTCCAAGGATACCTTTTATGTAAAGCTATAAAGCAAATGATTTTTTACAGAATGTGCATACATAGTAGAAAGATTTTTTTAAAAATTAGCATAATGGGATAAAGGGAGGAACAAGAGACCAGGTCTATCACATTTGATTTCTTAAGAAATTCTGAAGCAAATACTCCATCGTGATGCCATTTGCTCAACATGTGTGATCTATTACATAACAGCGCACTTCTTACATTTGCTCTGTACTTTCCTACAGGAGGGAAATATTTAATTCCTAAAAGTCTTGTGAACAAAAAGTCACAGCCTGCCACAGGGTTTTCATCTAGGGACTGAGTGACATGGCTGTGACTGGCTGTGTTTTAAAGGGGCAACAGAGGACAAAATTGAAGTTGCTTTAATGATGTGACGAGCGGTGCTTACTCAGCATCCTGTTCCCATCAGAAACCACTGCTTTCAGGCTGGAGGCCCAAGTGTGTTACATAAGCCGAGGCCGGGTGCTGCGAGGACACGGGCAGGGTCCCAGGGCCGGGTCCCAGGGCCAGCGCAAGGGGTCTGCTTCGTCAGCAAGGGCTGCAGGAGACCCAGACATCACCGCAGGGTGGGCGCACTGGAGTTCCCCCAGGTGAGGGAGGGGCTGTCTGGGCAGAGGTCAGGGGCAGAGGGACGGTGTGTGTGGAGGATCGAAGAAGTGCAGTGTGGTAGGGACTGTGGGTAATTCTGGCTGCTGGATGGTGGGCTTGTGAGGGTGCTGTGAGGGGCTGGGCTGAAGAGGAGAGCAGGGCAGGTTCTGAAGGGTTGTGGAATTCGGGCCGTGTCCTGAGGGAGAAGTGGATTTTTGAAAGATGTTAAGCGGAGGCATGCCCTTGAAGGATCATCCAGTTCCGTTTCCTGCCTTGAGGCCGATAGATGTCTGAATCTTTCCAGATGGCGGGCTTGTCTCCTTCTCAGTGTCTCCAAGGACAGAGGCTCAGCAGCCTCCATCCTTCATCTTTCATGGGTTGAGTGAGTATCGCTGGGGGTGGGGAGGTGACTGCCATAGGGCAAGACAGGTGGGGAAGGCGATCAGACCCAACTCCTGGGGTCCACCAGGCACAGGGGTGGGCGAGGGTAGAAGAGGAGGGCAGGCTCGGCTACAACAAGGGAAGGAAGCATCGGGTCAGCCGAGCGCAGTGCGCCCAGATGTGGCATCTGCAGCAGGAGGGCCTACTGACAAGGACGGTGGTGACTGCCATCATCATCACCGCAGTGAACACTGATACCACGTGTCAGGAAGTGTTGTAAGGGCTTCACAGAGCTCACTTAACCCTATGAGTCGGGCACATCAATACCCCCACTTTAAGATGAGGACAGTGAAGCAGAGAGAAGAAGCAGGAGTCTGACTGTGGTCCCACAGCTCCTAAGAGGCAGGCAGGTCTGGGATTCACAAGCAGCCTATGAAGCTAACCATTACCCTCTGCTGCCTCTCAAGAAGGAACGTTGGGAGTGTCCTGCCTGTAAGAGAAAAGGTGTCAGGGGGGGGACTCTGGGACAGCACGTCCCGCATCCCAAGCCCGCAGTCCAGGTGGAATGTGTCTCTACATGTGAAGCGGGCCCTGGCTCTGCCAATGGGACTGGGCACAGGCCGGGAGCTGGGCCATGAGAGCAGAGCTGGATGACAGGAGGTCCAAATGGATGCCCGCTCTCTGTGCACAGAGCATCAGGAATGGGAGGGGGACGGCGGAAGCACAAGCCCTCGGGTGTGGTATCCCATTTCATCCTCACAGCAACCTCTCAAGAGGATATTCCTATCACAGCCGAGGCAGCAGAGGCTCCGAGCTTACAGTCCACAGCAAGCAAGGCGCAGAGCTCGAGGAAGGCTGCCTGCCTGGGAAGCCCTGTGCTTTTTCCTGTAACTGCAGCGGCCTCGATGGGAATTTCCCAAGTGTCTACCGACTGGGTATGAGTGCTGGCCTGGAGTCAATGAGATATCCTTGCTAATTTCCCCAAAGAATACACACAGAAATAAATAAAAAGGAAAGGCCGTCAGTACTGACTGTGGACTGGAGATAAGAGAAGACCACAGGCCAAAATCTGGGAGGAACTTCCACATGGCCATGGGGATGGATGTAGGAAGTAAATGCCAAATATACCCTCTGAGCCTTGGGAGGAAAACCACAGACCAAAGAAGCTGGGAAACCATGATAAATAACTTCTATGCTCTGTGACAAGTCCCAGGATACTGGGTAATGTGGATTAGAAAAAAATGTTAACATAGTACTTTTGAAAAGATAATGAAGAACAGGGGAATATAAACATTACCCTGATTAGAGGGGGTGGGGGTGGGGGGGAAAGTAACCCTGAAAAGAAAACAAAACAAAAAAAAACCCACACCACACTGATCACAGAAAATGATGATACTTTAAACATCTTAGTTTCGAGTCTTCAAAATATGCAAGAGGATTTGGTCACTGTGGGACAGAAATAGGAAGCCATAGGGGGAGAAAAATGTTGAAACAAAGACAGAAACAGAAAAGGATTTAAATAAGAGAATGTTGAACTCAAAAGGCAAGAGCAAAATTAAAATTTCATTGAAGTCATACACAACAGACCATACACTCCAGAAATCAGAATTAATATGCAGAGAACTGACGTTAGAATTTCTCAGAATTATGACAGAAAAAGAATAACACAGAGATAGAGAAATAAGTTGACAAATAACATGGAAAAGAACAAAAGTCTAACTTAAGAATTTTATCTTTTGCACAGGGGAAAAAAACAAGAGCAGAAGCAATAACTATAAAGAGTAACAGAGCCTGGCCAGCGTGGCTCAGTGGCTGAGCGTGGACCTATAAACCAGGAGGTCACGGTTCAATTCCCGATCTGGGCATATACCTGGGTTGCCGGTTCGATCCCCAGTGTGAGGTGTGCAGGAGGCAGCCAATCAATGATTTTCTCTCATAATTGATGTTTCTATCTCTCTCTCTCCCTCTCTCTTCCTCTCTGAAATAAATAAATATACATGTATATTTTAAAAAAGAGTAACAGAAAACTATTGGTTAGAAGAAAGGCTTGAGTTTACCTATCAGAAGAGCTTTCTGAGGCAAAGTAAAAAAAAAAGGAGGGGGGTAATTTATTATTTTTTAAATAAACAAGAAAGATTACAATTATCAGAACAAAACATGTTCTCTGATGAGGAATATAATCAAGCCACCCTCCAACTTCTCTACAAAGTGCAAAAACAATGGGCAGATACATCTATTTCCACTGATGTATTCTGCCTGCCATTTGACTTACAGGAAGGTGGTGGCGGCACCGTTTGTGGCATACCCAGCAGCCACTTACCTCCCATCTTCCTTTCCTAAAGAAACTTGATTTATTTGAGAGAACAATGAGTTGAGCCCCAAGCATGGATGAGATCTAAGCTAATTAAGCTATTGCATTCCTCTTTGCCAGGTACCCATCTTCTCAGCCTCCCGTAGGAGTAGACATCTGGTCTGGCCAATGATGTTTAAAGGGAAAACCTGCTAGGAGCCTCTTAAGGAAGTCTTTCCTTTGCTTATAAGAAAGATACCCATTATCAAAAATAAGACCTCTTGCTGCCTCTACCCCATTCCAAATACAGTTTTGGTTTCTGAAGATGGAGCAGACACCTTGCAGCCAAAAGGCAACATGAATGAAGATGAGCCTCTGGCAGGCTGAGAGTGGGGCATGGAAGACTGAGGCTCAGAGGCCCAGGATGACCTGGCCGAGCCTCTGCTCCCATCCCTACAGCCACCCAGACTTCCTAAGTTAGATCTGTGTCTTTGCTACTCAATCTATGCTCTTACTCAGAAAAGAAAGCATTGAGGATATATATTAGCAGAAAAAGCACAAAAAGGGATCCCATTATCGTCATTGTGTCATTTGAGAAACAATAAGCTACACAAAATTAAACGAAGTTCTCCAATGAAGGCTGGCTGAGAGTTTTCACTAAACCAATGTACATTCTGAATCTCCAAGAAATATGAAGCATTTCTACCATTTATTTGATCAAGGAACTTTTTCCTCTAGGAGGCAATGGAAAAGTACTATGAAAAATGACTACAAGATACTGAGATTAACATTTTGTGACCCAAGAACTCTATATTCAACCATATTTTTATTCATGAGCAAAGTTAGCAGAAAGATATTTTCAAATCTGCAAAGGACTTGAAAAACATATCTGCATAACCCCCCAATCCCCGCTTTAAAAAATTACCAAAGAGAAAATGTTCTCCAGCCAACTGAAAGATGAACTTTTTAGAACGGGGCATGAAATACTGAGGCTCAGAGGCCCAGGATGACTGACATTCAACCACTGAGCCTCACTGGTGGGGCCTGCGTGCTAATCTTAAACAGGGTGAGCTCCTACTTAAATAGAACCCAGAATCTGCTAATACATTAGGCAAAATATCCAGGATATAACAGAAAATTACCCATCATATCAAAAATCAAGAAAATCACAACTTGAATGAGAAAAGAAAAAGGATAGCAACACCGAGGTGAATCAGATGTTGAAATTTTCTGATAAGGATTTTAAAGAAGGCATCATAAAAATCTTTCAAAAATCATTCATGCCCTAGCTGGTTTGGTTTAGTGGATAGAGCATTGGCCTGCTGACTGAAGGGTCCCAGGTTTGATTCCAGCCAAGGGCACATGTCCGGGTTGCAGGCTTGATCCCCAGTGTGGGGCATGCAGGAGGCAGCCGATCAATGATTCTCTCATCATAGATGTTTCTATCTCTCCCTCTCCCTTCCTCTCTGAAATCAATAAAAATAAATTTTTTAAAAATCATTCATAACTTCTCTTGAAACAAATTGAAAAATGAGAAAAATGTCAACAAGGAAATGCAAGTTATAGGAAACACAAATGGAAATTATAGAACTGAAAAATACAATTTCTGAAATAAAAAACAAGCTGCTGGGAGGAATAGCAGAGTAAAGATGACAGAGGTCAGAATCAGTGAACCTGTGGAGAGATTAATAGAGTTCACTCAATATGGATAGCAGAAAGAAAATAGATTTTTTTTTTAAATAACAGAACTGCAGGGACCTAAGGGGCAATAAAACGATCCAGCACTCATCCGAGCCCCAGGAGAGGAGACGTAAGTGGTAGGGAAAGAGTATTTGAAGAAGTAATGACCAAAAATTTTCAAAAACACAAACCTGTAATTCAAAACGTTAATTGTACCTCAAACTGTATAAACCCAAATACATCCATTTCAAAGTGTGTCATAATTAAACTTTAAATAATTAAAAACTCAAAAAAACCCTGGAAAGCAGCCATGGAGAAACAATATGTGACCTATAGTGGATCAACAATTCAAATGAAAACACACTGCTCATGTGAAATTGTGGAGACCTGAAGGAATTGGCACAACATTTTTCAAATCCTGAAAAAGAAAGAACTATTATCTGTGGTACATAACGGGCAAAATTATCCTTGGGGAAATCAAGACATTCTAGAATGAAGAAAAGAATTTATCACTCTCAGACTTATCCTTAAAGACTGCCTAAAGTAAGTTCTTCAAACAGAAAGGATATAATAAATGAATCTTGGAGCAGCAAGAAAGAGGAGGGAATGTCAGAAAGAGTAGAAATATGGATACAGACATTAGACTTCCTTTTCCTCATGAGTTTTATAAATCATATATAATGACTGAGCCAAAAAACAACAGCACATAATTCCATGTGATACACAAGGCAATGATATTTTAAAAGTGGGAGGTAAAAGGACCTAAATGGAAATGCTGTTTTTAGATTCCACTCAAACAGGTAAAATGTTGATACCAGTTGATTGTGATGTCACATATGTTATGTCATAATAACCAGTGCAACCACTATGAAAACTATACAAAGAGATACACTCAAAAATACTACAAATAAATCAAGATGAGATTCTTAAAATGTTCAAATATCTCACAGGAAAACAAGAATAACAGAGGAATAAGAACCAAAGGAAACAAGCAGAAAACATAAAATGGCAGACTAATACACTTCAATAACTTAAATGTAAATGGCCGAAGTATGTGAATAAAAAAACAGATCAACAGAGTGGATAAAAAAAACACTACACAATTATATGCTGTTTACAAGAAACACTTCCAGTACAACATAGATAGGATAGGAAAAGGTATACCATGCATATATTAATTTTAAGAAGCAGGAGTGGCTGTATTAATATTCAATGAAGTAGACTTAAGAGCTGGAAAATTACGAGACAAAGGAGGATATTACATAACAGGAAAAGGATCAATTCACCAAACAGATCAGTAAGAGGATTTATGATCTTAAATGTGAACACACCAAAAAACAGAGCCTCAAAATACACGTGGCAAAAATGATTAGAACCTAAAGGAGAAATAAATGCACAATTATAGTTGGGGACTTCAATGCTCCCCACCACTCACTAGCAAATGATAAATTACTAAAGAGAAAATCAGCAAGTGCATAGAGGATCGAAACAGTACAATCAACCAGTAGAATCCAATTGACATATACAGAAAACTCCACCCAACAACAGAGAAATGTACATCTTTTTAAAGTACTAATGGAACATTCACCAAGATAGACTCTATCTGAGAGTATTAAACCTCAAAAATCTAAATAATTGAAATCAGAATGTGTTCTTTGATCGCAATGGAATCAGACTAGACACCAGAAACAGAAAGATATTAGAAAAGTCTCTAAATATCTGAAAATTTAACAACGTAATTCTAAATAACCCATGAATCAAAAGAGATCACTCAAAGTTAATAAAAATATGGAGAAATGAATAAAGTGAAAGTATAACATCAACCAATAATATAAGTTCTTACAGGAAAAAAAACTAGAAAAGAAGAAGAAAAACAGCCAGGCCAGTGTAGCTCAGTGTTTGAGTGTCAACCTATGAACCAAGACGTCACAGTTTGATTCCAAGTCAGGGCACATGCCTGGATTGCGGGCTCAATCCCCACAGTGGGGCATGCAGGCAGCAGCCAATCAATGATTCTCTCTCATCATTGATGTTTCTATCTCTTTCTCCCCCTCCTTTCCTCTCTTAAATCAATAAAAATATTTTTTTTAAAAGAGAAACAAAAACAGGAAAAAAATCAAAGCAGACAGAAAGAAAATAAAAATTGGAAGTCAATGAAATTGGTAGAAATTGGAAACAGGAATTGTAGGAAAAAAAACCAATGAAGCAAAAAAGCAGATACTTTGAAAATAATGAATAAAATATGCAAGCCTCTAGGAAGAGTGACAAAAAATAAAAAGAGATGACATCACAGATATCAGGATTAAAATAGGGAATATCACTATAAATCCTGCAAACATTAAAAGATAGAAGGGAATACTGTAAACAACATTACATTAATAAATGCAACAACATAAGAATTGGACCAATTCCTTAAAAACCACAAGCTGTCAAAACCTCAAACAGATGAAATAGATATCTGAACTATGCTAGAAGCATTAAGGAAATTGAATTCATAATTCAAAAGCTCCTGAGAAAATAAATCTCCAGGCCCTGACAGTTTCAGTGGAGAATTCTACCGAACATTTAAAAAAGAATTAACACTGATTTTACACAATCTCTTCCATAAAATAGAAAGCACTTCCCAAATGACTTTATGAGACCTGATACCAAAATCAGATAAATGGTACCAAAAAGGAGTCAACTTCAGAATAATTATCTCTTATGAACTTAGATGTAAGAATCCTAAGTAACTAGCAAGCTGAATCCAATAATATCTAAAAAAAAAAAAAAAAAAAAGTATATACCCTGACCAAGTCATATTCATTTCAGATACGCAAGGCAAGTTCAACAGTTAAAAAAAAATCACCATATCATCCAGTTATATAACATCGAGTTATAAAATAAGTCACGGAATATAAAGGACAGCATAGGGAATAGAGTTAATCCTATATAATAAAAGGGTAATAAGCAAATTGACCAAATGGCGGAACGACTGGTCGCTATGACACGCACTGACCACCAGGGGGCAGATGCTCAACACAAGAGCTGTCCCCTGGTGGTCAGTGCGCTCCCACAGGAGGAGCGCAGCTCAGCCACAAGCTGGGCTGATGGCTGGTAAGCGCAGTGGCAGTAGTGGGAGCCTCTCCCGCCTCTGAGGCAGCTCTAAGGATGTCTGACTGAAGGCTTAGGCCCACTCCCTGAGGGCTACAAGACTGCTAAAGGGTGCAGGTCAGGCTGAGGGATCCCTGTCCCCCCAGTGCACGAATGTCATGCACCAGGCCTCTAGTGTCATAATAACTATGCACAGTGACAAACAGTTCCTAGACTTATTGTGGTAATGGCTTTGTAAGGTATGTAAATGTTGAATCACTATGTTGTACACCTGAAACTAATATAATATTGTACATCAAATGTAATTAAAAGTAAATTTAAAAGTGATCAACACATTTTTAAACAAGTTTGAGAAGCTCTGTGCTAAGAAATCTGTATTATATTCAAATTAGTATATACTCTTTAGCAATAAAGATGATCACTTTTTAGTAAACATTAGATATAATCTTTAGTAATAAAAACAATGTGACTTTTGTTGAGACCAAAGTAAACTATCCTATCTAATAAAAGAGTAATGTGCAAATTAACCATCACTCCACTACACTCATAAGCCACACCCACCAGCCAATCAGGAGCAAGTATGCAAATTAACCCAACCAAGATGGCTGCGAACAGGAGGCTTGGGTTGCCCCTGGCGATGGAGGAAGCCAAGCTTTCCACCAGCCCAGGCCTCTACTCAAGGCTACAAAGTTTCAATTATAGAAGATAAATAAATCCCAGATACCAGGGCCTCTGCTTGGGTCACTGGGGGGTGTGGTCGGCCTGTAAACCACCACAGGCCCCTCGCCCAGGCTGCCCCATGCCCCAAGGGAACCCCCACCCTGATCCAGGACACCCTTCAGGGCAAACCAGCTGGCCCCCACCCGTGCACCAGTCCTCTATCCTATCTAATAAAAGAGTAATATGCAAATTGACCATCACTCCAACACACAAGATGGCTGCCCCCATGTGGTCAAAGATGGATGCCCCCATGTGGACACAAGATGGCCGCCACAAGATGGCCAGCAGGAGAGGGCAGTTGGGAGGGACCAGGCCTGCAAGGGAGGGCAGTTGGGGGCAATCAAGCCTGCAGGGGAGGGCAGTTAGGGGTAACCAGGCCAGCAGAGGAGGGAAGTTGGGTGCAACTGGGCCTGCAGGGAAGGGCAGTTGGGGGGACCCAGGCCTGCAGGGGAGAGCAGTTGGGGGGGGACCAGATCTGCAGGGGAGGGCAGTTAGGGACAAACAGGCTGGCAGGGGAGCAGTTAGGCATCAATCAGGCTGGCAGGGGAGTGGTTAGGGGGTGATCAGGCTGGCAGGCAGAAGTGGTTAGGGGCAGTCAGGAAGGCAGGCAGGCAAGCCGTTGGGAGCCAGCAGTCCTGGATTGTGAGAGGGATGTCCCAGATTGGAGAGGGTGCAAGCTGGGCTGAGGGACACACACCCCCCATGCACGAATTTCCTGCACCGGGCCTCTAGTTAAATAATAAAAAACACTTAATCATATCAATTGACACAGATCACTCATATTAAAAAAAAAAAACTTTCAACAAGAATAGAGAGAATTAACTGAACTTGGTAAAGAGTAACTACAAAAATCCTACAGCAAATATCATACTTAATGTGAAAGACTGAATGCTTTCACCATGAGATTGGGAATAAGCCAAGAATCTTTACTCTCATCACTGCTAATCAACATATTACTGAGGTTATAGCCAGCTTAATAAGGTAAGAAACTAAAAGACATACAGTTTGGAAGGAAAGAAATAAAACAGTCTCTATTTGCAGATCACATCATAATCCCAAGAAACAAGCTCACATTTCTTTTTACTACCCATGAACATGTTACATTTCTTCCAGAAAAGATGGAATTCCTAGGTGTACACTTGTCAGAACAAGTGCAAAATCTGTATGTTGAAAAGTTACACATTTGTGGATGAAAGAAATCAAAAAGATTGAAGTAAATGGAGAGACATACCGTGGTCATGGACTGGCAGACTCGACATAAAGGCCTCAATTCTCCCCAAATTCATCTATATGTTTAGTGTAATTCTTATCAAAATTCTAGCAAAGTTTAGGTAGTCATAGATTAGCTTATTCTAGAATTTATATGGAAAAACACAGAGCCTAGAATAGCTAAAACAATCTTGATATGAAAGAATAAAGTTGGAGGAATTATTTACTTGATATGAAGGCTTACTATATAGTTACAGTAATCAAAACAGTGTGCTCTTGGCAGAGGGATAGACAGACACACAGACCAATGGAGAAAACCGGGGCGCAGAGTTTAACCCACAGAAAAGTGCTCAATTGACAAAGCTGTCAAGGCAACTCATTGGATAAAAGACAGCCTTTTCAACAAACAGTGCTGAAGCAAGTAGACATCAAAAGGCAAAAAATAAAGTGTGACTTAAACCATACACCTCCTACAAAAGTTTACTCAATATGAGACATATACTTAAATGTAAAAGTGTAAAACCTTTTTGAAAAAAATACACAGGAGAAAATCTTTGTGATTTAGTGCTAGGCAAATAGTTCTTAGACTTGACACCAAAAGCATGGTCTGTAGTGGGAAAATTGATAAAGTGGACCTCATCAAAATGAAAAACTTTGGCTCTGCCAAAGCCTATATAAAGAGGATGAAAAGATGAACTATGCATGGGAGGAGGTATTTGCAAACAACATATCTAACAAAGGAATAGTATCTAGAATGTATAAAGAATTATCAAATCACAGCAGTAAAACAAAACAAAACAAAAACAACTATCCAATTAGAATATGAGCAAAAGACATGAACAGAAGAAGATAGAGATGGTAAGTAAGCCTGGGAAAGATTGGCCATCAGGGGAATGCAAATTAAACACTGAAACATCACTGCACACCTATCAGGATGGCTGAGATAAAAAGAATGATGACACCAAAGCTGGAGAGGATATGGAAGATCTGGATCACTCACACATTGCTGGTAAAAATGTGAAATATTACCGCCTTTCTGGAAAACAGGTGGGCAGTTTCTTATAAAATAAAAAAGGCCTGCACACAATTGTTCATAGAAGCTTTATTCATAACAGCCAAACACTCGAAACAGCCCATACTCACAGGCGAATGGTTAAATAAACTGAGGCACATCGATACCATGATATATTATTATTCATATACAACTTGAACAGAGCAAACTATTGATATGCAGCAACTTGAATGAATGAATGAATCTCAGGGATATTATGCTGAGTGGGGGGAAAAAGTCAATCCCCAAAGGTTACATACTGTACAATTCCATTTATATAAAATTTTTGAAATGACAAAGTTTTAAAAATGGAAAACAGCTTAGTGGTTGGCAGCAGTGAGGGGCGGGGTGAAGGTGTGAGGTGTGATGGAAGTGTTCACCACCTTGATGGTGGTGGTGGAGATGCAAACCTACACATACAATAAAATTGTATGGCAGGACACATGCGCACACACGTGAGTACAGTAAAACCGGGGAAATGCGAAGGATATTGGTGGATTTATCAATGTCAAAATCCCATTTATATATTGTATTATGGCTTTTGCATGTGTTACCATTGGAGGAAATTGGGTGGAATGTACATGGGCTCTTTCTGAATTGTTTCTTAAAACTGCATATGAATCTTACAACCATTTTGACAAACCTTAAAAAAACACACAGTATATATAATACCAGATTGAATTAACAGAAATTGGGAAGTGAAAGAAGATAATAAATAAAAATCAAGTTTCCTTTCAGGAAAAGTCAGAAGTCATTTATTGTTTGACTTTAATAATTCAGACAAATATAATTCTAAATACATGTTTCATAAAAGTAAAATGTCAGTAAAAGGATTAGAGAAGAGCTATATTTGTATTTAATTTAGAAGATAAGGCATACAAAACAATCAGTATAGCAAAAGACAGAAAACAAAGGACAAAGCTTAAAACCAGAAAAAAAAAATACAACTATTGAACTGTGAACAAATACCAGTTACACAAGGATTTCCGATATACTAAACCACACTATTAAAAGACAAATTCTGTCAGACTGGCTTATAAAACAAATCTGACACTATGATTTGTAGAAAGAGAGGGGCATCTACAAAAGTAGAAATTTTTAAAGGAGAAGAATGGGTAAGAATATACCCAGTAAAGTCAATTAAAAAGATGAGATATGGTTAGTATTAATATCCGAAAAGGAGCATTCAAGGCAAAATAGTGGGTGGGCCAATAAGGCTACTTGTAGGTATAAGTGGTAATGATGGAGATACATAATGAAAAGACCAGCTTTATTTAGTGAACAGCTCTACCTCCAAAATAAAGCTGTACCTGTCCCTTCTCGTTACCTCAGCTGCTCCCAACCTGGTGTTAGAGAGACGTCAGCTGTCCCCCTAACTCTTGAAATAGTTCCCCAAATCCCCATTTCCACTCTTGCTCCCTACACTCCTTCCACACAGTGGCAGTGGTGTCGTCTGCATGTAAATCACATGCCACTCCATCACCTAAAACACTCCGATGAGTACTGCTACTACAACGGTCATCCAAACTCTTTGTCTTGATGGGACCTGAGCGCTCATCCCTAACTGTCAATTCACTCTTTCTTCATAGCCACAACACCCTCAGTTTTAAAAGCTGGGGACATGGCTGTCCACGTTAGTCTTTGCTATGGACAGCCAGTGACGTCAGCTCTTGAGGTCCACATAGCACAGTGCCTGGAGCTAACAGTATGGTCCACTTTATTTTTTTTCTTAATATATTTTTACTAGTGACCAGGTGCACAGATTCATGCACATTGAAAGGAAATTAATTAGAAGGTGGCTGGTGGGGCGAGAAGGGCCAAACACGTCCTGGAGCCAACCTCCCACGGTTCCTCCCCCCCCCCCCCCCCCCCCCCCGTGTATGCAGAGTGAGCGGGGTCCCTCCAGCAGGTGGGGTCCCTCGGCCTGACCTGCGGGGATCAGGCTGAAACTGGCTCTCCAACATCCCCTGAGGGGTCCTGTGCAAGTTGCTGTCATACAGGGTGTGGAACGCAAACGCAAGTGTGCAGTAAACCAGATTTGGGGCAACAGTGCCCCAGCAACAACATAACCATAAAGTGGAATTGCCGGGCCCCGCAAGGAATCGGGATTCTTCCTCTCTGGTTTCGGGGTGTGTCACCTGAGAACCACTGCTGCCAAGTCACTGCAGCTTGGCAGCTCCAGTGTTGAGCGTCTGCCCCCTGGTGGTCAGTGTGCATCAGAGCAACTGGTCAGTCAGTAGGAGGGACACTTAGCATATTAGCTTTTTATGTATATAGATTGATTTCAGAGAGGAATAGAGAGGGAGAGAGAGATAGAAGCATCAAAGATGAGAGTCACTGATCGGCTGCCTCCTGCACACCCCACACTTGGGGATTGAGCCCACAACTGGGGCATGTGCCCTGACCAGGAATCGAACTCTGACCTCCTGGTTCATAGGTCAATGCTCAACCACTGAGCCACACCAGCCGTGCACAGTATGGTGCACTTTAAATTTGCTAGGAGGGTGGATCTTATCACACATACAAAATAATAACAACAGTAATAGGAATAATAATAATACAGAGAGGAAAGGACACTTCGGGAGGAGATGGATATGTGTATAGACTTAATGGTGGCAATGGTTTCACTAGTGTATACTTATTCCCGAACTCATGGAGTTATATACATTAAATATGTACAGCTTTTTACATGTCAATCATAACTCAATAAAATGTGTTTTCTTTAAGTGTCTCCAAAACACCACCCCTGAAGCCCAGGAGACCCCTGGCCCCTTCAGAAGCCTGCCTTTGGGTGCTGCGTGTTGCGGGTTTCAGAGGATGTGTCTGTCTGGCCCCAGGACGTCCCTACAGCTTCCATGCCTCCCTTGCTCCTTTCTCTGCCCCCCTGAACTTTAATGCAAGGTTCTGCCCTTGATAGAATCAGTTCAACCATCTTTCTTCTTCCTCCTGTCCTCTTTTTTAAGTTACTTTGGATGAAAGCTCTGTGCTTTCCTGAGAGTCTAGAGCGTACACATAGTATGTAGAATGTGGGTTAGACCCCTGAGTTTAAGTAGACGAAAGAAAGAAAATAACTTCACATAACACTTGGGAAGATTTAACTGGATATACGGATTAAGCCACTGGTGCCAGGCTTCCCTGATAATGGAACCAGTGACATTTTCCTCTTCTTGGCTGAGGTCACCTGTCAGTACATCCTAACCCTGCACACAGGAAGCAGTCATGAAATTATTTAAAAGGGATTTTAAAAATGACTCTACATGTATTTGTTTCTGATTATAAGAATCAATTCAGATGTTCTCCTAACGCGTGTTTTCAGCATACTAATTGGACATAAGGTGATTGACATGTGCGGCACTGTAGCCAGCGTGGGTGCCCTGCAGCTCCCACAGCAGCTCTGGGGGGCAGCTGTCACTCAGAAGGCTCCAAAGCGTCTCTTGCCTCCTGGTGGCTGGGGCTGCCGTTTTGATTATATCCTCTTAGATTCTCAGATCAACTTTGTGCTTGGCTGACCACAACGATGAGCATATGTATGAGAAACTATAATCACCTTTTTTTGCCACTGAAAACAGCTGCTTTAGAATGTGATTTTGTTAATTTGAGATGTTGGTAATTTCATTGAATAATAACAGAGTAGATCATCTGGTCTCATTGTAGAAATTCCAGAAAATAAAAAGAAGGATTAAGAAAAAATTACATTCACCTTTATGCCAACCAATAATAATTAGTATTGTCAGCATTATTACATTTTCTCCAGTTTTTGTCTCTCCGTGAATATAAATGGAAATAGAATAGATGTTGAACAGCAATGTAATTATACTGGAAAGTCAATCTCTACAGACTGCAAAAGGAAAATGGTACTTTTAATAACTGTACAATATCCCATCTTTGTAACTGTATTTTCTACCTCTCTGAGTAATTTCAAATCATAAAGTCCTGAACATAGAATTATTTTTAATTATCGGGTTGAAACATTTGAAAAGTTGGGGCAAAGTATCTCCAGGTAGCTTTCCAAAAAGTTTTACAATTTACATTTCTACCAGTTTGCACGTTTTATCTCACTCTTGACAGCACTGAGCATTATCATATGTCTTATTCTTTTCTAATCTGATAGCAGGAAAATGTTATCCAATTACTATTTTAATTGACATTTCTTAGATTTCCAGTGAGGTTCAACTGCTTTAATATGTTTACTGAAAGATGAATTAATCGCATGCTGTTCCTTATCCCATTTCTCTGTTGTCATGTTAAGAGGTTTCCATGTTGCTTCAGAAATGCTCTTCACATATGCTTCAGTCTATCAATGGCCATGTTTTTCCTGTTGGTTAGTTTTGAAACAGTCTTTTACTTTGATTGTTTAATGGTTTTTATATATGAGTTCTTCCATTACTTTAATGCTTAGAGAGACATTTCCAAATTAGAAAATTACTTACTGACATGTAATTTCTGCCCTTTTAGAAACAGTTAAAATTTATACAGGCATTCCTCCTCATTTTATTGTGCTTTGCTTTATTACACGTCACAGACATTGTGGGGTTTTTTTTTTTAATCTTTATGTGAGGATATGTTTTTATTGATTTTTGAGAGAGAGAGGGAGGGAGGGAGGGAGGGAGGGAGAGAGGGAGAGAGAGAGAGAGAGAGAGAGAGAGAGAGAGAGAGAGAGAGAGAGAGAGAGAGAGAGAGAGAAATATTGATGTACTCACCCCGACCCTCCTGTACACACCCTGGCCAGGGATTGAAACCACAACCTGGGTATGTGCCCTAATCGGGAATAACCTGCAACCCTTCAGTGCACCAGACGATGCTCCAACCAACTGAGCCACACTGGCCAGGACAAATGTTGAGCTTTTTACAAACTGAACTCAAGACCCTCCACCGACATCAAAATTACAGCTGGCTTTATTGTGATACTCGCTTTAGCTTTGTTACAGTGGTCTGGAATGGAACCTGCAATATCTCCAAGGTATGCCTATAGTGTTACATAGACTAGAGACGAACTACACTCATAAATATGGGTAAAATTGTAAAAATGAAACCAATTACCAAGGTCTGAGTCAGACCAGTCAGCCTGCTGGATGCCCACCTCCCATGACAGGTCACTGGAATCTCAGTGGCTAAGTGGCTCTCACACCTGGGCGCGACTCGGCCACCTGGAGGGCTTAGGGCCATGGTCGGCAAACTGCGGCTCGAGAGCCACATGCGGCTCTTTGGCCCCTTGAGTGTGGCTCTTCAACAAAATACCACGGCTTGAGCGAGTCTATTTTGAAGAAGTGGCGTTAGAAGAAGTTTAAGTTTAAAAAATTTGGCTCTCAAAAGAAATTTCAATCGTTGTACTGTTGATATTTGGCTCTGTTGACTAATGAGTTCGCCGACCACTGGAGGGGAACCCACACTGCTGGGCCCACCTCTGGAGTTTCTCATTCAGTGTTTCGGGGTGGGCTGGCATTTGTATTTCTAACAAGTCCCGGGTGATGCTGCTGCTGGTTCAGGAACTACACTTGGGAGACCCACTGCCAACACTAATGCTTCCCACCCTCCATATTTCAAATGCAGTAAACGCTCTGTGGATTAAGCACTGGCTGTCAATCAAACAGGCCTCGTGATGGGCATCTCTGCTAACAGCTGTTTAGGTTCCATTAGATGATTAAGAACTGAGGAGCAGCAGTTCTGGATCTAAAATTCTGATAGAGTGGCACGTTGGCAAAATATTGATGGGAGAACAATCCGGTTGGTGCCAGATCTGCTGTGAGGAGAGACTGCCTCCTGGAACGTGAGTTATCCTTAAAAAAAAACCTAAAGGTGGTATTTTCTATGTCTTGGCCCCAAGCAACAAATAAATACCTCAAAGGGATAAACATGACTTCTGTCTTTTTTAAAAATTTGCTCTCCCTGCAAGTTTTATCAACAGCCAACCTCATCGGACAGGTAATCTCCAGTTTTACAGATGAAAAAATTATAGATATTTCATAGATACCTAACTGGCTGGGGACTGCATTTTTCTTTTTCTGATGATAGAAGTAACACATGCCCCCTGTCAAGATTTTGGGAAATACAGGGAGATATGATCACTCATCATTCTACCACACATGAAAAATCACTGATGTTCCGACAAATTTCTCTCCAGTCCTTTTATGCAAAACAGATATGGATTACACTGTGCCTGTTACTTCGTGTAGTATTTCTCTCATGCATCATGAACATGGAACATCAAGTGCTCTCAACTGACCAGGAGTCAAGAATTTTAAGTCCAGCTCCTCGCCCATCTCAGCCATGGCCTGGGGACCAGCGCCTACATATCCCTATGGGACAGAAATCAAAAGTGGAGAACCATAGCAGAAATGGAAAGCCAGGGAAGACATGAGACCACAGAATTCTGGGTGGAGGGACAGAGGGCAAGCCTGGCAGCAGCTCTGGGTATTATCCCACCAGATGGGGAGGAGTGGGCAGCTGGAAAGGATCCTGCGCCGGTCTGCTGTTGGAGAAGTCAGTGTGACAAGCAGGCCCTGGTCTGGACCAAATCTGGGGATGGGCGTCCCACATACTTTTATGATAGAGTAACTTAACAGTGTCTTGGACATTGCACACAGCTGTGAGGTAAACCAGCTATGGTAACAACCAGCTTGCATATGGCCAGCGGAGGCTCAGGACATTTAGGCAACGCTCTCCAGCACACACACAAAGACCAAGGCGCCAGCATGAGTTCCTTGTTTCTTGACCTCCAGTCCCAGACGCAGTCCCATACACTCAGCGCCATCCAGTCAGCAGATCCATTTGTATAAATATTAATGTGTTTCATTCCTTAAAACAAAACTTCTAATGCAGCGAAGTTTTACTAGTAATGAATGATGTTTGACTGGGGATGAGATAAAAATGTGAGCAAAGGAGCCCAGTGCTAGAGCACCCATTCGATGATTTCCAGAGTCACTGTGGCCCGGGGGTTTTACTCGCTCCTTCCAGCACCCACAGAAAGACACAGAGATAGCTCAGCTCCCCTCGCTAAGTGTGGACTCGTTTCTCTTCCTTCAGAGGGAGAAGAGTTTAACAGAGTGAAGGCTGGACCCTGGATTGGCAGAGCCGTCTGATTTCCCATGATCCTTGTCATTCTCCTTCTCATCGTACGCTGTCTGCACACTCAGTGCAGAACAGTGTTGTAGGGGTGGAGGTTAAAGAGGAGACCCTGTAAGGCAGTGGTTCTCAACCTTTCTAATGCCGTGACCCTTTAATACAGTTCCTCATGTTGTGGTGACCCCCAACCATAAAATTATTTCCGTTGCTACTTCATAACTGTAATTTTGCTACTGTTATGAATCATAATGTAAATATCTGTGTTTTCCGATGGTCTTAGGCGACCCTGCTAGCGGTTCTCAACCTGTGGGTCACGACGAAAATAATTTTATGGTTGGGGGTCACCACAACATGAGGAACTGTATTAAAGGCTCACGGCATTAGAAAGGTTGAGAACCACTGCTGTAAGGGTTGCTGTGGTAACTCGGGTGAACCTTGGGATGCCACAGAAGAGCTCTCCTCTGCCACTTGGGGGCATCTACTGTATCAAAGACTCTCATTGTTGGGTACAAGTGGATTCACGGTGTACGGTGAGAATGAATGATGGAACAACAGCGACTCTGAGGACCCCACTTCTCAGCAGTGACAATTAACCTGAAGCACTGAGCATGAAAGCCACTCCCCCATCCTGAGTCCCAGGTCCTTTTACTCCCCCCTCCCCATTCTCTCCTCTCCACCATCAACATATATTAAGTCCTAAGGCTGGCTGCAAACACAATTTCACATTCCCTCCCCAGTACATCACTGCAATTATAGAAAATACACAGAAACGTGATGAATGAAGAATAAAATACACTACGCCTTGTGTGTATTATCCCACCAGATGGGGAAGAGTGGTCAGCTGGAAAGGATGCTGAGCAGGTCTGCTATTGGAGAAGCCAGTGTGACAATCAGGCCCTGGTCTGGACCAAATCTGGGGATGGGCGTCCCACACACTTTAATGTTAAGGTCACTTACAGTGTCTTGGACATTGCGCACAGCTGTGGGGTAAACCAGCTATGGTAACAACCAGCTTGCATGTGGCCAGCGGAGGCTCAGGACATTTAGATTCCAAAGTGGTTGCCCAGAGATCTATGAGACTCACACGCCAAGGGCTGAACACCCTGGGAGTATGGAGAGAGACTCTGGGGCATGGCCCTCAGACTATCTTTCTTAGGACGAGGCTGTTTTAGTAGCCAATTACATTCTGTCTTCACTGCTACCAATTTCCTGCAAAGAGCCAGGGGCTCACGCTTTTGGGACTAGTACCAACTGACAAATAGCTGCTTTTGCAGAATTCTATTTTATTTTTACCTTGGCACTGTAGGCTAGAAATCCAACAAGGGGGGAACACTGGAAACAGATTTGATTAGCAAAATGAGGCCCAGTGCCTGGTAGGATCACTTCTCAGAATATAGAAAACAGCCCTGGTCACAGGTCTCTTCTAAAGTAGGAAGAAACCAACGTCTGGGGTAAAATGGAAGGCTATGGCAGCAATGTTGGATCAGAAGCCAAAGCCCAATTATAGAGTCTTTACCCTGTGGTAGCCAGCCTCCAGCAGGGCCCCAATGATCCTTGCCTCAGAGTTTGTCCTCCTACCCTGTCTGGAGATGACCTGTGTTAACGAAAAGAATTTTGCAAAAATCATGGAGTTTGACTTTTAAAGCTAGGTTATACAAAAACATCATAGCTTCTGCCTTGTCCTCTCTTGGATCAGTTGTCTTGCAGGAAGCCAGCTGCCATGTCACAAGGACACTCAAGCATCACTGAGGAGGCATCCTTGTGGCGAGGACCTGAGTTCTCCTGCCAACAGCCAGCATCACCATGCCATCAACATGAGGGAGCCTAAAGCACATCCTCCATCCCAGTCAAACCTTCAGATGATCACAGCCCCGGCCAGCATCTTGATTGCAACCTCATGAGAGACCCTAAGCCAGAACCACCCAGGTGAGCTACTTTCAAATTCCTGACCCACAGAAACCGTGTGAGATAGTAAGTATTTAGTGTCGTTTTACGTCACTAGCTTTTGGTGTAATGTATTTTATGCAGCAAATGCATCATTAATGCACCCTGCCAGGTGTACCATTAAGTCTATTAATGCAGGAAACT
Source organism: Cnephaeus nilssonii (assembly GCF_951640355.1). Taxonomy (NCBI): domain Eukaryota; kingdom Metazoa; phylum Chordata; class Mammalia; order Chiroptera; family Vespertilionidae; genus Cnephaeus; species Cnephaeus nilssonii. The sequence continues at coordinate 29,215,626 of NC_137073.1, read as the reverse complement.
GACTTTGTCCCTGGTGGGAAGCCTTGTCAGCGTGTCTTAAATGGATGGCCTTCTTCTTTCAGAATATTGGTATCTCCTGAGATATATGGGTATCCAGTGTAGTAACCTGCCTTCCTGCTTCTCTTCTTCCATACCATCCTCAACACTGTGCCAAGCAAATATACACATGTACATAGGCATATACACACATGCACACACACAACTTTGTTTTAAACCTGAAAAAAATCACCAAATCACTCAAGCGCTGAAAATATGAACTTTCTTCCAGGAAGAACCAGATGCTTTGGATGTTTTAAGTACTATTTTTCACTCCGTCTCTGAATGGACAGATGGCGGGGGCGGGGAGAACACAGCTGACTACTGAGAATTGATTGATGTGTCTGTTCTCCTTTGCGAGTCATATAATTCTGAGCTGAGTGAGCAAGAGCAGGGGGGGAAAGCCACAGCCACAAATCCGTGCATTCCCAAATTCGTTTAAATGTTTCAGAATGGAATTTCTCCTTGTCTCTCATTTCCCCATCCCATTTACCACCATAGGGGAGGAGGAGAGTCTTTGATGAGATAAAAGCACAGAGGCTTTGTGAACATAATAAACAGCCCTTCCAAATTATGGTAGAGGCCATCAAGCTATTATAAGAGAAACATTTCCTCACTGTATGGAAGTTCTGCTATGAAGAACCCGGAAGATGTGAGGCTCTAAGTACCTGCAGGTCCTTCCCCTCCAGGTTGGGGGCCAGGAAGAAGGCTTAGAGCTGGGAAAGCCTGGCAGCATTCTCCTTGGCTGGAGTGGACCCTGAAGGCAGAGGCAAAAGGTAGAAAACAGGGGAATAAAGGAGAGCAGAGAAGAAGGGGCACCCGGGAAAGAACTCCGGATACTCACCCAGAGTGGACCTGCGTGGGTTGAAAGATGGCCAGGTGGGAAACTATTGCTCAGCCTCCTGTGTGTTTCTTTTTATTTCTGTCAGAGAACTCTACCTGTCTGTCCTTCCAAGTATGGAGTCATACCTGAAGGGTTACACGTGAAATATTCTCATCACGAGGTGCGTAGGGTCATGGAGGTCCTTCTCTAGAAAGAGTCAGGGTTGATCATGACCACAGTTTGGGGAGACAGTGTTCTCCCGGCGTGTCGGAGCAGAGTAGATATCAGAGGCCCCATGTCACTGTCCCTGGCCCTGGATTCTCCAGGCAGGAACTGGCCCTGTGTCTCTGCTCATCTTCATCCCTGCATCTTCCCCTGCTGAGCTCTGCCACCAGCTCTGATGAATCCCAGGGTTTCCAGCCCTGGTCTCTTGCCTGTGATCCATCCCTGATTTCAGCTGTGCATAGACTTTCCTCCTCTTGGTTATCTGAGCCTCACCTTACACTCAGCATGTCCAATTTAGGATTCCACACAGACTCCTTTCCTCCATGATCTTATTTCTGGCAATAGAAGCCAGCTGGGAACCTTGGAGTCATCTCAGATCTTCTTTCCTCAGGACCTAAATCCATCCTGCCAGTGGTCCTGAGGTCTTTCCCTTTAAACTGTGCCTTTGTTACGCTCAATGATGGACTGTGCTCAGAGCCTCCACCCTTTGCAAACTCTCATCCTGACAGGCCTGAAATGTGCTCTTTTCTTTCTTTGCCCCCTTCATCCCCTTCATATTTCAAAGTTTGAAACAAGGGCCCCCATTTCCTTAAGCCTTACCTGACCCCTCAAGACCACATTTGTCTCCTTTCTTGAACTTCTATTCCTCCTATTCAAAGAAAATCGTTAATGAGGGCCGGCTGTGTGCAATGTGCCAAGTGCCAAGGGGGCAACAACAGTGAAGTTCTGGGCTTCAAGGAGATTACAGTCTAGTAATCATAACACCAATTAATAACTTCTTTTTTTCTATTTCTTTTTTTTTATTGTATTTCATTTCTTTTTATATTTTTAAATATATTTTATTGATTTTTTTACAGAGAGGAAGGGAGAGGGATAGAGAGGTAGAAACATCGATGAGAGAGAAACATCGATCAGCTGCCTCCTGCACACCTCCTACTGGGAATGTGCCCGCAACCAAGATACATGCCCTTGACCGGAATCGAACCTGGGACCTTTCAGTCCGCAGGCTGATGCTCTATCCACTGAGCCAAACCGGTTAGGGCTTTTTCTCTTTCTTTCTTAAAAATATGTTTTCATTGGTTTTTAGAGAGATATGAAAAGAGAGAGAAACATCGATGAGAAAGAAACATCGACTCACTGCCTCCTGCATGGCCCCCACTGAGGATGGTGCCCACAACCCAGGCAAGTGCCCAGTCTGAGAATCAAACCAGCGACCTCTCGGGCATTGGATCCACGTTTAACTACTGAGCCACACCAGCTGGGCTATTTCCTCTTTCTTAACTGTGCTTCCCCAACCAAATTCTTAAATAGCCAGGACTGTATCTTAAACATCTTTTTGTAAAATCCACAGTGACTGTTAGACTACAGGGCACGTGACATGTTCTTACTACTTGTTGGCTATATGCAAGACTGGTAATAGAATCAGATTTAAAAAAAAATACATGTCAACTACAATCCTTATCTAGATTACAGAAATATCTTTGGTATGAAAAAAAAAAAACCTTTCAAGAAATTAAAGAAACCATGCTATGTTTGAATGATGTTTTACATGTCTAATCAATAAATCAATTTAACTTGTCAAATTATTTTTAATATAATCATTGATAATTCATTCCCCAAATTCCATAATCTTGAAATAATAATCATATTTTAAGATTAATGATTCAAAGCACATTAGTAATTCAAAGGTAGATATCTGGAATTTCCTAAGAGATTTCACAAGACAGAAATAGGAGCAAATTGAGAAGCACTGAACATAACCCTTAGGTAAAACCATTCTGTTCTATTAAGGACAAGATTGTTGATAAGATCCCAACACACAAGAGAACTATGACATCCTCTCAGCAAGGGTCTCCTGTACCAGGGACAGAAGTGGACTCAGATAATATTGATATGTCCTTTTTAAATGTCCCAAGGAAAAAGATTTTGTGAATCAGTAGAGAAATCTCATTTCACCAAAATGTAAAACTCTTTTTGATATAAGAAAAAAATAGGAAGATGTTTCACTCCTCCCCGCCTTTAATGAGCATAGTTTTGATTCTTTGTTCAGAGGACCTAGTATGTACCGCAGTTTAGACTACAAGGAATGCATGTCAGTCCAGCCTGGAAGAGATCTTCATGTGCTAAAAAGCTCAAGAACACAGCGTCAAAAATTTATCTCAGATACAAGTTTACTGTCGAAGTAAATCTTTAAAAAATTTCTTACTCACCTGCCAGAATATGCTATCTATTGTGTTTCCAAGAAAACCATCACGGCCTTCTGAAGACACCAGTTTCGGGCCAAGAATTGTCATGAATTCATCAAAATCCACCTGGCCATCCCCTGGAAAGAGAAGATATAAATATAAATGGAAAAGTAGTTGAAATTAACCTATTGTACCCCATGAAATAAACATTTTCATATTTTCCTCCTTAGCACGATCTCAATAAATAACTAGTGGCATTACTGAAAGTTGTGCAACATTCTTCAAATACCAAAAGAAACACAATAACTTATTGATAATTATTAATACATCCAATACCACATATCCCTAATTATTTGTCAGTATTTCTATCTAAATGCTCTACCAGCACCTCAAATTGCCCAACTATACATGATAAAAATTGCAGCTTCATTCATATCTCTCCCTTCATCTTTGTCACTCACAAATACATTTAGTCATCATGTTTTATGGAATTCACCTCTTAGATACCTGTGGCTGTTTTATTTTTCTTGTTAATCCAATTGCTAATCCCTTTCCAAAGACTATAGTGGGAAAGTGATTCCAAGGATTCAAGTTCCTAGTTATAATTATAATGTTATTAGAATTGCTTTCTGACCTGACACTCTCAACTCCTCACTTTCCTCTAAACAATTCCAAGTTTACTTCCCTTAAATACATCTGATCATGCTTTATAAATCAATTCATCTTTGAAAATAAGGAAACCACCTCAGGGTAGCATTCAAGTCCCATTACCCCTTTTGCCACCTTTTGCTCCCCACCTCTGCACAAATTGCCCTGCTCTTTCAGAGCTTCTGGCCTCCGTACATCCAGGATGCTTTCCCCCACTGGTTTACCTGATGAACACCATAAGTGCTTTAAGATGGAGCTTAAATATCATAGTTTCTTTTCATTTTCTTCCTGACCCTTCCTCAGCTCACTAGACAGAGTTGGCCAAACTTTCTTCCGTCTCTCCTACTAACTTAATGTGCATCCTTTACAGAACTTACCACCTGTATCTCAGTCACTGATTTGCATGCCTGTCTCCCACCTAGACTGTGAGTCCCTGACCTACTCTGAAACTTCTTTGTACATTCAACACCGTGGTGGGCCCTCAGTGTGTGCTTGTGGAATGAACAGATGCTGTCTCTTGCTTGATCTTCCTTTGCTCAGTTCAGCATCCATTGGATCTTTCAAGCCTGAGCTGCTACTGACCAAAAGGTAAACTTGAGCCAAGGCAGACAAAAGCTGACCTTCAAGGTATTGCCCAAGCCTCAATGACTCATCAGTGTGGCATTCCTAATGAGTCATTGAGGCTTGGACGATACCTTGAAAGTATCCTCCAAGAGAGAGTCTCCACCCAGAGCTCACCACATCTTGGCTCCCAATGATGAAGACAGCCTAAGTGTCTGCACACAATTTGCCAAAGTGCAGACATTGATCCACCCCCAGAATGCAATTGCCTTTAAAGAGCCTTCATTCAAAACCTATTTCAAAAATCCAAGCAGATGTCATCATCAAGCTGTCAATAATTCAGATAAGACTTTCTAGAAGATAAAGGAGGCATGAGAAGTCAATAGGAAAGAACAGATTTAGCCACCAAATGGGGTGGGGCAGTCAGTGAGCTACTGAGAGGAAACTGATTTATCTCTCAATCTTCAATAAGATAAAGGGATCTAAAATTTCACCCTCATTGATCATAAGAAAGCTAATGCAAGCAACAATGCGTTACCATCTTGACTTTCAAATTAGAGAATACTGCTCAAGCCTGGCGGAGGTCCAGAGAAGAGCCAGGCTCTCTTCTGCATTCCCAGTACACTTATCTGAATATTGGATATTGACTGGCAGTATTTAAGGTGCTGTAACATGCTGGTTCTTCTTAACATAATAACTTTACTTTTTAATAATAATAAAAAAACAGGGAAATTATCTTACATGCAGACCAAGATGCTTGCCTCAAGATAATCATCTAGTATTTGTGAAAGTGGAAAATTGGAAGCTGGGAAAGAGAATGCCCAGTCTTCCTAAAATTCACACTGAGCTGGCTCTATGTGGCTCCAAGTCTCAGACAGGCACACCTGTTATGCACATGCACTAACCCTCTGTGTTATGTTACATGCCATTGAGTTGGCTCTGACTCCTGGTGACCCCATGAATGAGTGATGTCCACAGTGTCCTGCCCTCAACAGCCCTGCTCAGCTCCTGTAGACTCAAGGCCATGGCTTCTTTTATGGAGTCAATCCATCTCATATTTGGTTTCCTCTATTTCTGCTCACCCCAAAACACCCCTGTTATTATAGGTGGGACTGGAGGGCCAAAGAGTCTCAGACTAAAATATCCATTCTCAACAGAGACACTATCTCCCTTACTAAAGTGATTCTTAGAGGACAAAAAATATCTTAGATATTATAATGGTTTGTGGCCCTCTTGGGAGCACAGTACATAAACAGATAGACAGTATATCTTTCTATTAAATTTCATGGGGGTAGGGCAACAATGGAAACAAATGTCCTGAGGCTCCTGGGGGTGGGGTGGCTATTTAAAAAAGAAGAAGGTCGAGAAACACTGGACTAGAAGATGTCCCAAGTACCATGGTTGTCCTTCCCTGGGCCCATTAGCAGTGGACCAACATTATCCCAACTCTCTATCACCCATGACGAGGTCTAACAGTTCATAAAGGCTTAGCATTTCAAGAGCATGAATCATGAGACCTTAACTAAACTATGTCTACCAGGCTTGGTCACTCAAGCTCCTGGCCATGGTGTAATGGGCACTGCTGTCTCTCAATTGGGAGCCTTGTAGGGGAGTGGTCCATAGGACATGGCAAAACACCTGCTTCTCATTGCCAGGAAAATGGGATTGTCTTTGAACAGTCCATCTTCCACGTAGGAGGAGAGGCCACCCACCTCTCCAAATTCTCCCCCCAGTGTGATGGGAGTAAAGCAGCATGCAATTGGTGCATTTCAAGGGCCCACATGGAATTCTGGTCAAATCACCAAGGAATGCTCACAGAGGGTGCCCTTGGCTGAGAACACCAAACCCAAAGCTGACAAGCAGACACAATGCTTCAAAACTATCCTGGCGCTGGCTGACTGCTCTTTTATGACTCAATCCTTGGCCAGAGGGGAAGCGCTGGGGGCGGGGTGCTCAGGATCCTGTGGGCAGTGCCAACTGCGGTGCAGCAGAACAGGTGGCTCGGTGCAGACTTTCTGCTACTGGGAGAAGAGGTCTAGCTCGCGGAGGATTTGCTTCCAGCTACTTAGAGGAGGACATTTGGAACACCGGATTTTTTTATTGGTGAAAATATGATTCCACCGCTCCTTTTTAACTATCATCCAGCACAGGGAGATTCCTGCAGGAGAAATAATCAGGGTGGGGTCCCCATCTCTCTGTATCTCTCTCAGGACTTCCTCAGCTCTGATTCCTGAGGATGTGCGTACACAGCACATTTTCTGTAGACCTTCCATAAGTGGGGGCTCCTCTTGCTACTGCACAATTTGACAGCACAAGGTTCTATTCAGATTTCATGTGAGGAAAAGCTCTCTTCAGCAGTTTGCAGTTTTAACAAACAGAACTGGAAAATGCCCTACAAGCTATCATTCCTGGTCCCAGAACACTAGCTCAACAGCCCTATCCCCTCACTCCATCATCTCAGGAGAACTGAGACATATGGAATCTCAGAGAGAGGTTTTTCACCAAGTCCCTTGTAGGAAAACCATTCCCAGGCCGAGGTAAGGTCTGGGAAGCCTGATGATGCTCGAAATATCTAACATTTACTGAGCACTCATTCACAATGTGCTGGGCACTGTGTAAAGAAATTTCTTTACATTAGTTCACTTAAGTCTTTCAGCAGCCCATTTTACAGATGAGAAAACTGAGGCACAGAGAGGTTCAGCAGCCTGCTGAAGCTCATGCAACAAGCAGAGCTCGGGTTCCAAACCCAACAGTCTGCTTGTGCTTTTGCTGCGTCTCAGGAGGCTGGGTCACGCATGGGACTGTCTGGAACCCTCTACCCCCCCCCCCGCCCCCCGACCCCGACCCCAGCATTTCCCGGCAGGGGAGTGCCACGGCTGCCTGGTACCTATAGGCAAAGTGAAATCTACATTGCTCTCTCTGATCTAGTTGTTGCATCTCAAGTCAACCTCTAGAGGTCTTTCTTAGTCATTAAAAGACTAATAAAAAAAGAAAGAGGAGATATGTATTTTACAGTTGTTTTATGCCAGGCACTGTGTTCAGGGCTTTACATTTTATTATCTTGTTTGATTTTATCCCAACACTATGAACAGGTTCTGCCCTTCCACACTTACCCATGAGAAAACATAGGCAAAAGGAGGTTAAAAGCAACAAGTTCAAGGCCACGCAACACGTATCAGCTTGGAACCCTGATATTAACCTCCACGTTGTACCGTCACCGCTTCTGCATCAGGGACCCCAGCATAAGTCCTGGCATAGGTTCATATCTCTCTTCAAAGTGTCAGAGTCTAGCATGGTGTCCTATCTGGGCATTTAGGAAGGAATTTAGTGGGAGATTGGAAGAGATGGCCTTCACGGGTTCTAATGCAAAAGATCGTTGCCTGAAAGCCACTTATTTGTTCCCCAAAATTTCTATTTTGCCTGCAGTCGCTGTCTCGGTAATTCTCCTTCAATGGTCAATTCTTAGTGGACACTGGTCTCTCTCATACAACCTTCCAGGCGTCTGAAACCTCTTCCACCTGAAAGCATTGGTCTAATGAGGGAGGCCTGTGCAGGCCTGGCAGGGAATCTGGATTCACATGCTCCCAAAGAAAGGATGGGCATCTTCTCAGACCCACCACCTTTCACAGAACGTGACTGCAAAAATGTCATCGGGTTCAATTTTTTACCGATTTTGAACATGCAAGTAACTGCAGAATTAAAGAATGGAGCTCACCCTTACCAGGCTTCCTTCTCCCTCCTCAAGCCTTCTAATATCATGAGCCACTTAGCAGGAAGTGCAGGAAGCTAACCTGCCAAGGTCTAGCTGCTATGTAAGTCAAAGTAATGAACTTGAACTGGGGCAGGAAGCTGCAGGAGGGCCAGGACTCTGCAACATGCATTAAAACCAACCAGCTGAAACGTGCACAAAGAGCTAAAATAATAACAAAAATCACTGCAAAAAAAAAAAAAAAAGAGGAAGAATAAAAAGGATGAGCTCTGAAGGACAACAAGGACACAGTTAAGAGGAAGAAAAGATGTCTGAGATTCCATTCAAATCACACCTGCAAGGCAGCAGGTCAGTGGGCCATGGACTGTGGGCAACAGGAGATAAGTAAGGCACAGGCTTACCGTTCAGGAATCTGTTACCAGGACCGAATAAGGTGGGTGCCATGACTGGCCTAACAGCATTGTGCTAAGGCAGGGTGAAGGTGGGAGCAAAAACTCCAATTAGGAAATTCTCAGTGGTTTGGCAGTGAGCCTTTAAGGAGGAGAGGAGCAGGATATAACAAACCAAAGGGAGGTGAGGGAGCAGCCTGAGCAGAGCAGGGGCACCAGGAAGGATGGGGGATGGTTGGGAGCAGTGACTGCCCTCTCTTCATGCTGGATTGAGAGTTCCTGTGGGAAGAGAGAGGACAAGATAAGCCTCTGTGTGTCATTGATCTAGAATCAGTGGAAAGTGGGAATCAGAATATCTGTGTTGCCTACCGAAGATCAGCCAGGTCACGGTGCACAGGCTGGATGGGAGGGGCAGCGCTGGCCCAGGAAGTGGTGTTGGGTTAGACAAAGGAGAGGAAGGCCCAGGTGGAGGAGGGGGGGTGGAGAAGACTGGATCCAGGGAACTACAACACTTGGCAACTGACTGCAAGGACCGAAAAGGGGAAGAGGCAATGGTGACTCTGAGGTTGAGTCTGAGATAGTGGAGGGGCCATGGAGCTAATGAGGAACAAAGGGGAAGTCAGGAAGAGTTAAGTAGGAACAAAGGAGAGGTCAGGAGGAGCACATATTTGGGAAACGCTAGCTTTAAGGTGCTGGCAGAATGGGAGGATGGGAAGTAACTAACAGCTAAAAATGTGGATTCAAAAGTCTTCAGTATCTAAGGAAAGATCTCTAAGATCTCCAAGATAGAATCTCAGGTAAACAAAAGCAAGGTACATAACTGTATTATAGTGTGCTGCAATTTGATTTTAAAAGATCAAGGAGAATATATATACCTATTTTCTTGAGTCAATCTTTTCATAAAAGTATCTGGAAGTGTACCCTTACCACCCTCCAAAAGTTAATAATGGTTCATGGTTTATTCATGGGTAAGCCTGGGCATGTAGGGTAGAAGAACGAATCTTCTCGCCAAATACATTTTTATACTTTTTGATTTTTGAAACTTGTCACATATTATCTGTTTAAAAATAGATAATTTTTAAAATGAAACAATGAATTCAGACGTTAGCATCCATGTGGATGAACTCATCAGGAGCAGAGGGGAGAGGGAAGCAAAGACCAAGGAGGGCCCGGGAGCACCGCACAGCTGTTTTCTTGGATGTCCTAGGCTCCACAGGGTGCAGGCAGAAAATCTTCCTCAGACTCCCTGTGCAAGCCACCCTGCCTTATGCTCTCTCTGGCTCTGGGTGAAGCACTGGGCTGTCCCATAGCTTTGTTATTGACTCTTAAAGAATAAAACTCCAGTCCAGTCTACCAAGAACATAACTCCAGGCCTCCTTTAGTTGGAAACATCTTCCTTCCTTTCACTTGGACCTGATCCAGGCTAGTGACCTGGACGGGGAAGAAGAGGTCTGTTTCTTCATGCTTTCCTTGGCCCACCTCTCTCTCTATTCTCCAGCTGTGGTTTCTGGCCACACCTGGGGTGGGAGAGGCTCAGGAGGAGGCTGCGGTGTCTCCAAGTCAGCTATACCTACGCCACGTCAGATGCTTGTTAACCCCCCTCCCTGGGCCTCTGGGCTTCTGGTGATATCTCCCCTTCACTGGGTGTCATCAACCCTCTAGGTCTGGGGTGGGGAACGAGCGGCCCACGGGTCACATAAGGCCTGCGGAATCATTTGGTCTGGCCCTGCCAAGGCATTATTGGTGAGTTAATTAAACGTTTGAGCAAATACAGCAGGCTAATTTTTAAGTTGATAATTTTGTAGGCCCGTGAACGATGTTATAAATATCCAAACGGTCCTTGGCAGAATAAAGGTTCCCCACCCCTGCAGAGTCTAGGCCATCCTAAACGCCACACTGGCTCCTGCTTTGCTCCACATGTCACTGAAAGGTAGCTCTTTCCAAAGCAGCCCTGGTCCTCTCTACTTGGCTACCCAGAGCAGGCAGCAGCTCCAGCTCCAACACAGGCCTCAGGCGGTTCACATGTGGTACTAACACCAGCCCCTAAATACTTGAAACTCCATCAAACACACGTCAGTCTCTATGAGCGGCTCTTTGGGAATACTTTTAGCTCAAACTGAATGAGAAACACCCGCTCCCCACTGCAAGGAGTTTAGGGAAAACCCAAAAACCCACCACCAGTTCCCTCCAATGAAACTGTTTTGCCTAATGCTTCAACTTCAACATCTCATAAAGTGATAGGAGCGAAACTGTGTCTCCCCCTCTCCCCAAATGCATAGGTGGAAGCCCCAACACCCGCAATGTGGCTGTATTAGGAGAAATGGCCTTTAAGGAGGTAATTAAGTGGAATGGGAGCGGTGTCCTTAGAAGAAGAGGGAGAGACACCAGGAGTGCAAGCACAGAGAAAGGCCATGTGAGGACACAGTGAGAGTGGTGTCTGCAAGCCAGGAAGCAGGCGCCCATCAGACACCAGGCCTGCTTGGACTTTGATCTTAGACTTCCAGCTCCTAGAACTGAGAGAAATAAAATTCTGTTGTCTAGGCCACCCAGTCTGAGTGACTTTGTTATAGCAGCCCAAGCTGACTAACACATAAAGGAGAGAACAATGGGCTCTTGGGAAACTTAGCACTTACTGTATTGTATTGTTCCGGTGCTTTATGGCCTAAAATTGAGACCTAAGAGTGTTATTTTGATAAACTGTTACTCTCTGTCTTGATGGAGCAACAACATGGTTACAAGGAGGTTATAGCTTTTCAGGTGGGATATGTATTAGAGAAATCTCAAGATCATCCCCAAGTTCAATGGTTTGCTAAGAGGACTCCCAGGACAGCATGTGGTCCTACTCATGACTATGATTTATTAATGCGAAAGTATATCAAGTGCAATCACCAAAGGGAAAGATGCACAGAGCTAAGTCTGGAGGAAATCAGGCACAAGCTTCCAGAATCCTCTCCCTGCGGAGTCAACAGGACATGCTCAATTCCCCCAGCATTAAGTAGTGGTAACATATGGGAAATCCTGTCTACCAGGAAAGCTCCTTAGAGCTACTTAGTAGGGGCTGGTGGTGTAGGCACTCTATGCCTGGCATGCACTAAACTTCCAGACTTCCAGAAGGAAAGCAGGTGCTTAGCATGAACCATGTTGCATGCCCAAACAGTTTAGGCATGGTGAGCGACTCTTATCAGTTCTAGGAACGATGAAAACCCTCCCCAAATCCAATTTCCCAGATGCCAGCCAAGGACTAATCTTGCAAGCAGGCCTTTCTGAGGATAGCCTGCTGTGTTAACTCTTTTCCATACACATCTTCACCCTCATTCCAAGTTCTTGAGTCACTGAGCTAAGGCCACTGACACTTATCAAAATCAACATTGTCACCTAGAACAGGAACAGCTGCATAGCTTCTTAGGGTTCAGAGTCCCTAATATCAGTCTTACATCTAATAATGTTACAGGTAGGGTGTTCCTAGACCTGAGTTATTTAACTCTGCTTGGCTATTGTTCCAAAAGCACCAACACAGTCTCTTCCTCCTCTACTTCGATTCATGGAATTTCACATCCATCCAGGTCTCCTAGATCCTGATCTACCCCATCCTCACCTCAGGTAAAAGCAGAACTGAGGCCCAGACACCCCAGAGTGGTGTGCCTACCGCTAGCAACCCAGCATTCTGAAGAGTCCGTTTTCCATGAGAGCTAAACACCAAGCACATACTAGTAGTTTTTACATACATTAATCAGAATAATCAAAATAGAAAAGATGCTTTTATTTACACATTACATTTGAATGGAAAGTATCACTTGACCATTGACGAGTAAAACAGGAAGTGAGGAAGTGCTGCAGAAGCAAAAGTTGATATTGTCTATGACAGTGGTCTCCAAGGTGGGAGCAAGTCAAGGATGCTCAGGAACATTCACTGCAATGCCAGAATGCAATTACAAGCTCCATCATATCTATTTGTATCCACCCTTCCTATTTCTACTTTTTGGGATGTGTCATAAGGTCCAAAAAATAGTAGTAGAACAGTGTATGCATATAACATGATAAAAAAAATAACAGGAAGGGGCAGGGTGAAGAAAAGAGAAGTCACTGCATATTAGAAAAGCTGAAAGCTGCACATTATAAACTTTCTACTTATACACTTCTAATTAGTATACTCTTCTTATGTTACTTAAAAGTAGTAGATTAGTATATTCATTTTATGTAGGCAAACATAACTGCTATTTGGAAAATATAACATCAATTATGTGAGGGGGAAAGCAATAGCAGTTGCAGAAATAAGTAGCAGTAGCAGCAGAAACTATCATATAAATAACCTACAGCCCAAACTTACTTGAAATAACAACAGAAATAAAATGGTGAAAGTGTTACCATTGTAACTAGCTAATTATTAATATTAATAATAGGAAGAAAGCAAAGGGAAGGCCAGACATTATAAGCATAGCCATCTGGGCAGCTTCACCAGGAAGCTGCAGTTTCACACTCCCCAGGGAACCACTGGTCCATTCCCTGCAAATCACTGGGAGAAGGGGGTCCAAAAAAGGGGAAGACAGATGTTCAGTGAAGTCAGATGACATAGGGAAGGTGCCTGCCTGTCAGGCTAACCTGGGAACAAAGATCATTAGCTAGGAGGGCGGACCCCAATGCAAGCCCACTTGGGAATATATGATCCCCAGACAAAGAAATCCTCTCTCTCTTTGTTCCTCTTGCTTCACTCCTGCTTCCTTGCACTTGCCCGTGCTTCCTCCATAACCATGTGGCCCCAGAAGCCACATGGCTATGGCCATGTGGACCCCACACCCAATGGACTATAGCTGGGAACACACGGTAACCTAGCCAGATGCTAAACTAGACTGTGCAAATATGGAGTGAGAACTCCAGGCAATGGCTTTAATCCTAGCTCTGCTGAAGACAAAATGGGACATTTTTGGAACAGAAAAAAAATGGGACCTTGGAAATCCAGGAGTTTGATTCCACAGAAATAAAGTTTTCCACAATACCTCATCCCCCCATGGGAATTCCTGTTCTCCTGGCACCCCAAGAAACCCACTCCTACCAGCAACAGGTGGGAACACAGAAAGCACCCCACCAATAGCCAAACAGATGATAATAGAGATAGAAGTCAGAAATTGGACACAAATTTTACAAGGAAGGAAAATACAAGCATCCAAGAATACTCAAACCACAATCACAAGACATTTTCCTGAGCTGAGACAGATAACTCTGATGTACTACCAGTCAATATCCAATCAATAGGCAATAATAAAACATAGCTGCCATTTATTATGACAAACTACAGGCCAGGCACACTGCTAAGGCATCTTACTTAAAGGGCCCCATTTACTTCTCACAACAACAAGGTAGAGATTGATGTCCCCATTTTACTAAGACATAGAGGAGATTCAGATATTAGGTCACCTGTACAAAATTATGCCATTAATTGCAACAAAATGCAGATTTGAACTAGGTGAGCTTGATTCCACATTTGATCTTTCCACAGGCCATTGTGACATATAATAAAAAAAATATGTATGTGGTCTTCATCCAATTCCTGGCACAGAAATCCTAAAGCCCTTGAAATTTCCTAAATGACAAGAGCAATAAAGGTGTCTTTTGTTATGCTAATGAGGTGACTTTTGGAATACAGCTAGGGACCCCTCTGGTTGCCAGAGAAACCAACCATGTGATTAGAGGGTCAGAACTGTCAATGCTTCCCCCTGACCTCCAGGAAGGGAAAAGGGACTGGAGTTTGGATCAATTACCAATGACCAGTGATTTAATCAATCATGCCCATATAATGAAGCATCCACAAAAACCCTTCCTCTCTGAAATCAATAAAAATATATTTTTTTAAAAAGTTAGGGGCAGAAATATAATATTGCAAACTAGCTATTAGTTATAAGAAATATTAATCATGCTCTGTTAACCATGATGATTCTGTTCTGATTAGAGAAAGCATATTCTCACCTGGCTGAAGAGTTGTACACCCTGGGACATGGGAACTAACATCCTCCTTTCCTGAGAACTGCCTATCATTATGGAAAGATTTACAACCTCGTGGCTGACACAATCTAATCCTGGAGGCACCCTGTCTTTACAACCCCCAGCCCCTATTGCCTATAATCTGGTCCCTGGGCACCTGAAGGCACCCACCCTCTGCGACATCCCCTCCCCCAGCCTGCCTGACTTGTAATTTGTAATGATCATCCCCGTGCCTACTTTCCCATGCCTGTAATTCCTACTTCCACATGTAATCTTTGTTCTACTATCCAATATAAGCAGGTGGCTTATGGTGGGGTGCAGAGCAGATTTTTGTGGATGACCTGCTGCTCTCCCATACTGCCAACATTATTGGAACAAACACTCATATATAATTCAACTCTGTCTCTGCTTAATTGGCTCAAGGAGTGACAGGCATCCCGGACCCCTTGATTGTCCAATTACATAAAGTGGGGGCAGTCTGTGGGACTGAGCCCTTAACCTGGGAATCTGAGTTGAATTACAGGACACCAGCTGGTGTTGGAGAACTGTTTGGTGTGTGTGTGTGTGTGTGGGGGGGGGGGGAATCCACCCACTAATTAGTACTAGAAGTGGAGCCATGTCATAACCCAAGATAATAACTTAAGTACTATAACTGCAATGACTAAATTATCAGCCATATACTGAATGCTGTGGCAAAGACTACTCCTCTCAAAATATCCATGCAACATTTGTAAATATAGGTTTATATGCAACTAATTTTCCAGAGCTGAAATTAGCAGGCCACATTCTCCCACTCATACTCAAAGAAACTAGGACTTAATAGTAATCACTTTAGCAAAAATCCCTAAACCTTTCTGTAATTGCAAAACATCTCCTGATCGACGAAGAATATAAAGTTGAGATAAATTTTAAAGAAAACAACAAAGAGGACATTACATATCTCAAATATGTAGGTACTAATCAAAGCTGTCCTCAGAGGTAAATTCAAAGCATTAAAGGAAAGAAAACACTCAGAGAAAAACTTAGAAAAGAACTTAGATATAAAGATATAGGGGCAATGATATAATAAAATTGGAGTAAGAGCAGAATTAATTAATTGGGACAAACACAAACAGTATGGTAACCACTGTATTAAGAAGAAACCAGCCTTAGCTGGTTTGGTTCAGTGGATAGAGCGTCGGCCTGCAGGGACCCAAGGGTCCCAGGTTCGATTCCGGTCAAGGTCACATGCCTGAGTTTCGGGCTCAGTCCAATGTGCAGGAGGCAGCCAATCAATGATTCCCTCTCATCATTGATGTTTCTCTCTCTCTCTCTTCCTCTCCCTTCCTCTCTGAAATAAATAAAAATATATTTTAAAAAAAAAGAAAAAGAAAGAGCAGCCTTAGCCAGTTTGGCTCAGTGGATAGAGAGCAGGCCTGCAGACTGAATAGTCCCAGGTTGGATTTTGGTCAAAGGCACATGCCCAGGTTGCTAGCCCGATCCCCAGTGTGGGGGCATGCAGGAGGCAGCCAATCAATGATTCTCTTTCATCATTGATGTTTCTATCTCTCTCTCCTCCCTTTCTCTCTAAAATCAATAAAAAAACATATATTTTTTAAAAAGAAATGATAGAAATTTTGAAAAAACTGTATAGTATATAAATTACTGATATATTCAATCTAGAAAGACTCAAATAAAATTACAACTGAGGCCCTGGCCAGGTGCTCAGTTGGTAGGAGCATCACCCCTATACACCTAAAAGGTCTCAGGTTCCATTCTGGGTCAGGGCACATACTGGAGACAACTGATCGATGTTTGTCTCTCAAATGGATGTTTCTCTCACTCCCTCTCTTTCCCTTCTTCTCTCTAAAATATCAATTAAAAAGCATATCATTGAGTGAGTATTAAAAAGAAAAAAAATACAGCTGAGAAAAGATGTAGCAACAAATATAAAAGAAACAAAATTATGAAATACTTTGTATAACTGAAATCTAATATGTGCTTAAGTTTTTGTAAAACTATTGCTTTTATTTTAAAAAGAACAATTTACCAGTACTTAAAAAAATTTATAAAGAAATGGAATAAGATTTAAGCTGAAAAAAGAAAACCCAAAAAGCTTCTCAAAAAGAAAAATCATAAAGTGAGATTTTTCATGGTTTTGAGAAGTAAATATTTCTCATGTTATATAAACTGTTGCATCAACATGTACCAGGATGATGAAAAAAGCGAAAAGTCAGTATAAGTCTGATATCAAAACACGCAAAAACAAAACAACTATAGGACCTCACTTACGAATACAGAAATCCTAAAGCCTAAACTGGAAAATCTCAACTGAAATACAGTAAAAGCATCGTCTATCATAGCCAAGTTCAGATCATTCTGGACTTGTGCACAATTTAATATTAGAAAAATCAATTAATAAGACAAGTCAAAACAATAGATACAATTACAAAAGTGGTGATGTCTATGAATATTGCAAAAGAGCTGAGTAAAATAAAAGGTTCCTTCTGGACTTTTTTAACTGGGAAAAGAATAATATTTCCTTAAGATACTAAGAGCGATCTATGGCCAGACAATAGCAGATCTCCTCACACAGGGAGGACTCCGTGCTCCTCTAAGCAAGACCCCAGGATGCTCGCTATCATTCTTATTCCATATTGCTCTCAGTGTGCCGGCCAGTATTGTGATGTGAAATAGAAGTAAGAAATTAGTCTGAGGGGATGGAGAAGACGAGATGATCCCTGTTCCTAAAGCAGTGTTATTGTCCGTATAGCGAGACAGCTGTAATTCTGGGAATTTAGTAACTGTGGCAAAGTACACACGGGCATTTAAAAATCAATAGTTCTTGTGTGGCAGCAGTAACCATTTCGAAAATTTAACAGAATAGCCAAGGGACCTCTGAGCAGATAGCAGGAGGCATTCCTAACTCGCTGTCCCTCCCAGCCTCCTGGCAAGTCCCCTGGGCAGTGGGCAAGGCCCTGCAGGCGGGGCTCCCGAGAAGGTGGGAGGAGGGCACAGAGGGCCTGCACCACGCAGCCAGCAGAAACCCAGCCTGCCTCACCTGGGGAAAGGGCCTCACCTGTGCACATGAGCAGGTTGGGGGTGCTGACCTCACTGACTCCCCACAACCTGGAGAAAATCTGATCTGTGGGCTGGGGTCTTCCTGCTCCAGGGTATCCCCCCTACCGGTCCCCAACTCCCACAGAGAGGGCTTCCTCCAGCACCCTCAGAGGTCAAGACTTGTTCCCTGCTGGGCCACAGATGCCAGAGCGGAGAGGGCTTGGGGGACTGGGTGAAGGTGATGAAGGGATTAAGAAGTACACATTGGTAGTTAGAAACAGTCACCAGGGATGTGGGGTACAGCACGGAGTACAGTTAGTACTGTTGTAATAACTATGTAGGATGCTGGGTAGGTGCTGGAGGTATGGGGAGGGCACTTTGAGGTAGGTGATTGTTTGACTGCTGTGCTGTACACCCAAAACCAATACAAAATAATGTTGAAGGTAAACTGTAATTGAAAAAAATACTAAAAAAGAAAGAAAAGATGGAACCTGTGGGGGTGTCCTCTATTTGTGGCTTTGCCACTGCCCAGGAGGCCCTGACTTGGTGGTGGAGTTGTACAAAAAAGCAGAAATGGGCGAAGGAAAGGTAGCTCATTTCCAGGGTGCAGGGACAAGAGGGGGTGACCAAACCAAGCCTTTGAGCACTGGGCTCCCACCCCGGCACCTTCGGGATGGAGCCTGACCAGAACTTAGAGGGGGGAAAACAGGAAAGGAACATGAGCTCTCGGCGTGGAAACAATATGCCAAAGGTTCTCAGAAGGAACAGCTTGCTTTCCAAAGACACAAATTCACAGACACTGGAATGGAGGCTGGAAGTGTGGAGGCTGAGGCAGCAGCCTGGGCTGATGGACCCAGAGCCCAGAGCCCTGCGACTTGACCTGAGAAGAAGGGGAATTCAAAGAAAGAGCAAAAGAGCAGGTGGGGGGAATGTTATTCATGATGTCTAGCTGACAGTCATTGAGCATTTTCTATCTTCCATGCATTGTGCTTGGAATTACATGAACTAACTCGCTTAACTCTCCTAGCACTTAGGAGGTAGGTCTTATTTCTACTATCCCATGTCCTACATCAGCATGCAGAGACCAGGGCGGGCTGGGCCTGATTTGCAGGGGCCAGGCCTGGGCTGGATGGAGTCTGGATGTGGGCAGCCTGACTCTGGGGTCTGTGATTTTAGCCACAAAGCCAAATGAATAATTAAACAAGGAATAGGGAAAATGATCCCATGTAAAGAGAACAGTCTCTAATTTATACCACAAAGAAGAGACAAACTAAACAGGGGTAAACTTGAAAATAGTATTTGGGGCCCATAGAAAGAAATCTACAGAACTTTAGTGAGATATTTTTAAAACCTTTAAAGAAAATGGCAAATAATACCGTGGTTCTTTCTTTTTCTTTTTTTTAAGATATTTTATTGATTTTTTTACAGAGAGGAAGGGAGAGGGATAGAGAGTTAGAAACATCGATGAGAGAGAAACATCGATCAGCTGCCTCCTGCACACTTCCTACTGGGGATGTGCCTGCAACCAAGGTACATGCCCTTGACCGGAATCGAACCTGGGACCCTTCACTGAGCCAAACTGGCTAGGGCAATACCATGGTTCTTGATGGAAAGATTTTTGTAAAGATGTTCATTCGTCCCAAATTAACTCTCATGTTTAATGCAATTCCAATATAAATTGCTATAGAATTTTTTTGAAGCTTTCCCAAGGATTCTTATGGTCATTAGGAAGAAGGAGCAGACAAGAAAAGCTTGAGAAATAATTAAGAACAGCAATGCTATATCTAACAATAATATGTATTATAAAACTAGAATAATGAAAAAAGTACCGATGTAGGAATGGATAGGACATAATTAAAACAGGACTATTCACAAACAAGCTACAATAAATACAGATAATAAATAAAAGTAATTGAATAGAAAATAGGTTTACTTGACAAATGGTGCCAGGAAGATAAGTTAGGAATTTGGAAAGAAAAATCAATTTTGCTCCTCACTTTGTATTTTATTCTAAAACACCAAAGATATAAATTAGAGGAATATATAGATAACATAAGGAAAAACTTTTCTAAGCTTAAATTCAATAAAATAAAAGCAGAAAAGTAAAGATTCGTAGACATGATAACATACCCTACATTTGAAAAACATCAGAAACTAAATTAAACATTTATCAAAAAAAATAGGAAAACTATGCAATAAATATGGCAAAGGAATAATACTCTTCAAGTACAAAGGACTTTATTAAAAGACATAAATGCTAAAGCATATAAACAGATAATTCACAAAGCAAAAATACAATTGTTAAACGTGGAAAATGTCCAACTTCAATTGTCCGAAAATAAATGCAAATTAAAGCAATAGTGAGATAGCATTTCCACATTGCAAGTACGTGAAGATTTTATGTTTTAACTGCGAGGACGGAGTGTGCACAGCTTGCTGAGACTGCTCATTCACAAGGATCAGAACAGGCCTTGGCACAGCCTTTCTGGATATTAATTTGGAAATGTCATTTAGATTAAAAATGCCTTATTTATTTTAAAAATGTTCTTTTCCTTTGATTCAGTAATTCTTTTTCTGGAATCTATCCTAAGAAATTAATCAGAAATTTAGACAAATATCTCTGTACCATGTTGCTTATTGAAGCATTATTTATAATAGTGAAAAATGAAAAGGAATAAAGACAATAAATACAAAATTAAAAAACAACCCACCATCCGGAGATAACATTTGAGTATTTTCTTTTAAGCAAATAAATAACAAAATTGAAATAATATTTTCCTATCCTTTCTACTTGACATTCTATTATGAACATTTCCCATGTTATTAAAAATACTAGAGGCCCAGTGCACGAAATTCGTGCATGGGGGGAGGGGGTGTCCCTCAGCCCAGCCTGCACCCTCTCCAATCTAGGACCCCTTGAAGGATGTCCCTCTCACAATCCAGGACTTCTGGCTCCCAACCGCTCACCTGCCTCTGCCTGATTGTCCCTAACTGCTTCTGCCTGCCAGCCTGATCACCACCTAACCACTCCCCTGCCAGCCTGATCGATGCTTAAGTGCTCCCTGGCTGGCCCGATTGCCCCTAACTGCCTTCCCCTGCTGGCCTGGTTGCCCCTAACTGCCTTCCCCTGCAGGCCTGCCCCCCCCAACTGCTCTCCCTGCAGGCCTGTTCCCCCCCAACTGCCCTCCCGCTGCTGACCTGGTCTCCCCCAACTGCCCTCCTCTGCTGGCCCGGTCACCCCTAACTGCTCTCCCTGCTTGCCTGGTACCCACCAACTGACCTCCCCTACAGGCCTGGTTTCCCCTAAACTGCCCTCCCCTGCAGGCCTGGGTCCCCCCCCCAACTGTCCTCCCTTGCTGGCCTGGTCTCCCCCAACTGTCCTCCTCTGCTGGCCTGGTCATTCCCAACTGCCCACAAGTGCCCTCCCTGCTAGCCATCTTGTGTCCACATGGGGGCAGCCATCTTTGACCACATGGGGGTAGCCATCTTGTGTCTTGGAGTGATGGTCAATTTGCATATTACTCTTTTATTAGATAGGATTTAAAACATATTTGGTCATATAAAACCTTACAGAGACATATAGTTTTCTCAATTGGTTTTTCCTATTTCTAGAAGGTCTAATGGTTTCTATAATAGCATGTAATATGGTTATAATAAAACAGTAAGTTATTTCCATTTTTAATGCTTTTTAAAATATTTTTTATTGATTTCAGAGAGAGGAAGGGAAAGGGAGAGAGAGAGATAGAAGCATCAATGATGAGAGAGGATCACTGATCAGCTGCCTCCTGCATGCCCCCTATTGGGTTTGAGCCTGCAACCTGCACATGTGCTCTGACAGGGAATCAAACCATGACCTCCTGGTTCATAGGTCGACACCCAACCACTGAGCCACACTGCATGGACTTAAGAGTCCATATGGGGCAATGGTTCTGCTGGACCAAGAGTATGGCTGGATCTTGAGGACTTCCTCTGTGGAACATGGACCAGAGCCTTCCAGGTAGTACAGAAGTAAAATGTCACCTGGCTCCAATTCATCTTCGATAGAGTGTTATACAACCACCACCCAGATCATTTCATTCAAAATCAGAACTGTCTAGAAAATTGCTCTTCTGGGCCTTAATTGCTATACCACATATAAAAAAAAATCACAAC
Source organism: Cnephaeus nilssonii (assembly GCF_951640355.1). Classification (NCBI taxonomy): domain Eukaryota; kingdom Metazoa; phylum Chordata; class Mammalia; order Chiroptera; family Vespertilionidae; genus Cnephaeus; species Cnephaeus nilssonii. Next base: position 29,193,882 of record NC_137073.1, on the reverse strand, counting down.
ATGATTAATCTCTATATATGCTATACATCTCATTCCAATGAGTCCCTGGGTGATAATTAGCTCAATTGTTCTTCTTCCCAAATTATTAGCTTGCTTGAGTACAAAGTAGGAGTAAATACTGTGTGTGACTGCTGGGGATGATGGAGGCTGAAACCACCTGGGATCTCCACATCACACCATGGGTGTCTCCATGTCCACACACTGGGAAAAAGACCAAGGGCCCAGGACTTGGAAGATGGTGATTTCTGAACTGAAATAGTTGAGAAAAATAACATCACCAAATACCCTGTGAAAAATATGCCTTTGCTCCATGCAGATCTTGCAACACAGAGGGATGGTGATGTGCAAAGGAAGCCATAACATCCTGCATTGAACAAACACAGGTCCAAAATAAACAACTTTGGGAACAGTCTGGCCTTAAAACCTGGCTGTCAACAGGGTGTGTGTATGGGGGTGGGGGGAGGAGAGGGGATAATCACTTTGACATGTTTCCATTTTGTTGACGATTCAAGGTTTTAGATTTGGACTTAAACATAAATGCTACGCTTCCTGGATTGTGAATATCCAATTTCATTTATATTTTTAAGCTGACACTTTAGAAGTATGCAAAATAGTTCAAAAATTTATAGACTATACAAGAAACATGCAGAATTTATTTCTTTTAAATGGTCTCTTAAAAAATCTTTATCAAAGTAAATGAACAAACTACTCTTATGAATGCCATCCAGTCTATGGTGTTCAGAGTCTTTCTCCATGGATTTCTTTCCAAGGCCTAGTCCTCTTAACCTGGGTCAGGAGGGATTACTTTTTCTTGACACTAACCCTATCTCCTCCTTAGCAATGCTACTGCAGGGGTGGGGTATAAGAGCAACATTCCACTGAGAATATTAGCGATGAAAGTTTCTTTAATAACATGTGCCAAGGAAACACGGACAGACTGACCAAAAATCCTGACACTCCTCATACTTAGGGAGTTCATTAAGAATTCTTGCCTTGACAAGAGCTTTCTGAAAAGAAAATCAGTGCTTTAAATTTGAAGGAAACTATTTGGAAATTAGTTTGCTTTGAAACCTTATTAAAAACACAGTGTTTCAAAAAAGAAATTGAATTATAATAGACTTCAGAGCTCAGCTATCAAGATTGAGAATGGTTGTCAATCACAAACCCAGATGCTCCTAGTTTACTGACAGCGAAGACTCGTGACAGCCGATGTCCCTGTTTCTGTTGAGTCCTGTGGCTTCTACTCAGTATTTTACAGACCCCCGATTCTCCATGGCTCACATATAGCGACCTCTTTATGATAGAACTTTCAATTAGCCACAGGCTGAAGAAAACTTTTGTGAAAATTTTCCACGAGTCTCCGATTATGGGTAGTGAAAATTTTCCACTCCATCTCTTGCATGGAATGCAGCTATGAACCCTGAACCAAGTGCACGAAGAAGCTATATGAAGATTCGGAGAAGTGAACAATAGCAGGAGAATTGGGGAAGAAGACCTGAACTTTAAGTACTACCAAACCAGCAAAGAGATGACTATATTTTTCCCTCTGGTATTCCCAGCTCAATGCAATGCAGTGTGAAACCTGGAGTGGGCACTGGTGTGCTCAGCAAGAGCTCTGGGAAGCCCTCTGGTTCTGGCTTCCAGGATGGGGAAGGGGTTTGCCAATGCTTACAGCGTGTGGAGGAAATACTTAATATTTTTTCATTTCTCCATTCCCTTAACCTGTAGGCACCTGAAAGCTCCGAGGTAAGAAGATGTTTGCCTGTAGGAATAAAAAAGAACTAGAAAGAACTAGACAGATCTGGAAGAGTGAAGAGCTAGGCGAAGCTACGGCATAATATTTTTTTACGGAATCCTGGACTCACCCACAAGCTGCTCATGCATGAGTAGCTTGACCCTAACAGCATACCACGAACTTTACCTGGAGAACAGGACTGACCACTACTCAGGTCCCAGAATGGCCGGTGGGTAGAGCATAAGCAGAGCAATCCGAACAGCACTGCAAAGGCTTTGAAAACTGAACAGACATTGGAACCTCAACCCAAAGAAAGCCAGTTGGAATTTGTGGCTTAAACCCAACCAAATCAATTTCCTACTTAAACAAAAATATCAACAATCTGCCTGGCCAGGATGGCTCAGTGATTGAGCTTCGATCCAGGAACCAAGAGATCACTGGTTCAATTCCCAGCCAAGGCACATGCCTTGGTTGGGGCTCGATCCTCAGTGGGGGGCTTGCGGAAGGCAGCAGGCCAATCAATAATATTTCTCTATCATAGATGTTTCTATCAATCTATCCCTCTCCCTTCCTCTCTCTAAAAATCAATAAAAACATTTTAAAAATATCAACATTCTCCATAGGATTTAAAGAAGGCCCAGAGTCTGATAGCATAATATTCAAAATATCCAGAGTAGAATACAAAAATTATTCAGCATCAGAAGAACCAGGAAAGTTTTAACCTGGATAAGAAAACACAATCAACAGATGCCAATGACACATGTTGAAATTATCTGAAAAAAAGCTTTAATACAACCATTATGGAAATACTGCAACAAGTGAAGGCAAATACTCTTAAAAGGAATGTAATAGAAAATTTCAACAAAGAAATAAATAAGAATCCAGTGGATATTTTAGAACTGAAAAAAAAAACCCACCCAACAACAATAACAAAACACCTCTATAGGTAAGCTCAATTATAAAATGGAAATGATAGAAGAGTTAATAAAGTTGAAGACATATCAATACAGATTACAGGTCTTTCTCCTCTTCTTTTATCAGAACCACACATGGAGATGAAAAAGGCTATAGAGAAGAAAAATATTTAAAGAAATAATGACTGAAAACTTCCCAAATTTGTTAATAGAAAAAAAGGATGCGTTATCAATAGGAAATCAGTGATTCAAATACTGTGCTTCCTTATCATAAAACATGGAGACCAGGTGGAAGTGAAACAATATATTTAAGTGCTAAGAGAAAAGAACGCTCTACCCAGAATTCTATATCCAGTGAAAATATCCTTCAGAAATGGATGTAAAATAAAGAAATTTTCAGATGAACAAGAGCATAGAAATTCATTGTCATAATGCTTGCTCTAAAATAATTTTTAAAGAAAATTCCTCAAGAGAAATAAAATGATTTCAGAAAAGAACTTAGAACCTCAGGAATGAAGGAAAGATAAATATCTGGTAAATATAATACACACTCATGATTATTTAAGTGTATTTTTACTGATTTCAGAGAAGAAGGGAGAGAGAGAAACATCAATGATGAGAGAGAATCATTGATTGGCTGCCTCCTCCACACCCCCCACTGGGGATTGAGCCTGAAACCCGGGCATGTCCCCGGTCTGGGAATCCAACTGTGACCTCCTGGTTCATATGTCAACACTCAATCACTGAGCCACACCAGTCAGGCCACAATCATGATTCTTATCCCATTTTGTTCTTTAAAAAGTGAATAATGGTTGAAAACAAAAATTATAACATGTCTGATGGAGTTTTCCATGTAGGTAGATATATAAACTCTGAGCAAGAATGACAAAGTGAACTGATTCCTCAAGATAACACAAAAGATGAAAGACATAATGATATAACTGAAGAAATTACATTCATAATTAAAACCTCTCTGAAAAAGAAATCTGGAGGCCCAGATGGCTTTATTGGCCTATTCTATCAAACATTTAAAGAACTAATACCAGTTCTACACAATCTCTTCCATAAAATGAAAGAGAAAGGAACATTTCCCAGCTTGTTTTATGAGGCTAACATTACCCTGATACCAAAACCAGTCAAAGACATAAAAAGGAAAAACAAAACAAAAAAACTACAGCCCAATAACTCTCATGAACTTAGACACAAGCATGAAGAGGTTTTTGGATGATCAAGCCGACCTGTACGCTGAATGTGTTAGTGGTTACTTGGATCTGTTCGTGTTAAAATTCATAGAACTATATATCCCCAAAAGTCAATTGTACTGTGTGTTAATTTAAAAATCAAAATTAAAAAGAATGAAATCTTTTACAGATTTCAGACTACAATTCTCAGACTTGATGAATTGGGAGGCTTCAATGTCTGCAAAACCATGTTTCATTCTTCAAAATGGTGTGACAAGGGATGCAATGTAAGGCAAGGGAGTTGGGGGTCTCTTGTGGAGATGTGATATGTGACAGCCGTCTTGTCTCCATGAGAGGAAGCCACGAAAACTACAGAGCTGCTGACTTAAAATTCTGACACCTTAAGTGGCTGAATTAACCAGCCAGTAATTCATCCTACCTCCAGACTTGTCATGAGAGTTAATAAAGCCATATCATTTCACATTCTGGCAGCTAAAGCCGTCTAAGTTGGATGGTATACCTGAATGTATATTTGAACCACTTTGCATAGCTTTTATAGATGAATTGAACACATGCCTTCTTGGTAAAGGAAATAATAAAAAAAATTATCTATGAAGATTCTATGAACCATCAAGGTGCAATTGAACCTTTTACTGGAAAACTACTCACAGCCAATTAACGTAATATAAAACTAATCACTTTTGGCAGGTACTTTTGTTCTCCAGATGGACAATTCTAAACAACTCTGTTAAATTGGGTAACCCATCCAGTTAGGTGCAGGAGGGTTTTGTAGCCAGCTCATCCTGTGAAGCTATGAAGATGTAATCTCATTGAAAATTTTATATTTTGCAATAACTATATTATTTTAACATAGAAAGCAGTGTTTGCAAATCCTGACCTTTTAACTCAAGGTCATCTCCTTCACACTCCAGGATGCAGAACTTGTCACTGTTGAGTGATGCTAGCTCAGGCATTTAGCTGATCCCAAACTCATCTATTGGGGGGGCACGGAATCCTGGCTGTGCTTTTATGTGGTCCGGGACCACTATAATTCAGGTATGACCACACATTAGGCTATTACATTTTAATGATCTTTGTCACTTATACATTTGGAATCTAAAAAAACCACCAGCCACCTTTGAATCAACAACAATATATCTTCAATCTTGGCCAGAAATCTCAATCAACACTTAGCTCCTAGTTCTAAGGCACAGACCCACGACATTCCAATCTTCTGTGGACAGGGCATTCCTTTCTTTACATCCGCCTCTGCCTTCACAGCAGTGGCCTCCACCATTGCCCCTTATTCTGTGGGATCTTAAAGTCAGGAAGACTTTAAGTTCAGTTCAGTCCAGAACTGAATCCCATGCTTCATCTGTCTTCTGGACAGCGAGGACAGAGGGACATAATTACTTTGCTCATTATGACACAATATCTCTAACAGCGCAGCCCACGAGTGCAATTTCATCATCGTGTGGATCCACGCCACACCTAGTGCCATGCGTTGGCACCTGGGCTGAGAGTTGCCCCCCTCTTTCCTGCTTTTCTCCTCCTATTTCTGGGCAATTGCTTGTTGGGATGCAAGTACAAGACCTTCCGGTTGTTTCTGCTAAATATCAGCTTGTTGGATTCAGCCTAATTGCTCCAGCCTGTCAAGACCTTTTTGGATCCTAATTACACCATGCCCTGGCTTCAGTAAATCACAGCTAAAATTTTTTGAACAAAATAAAGTTGGGGACAAAGCCCTGTGGCATGTTACTGGGAGCCTTCCCTGGAGCACAGTTCTTCGCCCAGTTATAAGCCTACCTAATTGTCGGAGCAAGTTCTTTTCTTTTACATACTGAAAGTAAACCGGTTGAATGCCTTGCTGAAACCCAGATACACTCTGTCTAGGGCAGCCATTCTCACTAGTTCCCAGTAGGTATACACGTTTTCAATAAAACGAATGTTTCCAGGGACCAACTGTACTTTTCTGCTTCCCGCTCTATGACCAACCACAGCCATACATGGTGTGATCTGCCCTTGGTGACAATCACTCCGTGAATCTTAAGAAGGACTCAAATCTTCAACAAAAACAACACTAAAATTATGACAGAATTCTGGGTGATTTGTCGTCTGCAGAGGCCAGTGGAAGTGCCAGGAATCAGTAAGGACCAACCGTTGAAACACCCCTGCACTAAGGACATAGGTTTGTCCTGGGGGCCTGATGACACATAGAAACTTTTAAAGGAACCTTGAGCGTCATTATGGACACTGCACACACTTGGTGGCTTAGAACAACAAAACCACTCTCTCACAGTTCTGGAGGCCAGGGGTCTGAAATCTGCATCACTCAACCAAAATCAGGAGCACTCCCTCCAGAGGCTTTAGGGGAGAATGCATTCCTTGCCTCTTCCACTTCAGGTGTCTGCCTGCATTCCTTTTGGCATCACTCTAGTCTACTTGTGTCTTCATACGGCCTTCTCTGTGTGTCAGAGGTCCCTCTTATAAGAATGCATGTAGAGCTCACCCTGATAATGTAGGATCATCTCTCCAGCTCAAGATCCTTAACTTCATCACATCTGCAAAGACCCTTTTCCCAAATAAGGCAATAAGTTTCAAATGTTAGAACCTGATATCTTTGGGGGCCACTTTTCAGTCTACCATACCTCTCCCCAGTTTCCTTATATCCTGAGGGCCTATGATCCCACAGTTATGCATATGCAATAGCATTCAGTACAAATAAAGGGAAGTATTATATAAGTGGCATAATGAGTACAAAAGCAGTCAGGGAAGGAGGGAGAGCCCAACCATGGCCTTCTGGGGATGAAGAGGCCCCCATAATGAGCATCCTTTCCCACGAACACAGCATCTATCCCCAAATCCTGAGGGGCACAGAGGAGGATCCCAGTGCCCAAGAGTCTCCAGGCAACCATCTCTCCCTCCCCCCCCCCACCCCCCAGCCTATTCTCCTCTTTCTCCCACCTAATTTTTCCTAATTGCTTTAGGAAAAACTCTTGTCACTACAAAGCAAACAGTCTCTCTGTCAAGACTAGTTTAATCAGTCAACCACAACCCATAAAGAAGGGAGAGGGCAGATGAAGGTGAAATGCTGTCAGGAATTCAGAACAGTTATTACATTCTAATCTTTTCCTTTCCAAAAAGTTAGGAAAAACGTGCACTAGGCCATAATTTTTACATTGCATCCTGAGGATGCCAGGCCAGAATACATGAGGTGTGTTCTGAGACAGAGAATTTGTCCGACTGCCTCAGGGCCCTGAGGCTCTACCTGGCCAAGCATTCTGCTGTGGGACTCAGCCAGGTAATCTCCCCTGATAGCACCTTAACCACCTCCCACCTGCTCTTCATAGCAATTGGTGCTACATGAATCTGCTTGCACCTCTTTGGAATCCATTTATATCCCCCAATTCCATCCTCTTCAAGGGGTAAGAGTTCCCTGAGCTTATTATGTACCTATGAAGTAGAACTTACCTTTTTGTATCTAAAACCTCTCATTCAAGATCAAAGGGACCCCGGAGATCAATTTCAAAGTCTGATGCATACTCCTAGGTTAACAGTTTACAATGACAATATTGTATATTTTAATTTTGTCTCCTCTTAGCCCACACATCTTTATTCTGAGAGGCCCAAATTTTGTCATATGTTTTAGTAAGCCTCTCCCCATCCATGACTCAGTTTCTTAAGCCTATTGCAAGTTTGGTTCATAAAGCCTTGCTGTAAAATAAAACAGAGGCACATCCCATTTCCAGGCCTGACTGAGCTCACCTGGGAGATCAAAACAGAGCTAGATGGGGAGCCTCCAATCATTCCCGTTTCTTTCCAGTCCACTGTGGCTTCAAGAACTTACAATTCCAGGCTACAAGTGGAGGTGCTAAACATTAGCCTGGGGTGTGTGATGGCTATCATAAAAGTGTTTCTCTGGGAACGTAAGAGGTGGGATTAGACTTGAATTTAGTTCCTCTTGCTGAGCACCTACTATGTATGAGGGGTCAGTTATGAACTGAGGGAATCAAATGTCAATGTGCCAATTCCCTGCCCTTAAGAAGCTGACAATCCCAAATGAATAAAGAAAGAGTGATAGAGTTCATATATACATATATATTTACCTCTGTGAATATATATACTAGAGGCCCGGTGCACAAAAATTCGCACACTCTGGGGGGTCCCTCAGTTCGGCATGCACCCTCTCGCAGTCTGGGACCCCTTGGGAGATGTCTCATCCCCCCGGGATTGGGCCTAAGCTGGCAGTGAGACATACCTCTGGCGCTTCCCCAGTGGAAGCACACTGACCATTAGGGGGCAGCTCCTGCATTGAGCATCTGCCCTCTGGTGATCAGTGTGCATCATAGCAACTGGTCATTCCGGCGTTAGAGTCAATTTGAATATTACCCTTTTATTATATAGGATAATTCTGTAAATATGTATAGTAAAATATTATATAAGTGTAAAAGAAAAATTATGCCATTTGTGACAACAAGGAAGGCATTATGTTAAGTGAAATAAGTCAGACAGACAATGACAAATACTGTATGATATCACTTATATGTGCAATCTTAAAAAAGCACACACATACACACACACCACCTGAAATCATGGAAACAGAACAGGCTGGTGGTTGCCAGAGGCAGGGGGATAGGTGGAGTGCATGAAGGTGGTCAAAAGGCACAAACTCCCAGTTATAAGGAAGTCCTGAGGAAGTAATGTATAGCATGGTGACTACAGTTAACAATCCTGTATTGCATATTTGAACAATGTTAAGGGAGTTCATCTTAAAAGTTCTCATCACAAGGAAAAAAATGTGTAACTATGTGTGGTGATGGATGTTAATCATTTAGCAATATGTACATGTATCAAATCATTATGTTGTACGCCTAAAACTAGTACAATCTTATATGTCAATTATATCTGAGTATAAAAATTAATGTAAGAAAAAAGAATATGACTAACCCATAGGGTCAAAAAACACATCTATCTTTCTGGATGCGACAGTCAAGACCAGTTTTGAAGGCGGTTCATTGAGAAAGTGAACCAGAGAGGTCATATGAAGAACCAAGCTGTGGGTTCAGAGAAGAAAAATATTCCATTTGGACTCACGACCAGAACCATTTCCAGAGAGAAGATGCAGGCCACGCTGAATCTCAGAGGCAAGCAGGGAGCACCTCGTTGAAGGGCAGGACCCCTCAGAGGTCAGACGGGCAAGGAATTAAAGCCAGAGTCTTGCAGACCGTTTCCCTGAAAAATGCTCTCCTTCCTCTTTCCACTTACAGACATTGGTGTTGTTCATCGGAAACCTTGGGGCTCCGGCCCCCTAAAATCCTTACCTGTCAAGGACTGTAAGGTAGTACAAGGCTCCCAGACAGGTTCCAAAACGAAGTGCTGGGCCCAAGGATCTGTCTGGAAGACACTGTTGCCATGGCAATCCTAGCTAATGAATAGGCATGTAAATGAGGGAAGAATCTATTCATCATTTGCCAGTTGTGCTGAGTGCTTGCCCTTTTCGGAGGCTTCGGGAGTGAGGGATGGGGTATTAGAAAAGCATATGTTTAGTAAAATGTTGGTTGAATGTTTGTGTTCAGAGGTCACCACGAGAAATGATTATTTTTGCTAGTAGCCTCATAAGATGATTTTATCTGCAGCTAATCTGATAAGGATTAAACTGGAATTCAACAAAAGCACATGGGATAGACTACGTGCATTCTGTGTCCCGTGGAGAAAACTGCAGCCAACATTTATTTCACAAGCAGCAAGCCCAAATTTTGGTCCATGTGGGTAAGTAAGGCCTAAGGGACATCCAAGCCATCCCGGCAGCAGGCTAGCAGTGTCTGACTTACCCTCCCCTGATTCCTAATTAAAATGTCCTGAAAATCCATACACAGACAAAAGCTGGCAACAGTGACTTAAACTGAGGACCAGGGAAAACCAGAGCCCAGGTCCATGGACTGCCCAGCAACCACGCTGCCTGGAGGAGGGCGCTCAGGTAAGAAAATGTCAATGGCCGCAATGACTGGGAAGGAAACAGCCTCTCCCGCGCTGCAAATAAAGTCTGTTCCCACAGAAATCATCATCCGTATCATTTCAGCAATTTACCTAATTTCCCTGTGCTTCCATTTTCTCCTGTGGAAAGCGAGAACAATAAAGGAACCTGGTTCACAAGGTTGTTATGAAAATTAAAGAAGTTAAGATTGGGGAAGTGAGCATTTTCCCAGTAGGAGGTAAGCTCCACATGGGCAGGGATTTGGTTTGTTTGTGTCACTCAGCTCTGTGCCAAGCACCTAGGACAGTATGAGGCACCTGGGAGTGCTCCATAATGCTTGTGGGATTAATGAACTGGCTGTTAACTGAGTGTGAGGTGTAGAGGGTGTGAAGAGAGTCTTAGGGAGAGTTGCTGGTATACTGTGTCCCAAGGCATTTGGCACGGGGTGGTGGGTGGGGAGAGATGTCAGCTAAGGGGGGATGAAGTTCCTGCAGAACAGACTGAGATGGAGAGACGCGGGGAAGGCGGGTGCCATGCACATTGTTCTCTCTGGTTTGGACAGAGAGGAAGGATGCCCACTCACACCAGCAGTGCACTCCAGGTGAGCTCTGTCTAGTCTGGGGATGGAGAGAAGGGTCATGCTCGACAGATCTGAGACACTACTAGTATGGGCTAAAAGCAATCCACATACACTCTCTTTTGAAAAATGGTCAGGTCAGGCCTGGTCCTTAGTTTCTCATTCAAGGACCAATTTATGGCAGTGGTGGTGTTGTATCTGCAGGGTATATGAAAAGATGTTGCTATAGAGAGACAGTCTTCAGGAGCACATACCCTCAGAAACCACAAGAAATGTTTGGAGCCCTAACCAGTTTGGCTCAGTGGATAGAGCGTCGGCCTACAGACTAAAGGGTCCCAGGTTCGATTCCGGTCAAGGGCATGTAATGTACATTGGTTGCAGGCACATTCCCAGTAGGGGGCGTGCAGGAGGCAGCTGATCGATGTTTCTCTCTCATTGATGTTTCTAGCTCTCTATACTTCTCCCTTCCTCTCTGTAAAAAATCAATAATATATATATATATTTTTAAAAGAAATGTTTGGAAAGGATCTACTTCACATTCTTCAGAAACTCCTAGAAAACATGGGTTGTGCAAGACAAGCAAAGAGAAACTAAGGGAACTGCACTTATGGTTGAAATGTAGAAGGTCACAGAGACCATCTTCCTCAGATAATGAGAACAAGTGGGATAAGTTACAAAGTCATAGTTCCTCCACGCCTCCCTCTCTCCTTCCCTCTTTCTCTCCCTCTCTCCCTTCCTTCCTTTTGTTCGTAACCCATCAAAAAGCAGAGGAATAAAAGAAATCTAAACAAACCAAATTCCAGAAGGTGATGAGACCTTCCTAGGAGAGAAGAGACTGACAGCTGCTTCCACTCACGGTCAATATGGAATGAACGAGGAAGCAGCCTAACTTTCAACAAACTTGTAACAGCTGCATATGGGCTACTGTGACAGATCTGAATCCCTAGGAGCCTGGTGGCAGAGGACTCTATCCCCACCCACTTAACTACATGACCACAGCAAGGAGGGTGAAGGCTGGAGGTAGACCAGGAGACCTGAGATAAATCCCTCTGAGGCCGCCCCAGACTTCATGGAATGCCTGCACCTGCTCTCCAAGGACCAGGAACAGGTGGCAGAATGGAGAAAGGACTCCTGAAAGCTCAGATACCCTCAGGTAAAAGGAACGTAAAGGCAACTCCTTAGCGACCAGAAAGCTGACATGCCTCAGAAAGCTGGGCAGCTCAGCCACGAAGCATAAAGAGATCTGCAAGGTCTCATCAGTGCTCAGATCACAGGCCCTGGTGAAGAGAAAGTCCTGGCACCTCCTTCAAGACCTTCGAGGTCACTGTGAACCAAATCTAACTAAAGCTGTAACAAAGCCCCTGCCCAGCTCAATGACAGGTTAGAATGACTAAGACTCTGACTCTACTGCCTGGCAGAAGGAGGGTCCTGACATTCTATGGAGATAAACTATTTATTTCAGTCTTACAGGGGGTAGGTTTTTTACACACCATATCTGGCATTCAATAAAAATTATGAGAAAAAGGAAGAAAGTGTGACTGATAGTCCAGAGAGGAAAATTCAACAGAAGCAGACCTGAGACGGCCCACGTATTTTAATGATCAGACTTTAAAATAATGACAATAAATACACTAAAGGATCTAGTGGGAAAGATAGAAAATGTGAACAAATGGAGAATTTCAGCAGAGACAAGGAAATCATACAAAAGAAACAAAATGCTATAAATAAAAAATACAACATAGAAACGAAGAACTCATTACCTAGATTTAAAAGCAGACTGGACACAGCAAATAAAAGGACCAGTCAATAAAAAGTGTCTATTGAAACACACGCATAAAAAAGGAGAGTGGAAAAAAACACAGCATTAAAGATCTGAGGAACATCAAATGGCCTAACAAGAAGAAATGGCATGCCAGAAGAAGAAAACCTAGGAAATAAGGAAAAAGAAATATTCCAAGATATATATTGGCTATGGATTTGCCAAGATTAATGAAAGAAATCCCATAAATTCAAGAAGCTTGACACACACCAAGCCTAATAAATGTGAAGAAAACCAGACCTACACATAGCACTGCCAAACTGCCAAAAACATGCAAAATATCTTAAAACAGCCAAAGGAGAAGACACACTAGCTAACAAAAGGTAGCAACGTTAAAAATAATTGTGGATGTCTCACCAGGAACCATGGCATCCGGAAGACAATAAAATAATACCTTCAAAGTGCTAAAAGAAAAAAACTGTTAACCTAAAACCTTCCCTCTTTCACATATCCTTCAGAAATGAAGACAAAATAAAACCATTTTCTTCAAACAGATAATTGTATGCTAATGCGCATTCCAGCATTATTCACAACAGCCAAAAGGTAAAAACAGCCCAAGTGTCCATCAACAGATGAATGAACAAAATGTGATATAGCCATACAATGGAATATTATTCGGCCATACAAAAGAATGAAGCTCAGATACATGCTACAACATGACTAAATTTTCAAAACATGCTAAACCAAATAAGCCAACCACCGAAGGAAAAACATTATCTGGTTCCACATATCCGAAATATCTAGAAAAGGCAAATTCATAGAGACAATAGATTAGAGGTTCGAGTGTTTGGAGTAACAGGATAATGATGAGCTACTGCTTATAGAGTTTTTGTTTGGTATGGTTTAGAAATAGATAGTGTTGATGGATGCACAGCACTATGAACATACTGAATGCCACTGAACTACACTAAGACATGCTTAAAATGGCAAACTTTATGTTCTCTATTTCATTGCAATAAGCATTTCAAAAAAAATTCTTAAAAAGACATTATTTTTGTCCATCAGAAGCTGAGATTAGTCCTCTCTAGTTGAAGTGCAGTAAAAGAAAATGTTTGCCTGGACAGCAGCTGCATCCTGGAAGACATGATGGTGATCATCCAAGTAAGAATAGACATGGTAAAAGAGCAGGCATTGGCTGGTGCTAATTAGCAATCAAAGCCAAGGCTGAACTCAATGTCCCATAAGGAATCATGGTACTTCCTTACAAGATAATATTACGCAGCTATTAAAAATAATGTTTTCAAATAATTTTCTAACACTAAAATATGCTCAGACCATGAAGTAAAATAAAAGAAAAATATGAAACTCACATACAGAATATAGAATGTGATCAAAATTATGTAAAATACTAGCTAGAAATATTGCAAAATGGTAACCACGATTATTTCTGCAGATAAGGTTATGTTTGAGTTTAATGTCTTTCTTATTATATTTTTTAAATTTCCTAAATATAAAAAGAAAGAAGTGCAGTAAAAGAAATGCTAAAAGAAGACCTTTAGGTTGAAAGAAATGAAACCCAATGAAAGCTCAGATATGCAAAAAGAAATAAAGAGTAGCAGAAAAAGTAAAATGGTGATATAGTATATGAAGAAGTAAAATAAGTGACAACATACATTTACATGTGGTAAGATTATTAGACTGTTCATGAAGTAGAATAAGATTACTTGAAGAAAAAATGTAAGTTAAAGATCTCTATAGTAATCTCCACAGTAACTACCAAATACACATACACAAAGCAATCCTATCTAATAAAAGAGTAATATGCAAATTGACCGTCACTCCAAGACACAAGATGGCCGCCCCATGTGGTCAAAGATGGCTGCCCCCATGTGGATACAAGATGGCCACCACAAGATGGCCTGCAGGGGAGGGCAGTTGTGGGCAGTTAGGGGTGACCAGGCCAGCATAGGAGGGCAGTTGGGGGTGACCAGGTTGGCAGAGGAGGGCAGTTGGGGGAGACCAGGCCAGCAAGGGAGGGCAGTTGGGGGGGGACCCAGGCCTGCAGGGGAGGGCAGTTGGGGGGGACCAGGTCAGCAGGGTAGGGCAGTTGAGGGGGACCAGGACTGCAGGGGAGGGCAGTTGGGGGGGGCATGCCTGCAGGGGAGAGCAGTTGTGGGCAATCAGGCCAGCAGGGAGGGCAGTTAGGGGTGACCGGGCCAGCAGAGGAGGGCAGCTGCAGGGGACCAGGACACCAGGGGAGGGAAGTTGGGGGGACCAGGCCTGCAGGGGAGGGCAGTTGTGGGCAATCAGGCCAGCAGGGAGGGCAGTTAGGGGTGACTGGGCCAGTACAGGAGGGCAGTTGGGGGAGACTGGGCCAGCAGGGGAGGGCAGTTGGGGGGACCAGGCCAGAAGGTGAGGGCAGTTGGGGGGGGGGACCAGGCCTGCAAGGGAGTTGGGGGGGGACCAGGCCTGCAGGGGAGGGCAGTTGGGGGGGACCAGGCCTGCAGGGGAGGGCAGTTGGGGGGGCAGGCCTGCAGGGTAGGGCAGTTGGGGGGGACCAGGCCAGCAGGGGAGGGCAGTTAGAGGTGACCGGGCCAGCAGGGGAGGGCAGTTGGGGGCGACCAGGCCTGCATGAGAGGACAGTTAGGGGTGACCAGACTGGCAGGGGAGGGCAGTTAGTGGTGACCAGGCTGGCAGGGGAGCGCAGTTAGGGGCAATTGGGCCAGCTGGGGAGCAGTTAGGCATTGATCAGGCTGGCAGGGGAGTGGGTAGGGGGTGATCAGGCTGGCAGGCAGAAGCGGTTAGGAGCAATCAGGCAGAGGCAGGCAAGCGGTTAGGAGCTAGCAGTCCTGGATTGTGAGAGAGATGTCCAACTGTCTGTTTAGGCCCAATCCTGGTGGGATCGGGCCTAAACGGGTGGTCAGACATCGCTCAAGGGGTCCCAGATTGGAGAGCGTGCAGGCTGGGCTGAGGGACACCCCCCTCCCGTGCATGAATTTCGTGCACCAGGCTTCTAGTATAGGTAATAAGGCAGTAAGCAGGACAAAATACTATACTCAAATATTCTCATTACACCCAAAAGATGGCAAGAAAAAGGGAAGAGAACACAGAATCAATGGTTCTAAGAAGAAGCATTTATCAATAGTGGAATTAAATCCAATCTCATAAATGATTACATAAATTGTAAATGGACACTAATTTTTTAAAAAATTAGCTGATTTGATAGAGAGGAGACTCAATTATTTGCAGCTTATAATAAACAGACTTTACGAAGACAGTAACAAGTTGAAAGTAAAACAGAAGAGTAAGCCATGCACATGATAAGCAATATGGCTGGTGTGGGTGTATTATCACACAAGCAGATTTTAAGACAAAGTCTTATCAGCCATTTCATCATGATAAAAGTATCAATTTATAAAGAAGACAATCATTTTAAATGCATCTTCTATAAGAAACTGCCAAATGGGGAAAAAAGCAGTGAATCAATTATTTTATGGGTATATATTCAAAAACCTAAATTAAAAACAGCATGTCCAACACAACAGGGTATTGTGGGAGAAACTCGTCCTAAGGAGGCCTCATTCCTCAACTGTAAAAGGTTTTTGGTGTTGTTTCTTTTTAATTGTAGAAAGCACCATTAAATACATATCAACATGTAAAATAATAAAAACTATAGGATTATCTCAATATGTGACAAAAAGTTACTCAGTAGCATTATTGGCTTACAAAAAGAAAGATAAACACAAATAGCATATTAACCTACCATAATAACTAATATCCATCTCATATAGCAATCAATACCATTTGCAAATGTAAATTCAAACTGAGGATATTTCCATTAAAATCAGAAGAAAGAAAAAAATGCCTGAAAAAAACACATTATTATTTAATCTACAAGTTCTACCTACTGAAATAAAACAGAAATGGAAAATGAGAGGGACCTCACATAGCACAGACTCAGAAACCGCAGGGAGCCTTTTTGACAGGGATTCTGTGCCTATTGGGACTATAGGAGACACCTACTGGGCTGCTTCTTCAGTTTCTAGGTTGCTGGTTATAACTCCCCCATGTCTTCCCATTCTTTTCCTGGCACAGGAAGGGGATCTGGCTGCTGTCCCGGGTCCATCTCTGCTGGAGCCTGTTGCCTGCGTTAGACAAGCTGGATCTGCCTCTACTGGGAAAATGAGAGCCCTGGGGACCAATGCTGTGGTTCAAAGGTCAACACTGTCTCAGAGCACAGCAAGTGCCTGGCTCTCAAATAGATTTACCAAATAAATGTTTAAATCGCATCTACTTTGCATCCTCAACAACACTGAGAAGATGCCATAAACCAAGTTAGAAAAGTGACAAGAAAAATTACACAGAGCCCTGGCCAATTTGGCTCAGTGGTTAGAGTAGTTGGCCCACAGATTGAGGGGTTGCAAGTTCCATTGCCAGTCAAGGGCATGTACCTCAGTTGCAGGCTAGATACCCGGCCCCGGTCAGAGTGCAAATGGGAGGCAACTAATCGATGTGTCCCTCTTACATCAATGTTTCTCTCTCTCTCCCTCTCCCTCTCTCTCTCTCTCTCTCTCTCTCTCTCTCTCTCTCTCCCCCCCCCCCCCCCCTCATTCCTTTTTTGAAAAGTCAATGGAAATCTTCAGGTGAGGATTAAAAAAAAATTACACAGAGATAAGAATTATTGGTATAGATATAAAATCCCATGATCTGTAGACTGTTCACTGGAAAACCGCAAAGTAGTGGGGGGGGGGGGGGGGCGGGGCGGAGGATATAAATATATACATGAGAAACATAGAAAGCTGCATTTTATATTTTGAAGAAAAAGGTGGAGAAAAGACAGATATGAAGGAAAAAATGTGGAGACCTCAGCCCAGATGGAACCTGTATATAAGGCTAGAAAGAGGGACTGAAATAAATATGGAGCAAAAGTGAAAAACAAAAAGGGCCAAAGAAATGTTTTCTAGAGGAAAAAACTCAGTCTAAAAATTGAGAGTGTGACCATGTTGCAAGGAACTACCAAGAGCAACAAGGAACTACCAAGAGCACCAACCACCACCGGCGACCACAGCACAGAGAGGGAAGCAGACCGGTGAGACTTTCACACTTCCCAGAGAACGATTAGATCCTAAAAAAAGTAGGTTGTTCACAGGAATACATGGTAAGTTGATTACGCACTTCGTCACAATATTAGAAAACAAAAATAATGGAGTAGCAATCATAGAACTTTCAAAGCAAAAGGCTGTAACCCCCAAATTCTATATCTAAATCAAGTTGTCGTTTGTGTGTGTCAAGAGAAAGATTTTCTCAGATTTACAATACTCAGAAGATTTAGGATCAAGGTAATCTTCCTGAAAAGAAGAAATTTTGGAAAGTTTATGCCATAACAAATGTATGTTAATTGAAATAAGAAGCAGAAAATGAGTTAAGTATTGGCAGGGTGTCGGCACAGAATCTAGTCAAAGGTACAGGCAAAATGTTTCAAAATATGGTTCTAAAAATGACAATATTCTTTAAAATTAAAAATAAAAATTATAAAGAAAAGGTGGGGGGAAGGTGGTTGATATAATTATAACATTCATATGTTGAAATTAAAATGAGAAAGGGAGAAACACTTAATTTCTCATCTCCTATAAAAGAAAGTATTATTACTTTGTAACTGATGATAGGAGTTAGAGATAAATTCACAAAAACTTTATGGCCATTACTAGAAAAAGTGATAGTAACATCTATAACTACCAAACAACTGAGAAGATGATACTTGAAAAACAAAACAAAAAAAACACACTTTAGTAAAAAAAAAAAAAAAAAGACAAATTCTATAGTATGTATACTTATAAAACAAAATGACAGAATTAAGATCCAACTGAAAGTTCTGAAATAAATGAGAGGTTAAACTTGCCAATAAAAAGGCTCTCAGAATAATTAAAAATTAAAAAGAATGGCACATGCTGTGTAAAAGTTTCACCCCTAACAAACCACACAGGAAGGGCAGAAGTGCAGGGCACCGTGTTCCTGGGAGAAGTTGAATAATTGGGAATGTTCCCCAATGATCACAGATAGCAATAAGAGAAATGCAAACACAGGCAAAAAGGGTATACGTCAAATATCAACAGCAAGCAGAAGCATAACTCAAAAGCGTTTGAAGGATATTTACATTGGTAAAGGATAAAATCCAGTATGAGAGCAGGCAGAGCTTTGGAAATTAAAAACTGTTGAAACTAAACTGAAGAAGCAACATAGCAGTGGGAGACTTCAATCATCACAGTAACTTACCTAGAATAAAATAACCAAAAGTACAGGTGGATGGGATATAGGTAATATGAAGGTAATTTCTAAGCATATATAAAAGCTGTATACCATAGAGGCATTACCTTCATAAAAATTCATCTTATTCCTGCTTACAGAGAAAATCCTAGCAAATGGGACATATTTATTTTCAAATATGAAATGAAAATAGAAAATTTAAATGTAAACTAGAAAATTAAAATCCCAGTGACTTGGAAATTATAAAATAATTTCCTTTAAAAGTTGTAGCATTGCAAAGGGAATTTGAAAATACGATAAAATATTATAAACTATGAAACAAAACTATCAAAATTTGGGAGATATCATTAAGCTCTTCGCTGTGGCAAACTTCTCATCCTAGTTACCTTAATTATCAACTAATGAGGAATTAAAATAAAAAAGTAATCTACTGAAGTTGCTAGAAATGACATCAAATAAGCAAAACAGAAATAAAAACAGAATAATAAACAAACACAAAAACATCCTACAATGCAAACTATGGGAAAGGAGGATGAATTGCCACAACAGTACAAGACGCTCTCATCACTCACTGGTTCATTTACACCAACTCCAAAGTCCATGGGAACAAGATGGTCCATCCAAAAGGAGCAGTTACTGTGGCATCTGCCCTGCCTAGAAAGACAACAACTCAACTCCACCTAATTATTGCAGTGAAGGAATGCAGATCTAGTTTTGCCAAATTCTCCAATACTTTAAAAGGAGAGAGAAATGAGGATTTTTAATATGAGATTCTCTGCTATATAAAATGATGTGTGAGCCAAATAAAACATAGCTATGAGCTGTATTTGGCTGGTAGGCTGCAAATATGCAACTTCCGATTTAGACTACTCACTTTAGCTTGAATCAATTTCAATAACATATTTTTCCAGAAAAAACTCCATTTCATGTAGACGTTCAAAAGTATTCGCACAAAACTGTATCAAGTATTCTTGTAAAAAATTTCCCATATTTTTTCATTTCTAGTTTATTTTAGTGATAACTCTCTTTAATTGTTAAATATGCTATATTTGTCAATATCTTGCTCTTATTTTCAAAGAATCGGCTCTTGGATCTGTTCATTACATTGAAAGGTTTTTGGTTTTTAATTTTCCAGTTGCTAAGTGGGTGAGATTCTTATTCAAACTTTTGTTATTTCTGGTTTATTGCATGTAATAAAAAATATGCCTCTAATGTTTGTCCTTGGGAATTTAATTAAGTTGTCTTTGTGGCCTAATAAATAACCATGAATTGTCAATGTTCCAGAATCACTTCAAAAGGGTGTTCTCTTTTAAAGGGTACAAAATTTATATTGCACACACACACATGCATACCATGTTCATATACACACACATTCAAAGTCATCAAATTATTTACTTAGTTTTATTTACTTGATCAATCTAAAAGTAAAGTTTAAAATCTCCCAGAATAATTATTTTTACCCCTATTCATAGTATCTCCAAAAGCTTTTCCTGAGGTAAAAATTTTGCAGTGAATGTGAGTGACATTCTAAATTTTTTTTAAGCCTAAAGTCCTCAAGTCATCATTAGTGTTGTTCACCAATTATTTCCAGTTCACTCCTTTCTGGGCATGGAGTCAGATTCTACTTCCCAATGGTCCTTGATATTAGGCACAGCCATGTGACTTGCTTTAACCAATGAGATGTGACTAGGAGTGACAAAAACTTCAAGAATCGCTGTGATTCCTTCAGTCTCTTTCTCTGGCCGTAGTTATCATGAAAACAGACACAGAAGCCTCTCTCTGACAGGATTCCTGAACGAGATGACAAAGAGGAAACACACAGCAAATTACAATGGACATGAGTGAGAGCTTAGATTTTGTGGCATCAGGCAGCTAATACTTGGTGGGGTGGGGGGGTGGTAATTTATTACTGCAGCATAACTTAGCCTATCCTTACAGAAAAGGATTTTAAAAAAAAAGATAACCTGCAAAAGGAAAAAAATGGATAACCAAACCAACATATGAAAAATATATCATCTTATAAGTTAAAATAAGTTCCTACTTTTCACCAATCATATTAGTAATGATTTTGTTAAATAATACTCAATATTGGTTAGGGTGTTTTAAGATGGGTATTCTCACATATTCCTTTTTAAAAGCCTTGCCTGAGAAAACTGTTATTTATGTACTAGAGGCCTATTGCACAAAAATATGTGCACTCAGCCCAGCCTGCGCCCTCTCACAGTCCGGGACTCCTCAGGGGATGTCCACCTGCCGGCTTAGGCCTGCTCCCTGGGGGATTGGGCCTAAGCTGGCAGTCAGACATCCCTCTGGCAGCCTAGGAGCCCTCGAGAGATGTCCAACTAATCGCCTGGCCAGCTCTCCAGCCATGAGCTGGCTTCTGGTTGAGCGGCACTCCCCCTGCGGAAGCACACTGACCACCAGGGAGCAGCTCCTGTGTTGAGCGTCTGCCCCTGGTGGTCAGTGTACGTCACAGCAACTGGTCATTCCTGGTCGTTCCACAGTTAGGGTCAATTTATATATTACCCTTTTATTATATAGGGTGAAGGATTTCATCGTTCTTAGCATTCACATAATTTCTTGCTTATAGAGATCCAGCATGGTGTTTTTTCATGATGATACAGTATGTGGTCTCAGGAGGAAACAAACTTCCTAAGTGGGATTCTGAAATTGGTTTGCTTATCTATGATCTTAAATGAAATGCTAACATTCTCACTAATAAAAAATAGGATAATGATACCCATGTTATGCAATGTCATCATGATTAATTAAATATCATCTGTGGTTTCTTGGGCAAACTAATTATTGAAAGCAAGGCTATGAAGACCCATGTACTAGTAGCTGCTATGTCTGACCTTTACGGTAGCAGTGGTGACTACAAGGACTGTGGGTGGGATGGCTGCTTCTGAATGCCCTTGAAAGAAACAAGAAGTTCAGGTGTTAACACTTCTAATTCTCAGCTCGGGTCACAGAGAGCTAGGGTGGCCCAAAAATAATCTTATTTCCTACAACTTCAGAGAAGACCCCAAATTTAATTGTGTAATCTGTAGAATTATAATAGAAATTGAAATCACAGACCCATCAAGTCTTGTGAAATTTGGGGCACTGATTGAAAAGGAGTGAGACCTGAGTCTTGGGGGGGTTAGAAAATTGAATGTCCAAGTCTCCCTGATATCCTCTCTGATGTCTCCCTGAGGTCAGACAAGAGCAGCCTGAAGAAATTAGAGACCCTGACTACCTATAAGCAGCTGCCTTGAAAGAAGATGCCTGTTTTCAAAATCTACTCCTACCATGTTTCCCTGCCTCTAAACCCATGATCGGAACCAGACTGGCACATCTCAGGAGAAGTTTCAAGTCTGATATGGGAGAACACAGCATTGCAAGGTGTAGCTAATTTACATTAGTGTAAACTTGGGGATAGGTTTAGCAGTGGATTCTACGGTGTTAAAACAAGGGAGACAGAGTATCATGTTAGTTGTAGATGATCTTAACGAAATGGGTGCACCTATCAGAAATTATGTTGGCTAGAGTAGCTGGAAGTGCCTCAAACAGTTAAGTTTTTAACTGAAATTTGGATTCAGTGTGGCCAACTGTCAATAGGATGAAGATGACAGACGTTTCCTGGCCCAATGCAGAAGGAGGAACTGCCTAGGGAGATGGGAATGTTGGAGCGGAGTTGTCACAAACATCCACCGCCACTACATATCCCAAGAGGGCCTGAAGGACTCTCCCCTCGCTAAAGCACCAAGACATCCAAAGACACCATCTTCAATTCACAAACTCCGCTTTAGGGTCAGGCTTGACTCATATAAGGACAATCTGGGGAGTCCTTATAAGGACAATTTGGCTGGAATTCTTCACCCAGCCAAAGGAGATAGCAGGAGGCTATTTGGAACAGTAATTGGTAACAAAAACACCGACATGTAGGTTTGATATATCTAGGTAACATCACGACTTTGGCGTGTATGTGTGTGAGGTGCTGTGTGTGTGTGTGTGTGTTCAGTTCAATCACTGCTTCAGTATCCCATTGTCACTCTAAGTGACCTATATCCACTAAGATCACAAATATATATAAGATATGTGGTTAAGATCTTATATTCATATGGCTCTTACTAGTTAGTGGGACCTGGGCAAGTTGCTTGAAACCTCTGCCCTTTGTTTTGCTCATCTATAAAATGAAGATCATCATAGTACCTATGTCTGTTATGAGAACTAAGTAAATTAATACATAAAGTGCTCAGAACAGTGCTTGGCCCATGGTGAAGATCCTGTAATGCCTTGGCTAGGATCCTTGTTACTCAATGTTACTATGGGGCATGGAGAGCATTACGTAAGTGTTAGCTATCATCATCATTACCCAGTTAAGACTTCCCATGGTTAGATCAAAGTGCATTCGGCAATAAACCACTAACACAGAAGGATGTTTTTAATCACCATGATTTCATGACAACCATGCTTATTCACAAATGCAAACATTTGGAGAGGTATCTTCCTATAACTGACCTTCACCAGAACTTTGGCCCTGTGGATTACTTCCAGTGTTTAGAGTTACAAATCTCATGCATTGAATTAATGGCAGGAGGCTAGGGAGGGGCTGCACTGCCCTGGAGAGGCCCTCAAATGAGGAGACACAGTTGGGTTTGCTTCCCGTTTCTCAAAGTGTGTCCCAGACAAGCACCTCTCCAACTTTCACGTACGTATGAATCTCCTGGGACTCTTGTTAAAATGTAGACTGAATCAGCAGGTCTGGGGGCTGGGAGAAAGGCGAGGTGCCTCATTTTAAGCAAGCCCCCAGGTGATGGGGAATCTGCAGGTCCCTGGACCAGTTAGAGGAGCAAGGAAGCTGAATGTGAGAAGCAGGGCGCCTGCTTTCAGGCAGGGCTGACCGACCTGTCCTCTTCCTTCATCAAATTCCCAAAGTGAAAACGCCTTATCTGCTTTTCAGGCATTGACCTTCTATTCAGGCCTTTGCTCAGACAAATATTCACAGGCTTGAAGATTTCTCTTCAGCTTTAGATTTTTTCTTTTGACCAAAGGGGTCCCAGTTATAGCAATGCACACATATTGTTGTCCATAATCTGACAAGCTTGTTAAAGGATACAGGCTCCTGGGCCCCATCCTGGAGATTTCTGATTCAATTCGTCTGTTTTATTTTTATTAACACACCCTCTGGGTATTTTCTGATGTACACTCAGGTTTGGGACCCTCTGCTTTTGGCTAAAAAGCCCCAGCTGCTTCCACCTCACACGTGGCATTTCCACATCATGCAGTCTGTGGACAGCACCTTCCCCCATTCCCAGTAGAGAAGTGTGCATTCTAGCTCACAAAGGAGACCCCTGCCAGCCCCAGGGCATCCAAGTCGGCACGCTAATGTGTTTGGAACGGGAAGCGGAAATGAGCGCTACTCAGAATTAAGACATACTCTTCTCTCTTCTAGGAGATCGAAAATGAAAATAGGTCAGAATCATAGGAATAATCAGCAAAAGACTAAAACTTGCAGTGGATGGGCAGTGAGCGAGGGAAGATGTGGATATGCAGGCTAACAGCGATGACACTGCTAACTCTCCCACGGGACTCTGGCCATCATTTTGTCCTTTGCAGCTCAGTTTTGCCTCAAAATGAACCAAAAGTGAATTTTTCCAACCATAAAAATAAGCCGGTTACACACATAACGGACACCAGATAAATCCTTTTTGAATTGAGCTAAACTGAATCAAATCCACTATCCAAGCCGTGGTGAACCTACAAAAACAAACAAAACACTACCACCCTGTTGAGAGACAAGAATTATTTTCAAAAACCCCAAATTTGTTGGAATTTC
Source organism: Cnephaeus nilssonii (assembly GCF_951640355.1). Classification (NCBI taxonomy): domain Eukaryota; kingdom Metazoa; phylum Chordata; class Mammalia; order Chiroptera; family Vespertilionidae; genus Cnephaeus; species Cnephaeus nilssonii. Next base: position 29,169,657 of record NC_137073.1, on the reverse strand, counting down.
TTGAGATTCTGCATCGTGGAGGAGCAGAAGGGAAATTAAGGAGAAAGACGGCAAGTCTAAGTTTGTTTCAAAGAGAGAGAAACTTTCGTTCTTTAGGAAGAGAGAATTGTTAGGAAACACAGCAGGGCAATGAAGGGCCACGGACTGCTGTGAACGTCTCCTGGTCTGGTCTGATTGTGTCAGGGAACTACTTGCAAAGCTAGCTGGATTCGCTGCAGATGGCCACAGTGGTGTGGTTGCGGAAAGCAGTCAAAAATATCCCTTGGGTTTGAAGACACCAAGTCTGTATCCCCCGGGGAATGATGCAGCCGGCTGGGAGGGACCGGGAGCTGGGGGACCACAGAGCTGAGGGAGCAGCTGGAGCGTGGTAGGGCCCAGAGGCACTTTCAAGCAGCCTTTCTCAACCCACCTCTGTAAAAGACTTAAGCTTCGGAGATACTTTCTGGGGGGCTATTTTATCAGTCCTTCCCAGGATGGACCATAACTAGTGCCATGATGCACTGGAGAGGATCTGAAGGAGCGATCCTGGCAATAAGGCATCCGGGAAGTGTGAATGCTGTCCCTGACTGGCTTTAGGGCAGTCACCTCGCTGCGGAGGCTGATGAAAAGAGGGGTGGGACAGTGATCACCAGGGAGTGCAGAATGTAGGTCAAGTTCCAAGAAAGAACCTTTGCAGTGAAGGGGCGGGCCAAAGAGGAAGCTCGAGGCACTGGGCAAAATATTTGGTTTTCTACTTAGTATTTAACTGAGTATTTCAGCCCATGCAATGCACGCACGCGCACGCGTGCACACACACACCCACACACCCACACAGTCCCAGCCTTAAAGGTCAATTGGCCATGGGCCAAGAGAGCAATCCCAGCCCCTACTGCCTGTCTTCCATTCTGTTCCCTAGAAAACCAGCTCCGCACACAGACTGGACCGGTGGTGTCCCTGAGGCTCTGTGTCCAGGAAACCCTGCCGAGCTCCCTGATCCAGGGAGGCTACTGTTACAGGCATAGCCAGCAAGGCACCCACTCTCAAGGAACCACCTAATGAAAGCCTCATGTGTTGACTCAGGCTGCACACACACTCTCAGGCTAATTCTAGCTGGGCTTCGCGCCGAAGGTATGACCTCACTGTCGGGAAAACCAGGGACCCCAGAAAGAAAAGACTGGTGTGTGGGCCAGACCTGCTCCTAACTGTAGCCGCCTGGGATGGACGGAGACAGCCACCTCTCCTGAAGCCCCTGAGGACCAGGGGTCAGGGCCTGTGGGCCGGGAGGCACAGACATCTTACAGCTAAGAGTCCTCAGTTCTGGCCCAAGCACTCCTTTTTTCTGGCATCATCCCCATAAAAATCTCTACCATTCCACAAGGTTCACGCCAAAGAGAAGTTTAATTATGTAGGGCCAAATCTCTGTGGAGAATTCTCAGTTACAGAAGCTAGGAAGGAAGGATATAATTAGAACCTGACTTTTTAAAACAGAGAACAGCTTAAAAGACCCCATTAAGAGAAAGACACTGAAAAGCACCATTCAGAACCTGGTACCCCAGAAATTTCACTTATCAGCATCATTTACAAACCATGTAAAGACCCACATTTCAGCCTCAGACTGGGCATTTTTCACTTAGCTCTTTACACTCAGAGGCATTTAATAAATTGTGTCGGCAATTCCTCTGCCTACACTGCAGCACTGTTTTCAGATGTTCTGTATTAAATCTTTGGTAGGCAACAGAACTTCGAGGAAGCTGTGCTTCAAAAGTAAATAAATGTGATTTTACCTGAAGTGGTCACCGTGAAATAGCAAATGACTTGGGCTTTTGTTAAAGGAACGAAGAGAAATTCTCTGCAAGATTTGCTTATAAATTCTGCCTTCGGGCATTGATGGCTGAGTACAAGTTGCAAAAAAAAAAAAAAAAACCAACCTGGTGAAATATGAAGTCTCTTAAATTGCATCCCATATGGAGCATTTGCCTGAATCCTGATGAGCACCTTGAATAACCATTGCACGAGATCCCTCGGGACTCCAAGGCCTCAAGGAATCAGGGAAGATTTGGAATAATGTAAAAATTCCCCATAAGAGGGGGAACATTGAGTGAATATCAAAAAACAAGGATTGACTTTGATGAAGACCCATCAGTCTCCTAAGAGTTACTCTCCAACAATAGCTCCAGCTTGTTTTTTATTAAATGTTGCTAATTCCATTTGCTTTTAGTCCATTTGACTAGGTTTTATTATACTAGTTGTGGGGAGAATCAAAGCACAAAACTTCAAAGAACTTATATACTTACTAGAGGCCCGGTGCACGAATTCGTGCACCAGTGGGGTCCCTCAGCCTGGCCTGCAGGATCAGGCTGAAACCGGCTCTCCAATATCCCCGGAGGGGTCCCGGATTGCAAGAGGGCACAGACCTGGCTGAGGAACCCTAACAGGTGCGCGATCGGGGCCAGGGAGGAATGTGGGAGGTTGGCCAGCCAGGGAGGGACCACAGGAGGGCTCCAGGGCATGTCCAGCCCATCTTACTCAGTCCCAATCGGCCGGACCCCAGCAGCAAGCTAACCTACCGGTCGGAGCGTCTGCCCCCTGGTGGTTAGTGCATGTCATAATGAGTGGTTGAGCAGCCTTAGCATATCATTAGCATATTATGCTTTGATTGGTTGAACGGATGACCAGCCACTTAGCATATTGGGCTTTTATTATATAGGATATTCATAGCCCATGGACAATAGTGTGGTGAAGGCCTGTGGGGGACGGAGTGGGTAGAGGCTGGTGAAGGGGGGCAAAAGAAGGGGAAAAATGGGGGACATCTGTAATACTGTCAACAATATATATATATATATATATATACTCTAGAGGCCCGGTGCATGACATTCATGCACTCGTGGGGGGGGGGAGGGTCCCCTCAGCCTGGCCTGCAACATCCTTAGCACTGCTGCCATAACCACTGTGCTGGCCAGCTGTGAGCTCGGCTCAGGGCTTCTTGGCTGAGCAGCGCTCCCCCTGTGGGAGCGCACTTACCACCAGGGGGCAGCTCCTGCATTGAGCGTCTGCCCCCTGGTGGTCAGTGCACATCATAGCGACCAGTCGTTCCGCTGTTCAGTCGATTTGCATATTACCCTTTTATTATATAGGATATTTTTTTAAAGCACAAAACCTTAGTTCCATATACAGATGTATAGGTTAAAATGTTTATTATTTTAAAGAGAAAACATTTTTTTCTGGAAATGTATCTCTGAAATAATGATGGGAGTCAATGGGAAAGCAATTTTGCTATACAATATGTGCTTTGCTTGAGCTTTCCAGAAATACTTCTAAAATTCAAGAAAGGTCCAGTCAAGCCTGCAAAGACAAGACAATTCACAATCCATCAAAGCTATAAGGACAAGGCTTGGTCTGCTCACACAACCGAACATCCTGATAGAGCATCTCTGTCCTGAACTGGAAAAGGAATGTCCACCGTTGCACCTGGAGGCCGGTGCTGTGGTTCACTCACCATATGGTCACTCAACTGTCAATCTTCCAAGTTCCACAGGATACTAGCAGAGAGCCCCGTTCTTCCAATTAGCCTGCAGCCCAAGCAAACATCTCCCTACAATGGCCTTGGTTCAGAAAGACTTCTTGGGCCCCTTCTCTGCTTTCTTTCACTTGGTCTATACTTCATGTTCTACCAAGAGTCCCAACAGTCCACCACTAGGCACCCCTTAGCCTTGGAACCAAGCTGCCTTTCAGAGGGGGTAAGTATATGTATTAACAAGAAATAAATAAATAAGAAGGCTCCTCCTTGGATGTTCAGCCCAGGCAGGATATAAATGTCAGGAGGGTCACACTAGTTTGGGATAGATGTGTAGGGTTTCAGAGTGTGTGTGTGTGTGTGGCGGGGGGGGGGGGGGGGGGGGGGTACTTAAAGATTATCTAACGCAATGAAACTCTTTTCCCCAGTATGTAAAACAGAGCGAAAAGAAGCTGTTATAACCACACAATAAAATATGATTTGGCCATAAAAGAGACAAACGAAGTACCGACACGTGCTGTAACATGGATGGACCTTGCGAGCATTATGCGAAGCGAAAGAAGCCGGTTACAAAGGCCCACACGCTGCACGGCTCCATTTGTGTGCAATGTCCAGAAGAGGCGAACCCAGAAAGATCGAAAGCAGGTTAGTGGTTGCCTAAGGCTGAGGGGGGCTGAGGGGTTGGGGGTGATGGCTAAGAAGCACAGGGCTTCTTTTTGGAGTGGTGAAATGTTATAAAATTGATTATAGCATTGGTTGCACAAATTTGTGCCACAGGTTAAATGGGTGAATTTTATGATGTGTGAATTCTATCTCAATAAAGCTGTTTAAAACACATACACACACACACACACACACACACACACACACACACACACACACAAAACAACCTTGTTCTCACTGCTTTGCCAACCAGACCTCCCTCACCCTGTTCCCTCTCGTGGCCCCAGAACTAGCTCTGCAGGCGCCAAGAGCTGAATGGAATGATCTAGTCCAAGTTCCTTCTCCTCAAATGTTAACCAAGACATAAACCCACGTCTTTTGACTCCAAGTGCAGGGCCCTTTAAATCAAAAGTCTCGCTAATGAGTGGAGGCTCATCTGGGGAGAGGCTGCTGGCCTGGGTCTCACCGTCCATGTCCAGGCGCTGCATGATGATGGCCAGTTCCACCTCGCTCGGCATGTACCCCAGAGAGCGCATGGCCATTCCCAGCTCCTGCTTGGAGATGAAGCCATTCCCATCTCGGTCCAGAACCCGAAAGGCCTCTCGGATTTCTACAAGGAGAAAGCAAAGAAAAGTCCAATGGTCACGCAGCTTGGTCTATAGCATTGAAATTATTGGTGATTGTCTACTGAAAATTCCTAACGATTTTACAGATAGTGACACGTCAAAACCCTTTACTTCAATAAAAGAATGGCCAAAAGAGGAACCAAAAAAAGGAAGAAAGAGAAAACGAAAGAAAAAAAAAGGGGTAGGAGGGAAAAGGGGACAGGAGGAGAGGGGAGGAAGGAAAAGAGCTTTGGACAGAGGAGGTAACTGGCCCTGAGCATCCTAAAACCCTGTAGTAGGTACACAGTGAGACAGTGGCTCCAGCAGAGAGTCACGTTAACCAAAGACACCTCCTGAGCAAGGATGAAGATGAGGTTTCATCTGTGAGGAGAAAATCTGCCTCTTAACCTTGACCATCAGGAGGAAAGGGGAATGAGATTCCTAGACAGACTTACACCCTGGCTCCCTGCTGCTGCAGGAGCTGTGCAGAGAGGTTCTCAACCTCATAGTAAGATAGGAGTTAAGTATCCTGCTGTTTTTATTTCATTCCTGTAATTTACAGTTGTTTTATGGCTATAAGCAACTTCAGATCGATAGGAGTGTCATAAAAACCCAAAAAAACATCTTTAATCACATTCGCTGGGGCTGGCAGAGAATTTGACTCTGCTATCAACAAGGCCATTTCCCTCTGGCAGGTGGTCTCCCATCCTCCTACCCCAACTGGACTTGCTCTGCTTTCCACCCAGAGTCCCTCCCTCCAGAGCCCCTGTGGCACTAGTTCTGGGTTGGCTGAGCATTTCCTAACACATCACAACCCTGTGAAGCATGACATGAATTCGAGATCACAGTCTGAAGATGAGACGTTCATCCATCCATCGTCTCTAAGCACCAGACTTGGCCAGCTTTGATGTTTCATCAGTAAACCCAGTGCAAACCCAGGTAGGGCAGCTGCCAACCTTCGTCATGTCATTCAGCAAGTATTGGCTGTCTGTAACGCAGAGAAATAACCAGCACCTGCTGGGTGTCCTGGTGCTCCTTCAGAGCCCAACACTCCAGTCAGGAAGGTGAGAGCCACACAGAAACTTGCAGGAACTCTTAAAACTATTACAGGACACTTGGCCCTAATCCATTTAGTTACCACTTCTAAATAGCTGACTTGCTCCCAGCAGATACCTTGAACCACTCCCTTTCCTAAACAGGCTCCGCCCTTTCCTATTTGCATTAATTTCCTGTGGCTTCTGGAACACAATTTGATGGCTTAAAAAAACAGACATTTATCTCACTCTGAAGGCCAGAAGTCTGGAATCGGTATCTTTGGACCAAAGTCAAGGTGTGGACAGGGACACTGGAGGCTCTAGGGGGGAATTTGTTTTTGCCTCCTTCCACCTTCCAGTGGCAGCCGGCATTCCTTGCCTTGTGGCCCCATCACTCCATTATCTGCCTCTGTGATCACATTGCCTTCTCCTCTTCTGTCTGTGATCTCTCTCTGCCTCCCTCTGATAAGGACCCTTATGTTTGCATTTAGGGATCACCAGACAATGCAGGATAATCTCCCCATCTGAAGATCCTTAACTTAATTACACCTGCAAAAACCCTTTTGCCAAGGTAGCATTTACAGGTTCCTGGGATGAGCACCTGATACGGGGCGGGGGCGGGGGGGGGGGGGCTGTTTTTCAGACTGCTACACTATCCCACCCAGTTCTTTCACCTGACATACCCTGCCTTCCTCTTTACCTGCCAAATCAAATTAGTCCTTCAAGGACAAGTCAAGGACAAGCTGTGGAACCCACAAAAAACATCTTTGCTCACTACTGTACAGCCACAGTCATCTCCCTTTCTGTCAACCATTCAGTAGGTCGTTCATTACTTTCACATGACATGTAGATGACCCATCTAGAAATAAGATGACTGGTGTAGAAACCAGGGCTTCTCCTCTAAGCTCCTCATACACTTCATTCATCTTTGTATGTTCCCACCCACACTCAGAAGGAGGCACTAGACAGACGGCTGTTCAATGGATGGTGGGTCTGAATAAATTAGGATCGTACATTGGTAGCAAATCCATCATCGATACCAATTCAGGACGCTGAATGCTTTCTGCAAATAAATGTGGGCTCCAGCAGAGACAAGACCAGCCAGTGAGTCAGGGCCCTCGGCTCCTGGCCAGGTGGATTAGCTAATTAAGTTTGCAGCCAAAGCCTGAGGCCTCAGTTTGCTCATGTGTAAAATGAGTTGGTTAGCCATGAGGATCCCTAAGCCCTCCTTTCTGTAGATCAGTGGACATTGTTAAAATGTTTAAGAGAAGAATAGGAAGCTGTGTTCTCTTTCATGCCCTATAAATCTGTTGTTCAAATGCTCATTTTTCCATTAACTATATAGAAAAAAAACTTAGTCCACTCCAAATTCTGAATCAAGGGGTTTGTCTGCACTTTTACGCTTTCTCATCAACAAAACCTGCCCAAGATTACCTAAAGGGGCCATATGTTTTCCTACCAAGTCCTTGGCGGCCTGAGAAGAGCTTAGTGCTGCTGCTCAGCTTGAGGTCATGGCACACGGTGCTCAAGGACACTGTGGCAGAGACCACGGCCTCACCTGAGCCCAGATCCCAGACACCAAGGGCAGAAGGATGCGGAGACTGGGTCCCTGAGGTGGGAGTGAGCACAGGAGGAAGCCTGTCTGGCTCTGCCCTGCAAACTGAAACAGTCTCCGCCCCCATCGGTTTCCCCATCTGAAAAATAGGTTGGGCTGGGTCTCCTTCTGGCTTTTACAGCAGGGTTTTACGTGGGGCTGACTTGTACTATGCAACAGTAGAAAATGTCAGATGATGGCAAGGGCTCTACCTGGGGGTCACAGAAAAGGCCAGGGTGCCAGCTGGGCCAGCTGGAGGGTCAGCTGTAGGCAGAGCCCTGTCCCGTGTCCTCTGGACCACTCCCTTCCCCAGGCGCTATCTCCACTTCCCATCCCTCACATTCCAGCCTGCACGCTCTGGGCTGTTGCTATCACTCAGAAAGAGTGATGCCCTCCTGTTGACAGGACGGGGCCTCATTCCTGTGCTCCCCCTGCATGCTCTAGACCTTTCTGACTAATGAGCCTGTGTCCTTACACTGGACACTCCGGAGGGGCCTGGTTGCGGGTGTTGGAGAACTTGGTCTGGAATTGAAGGCCTTGGCGTTTGTGCCTGCTGATCCCCACCCAGCTCTTGGGCTACTCCCACAGTTGCCTCCCGGATTTGGTAAGGCAGACCAAAGATGGGGTCACCCCAGCACTACCGTGCTGTGAAGGGACATGCTCCTTCCAGGCCTCGAAACCCGGTGGTGGGTCCCATCTGCAGTGTGTAAGCAGGCAGGCCCTGTCCCAGCCCAGCACAGGGCAGGCAGGCAGGCACATATTGGCTCAGAGTTTTGTTTTCTGTGGCCCCCAGGTAAGGGGACAAAGCCTTCCTCCACTGTTTGCATAAAATATCTGCTCCTAGCTCCCAGGATAAAGCTCACTAACTTAATTTCTTTCAAAATATCAGAGAGTAAAAAAAAAAAAAAAAAGTACGAAACTAGAAATCCATAATGGGCGCCTCTGGAGAGTTAGTGTAAGGGAAGCCCAGCCAAACGAGAAGCTTATTAGGAGGAAATGGGTCTTGCAGTCTGAGCATGTGATGTGTGCCTCATTTTATTTTTAATAGCGAACAGGGTGTGAGAAATATGCCCATAAAACCAGCGGAGACACTGGAACAGGCCAGGTCCCACTGCCTCCGGCTACAGGCGGCCTGCTCACAGCACAGAGGGGCTCTGGCCGCTCTCCCACTGGGAAGCACAGATCGAGTTTTCAGAAAGAACCCAGTTAATGTGGTGTGCTTTCCACTGGAATACATCCCCACTTTGGGCTAACGTCCCGTGAGCAAGCGTGCTGTGCATTTGGTTTTCAATTCAGTTTCAGGCTCACGCGACACATGCACAGCAGGCACCAGCATGGCCACCCCCACTCCCAGAAGGGGCATCTGCGATGGGGATCAGAGCCTGCCCAACAGTCCCTGTGTGAAAGGAAACACGTGAAGACACATCTTCTGAGAAGAGAAATCCGTTCTCTGCACATGGACTTTCTCAGAACCAAATCCGCATTCCCACAGGGGTCCGGGCTTCGCCTCTCTGGAGGGATGTGATGGTCTAGAGCCAAACAAGGCCCATGTGGGACATGGTCCTGGCTCTAGAGCCCAAGAGATTATTTCTCATTACGCCTGCAAGTCTGTTTTCTTTTCTTTTCTTTTCTTTTCTTTTCTTTTCTTTTCTTTTAAAAGAATAGTTTATTGATTTTTACAGAGAGAGGGAGAGAGACAGAGAAACATTTATTGGCTACCTCCTGCACGCCCCCTACCAGGGATGGAACCCGCAACTTGGGTATATGCCCTGACCATGAATTGAACCAGCAGCCTTTGGGTGCACAGGACGATGCTCACCTATCTGAGCCACACTGGCCAGGGTGCAAGGCTATTTTCTGAAAGGTATCCACAGCCACCACTGGTACCATCTGTATCCTGACCCAGTGCCCTCTGAGCACCAGGCCTCGGTTCTGTAATGCACCCTAGGGACATAGCCAATTGGAGCAATAACAACAGCAAGGGCACACCTAGCATACGGAACAGACTCATCCATCAGGCCGCTGAACGGAGTGTGCAGCAGATGAAATCCAGACCTCAGCCAGAGCCAATATTCACTGGCTCACGTCTGGCTTTGAAGACTTCGGCTGAAATTCACAGCGCTAATGTGCAAACTTAGATCAGTAACGAAGAACAACAGTTTCTCATCCCAATCTCCATGACATGCAAAACCTGCTTATTCTCCACAGAAATGTATCTTTAGGAAGACTGTAGGCCTAACGCACAAAAAGAGATGGCTCTATTCACAAGATGAATTCCGTTGATGCACGTCATTGAGAAATTGCAGCACTGGAGACAGACTCAGTTCAGCAAGGCTAGGCAAGGCGGTTATTAAATAACAACACAAATGTACCAGGAAATAGAAGATACAAACTTGGAGGTCATTTTTTTTTTCAGAAAAAATAATAAGACAGGCATTGAGCCAATGACAAAAGATTTAGAAGGGTTTCCACCTTCCCTAGGGAAGACAAGAAATGAATATTGAAATGATTAATCAATGGAAAGTTGCTGTTTACTTATTATACGCCAGTACTATGCCACAATAGATAGGAAGCAAAAGAAACTTTGCAGTCTGTACGAAGCTTATATTCTAGTTGGAAAGACAGAGAGGTGACCAGGCACTCATCACACAGGATGACAAGCGCAGTACACAAGTCTGCACAAAATCCCACGGAAGTCCCTCCAGGGAGTGAAAGGCATGACAGAGAGACAGCTCTGTGAAAGGGTCACCTTTGACTGTTTGACATCTTCAGGCCACAGAGAGGGGAAGGAGGCAGAGTGGAGAGAAAGTGCCAAGACGGGCACGGCTAACACACCAGCTGCACAGTGGGTGCAGAAACACCGAGACGAGGGTGGAGAAGTGCACTAGGGCAAAGGGCCTTCAGAGCCATCTGAGCTTTACCCTGAAGACCCAGGGGGTTGGCAATTTGTAAATAAAGTTTTATTGGAACACAACCACGTTTACATAGTGTCTGTCTGTTGTCCACTGTCTATTGCTTTTGTACTATACAAATAAAGTTGAAAAATGATGGCAGAGATGGTTTGGTCCACAAAGCTTAAAATATTTACACTCTGGCCTTTAAAGTTTCTGAACCCCACTGAAGGCCACAGGGAGCCCTCACTGGGTTTAAATTTTAAAAAAGAAAAAGGATCCGATTGATTTTTAAACTGAGGGCTCCGCATCGGGGTGGCTAAGAAGAGAATGACAAGTGATGAGAAGCAGGGCCGCACGTGGAGGCTGACACAGTATTGAGGGCAGGCCAGGAGCTTGGAGCCCAGCAACCGGGAGTTGGTGGGAGGGCCCAGGAGGCTTTCCTGAGAGAGGGTCGGTGTCGGGGAGGGGGCAGGCGTGCAGGGCCGGGGCTAGGGAGGATCTGAGGCTCTAAGGCTGATGCTGGGGTTGCTAGTTTACCTAATGGGGTGAGTTGCAAGGACATTAACTGAGAGAAAGTTGAGGAGGAAGCACAGGTTTTCAGGGAGGGAAGGGGGGTGGCGGGTGGTCTAGCGAGCATGTGGACACCTGCAGCTAGCATTTGGAGAAAATGGGGATAGAATGACCACAATTGCCATAAAAACACTGGTTTGGTCCCAGTGCAGGTCTTAGTGTGAATGAGTTCCAATTTCATTATCATCAATCAGTCCACAAAAACAACTAATGGGTTCCAGCAATTATGGAACAGAGGGGAGAGCTCAGACATGAAGGGGACAGGGCTCTCAGGAGGAGGTGGGACGAAACACACACGCAGAAGTGCCCCAGCAGCTAATAACCCGGGCGGGGGACAGGCCACAGGGATGGGGGCGGGGAGAGGTGGCAGCATACTAGTCACATGTTTAACCTGGCTTGTTTTCCTCGGGACACCTTTAAAGGGTTAAAGAATCCTCACTCCTAGGCAACTTGCTGTTTGAAGTGTAACTGAATCCATTTCAACGCGTGTATTGAGCTCCTTCCTGGCTCAGATTTGAAGAATGCTACAGCAGGACACCAAAGCACCATGTCAGAGAGGGTCCGCCCTGAGATGGGGGCACTTTCTGTATATATTTGTTTATTTAAATTGACTCTTGTTTCACAAAAAAGTTGTAGGAGGTTTTAAAATATTAAAATTTACCTGAGAAAAAAAACGAATGCCTGGGAGTGAGAGGAGAGAAGATGAACTAGGAAACACTGGGGAAACACTCAGGGAGGAGGTGAAGCATGAGAGGACCTAGAAGGAGGCTGAGGCCTGGAGTCAATGCAACAGAGAGGCTTCCAGGAGGCACCCGGGCGAGGGGAGGAAGGGGCTGCCTTCACGGGCTCCAGCCCCTGGCTGGAAGTGAGGGCCCAGCGGGGAGGCGCCTGCGGAAGGACAAGGCTAGCAGCAGTGACCAGCCCTCCCTGAGAGCATCCCTGCATCTGTGACTAAGGTTCCAATCCGGGCTGCAGCAGGGCTCCGTAAACTCCCATCCCAGACTCACCGGGAGCCCCTGGTCCCCTGAGAGCCGGCCGGAGGCAGTGTCAGAAATCAGTTCAAAGGCTTAGACATCAAGGCTGGAGGGCTGTATGCAGGGTCCCCACGCTCCTCTGTTCCTTACCTCAGGGCCCAAATGACAATTTGAATTCAAAAATAAAGCCAATTCTTCCCCTCGCTAGCATTCAGAGAGAAAAGCATTTCAATAACTTACTAGGTGGTGAAATTATACAGATAAAGACTAAGCATCCCAACTCAAGAAAAATAATAATTTCATTCCTAAAATAGGGAGGCATGAGGCGAGCTGAAAGCTAAGGGCACTTGTATGGGTGAGGAGCTAGGACAGGGTTTATCTGTCTCCAAATTTTACACCTCGACAGATCAAGCTGAATTGATGTTAGCATGCCAGGTCAGTTAAAGCTACTGGAAAAATTCCCCACCAGTAAAAGCACAAGCCAGGGGCACCCTATGATGGACCGCACTCTCCTGGCAGGGCCGAAAGGAAAACCACTCATTAGGTTGAGATATGTATGAGTGAGAATGGCTGGTGGGTCTCTATACAAAAAGTCATGGTGATGAGTGAGGAAAGAGGAAGAGACATCTTGCAAGGGGGTGGTCCTCTTTATGGGGTTCAGGACCTGACCTGTGGGGTGAGGACAGCCCCCTTAAAAGACTAGAGCTAGACCTGAACAGGAATGCCACATCTTTTCAGGTTACACATTAATTTATGCTTATTCTAAAAAAAAAAAATGCTCCCAAAAATCTATCAAGAAAAAAATTTATACTGTATAGGTCAGCAATAACCATTGTTAATGTATTAGGGTATTTTATTCCAAAATGTTTACATATAAATTTTCTAAAATTGGGGTCATGCATTCTCTATAGTTCTTTATCCTTTTTGTTTGTTTGCTTGTTTGTTTAACACACTGTCATTTCAATCTTGCACATTGTTTACCAGACCCTAATGTTGCTGGGTCAGGAACATTTTTAAAGCACATTGAGTTGTCCTCTATGATCTGTTTCTACTCCAAACACTTCTGACACCAAATGTGTGAGTTTTCCCCCACACAACTAATTCTCTAGCTCTGTGGATACCAAGTTCTGTTGCTACCCACTCAGAGTTAGTGTAGACCCTACAGAGTGACTGCAGACCCTCTAGCCACCTGTTCTTACAGAACGCATATAAAGTCAGAGGTTCCCACAATAGTTTGTTGGAACAGCTCACGGAACTCAGGAAAGCTCTTTACTTACATTTACCAGTTTACTATAAAGGATAACAACTGAGGAACAGCCAAATGGAAGAAATACACAGGGCTGGGTATGGGGGGTTGGGGAGTGCATAGAGCTTCCATATCCTTTCTGGGTGCACCACCCTCCCAGCACCTCAATATGTTCACCAGCCAAGAAGCTTCCCAAACCCCATCATTTAAGGTTTTTATGCAGATTCCATCACTTAAGCATGACTGATTAAATATTGGCTATTGGTGATTGAACTCTATCTTCCTCCCCTGGAGGTAGGGGGATGAGGCTAAAAGTTCCAACTTTCTAATCATGCCTTAATCTTTCTGGAACCAGCCCCGATCCTGAATTTATCTAGGGACCCAGTCACCAGTCATCTCATTAGTATACAAAAGACACTTATCACTCCGGACAGTCCAAGGGTTTTAGGAGCTCTGGGCCAAGAACCAGGGAAGATCAATATGTACTTCCTATTATATCACACCTAGAGGCCCAGTGCATGGGATTCGTGAGAGGGTGTGGCCTGCAGGGATTGGCCCACTGCGGGAGCAGCTGCTCATCCCAATCAGCCAAGCGGCTCTCCTACTGTGGGAGCACACTGACCACCAGGGGGCAGCTCCTGCATTGAGCATCTGCTCCCTGGTGGTCAGTGCGCATCATAGTGACTGGTCAACCGGTTGGTTCTGGTCATTCTGCCGTTGGGTCGCTGGGCTTTTATTATATAGGATATTACACCTTCCAAAAAGGCAGTGTCAATTAGCACCATCCTCCATTTCACATGATTTTTATGCACAGAAATCCAGTCTCCATGAGATATTCCTTTCATCCAGTTATCACTTAGGAGTTAGTTACTGAAGTTCAAGGCTCAAATGATTACTAAGGGAGGGTTCAAGGCAAGGTAGACAATTCAGGTGATGTCTGAAAATCCCAGAACCACAGTGACCCACCTTCAGCCTGGGGCCTGGCCCAGAGGAAGGGCCCAAAAAATGACCACACATGGCTGAGATGGAGCAGATGCTCAGAGAGGGGGGAAGGGCTCCCCTGACAGGGGAGCAGTGGGGAGAGGCCACTCTCTTGACACCAGGCTGGGACTGTTTCCAGGGCAGGATGATGGGTAGTTTGTCCTATGAGGAGATGGACCATCTCCCAGGGTCCAGCAGACTGGACAGCATCAAGGAGACAAGCCTGGCATTTCTCCACAAAAGCAGCCATTTCTCATGTGGCAACAAATAGTTTCTCAGGGAAAACAAGGCCCATAGCCCAAGACAGAAAAGAGGGATCATCTTATTAGACACATAAGGCAATATTGGATGTATCTGCAAGCAGCAAATTGAGTGGAATTTATCTGTGAACAACATGGTAATAATCAATACAATTAATTTTTCATTAAGTCACACTGTTCCTAAGCTGTAAATGTTAATATCCTAAGATCGGAGTATAATTAACATCTGAGACAACAAAGTAATTTTGTGGACTTAGCACCAATATGGAGGCCAGAAGCACCAACATGGAGGGACCCCCACAGGCCTACCCATCTTAGGACACAGCACCTGCTGAGTGACAGATTAACTCCTTGCAGGTCTGACACCCCCAGCTGCACCTCCAGCCCAAAGCCACTGCCTGCCCTGCCCTCTGCCCCATCTGGACCAACCCCTGCTCTAGATCAGGGAGAGGGCAGAAGCAGGCAGATTCTGCCCGCCACAAGCATTTACCTACACACTGACCCCAATGGGACAAGAGGACAGTGATGGTCACACATCTTTAGCTTGACTTCTCTACTCCTAATTCATCCAGGGTGCAGCGTCTTAGACCAACGCAGCTCCGGTGCCTAAAACAGAGCCCAAAAGACTCCTTGCTGCCCACGCCAAGCAGAAATTTTGCTTGGGCAGCTCAGCCTGTGAAAACAACATTCTCATAAAGTCATCTTCCAAATAATTCATGGCACCGAGACTCAGGGCAAAATGACAAATGGTGGGAGTTGGAAGAACTGGCTCTAATCCAGAACAGAACTCCCCTTCTGCTGAGTAATTTTTTAGTTGTAACTCTTAGCAAACTTGTCCTTCCTTTTCTCACATGCAAGAGCACACGTAAACACAGCCCAAGTCATGTTTCTAATGGCCTTGCAAATAGAATTGACCCTGGAGTGCTGTGGATAGAAAGGCAGCCAGATGAGATTTAAGACAACATGAGCCCAAGTGTGCGTCTGCGAAGGAGAAGGCACAGGTGTGGACTGATGCACAGCCGTTCAGGGGAGGCCCGCAAAGAGACTCCATCCCTCAGCTCCCCATTTCCTGCAGAGCCCTCCCATTCGCTCCCCGCAGCATTACTGCCTACTCCATTGTGCCTTCCTGATAATTGATAAAGGGTCTGGGTATGAAAGAAATTGTTCTCCACTGCAGGCTGCATGAATAGCCCATTATCAATAGGAAGCAATTTATTTGCTTACAATGGCCAACTCCCTCGTTTTGTTTTAATATGCCGGTTTTCCATCAAAATAATTCTGCACCTTTGAAAAGACCATTTCAAAGCCTCACACTCTCCCCAGCTTGAGAAATAAAACTGAAATCAGCTGAGGCAGACTGATCCCAGTCCAGCTCTCCAATATGAAAAGGGAAACTCAGAAAAGAGGGGGATTGCTTTAGGAATTCTACCCAGAAACTTAATCCTAAATGAGTCCATACATGCACCCAATAGGCATGCACACACCCGCACAAACCACTGCATATTTTTACTGAAGAGAAGGAAACCTGGGGGGGAGTTGAGGAGGAAGCTCAGGGGCTATGCATGTTCTTGTGGATTTTCAGATCACGGAGGGGAACAGTGTGATAAAGGCCACATTTCACTCCATGGAGGAAAGAAAGATTACTAAATAATGGAGTAAAAATAGTCAGTTTATACTTGGAAAATATTAAGTTACAACTGTACATTACACCATATGCCCCAACCTACATTTTTTTAAAGATAAGAAATCTACTTTAAAATAAAATATATTTGTATTGATTTCAAGAAGAAATCATTATCAATGATGAAAGAGAATCGTTGATCGGCTGCCTCCTGCATGCCCCACAATGGGGATCATGCAGGAGGCAGCCAATCGATGATTCTCTCCCATCAATGTTTCTATCTTTCTCTCCCTCTCCATTCCTCTCTCTCTAACGTCAATAAAAACACATTAAAAAATAAATACATTAAAGTACAATAACACACTGTGTGGATAAAGCTGTGAGGAAGCAGTCCTCTCAAACTTTGGCGGAAGAAGTATTTATTAGTATTGCAGTTTGGCAATCTCTATTCTACTACAAATGCCCACTTTACCTCAACGACTCCACCTCTAGAAATGTATATTACTGATAAATTCACACACATGTGGGATGAAGTACAAACCAGGCTCTTATTTGCAGCACTGTTTATATGTTTTTTAAAAGATCAGATTTCATAATAGTAAGGAATTATAGTTAGTTGTGTTAGGTGTGATACTGGTATTGTTTTTTAAGTCATTTTGTGGATCTATACTAAAATAATTACAGGTGAAATGCTATAATGTCTGAGATGTACTTTAAAACAACAGAGGGCGGAGGAGGGCTGACAGATGGGGTATAAGTAAAACAAGCTTAGTCACAAGTTAAAGCTAGGTAATGGGTATTCATTAGACTTTAGTTTTCTATAATAAAACATTAAAAAGAGTATGCAGCTAGAAAAGGAATAAGAATGTTCTTTTTATCCTAATGTGGAACGACCTGCAAGATGTTAAGTGACAAAAGCAAGAGGCAGAAAAGTATGCATCAAACGCCACCATGTAAGCAAAAGAAAAAAAAAAATTAGTATAAAAACCTGCTTGTCAGTGGATGAATATACAAGAAACAGGTAGCTATGATTCTCCTGGGGATGGGAACCATGTGGGGGGAGGAGGGAAGGAATAGAGGAACACTTTCACAATCTAGCCATCCCCCTTATCTGTGGGGGACCCTTCCAAGACCCCCAGTGGATGCCTAAAACCATAGATGGTACTGAATCCTGTATATGCTGGGGTTTTTTTCCTGTGTATACATATCTATGATACAGTTTAATTTATAAAGTCAGCTCAATAAGAAATTAACAACAATAACTAATAATAAATTAGGACAATTATAGCAATGTACTGTAATAAAGTTATGTGAATGTGGTCTCTTTCTCAAAGTATCTTACTGAACTGTACCACCCTTCTTCTTGTGATGATGGGAGATGACACAGTGCCCATGCGGTGAGATGAAGTAGGTGAGTAACGTAGGCATTGTGATGTAGCATTAGACTATTATAAGGGTGACTTGAACATAGGCATTGAGCTACCAAGACAGTTGATATGATAACCAAGATGGCTACTAAGTGACTAATGGGCATGGAGTCTACAGTGTGGACACACTGGACTAAGGGATGATTCACATCTGGGTGGGATGGAGCCACAATAGTGCAAGATTTTATCACACTACTCAGAATGGAGTGCAGTTGAATATTTTCAAATTCTTTTTCTAGAATTTTCCATTGAATATATTCAGACACAGTTGACCAAAAGTAACTGAAACCATGAAAAATAAAAACCACGAAGAAGGGAGCCTACTGTATGCTTTTGAACTTTGTGCCATTAATGTTTTATCTATTAAATAAATAAATAAAATGTCTGATTGTAAAAATATACACGAAATCTTTAATAGTGGTTATTGCTAAGGGGCAGGGTTATGGGTGGTTATTATTTTCCAAATATTCTACAAGGAACATATATCTCTTAAGGAATTTGGGGGGCAGCGAGAAGGGCAAATAAAGTAGGAAATGACTTAATCAAAGAGCTTGTTTCAACCATCAAACAGAAGGTGACCTGGGGACTCTTCATTGCCTGACACTGCCACAGCCCTCTTCCTTCCAGCATGCCGAACACCCAGGATCTTCAGGGCCCACATTAGGGTGAGGACCAGATGCTAGCCAAGATCTGGCCCTGCCCTTAAAGCCCTCATGATGGGGCAGGTGGGGAGAATAACAGGAATACAAATGGGCAATTACCCCAGTATGTGATAAGTGCTGTAATACCCACAACTTAAGAAAACTAGGGAGAGGAAGGTCATGGTAGGAAACTAATTTTTTCAGGAGAAAAATGAATAAGATCCTTAAAGATGGATGGTAATTAGATTCAAGATTATAGGTGATGATTCAGTTTAGTGTCATGGATAAAGCTGACCCCATTTGCTAATTGGCCTTCCCTGGTGACTCAGCAGGAAAACAGTTCCTAATGATTTGCGTTAGTCCTCCAGTGAAGAGCTGAGCCAAAGTTACTCACCACTCCTCCTCATGCCCTTAAGCTTTGACCTTATAGCACAACAACCTTGCTACTGTTCTAGGTGACTTCAACACCCTTAACCACTGCTTCTCTAAACACTTTCACCTCCCTTCCACTCAAGAAATGCCCCTGTAAGGAGAGTCTGGTCCTTGTTCTCACTCAACATTGCTCTGAAATATTAAGGTCTAAATATTAAGGTCTCTCATATTATGACCTCACATTTTTCCAGCTGTCACTCCCACTGGCTGCTCTTCAACCTTCTGAGACCTTCATTCCTCAGCCCTCCATTGTCTTCCTTTCCTGTTCATCCCAACTAGACAAGTTACCTGGGGCCCACTTCAGTTCAACTGTTCTCTTTCCAGTTCCCCTACTAGCTTCCTGCTAGGCATGTTCTCTGCTTCCCAAGCAGCCTCTCCACTTCTGTAGCTGGACACAATCCTTTCTCCATGGTTATTATTCAAGATCTTCATGATTTTCCACACACTCTTAATCCTACTTTCAAAATCCATCCCCAAACTCTCAGTAAATGATATCCTCTCATTGCTCTTCAGGAAAAAAAAAAAAAGAGATTATCAGTCCAGAACGGTTTTTAAATTTTTTACCCCCTTTCCCCTGTAAACTTACCTACTACAAAATTCATTCTCATTTCCTCTCTTGTTTTAGACCAAAGAGGTACCCCATGGCATTTGTATCAGACTCATTTAATGGAAATCCAGATTCTCTCGCCTTCATCCATCTCCCATACCCCGGGCCACTTGTTTGGCTGTAGCTGTTGCCAGCATGGGGACTCAAAACAGACTCCTTTAGGGCCATTCGGCCCCAAGCCCTGAGGCCATTGCCAGCATCTCTCTCACTCTTCCATGGTTTCTAAGCTTGGATGAAGCCCCACACTGTGTATGCAATCAGGCCTTCTCAGTGATGGCCAAATGGACAAGATAACACACACATTCCAGGAGCCCCAGGCTGTTAGCAGTCCGAAAATTCAATCTTGACCAATCAGAAAGAGTATAAAGGAGAGTCAGGAAATAAATTCCCTCTTTATTCTCTCCATTAGACTGTCCGCAAACAGTGTTTCTCTACAGTCTATCTGGAGTCATCCTGCATAGCTGAGACATCATGAAACAATGGCCAACCTAGCAATGCATCACTTGCTCTCCATACTTCCCTCTATCAATTCTCTTTTCTCTCATTCTTGTTGCCCTGGGTTTACACTTTCCCAAAGACCTGAGCATTTAAGCCTTGCCTCAGGCTCTGCTTTCCAGAGCTAATATGCCAAGAATGCTATGAATTCCATTACTTCCTCCCTCCCAGGGATTTTCCACCTTAGTTACTCTCTCACTTCTATAGCATATCTTTTTAGTAAATGCAGAATAGCCTAGGAGTTCAATGAACCCATATAAATCTGCAACCAAGCTATCAAATCTTAACATTTTGCCATTTTGATTTAATATTTTTAGGAAACAAAACAAAAAATTAGACATCACAAATACAAACGAAGCTCCTAGTATCTCTCTCTCTGATCTCATTTCCTTCATTCCCTGAATATTATCACTATCTTTAATTTGGTATTTATCATTCCCATTCATGATTTATAAAATATTTGTTGGCCCTCGCAGGATAGCTCAGTAGTTTAGAGCACTGTACAGATAGCCAACGTGTGGTTACACTAAGGTTACACATTCAACCCTCGGAGGTTGTGGGTACATTAAGGTTGCACATTCAATCCTCAGTCAGGGCACATACAAGAAGCAACCAATGAATGCATAAATAAGTGGAACAACAAGCCAATCTCTCTCTCTCTCTCTCTCTCTCTCTCTCTCTCTCTCTCTCTCTCTCTCAAGTCAATAAATATAAAAAATACATAGTTTTAAAAATGTTTATTTCTTACAAAATACCTCAAACATAGGAGTGTAGAAAAGAGAATAATATAATAAACATGTGTTTACCTAACCCAGGCTTATCAAGTCTGTGCATTGTACCATATTTACTTTAGATCTTCTTTTAAATTGGCTTTATGGAAGTATATTATTGTTTGAAGCTCTTCATAGATCACTTCTCTATTTTATTCCTCTCCTTCCATTCCAAAAGTAGCCACTATCATGATTTCAGTACATATTGTTGCCTTGGACTTTTTCATCTTTATTCTGAATACATATGCATTCACATACGTGTGTGTGTGCGCTTTTATATATAATACAATGAATATACACATATTGATCCATATAACTACTTTGTTTAAACTACTATCTTCATAGAAGATGGTAATATACCATCTTCGGTTGATTGGTATATAGGTTGCTGAAATTTTTATATGAAAGGAATCCCCACAATAAGTATCCTTGCATCCTGTGTAGACAGTGCCTCTCTCTAACAGCTACACAGCCAGGTACAAGGTGGGGGCCAGAAAAAAATATACCCAACCACGCTGGACTTGCGCTTGCTTGGCGTGCCACCTCTGTTTCTGTTAACATGCTTGTCTCTGGCTAATAGAATGAGGGTCTTCACACATGGGAGGGGTCTCTCCTAGACCATCTCAGCCACTATGAAAGCTAAAGTATTAACTATACCTGATAGACCCTATACAATTACTAAAAATAGTTGTGTAGACTCTTAATGACATGGAAAATGTTCATAATTTATTGTCAAGTGGCAAAATAAATTTCTACATAGTCTGTATTGTGCGATCATCATTTTTAATGAAGGGATTATACCAAAAAGACCCAGAAACCAGCCTGAGGGGGCAATTCTAACATCAAAATAAACAATGGCAGGAAGAGATCGTGATCTATTGAATAAAATGGTAATGCATGTGTTAATACCGATTGAATGAATGAGTGAATGAATGAAGAAAAGAAAAGGCTCTTGCTTACAGCATAATACCAGTAAGTGTAGAAGGAATGATGGATTCAGAAAAAAAATATCATTTGATAACCACCATAATAATAAGTGATTCAGAAAAAAATTTAATCAGGCAAGAATCACTAGTGAGTGAAAGATTGATGAAGGTCAAATATTTATATAGCTTCAACGTATTTCCCCGCAAATAACTATTAATTATAAAAGGGAAAGAGTCACTGTACAATGAGAAGCCTAGCAGACTCTATTTTAATTCAGTGGTCAAAGTTAATATCACCAGTAATGGGCCAAGTCATCATCATGTGTCACCTGATCGGATGCCGTGAGGATGACACATCATTATCATGTCTGTAATATCTCTGCCAAAGCTGTATAACTGAAATCTAACCATGAAAAAACACCAGACAAATCCAACATCCAACCTGAGGGGCATGTTACAAAATAACTGGCCTGTAACCTTCAAAAACATCCAGGTGGTGAATGTAAAAACAACTCCCAAAAACTAAGAAACATTTTGAGATCGGATGAAACTGAAAAGACATCACAGGTAAGTGCTAAATGATTCTGGATTGGATGATTTAGCCGTAAAGAACCATACTGGGATAACTGGGGGGATTTGAATGGAGACTGTAGGTTAGGTGGTGGTACTGTACAATGTTTCCTGAGTCTGATGATTATGTCGTGGCTATGCAGGAAGAGCGTGGAAAAAATACACTGACTATTCAAGAGCCTTGGGACTTCATGTTTGATGCTTGCTCTACAAAGTTGTAGAGGAAAATGTAGCTATTTGAAGGGAGAGCGAGAATGTTAAAGCAAATGTGGACGTCAACAATCAGAGAACTAACTGGGTTAAGAACGTAGCGGAGTTCATTGTGCTAATCTTGAAATTGTCCTCCATATTTGAAATTATCGAAAATAAAATAGTAAAAACAAATAAAACTATGTAATGTTTATTTCATTACACCATATGTTAGAATATTATGCATGTTTACTAAATGACATGAGAAAACTTTCTTTAAAAATCAGGATAAAAATTATATAAGCAAGATGACTTTAACGGTAAAAATATGTGCCTGGGGTGTGGGGGGACAGAAAAAAAAATACAACAAAATTTAAAGGTGAATTCTCATACAGTGGTGACACTCCAGATGACTGCAGGCAGTTGGTGGTGGCCTTTATACTTTCCTTTACTTACAAACTTGTCCATGTGTCTAAAGTTTTATAAGAACCAAATGATACTTTTAAAAACAAAACCAAAGCAATGAATGAAGGCTTGACTCCAGCCACTCTCTCCATTCTGAGGATCTGACATCTCAGAATGGGAATCTTTCACAAAACTTGAGGCATCTGTTCTTAGGCCCAATTCCTCTGGAAACTCTTTATTTCCCAACTCCTATTCATCAATTCGGCCGTGAGGAGCAAACCAGTCCCAGACTCTGCCACTAGATGGGTTTACAAGGTGCTTATGTTAGCACAGGCTGAGCATGGACTTAGCTAATCTTCAAAGAGGGCGCCTGCCATCCCATTCGACAACATAAAAGGCGATTTGTTTTTTGGGGGAAAAACCATTTCCACATGGAAATTGCCTCACAACAATATGCCCATAAAAAGTGACTCATACATAAACTGCTGGCCAGCCAATCTCCTGCCTGTGTCCTCCCTCTCTCACTCATTACCCTTTCTCTCGGGTGTCACTCGCATGGAAAATGAGGTTCTCTCAATAGAAAAACAAGTTGGGACATTGGCTTAACTCTGAAGTAGTGAACCAAGACTGTTCACACATTCCATAAAAATAAATACATGAACAAACAAACAAATAAAACCCACAAAACATCTGGTCATTCTGCTCTTGCTACCTGATCACATTCCAAAGGTTTCATGACATCATCTATAGTTCAGCCTCAAAGAGTCACCCTCGGCCCTTCCCCCTCTTGGGGTCTGCATGCCCATCATCCAGAGCTGTGGGCCTGGAACAGCACATCTCACCGTGGTCTGCTGCAGCATCCAATCCCTCACTGGCTCCTTAGTCTAGCAGGCACTTCCAGGTCTGCTGTTCAAAGTCGGGCCAGAGCCCACTGCCACGGGGCAGGGGGAGGGGAGGACCCCCCCTCTTTGGTGTGTCAGGGTCATCCCAAACTTGGCCATGCCCACCTCCTTCCCACATCTCAGCACATCCCAACCCCACCCCAAACCACACAGCAGACACCAGCTCTTTGCTGTATTAAGAGCAGACCTTTTCTTTCCACACTATGGGCTGCTTTGTTACTCAGAAATCCTCTTCCACAAATGACACTTTTCTGTGTGTTCTTTACGATTTACAGCTCAAGTCAGCTTTCCTTCGGAGGGGAGAGAAGAACTCACTCTCTCCTCTGGAGTCCTGTGGCCCATCCCATCAGAGTGGGCAGGAGCAGTGAGAAAAAGGTGCTCAGAAGTGCCCTGAGCCACAGCCCCGCCTCCCCTCTGTGCCTCCTGCTGGAACTGCCCAAACGCTTTTGGCACATGCAGCCATACTGAGGACCTCTCAGGGGAGATCACGGGGAGGACTTTTCCCCAGCCAATTTGTCAAGGGAGAGTGGACAATGGCAGGAGCCCCCTCGGAGACTGCACCCCAGCCTTGCCGGTAGGATGTGGTCAGTCTGGGGCTGAAGGCACTGATGCCAACCCCCCGACAAACAGTACTTCCGTCCATGACACATGTCCCAGTTGAAACAGTGTCTCTAACTGCTCCGTCAGCCACTGGCCCACCATCTGCCTCCTCCAACCAGAGGTGCCCAGTAAGTGACTGCTGAGTGGCAGGATGCCCTGAGGGAAGCAGAGGGCCCCAAGGAAAACCTGGTCCTCAGGACTCAACTCCCTGCCACCAGCCAAGGGAGAGGGACCAGGACAGGACTGGAGTCTTTGCTCACTTTTCTCAGGGTTCTGGGGGTGAGGGAGGCTTTTCCCAAGCGATGGACAGGTTCCCCCAGGCTGTGCATAAGCTGATGCCGGTGTTCCCAAGCTGGGGAAGGTTACCTGAGGTCACCCCGTGGGGCAGAGGTATAGACAAAATAAACAACTCCAAATAAGGCATTGTTTGTCCCCAAACTGTCCCTGGCCACTTGGACAAATAAACCCAAATACATAGCTTGTTTTCTCAGTGCCTGAAGCTATGTCCCTTCACCGCTGGGCATAAATCAAGACACTCACCAGAGCAGGATAAAAACTCAGCACTTGCATCGGGCTCCCCAGGCTTTCCTTATGAGGCAGTCTCAAATGGCGATGGTAAGACTGACACTTAGCCTGTAGATCCAAATTCTGTCCCAAGAAGCATATTTAAGGATCCGCCTGTGACACGGCTGAGCTGCAGGGGTACTGCCTGCCAGTGTGGCATTACTGCAGGGCCACCGCACCTAAGTGTGGGCTCCTCTACCAGCAAAATGCCACTGTTCCAACAGTAAAGGCCCTGACTGAACCCCCACTTTGAGAACCTCTGGGGCGGCTGTGGGGGCAGCTGGGTCTTGGTCAGGAATTGTCTGCCTGCTGCTGGTGCGGGATTTCCAGAAAGTTGTCAGACAAGAGGCTCTCTTAGAGTAGGGGTTCTCTGCAGTCGCCCGGCCTGTGGCTCCCATCATGGGACATCAGCTCGGCAGCTTCTCCTGCTTTCGAGCACTCTGCCCAGAGTCGGTCTGGGGCCAGGCCCGGAGAACCCAGGCTTTGGTGTCTAGAATCCACCTTCACAGTGCCCAGCTCTCCTGAGATGAGGCTTTTATGTTTCCCAGGTCGCCTGAACCGTTAACAATTTGCAGCACCAGCAAGTTCAGAGAAGGCCGAGGTATGAAGATGCAAGAGAAGTTCTAGTTCCTAGAAAGATGAAATCCTCGCTAAGGACCAGACAAACTGCTTCCTTTACTAAGCAGGGCAGCAGAAAAAGAAACAACAATAAAACACCTGAGAGGCATACTACCAGATTGCTGTCAGCTGTCCACAATCATGAGCGAGGTCCTGGGCCAAATAGAACTTGACCCAAAGACTCCACACCCTAACTCCCAGTGCGCTCAGTGTACATTTCCATTGACTGCCCCAGAGGGGTTACATGTGCCCCAACAAGCTCAGTAAAAAACCCTAAATACCTCAAATTCGTCTGGGAAGCCCTGGATGACAGAGCACGAGGTGTGCTCACCTGGGGATCGGCTTGAGGATACCGTTGTGCTGGCACACACCGTTCTTATTTGCAGAGTACTGAGCTTCCGGGATGTGAACGGCCCGAGGAATGTTTGGCCCTTCTGCACGGCTGTGACTACAGAGGGCCTGTGTTATGGATGGAACTGTGTCCCCCCTAAATTCATATGTTGAAGCCTTAATCCCCAATGGGACTATACTAGTATTTAGAGATAGGGACTTCAAGGAGGTAATTAGGGTTCAATGGGATCATAGAATGGAGCACTAAGCCGAGAGAATTGGAGTTCTTATAGAAAGAGGAAGAGACACAGAGATTTCGGTGTGTGTGTCTGTGCACACACCCACAGATCATAGCACATGTGAGCACACAGCCAAGTGGCGGCCATCTGCAAGCCAGGAAGAGAGCCCTCACCGGAAACCTAACCGGCTCGCACCTTAACCTTGGGCTTCCAGCCTCCAGAATTGTAAAAAAAATAACTGTCCGTTCTTTAAGCCACCCAGTGTGTGGTACTTTATTCTGGCAGCCCAAGTTGACTGTTACTGCCTCACTTGGATCCAAAAAATAAATGCTCCCATTTGACCAGGCACAAACCCTTTGTACTAGAACCCCAAGGTAGGGGCAATATATTAATTTTCTATTGCAACAAACTACCACAAAGTTAGCAACATAAAGCAACACAAATTTATTCTCTTACAGTTCTGGATGTTGGAGGATTGAAATGAGCCTTACAGGGCTCAAGTCAAGGTGCTGGCAGGGTTGGTTCCCTTTGGAGGCTCCAGGGGAGAATCCTTGCCTTTTCCAGCCTCCAGAGGCTTTCAAATGGGTCTTATGGAAAGTCTTCCAGGTGAGGAGGCTCCTTCCTCCACTTTTAAAGCTGACTGTGTAGCATCTGCTATCTCTGAGCAAGCACCTCCCTCTCATAAGAACCCTTATCATGGCCTTGGGCTCATCCACATAATCCAGGAGAATCTCTTAATCCAGTGATTGGCAAACTGTGGCTCTCGAGCCACATGCGGCTCAAGAGCCACGGTTTGCCACTCTGTTGACTAATGAGTTTGCCGACCACTGAACAGAATAAATGTTACCATGTATTTGGAAGCTGTGAGGATTAGGCAATTGTGGCATATTGTGTGCAAAGAGGTAAAGGGTAGTATATGACAGTGGTCAGCAAACTCATTAATCAATAGTGAGCCGCCATTTGCCGCTCTGTTGATTAATGAGTTTGCAGACCACTGTCTTAATCAATCTGCAAGGCCCCTTTTGCCATATACGGTAACCTATTTAGTTTCCAGGGTTAGGACATGAATATTTTTGGGGCCATTATTCAGCCTACCACAGGCAATGTCTTATCTACAAGCATATTCAAGGACTGTCCAAGAGGCCAAAACCCAGGGGAACAGGGGCCTGCAAGGCTACCAGGTCCAGCAATGGGCCCCTGGGTAGGGCAGGGCATGGGTTTACCAAACAATGAGAGATCATCCCCAGGGAAACCAGGAGCAGGCAGACTATAAGCAAAAGAGTGTGGATAGGACAGGACCGGCTGCTCTGAGAGGACCATGTGCATGGATGCTAGGAAGAGCCCCCTATATCCTCGGGCCAGGCAGTTGGGCCCATGGCACCAGGACCCAGGCCACAAAGCTTGGCTAATGCCCCACACTTCTAGGCCTGGAGGCACCAGCTCTGTAACTGGAAGCCAGCAGAGAGCCACTGTAAGATGAGGCCCACTGTTCCCTTTCACCACAGTAGTGACCATCTGGAACAGCGCTTGGTGCAGCCCAAGGCAGGTATCCCAACACAGTGGGACATGCCCACCACCATGCAGACACAGGCGCCCTACCTGGGCAGTGTTCTCCCTGTTTCATAACTGCTTCACTCTGAGGGCTGACCTCCCCTGATGAAAGTCCTCTGGGTGTCAGAGGCTCAGAAGCTACCAAGTGTCTGAGGATGACAGAGGTAAACATCACAACCCCATCCTGCATGCTGTCCCTGTCCCTAATGTCCAGGGATTCAGAGCCTCCAAGGCATGGACTTTAAATCACAAAGCATTTGATGAGCCCCTAAGTCTGTGTGAGGGGCTGTGCAGGCCTTGAGAGGACCCCAGGATTACAGTCTGCCTACAGGGAGGGGTGATTATCACGGATGAGATGGACAGTCACAGAATGCTGATGGGAAGTATAAAATAATCTCCTAATTTGTTAATAAACACTGTCAGAATGAACAAACAAATGAACTGAGCCCACTGTGCCAGTGGGAGATCGTGATTGATGATATGGGAACGAGTGGTCATAGCTAATCCATTTGTTTATTTACCCATTGGGCAAATATTGGGCAAACACACTGCATGCCAAGTCCTGCACTCAGCAAGATATGCAAAGATGAATTGGGCATGGCCTTGTCCTCAAGAAGCTCCTGACCTAGGAAGATAAACAAGTGCATAAAAACAGCACTGCTCGGTAATGAAAACAGCAACACGCATAAAAATGTTGTAGATATACAGAACAGAAATAGCCTTTGGGGATGTCTAAATGTCTAACTATTCAATTCACCAGTCAATCAACAAATAAATCTGAAGCCCTAACCATATACCAGGCTCTCTACAAGGGACTGGGCATACAGTGGTGACAAGACTGGCACAATCCCTGACCACACAGAGGTTAAGTTCCCGTCTAAGAAATATCCAGAATCAGCACATCCATGGACATAAAAAAATTAGCAGTTGCCTGGGTTTGATGGAATTGAGAGAAGATAAGAAGTAGCTGCTAATGGGTATGTGTATTGGGGGGCAAATGAGGGTGATTAAAATGCTCTAAAATTGACTGTGATGATGGTTGCACAACTTGGTGAATATATTAGAAAAAAATTAAATTGTATACTTTGAAAAGGTGAAAGTATGGAATGTGAATTACATTTCAATAAAGCTTATTTTAAAAAACACATCATGATGATAGAGAAGCACAATTATTAAATAAGTCACAAAAGCATGTGATACTTCCAAGAAGGAGAAGCCCAGGGTACTCTGGCCAGTACTTCGGGGCTTCCGACCACGCCTAGTGGGAGAAAGGTCTGGAAGATTTCCCAGAAGAGGTGACATTTAAACTGAAATTCACTTCTAGAGAAGGACTTAGTCAGTCAGAGTGAGAAGCTAAGACAGTTGTTCTAGGCAGGCAGAGGAGAGAAAACACATGGTATGTTTGAAAAACTGAAGAAGGTTCCAGGAAGTTGGAGCAGAGTGGAGGAGTGGGGACGATTAGGGAGGAGTGGGGAGAGGTGAAAACGGAGGCACAGATCATTCCACAAAAGGCCTTACAAGCAACTTTCAGCTGATGTGACTTCATCCCAGAGGGAACGGGAAACCATTTGGAGGCTTTCAGAGGAGACTGACAGAATCGGGTTTACATTCATTCATTCACTCAGCTGGCCAACAAACATCTCGTGAGTACCTTTGATGTGAGGGGCCTTGGTCTAGGGTACAAAGTTGTGAACAGAATAAGTAAGGTCTCTTCCCTCATGCAGTTTACATAATTACGGAAGAGACTGACCATAAACAAGTAAGCAAATAAACTAACCAGGTAGCTACACATTTGGAAAGACTCCTCTGGCAGCCAGAGTGTGGGGAGAACGGATTGACGGGAGAGGGAGACTGGAAACAGGGAGGAAGGAGGAGGCTCTGGCCACAGTCCAGGTGAGAGATGAGTGTGCATGTGGCAGACCCTAGGGAAGGCCTCCCCAAAATAACATTCCCTCCCTCTCTGCCAGAAACTCCCTCTTCCAGCCTTCCTTAGCTGGAGCATGGACCAGGGGCTCAGTCACGACCTCTGGGACCTGAGAGTGAGACTGCAGAGGCACGTCTCAGGAAGGTTTTCCTTGCTCATACAAAAGGGACACACAGCAGGACATGTCCCTCTTCTTTAATAGTAGAAGTGTTTTGGGTTTTAATTTATAAGTTTGGTGATGTTTTTGTGACTAGAAATATGCTGTTGGAACTTAACTCTTTATACCAATTAGTCTATGGATTTATTTATACAACATTTCACTTAACGTCACAGGTTCCAAGAACCTATCAACAACATTAAGTGAGGACTTACTGTAAAGTAATATACTACTGTATACACATAATGTTGAATTTCGAACATTTTACATGAAACAAAATCACATTAAAGCTAAATATCTAAACTGTTATAAAAGATGTATATTACAATCCATAGAATAACCACACAAGCATACACAAATCAAAGCAGCATAGCTAAATATGTACTGAAGTAATTAAAGTTAATTAACCAGAAAGAAGGCCAAAAAGGAGAAACAAAGATAAAAGAGTACATATGAATCTAATCCAAGGCTAATAACAAAAAGGTAGAAATAAAACAATAATACAATAATTGTATGTCATGTAAGTGAACTAAACATTCCAATTAAAAAGGCAGAGATTTTTTCTGACAAGATAAAATGTCAAGGGTAAATCATATAGCATCTATGAGATATGTACTTTAAATAAAAAATATAGATAGGAGAAAAGTAAAAGAAGAAAGCTGGTATGACTAAATTAATATCAGAAAAATATGATTGTAAGGCAAGGAGTATTAATAGAGTTAGAAGGGACATTTCATAATGCTAAAAAGAATCGATTCATCAAGAAGTCACAACAATCCTAAGATAAATGCCTATGTACCTAATAACAAGAGTTTCGAAATGCATGAATCAACAGAATTAAAGGAAGGAATAAAAAAAACATACAATCACTGTTGGAGATTTTAACATCCCTCTTTCAAGAATTGATAGGAAAGAGAGGGAAGGAGGGAGGGGGAAGGGAGAATGGGAGAAGGAAAAAGATGGTACATGGAAGAAAATCACCTCAATATCATTTGCCATCAGGGTAATGTAAATTAAATTCACAATGGGATATCAGTACACACCCAGCAGATTGGCTAAAATTAAAAAGATAGCACCAAGTGCTAATGAAGATGTGGAACAACATAATAGTTGGTAAGGGTGTAAAATAGTACAACTTTGGAGAAGTGTTTGACAGTTGCCTGTAAAATTGACTATATACCTGCACCTACCAGGCAAAATTAAATTGATAGTGATAGAAAGCTACACAGGGTTTGCCTATGGGAGGTGAGGACCGAACAGGAAGGGGGCTGATGGAGCTTTCTGAACTGATGGAAATGTTTTAATATAAGAGGCAGAAAACTATCCATTGGCCAAATCCAGCCTACCTCCTATTTTTTTTAAATAATATCTTATTGCACCCCAAGCATGCTCACTTGTTCTCATATTGACCACAGCTGCTTTTGCACTACAGTGGCAGAGTTCAGTGTGTGCAATAGAGAGCGTGGCCCACAAATCCTAAAATATTTACTATCCTTTACAGAAAAAACAGTTTGTTGATCCCTGTTCCAATATGTAATATACTAGAGGCCCAGTGCACGAATTTGTGCATGGGTGGGGTCTGGCCGGCCTGGCCCCAATTGGGGCAGATTGGGGCTGGGCCTGTCGGGAGGAGGAGATGGCGGGAGGTTGGCCGGCCAGCCTGCCCAGATCAAGGACCAATCAGGGTCCAGCTGGCTGGGGGGAAGGGGCTGCAGGCAATTGGCCAGCGGGCCCCACCCCCGATTGGGGTGGGGGGCCAATTGGGGGCAAGGCTGGCTGTGGGGAGCGGCTGTGGGTGGTGAGCTGGCCAACACCGCCCCCAAATGGTGTGTGTGTGGCGGGGGAGGAGATCATGGGCAGAACTGGCTGGGGGGAAGGGCCGTAGGCCGATTGGGGTGGTGGGGGCCGATCAGGGGGCCAGAGTCCTGGGGGAGGGGCCATGGGTAGTTGGCCAGCTGGCCCTGCCCCTGATCAGAGTAGGGGGGCCAATCGGGGGCAGAGCTGGCTGGGGGGAGAGGCCGTGAGCCAATGGGGTGGTGGGGGCCCATTGTGAGCAGGGCCTGCCAGGGGGAGGGGCCTCAGGTGGTTGGCCAGCCAGCCCTGCCCCTGACGGGGGGTGGGGGCTGATCTGGGGTGGGGCCGGGTAGGGGGAGGGGCTGGAGGTTGGCTGGCTGGCCTCACCTTCCATCGGGCTGGTTCGCTGGCCGCAGTGGGCATCATAGCAATCAGTCGTTACGGTAGTTACAGCGTTACGGTCGCTGGCTTTTTA
Organism: Cnephaeus nilssonii; assembly: GCF_951640355.1. Classification (NCBI taxonomy): domain Eukaryota; kingdom Metazoa; phylum Chordata; class Mammalia; order Chiroptera; family Vespertilionidae; genus Cnephaeus; species Cnephaeus nilssonii. The sequence goes on along the minus strand of NC_137073.1, from coordinate 29,138,106 downwards.
TATATATAAATTACATGGTGCAACATAATTACATTGGGGAATATATTTACATGGAATTAATGGTTGAATTATGTGCCACCCCTGCCAAAGATATAGTGAAGTCTTAAATCTTAGTACCTCAGTGACCTTATTTGGAAAAAGGATCCCTACAGATGTAATTAGTTAAGGTGAGGTCATGCTAGAATAGGATGCACCCCTAAAATTCCTGGTGTCATGAAGACGGAGACACACATTAAGACGGCGAAGGACATTGATCATGGATGTAGAGAGAATTATGCAGATGCAGGCCAAAGAATTACAGTTTTCTGGATATCACTAGAAGCTAGGAAAAGGCAAGGAAGGATTTGCCCTTACAGGGTTCAGAGGGAATGTGGCCCTGTTGACACCTTGATCTCAGACTTTCAGCCTCCAGAACTGAGATAATAAATTCCTGTTGTTTAAGCCACCCAGTTAGTGGTACTTTGTTACAGCAAGCAGCCCTAGGACACTAATACTCCTGGTGACACTAGTACACATATTTATGAGGTTACATGGGCATACACATTTACCAAAACTCATCAAAAAGATGTGTGCATTTCACAGTTTCTAAATTGTTTTTTTGTTTTGTTTTGTTTTTACAAAAAAAGTATAAGCAAGGGAGGAGAGACCTTACCAAGATATGAGATTGGTTGCTAAAAACAGATTTATCATGGTATCAACCCACCAAAACCTAATGTTTCAAATTTCTTAAAGGAAACTGCCCATAAACTTAGGTCTAAAAAGGATGGCAGAACCCAAAAGTTAGAGAAACTGGTAAGAATCATCAGAATTTTTAAATGACATCTAAGGAAGATCTTTAGCTGTAGTACCTGTCTTTAAATTGCCTGGAAATAGTCCTGGCCGGTATGGCTTAGTTGATTGTAGTGTCAGTCCATACACCAAAGGGTCACGGGTTCGATTCCCAGTCAGAGTACATACCCAAGTTGTGGGTTCAATACCCAGTGGGGGCACTTACCAGAGGCAACCAATCGATATGTCTCTCTCACATTGATGTCTCTTTCTCTCTCCCTCTCCCTTTCTCTCTCTCTAAAATCAATAAACACACACACACACACACACACACACACACACACACACACACACTACTCGGGTGAAGTTTTTTTTTTAATTGACTAGAAATAAACAGAACTCCAGCAATGAGGTGCCTCATCCTAGAAGACTGAGTGCCTACTAGAGAAAATGCAGGGAAGAAGGAAGGGCATGCATCGTACCGGGCCGCCACCAATATGGTCTATGACAGATCTTTTAATTGGCTGACCTCATTTCCAACCTCCTTCTCCTTTTTATCATCTTTCACTTTAGAGGCTGAAAAGCTAAATATTCACTTTTCTATTCTCACTTGCAGTTGGGGCTGGCCATGTCTAACAGTCCTGGCCAGTAAATGCATTAGGAGAAAAGCTCCTATTCTCAAGCAAAGAGAGCCTCAAGAGGTAAAGGTGTTTTGCCCATGTCTTCTCCTTGATGCTTCAGATGCTTGTGTGGTGTACGGACCTAGACAGCCATCTTGAGACCATGAAGCACCAGACATGAAGACAAAAAGCCAACTGCTACTTGTGACAAAGCAGAAAGCTGGGAGAAGCCTGAAGACTAAAGGACATCAATGTGTTGCCACATCTGCTATAACCTGTCCACTTTCTTATTAAGTAAACAATAATTATCTTTCTGCATTAAACTGTTGTTCAGCAAGATTTCTGTTACTTGCTGTCAAATGCATTCCTGTTAAACTAACAACTTTATCCCTCCTACCTAGGAGTTCTAGCAAACAAGAGAGAAAAACAGGCAATAGAGGGAGTGGCAAATGAACTGTAAATATAACCAGTATTCTTCAAGGGCTATGAGTAGATCTAATTCTACTTGTCGGCAACCTATTGCACAGAAATATTAAAGTAAAAGTATAGCAGTTAATAATAAAAGAAGAAGGAAGAGAAGAAAAATAAGAATTGGTGGCTTACTAAGTTCTAGGCAATTTATATGCATTGCATTATCAATTCAGATGAGAACTCTTGTACCATGATAATGTCAAGGAACAGTGCCAGTAAGCATGTTAGAGCCAACAAGTATCTGGGGATGCAACCAAAATTGGGTAATAGAGAAAAGAGTACTAGACTGAGAATCAGTAGATGAGCATTCTAGTTTTGACAGTACTATTCACACGCTCAGTGAATTTGGGAAATTGCTTAATATCCCTGGGGTAGTTTTTCTTCCTTAAAAAGGTGAATGTTGGAGAAAAGTATACAAAGGAGCCACTTGAGATTTAACATTCCAATTCCCAACCTACTTAGTATGATTCAAGTAATTTGGCTAGATTTATAAAATTCATGAACTACTTATGAAACATCATGGTCATGTCAAAGGAACCACAGCAACTGATTATCCCAAGCTCCAAACACTTGGTACAAACGATCAGTGCAGGATACAGAAGACAGGACCCTGTCAATAAAGTAATAGCTTCCTAAGCACTCTAAACATGCTAATACAGCAGTCATGAACTTCAGAAAGGAATTACTGTACAGGCTAAGATGCGAGTTTGTTGTCACATCTAGACCAGTGGTCGGCAAACTCATTAGTCAACAGAGCGGCAAACCGCGGCTTGCGAGCCGCATGTGGCTTGCAAGCCGCAGTTTGCCGACCACTGATCTAGACAATCTATGTTAATGGCCAGAAACCATCTTTATTTGATGTGGGAATACAGTGATGGGTTTGTTTAGACAGAAAAATTATTTCTCCCCTTCTGAAGTCAACATTAACATTAGTTGACGTTTTCTCAACACACACTTTTATTCTGTGCACACAAAAAAGACAGAAAACAAAGAGTGACTTGAACCATGAGTTGGGAAGAGGGCCTCAGATGAAATATTCACATATGCAATCCACAAAGTCAGTAATCTTCAGAGTGAAGACGCAAAAGTTGATTATTTGTGAAGCAGACAGTGAATAAATTGGGGAGGAAAAGTTATTCAAGTTGTAGAAAATTACATGGATATGAATTTATGTTTAGCATCAGTAGTGAAATTACATTTTCGAGTGAATCTGCAGCTCAGGGCTTTAAAATATAGATCTTTTCAAATGCATCAAATAAAATTCCAAGGATTACAAGAAATGTTTTATTTATAATGTGTGCAGGGATCTAGACATAGTGCCCATCTGTCTCTACTCATATATTTTCAAAACCAGATTTTGGACAATAACTAGAAGAGTAAAAGGGATAGTGTCCTGGCTCCCTCCCAGGCTAGTGTCTATTATCATATTTTTCTTTGTTTTAAACTCACCAATACAATTTGCCATAGTACCCGTCACTTGCTCGTTTCACAGTGGTATGTTTTGTTGATCAATTCCTCAAGGATGCAGACAGGGATATGTATGTTTTCTTTATCACCCTCTTTCCTACATTTTCACATTGAGGTGGCGGGAGAGAAACAAATAATTATTGAACGAAGAACCAGAACTCTCATTACATTGCATCTCCTTCTCATGAAAGGGACCTGAAGGAGTAAAAGGCTCCAAAATAAATGGGATTTCTCATTTACTCTCTACAGGTCCCTCTTGCCTCTTGTTTACACCCTCACCCTCCCTCTAACTCACTCTTTTGTTGCCATTAGTTCTACTCTCCGGTATATGAATGGTCTTAAAAACTCTGAAGAGAGCTGAGAAAGCAGTCCATATTCTTTCAGCAACCACATCCAGTCTTCAATCACAGGAGGTCCACTCTGCGCCAACTGGATGAGTGGCAGCTGCAACCACTTGCAAAACAACTTCAAACGAATTTTTAAAAAAAGTTCGTGACTATTTTTAAGTAATTTAGTGGAAGTCTCAGGAATGTCAGGCTGGATGTTAGGCTCAGTGGCATCGTCCCCCTGACTCCCCCAGAGAACAGAAAACATCAGACACAAGGAAGAGCCCCAGAGTCTAAGCTCCAAGACAGGGTCCCTGAGTAATTCTCAGCTTAATTTTAGTCATCTGTCATGGCCACGTCTTTACCAAGGACTCAGAACAACTAAGAAATCTAGACACACCCAGCTCCTTTGATCTATTCAGAGAAACAGAAGAGCTATTTATTATATTTTATCGTATATTTAGATGAACTGAATAACTGAGCTAAGAATAAGTACATAACTCATACCTGCGGAAACCTTTAGATACAATGATGAACACTGAACAGGACCCCATGTATTCAAGGTGAGGTTTGGGCAGGTTTAAACTTGTCACCCCAAACCCCAAAAGACAAGCTTGCTTCTGAGCAAATCCTACTTCAGCATCATTAACTAGAGCTGTAGATCTGTACATAATTGAAAGTCTCTTAAAATACCTTCCTTAAATGTATGGTGACTGATGTAGAGATGATTTATAATAAATGACTGGATGAATAGGTGGCTAAATTCATGACCAATAACCTGTATTATTTAGCCTAGTATGTTCTTAGTACAAATTTGTTTGATCTGAAAAAAAAAAAAATGCCTGCAACCAGGCCTAAAAAATCAAGTAGAAAAAGAGAGGAGAGAAATAATTTTTTGAGGATCTACTGTATATGAGGCAGGTACATCATTTTAGTCTCAAAATAACACTGGGATCATTCTCATTTTACCTATTATTACATTTATTTTACGTATGAGTAAACTAAGGTTCAGAGAGTTTAAATACTGAAATAGTAATAAAAGTTACCATGTATATATACACAGACCCTCTCACACACACATTATCTTTTTGTTGTTGTTGTTGTTGTTAATTCTCATCCGAGAATATTTTTCCATTGATTTTTAGAGAGAATGAAAGGGAGGGGAGAAGGAAGGAGGGAGGGAGGGAGGGAGGGAGGGAGGGAGAAAGAGAGACACATCCACCTGAAAGAGACACATTAATTGGTCGCCTCCTTCACCAGGCCTGGGGATCAAACCTGCAACCTAGGTATATGTGCCAGGAATCAAACCCAACCCTTGGGTGTGCAGGCCAACTCTCTAACCACTGAGAAACACTGGCCAGGGCACACACACATTATCTTTGATTCTTACAACCTTACCAGGAATGTATCATTATCCTATTTGAAAGGCAAAGAAATTGAGGTCCAAAAACATCAAGAAGTTTGTCACCGGTCGGTCATATAGGTATGAAGTGGCACAGCCAGAACCAGAATGAGAGCAGGAAACACCCACCAGGGTCCCTACCCCTACCCTCCAACTCACTCACAGACTCATCATCAGAAAAAGGGAACCTACAGGGAGGGGAGCAGAGCCACAGAACCCAGACTGACTGTGATCAGGCAGAGGGCAGGGACCGCATGGAAAGGCTGAGTTCTTAAGAGCCACCTTTCAAAAACTTACTGCTTTATCTCTTCACTTTCCAAGACTTGCCTGGGGAAATATAGGTCATCCTTGTCTGCAAAGGATGCCATAAGGATATGTGAGGTCTGGCAGGAAAGCACTTTGACACCTTTTCAGTCACATCAAACCATGTATCTCTTCTTCCTAGCAACCAGTGATGGACAATACTCAGAGGCAGAAGGCGCCCACAGCTAGACATGCCCAGCCTGGGACCTTAGTGTTTAAGCACGAACTGGAGCAAAAGCAGACAACGCAATCACAGGAAAAGAAAACTACAGTAAAAAAAATTACAGCTCTAATGAACAAAGATACAAAAATCTTCAGCATAATTTTAGCAAATTAAACCAGTGATGTACAAAAATATATAAAAAAGGATAATACATCATAACTAAGTAGGGCTTATCCCAGGAATGAATGGCTGATTTGATATTCAAAAATAATTTACCATTTCAATAGAATAAAGTAGAAAACCTCTATATCATTTCAATATATGCAGAAAAAAAAGGCACTTGGCAAAATTTAAAAACCATTCACTATAAAACTTAAAGCAAACTAGGGATAGTGGGTAATTTCCTCGGTATCATAAAACCTACAGCTAACAATAATGAAAACTTAAGGCTTCCCCCTAAAATTGGGAACAAAGCAAAGAAGCCCATTCCTACCACTTCTACTCATTTGGAGTATAGGTCTTACCCATTGCAATAAAGTAAACAATAAATAAAATAAAGATTCAAAAGAAACTAAAACTGTTCCTTCTTATAGATGATATGATTATGTAGAAAATTACAAGTTATATATCAAACAACTTCCAGAACTAACAAGTGAATTTAAGTTTCATATTTTTTAAAAAATCAGTTGTATTTCTATATAGGAGCAGGAAGAATGAAAAATGAAATTATAAATACCAATAGCATTTACATAAGTGCTAGAAAAGAAAAAGTAAAGTGTGTGGGGATAAATCTAACCAAAAGGTATGCAAGACCTCTAAATTGAAAGCTACAGTTTAAGATTATTTAGGTCTTAAAGAAAACCTAGATGAAGATATATGCCATCTTTGTGGATTGGAATATTCAGTATTGTTAAGAGGTTAATTCTCCCCAAATTGACCTATAAATTCAATGCAATTTCTATCAAAATTCCATCAGGCTTTACATAGAAATTGATCATTTGGATTCCCAAATGAATATGAAAATGCTAAAAATCTAGGAAAGGCCAAAGCAATTTTTTAAAAAAGAAAGAAGGTAGAGGACTTATCCTAGCTGAGTTCAAGATTGATTTTAAAAACACAGTAATAAAAAAAAATACTTATAGATCACTGGAACTGAATAGTCAAGAAATAGACTTACATTTATGTGTTCTTTCTTTTTGCTTTTATTTTTATTTTCTAAATATATTTTTATTGTTGATAATATTACAGATGTCTCCCATTCCCCCCCCCCCCTTTTCCTCCCCTCTTCCCAGCTGCTATCCACCCCCTGGATTTTCACTACCCTATTGCCCGTGTCTATGGGCTATGCATATAGTATATAAGTTCTTCTGTTTGTCTCTTCTCGTCCCCCCAACCCCACATTGAGGTATGTCAGTCTGTTCCATGCCTCCCTGCTTCAGGTTTTATTTTGTTGGTCAATTCATTTTATTCATTAGATTCCACAAATAACTGAGATCATGTGATATTTTTCTTCCTCAGTTTGGCTTATTTCACTTAGCATAATATTTTCCAGGTCCATCCATGCTGTCCCAAAGGGTAAGAGATCCCTCTTTTTTTTACAGCTGCATAGTATTCCACAGGGTCAATGTCCCACAGCTTTTTTATCCATTCGTCTATTGATGGGCACTTGGACTGTGTTATGATATTTTACAAAGGTGCTAAGCTAATTCAGTGGCAAAAGAAAGGTTTGGGTTTTTTTTGTTGGAACATCTGTATATCCCCATTAAAAAAAAACAAAACTGAACACCAACCATTACCTCATATCATAAATAAAAATGAACTCAAGTTGAACACAGACCTAAGTAGAAAAACGAAATACTATAAAACACTAGAAAAAATTAAGAGCAATCTTTGTGACCTCAGGATATGCAAAGATTCATTAGAAAGAACATATATAAGAAAAGGTATGAACCATATAAGAAGAAGTAAGAACCATATAAGAAAATAATAGTACATTTGACTTTATTTTTTAAAAATTGCTTTTTGAAGGCTATTGCTGAGAAAGTGAAAAGGCAAGCTATAAACTGGAAGAAAATATTTGCAACATGTACATCAGACAAAGGACCTATATCTAGAATATATAAAGAACTCATAACTAAATAATAAGAAAACAAACCTAATATAAAATTTGAACAGAGATGCAATAGCCAATAAACATATGAAAAGATTCACATCATTAGTCATTAGGAAAATGGAAATAAAGCACAACAATTATTTATCACTACTGCCTCAGTGGAATGGCTAAAATTAAAGACTATCGATATCATTATTGGAAATAATGTGGAACAATGGAAACCTCATACACTGATGGTGGGATGTAAAATGGTACAACCACTTTGAAACAGTTTGGAAATTTCTTAAAAAGTTAAATATCCACCTACCATACAACAACCCACCTGTCTTAGTCTGTTTGGGCTGCTAAAATAAAAGACAATAGACCAGGAAGCTTATAAACAATAGGAAATTATTTCTCACGGTTGTGAAAGTTCAAGATCAAGGCACAAGCAATTTGGTGGCTAGTGAGGGTTCATATTTCTGGTTCATATATAGCCATGTTCTAGCTGTTTCCTCACATAGCAGAAGGGGCAAGAGCATGCTCCATGCTCATTTGTAAAAGCACTAATCCCATTCATGAGGGCTCGAGCCTCATAACCTAAGCACCTGCCAAAAGCCCCATATATGAATAATACTACATTGGGGATGAAGGTGCAATATATGAATGTTGAGGAAATACAAACATTGTCTATATCACCACCTATTCCATTTTTAGGTATCTACTCAAGAGAAATGGAAACATATGTCTACAGTAAGACTTGTACAAGAACGATTTATTTATAGAACTCAAAAACTGGCACACAAAAAAAGACCACCAAAAGGTGAAAAAATTGAGGGATATCCATACAGTAGAGTACCCCTCAACAATAAAAAGCAATAAAGTGCTGATACATAACAACATGGATGAATCTCAAAATAACTATGCCAAGAGAAAGAAGACTGACACAAGAGTATATAGGGTATGATTCCATTTATATAAAATTCTAGAAAATGAAAACCAGTCTGTAGTGACAGAATGCAGATCAGCTGGGGACAGGGAGGAGGGAGCATGGAGGAAGGGATGAATTGCAAGCAGTATATGGCAGTTTTAGGGTGTGGTGAAAATGTTTGATGTCTTGATTACGGAGGTAGTTTCATAGGTGTATACTTTGTCAAAACTCATCAAATTACACACTTTAAATATGTGCAGTTTGTATTGAGATAAGTTATATCTCAATACAATCCTATATAATAAAAGCCTAATATGCAAATTAACCGAACAGCAAAACAACCAGTCACTATGACACGCACTGACCACCAGGGGGCAAACGCTCAACGCAGGAGCTGTCCCCAGCCCGCAGGCCCCAGACCAGCCAAGGCGAGTGCCAGCAGGGGCCCCCCGATTGCCCTGCCGGTTGCCCCACAGATTGGCCCTGATCGCCAGCCAGGCCTAGGGACCCTACCTGTACACAAATTTCGTGCACTGGGTCTCTAGTTTTTTAAATAAGAAATAAAGGTGAGAGGGCAAGGAAGCATTTCAGCCCTCACAGGCATGGCTCAGTTGGTTAGAGCATCATCCCAGTAAGCCAAGGTTGCAGGTTCAATCCCCAGTCAGGTCAGGGAACATACAAGAAGCAATCAATGAATGTATAAATAAGTGGAACAATAAATCGATCTCTCTCTCTCTCTCTCTCTCTCTCTCTCAGAAAATCAATAAAAATTTAAAAAGAAAGAAAAGGCAACAGAAAGTATGACCACTGTGAAAGGCTTCATTTAATCTTTGTGCAAGAGACTGAATTGAGTAGTTTCCAACACATAATCACTGTGATTAGTAATTTGAAAATGGGTTCTTTTACATGTTCTTATTTTGTTTTTCCATGGGTTATATTTTTAAGCATATAATACATGTCTATTTCAATTAGGGAATGCAAAACTCATTTTGCCAAATTTAGAATTCATCAAAAAATAAACAGTAAACTCTGAAATACTTTTAACTTGTATTTTATATCAAAATTTTCATATTTGTTTGATAAAATCTGAAGTCCAAGCTTTTCCATGGTTTAAATTTTTTTATTTTATTTTTTATTTTGGTCTTTAGGCATCATGACTGACTCCAAAACAATATATGATTTCCTTTCCAACAAACAAATAAGATGCTAAGTGAAAATTGGTAATTTTTTAGACTAAAAGTAGCAGAGTAAGATTTATATATTTTATCAAATGCAAGTAAGTTCTTTGTTGAACTCAGACATTATTGAACTATTAGGGTAAAACATTGATCTTAATTAGAGATTCTTTAAAATAAATTCCTTATGACTTTCAAGGGCATTCAATTAAAAAAAGAAAGCAATAATAATAATATTCTATTTATATGCCTAATCAGGACAGCTCTAAAGACTAAATAAGTTTCATGAGTAATTAACAGCATTTGCATGAAGACTAATATGCCAAAGATGAAAAGTTCTTTTTTAAAGTATGCACAATTTTCTTGAAAGTTTCTAGTCTGATTTAGAGTAATGGCTGGCCCTGATGACTGCATCTGCCCCAGAAAACCAAGCAGGTTAAGGCAAGTACTATTATCTCGCTAATGCAGACCTAGCCTCCATCAACCAACACTCAAATTTTCTCTCACAGAGTCTGGTCTCATGGTACATTTGTGTATAATTTAATTTACCACCATGGAAATTAAAACTGAAGTAGAAAATAAATATCATATTCACATATATGCATGTGTGTCTGTGTACATATATATGTATAGTTGTATATGCATATGTAGTTTTCAAACATGCTTAAAATGACAGAGATAATAAAATGAATCCATAACTACAGCATGGATTCAATAATTTTCAAGACTTTGCCACATTTGCATCATCAGTCCCTTCCCCGCCTTCACTGCTGAAATATTTAAAGCACATCTCAGACATCATGTCACTTCATCCCTACGTACTTCAGTGCACATCTATAAAAAAACTTTTCTCACCATACACTGTTATCACACTGGCAACATAAACAATAATTCCTCAGAATTATCTAATAACCCCATCTCCCTGATTGTCTCCCAAGGTCATTTTACAGATGGAATCAGGACACAAACAAAGCAAAAGGCTCTTTCATAATTATGTAAACTTCATGAGGCCCCCTTATCACCTGTCTTCCTCTAGAACCCACTACCCTCTCCCCTGCCTGCCAAGCCATTCACTTGTGACAGAAACGAAGTCACCAGTCCTGTAGAAAGTCCCACTGTGAAAATAAAGGAAAACATATTCTTCGTTTTCGGCTAATATTTGGTCTTTGCCTCTAGTTCAGGCGTCCTCAAACTATGGCCGGCCGGTATTTTTGCTGTTTTGTTTTTTTTACTTCAAAATACGTGCAGTGTGCATAGGAATTTGTTCATAGTATTTTTTAAACTATAGTCCGGCCCTCCAACGGTCTGAGGGACAGTGAACTGGCCCCCTGTTTAAAAAGTGTGAGGACCCCTGCGTCTAGTTCCTGACACACAGCTCCTAAATCTCTTGGAATTTCCTGGGTGAGTAGGAGCATCTTTTGTTCCAATGAAGTAACTCTACTGGATGGGACTGGTCATAAGGAAGACCAAGCCATGATTAAAAGTTGGGAACTTTCAACCCCATGCCCTAAGTCTCCAGAGAGGGGTTGGGGCTACAAATGGATCATGCCTATGTGATTAAGCCTCTTTAATAATACCAAAACTATAGGGTCTAGAAGCTCCTGGGTGCCTGGTACAGAGTACCAGGGTGAATTTATCCAGGTGCTGGGAGGGTGGCACACCCCAACTCCACATGGACAAGACCCTCCAGACCTCTCTTCATCTTGGTGTTGACCTGTATCTTTATCATATCCTTTATGATACAGGGTGGGGCAAAAGTAGGTTTACAGTTGTGAGTGTTCGATACAGTTTATTCTTGTACTATTATTTATTACTAGAGGCCCGGTGCACAAAATTCATTCGGGGGGGGGGGGGGGTGTCCCTCAGCCCAGCCCGCACCCTCTCCAATCTGGGACCCCTTGAGGGATGTCAGTAGGATCGGGCCTAAACGGGCAGTCGGACATCCCTCTCACAATCCAGGACTCTGGCTCCCAACTGCTCGCCTGCCTTCCTTCCTGATTGTCCCTAACCGCTTCTGCCTGCCAGCCTGATCACCCCCTAACCACTCCCCTGCCAGCCTGAATGATGCCTAACTGCTCCCCTGCCAGCCTGTTTGCCCCTAACTGCCCTCCCCTGCAGGCCTGGTCACCCCTAACTGCCCTCCCCTGCAGGCCTGGTCACCCCTAACTGCCCTCCCCTGCAGGCTTGATCACTCCCAACTGCCTTCCCTTGTAGGCCTGGTCCCTCCCAACTGCCCTCCCCTGCTGGCCATCTTGTGGTGGCCATCTTGTGTCCACATGGGGCAGCCATCTTTGACCACATGGGGGAAGCCATCTTGTATATTGGAGTGGTGGTCAATTTGCATATTACTCTTTTATTATGTAGGACTAGAGGCCCATTACATGAAATTCATGCATGGGTAGGGTCCCTAGTGGCTGCCATCTGCTGGCCGGGATCTCTCTTCCCCCGGCTGCCTGCCACAGGCCAGGGCCTCCCTTTCCACAGTTGGCCAGCTGGCCCCACCCCCTGGTTGAACTCCTGGTTGAGGGGACAATTTGCATATCAGGCTTTTATTATATAGGACTGCATTATTTTCCATAAGAACAGCTGTAAACCTACTTTTGCCCAACCCTGTATAATAACCTCGTAAAGTGAGCTCTTCAAACTGTTCTAGCAAATTATTAAACCCAAACAGAGAATCATGGGAACTGTAATTTATAGCTGGTTAGTCAGAAGTACTGAGGATAACTTGGGACTTATTATTGGTGTCTGAACTGGGAGCAGTCTTGTGGGACTGAGCCCTTCAGTTGTGGCATCCGATGCTATCTCCAAGCAGAGAAGGTCAGAAATGAAGTGAAGGTAGGCCACCCTGGTGGTGTCACAGATCTGGTCGATGTGGGAATAAACCCACACGTCAGGTGTCAAGTGTTGTGAGTATGGTAGTAGTGTGACAGCAAAGGAAAACAGTTTCTCCTAGACTCCCACATTCTGGAAGCCTTTGTGGTATCAGTTAGCTTTCTCCTCAGATCTCAGATTTCCTGCAAATGGAAGTTGGCTCTAGATGCTTGATTAGTTTCATCTTTTGTTCTTTAGGTATTACAATTTGATATTTGGTGCCATGTACTTCATGTAGCTTCATATCAAGATCCCACAATATCTGGATCTCCCAATTATAGAAACAATCAACAGGTTCAGGCGCTGAAGGCCTGAAATTTCCATCGTGAAGTTCCCCATTACCCTTCTTCTAATGGTTTCTTCCATGGATAACCTTTGCTTGATGCAAATATATATAGTATATATTTTTAAAAATTTATATATGTATACATATCATATACATATATAAGTACATTTAAGTATATAAGTATATATAAGTATATTTTTTTCCAATGAGTTTCTACCAATTGCATTTATTATTCCTTTTGATACTTACATTATCCCATTTGGGGCAGCAAAGCCTCTTTTTGTGGCTCCTAGTCCTTATAATGACCCATTAGTCTTTTTTTATTTTTTTTTAAGATTTTTCTATTGCCCTAGCTGGTTTGGCTCAGTGGATAGAGCATCAGCCTGTGGACTGAAGGGTCCCAGGTTCGATTCCTGTCAAGGGCACATGCTTGTGTTGCAGGCTCGATCCCCAGTAGGGGGCGCACAGGAGGCAACCAATCAATTATTCCCTCTCATCATTGATGTTTCTATCTCTTCCTCCCTTCCTATCTGAAATCAATAAAAATATATTGTTTTAAAAATATTTTTTATTGATTTTTAGAGAAAGAGGAATGGAGAGGGACAGAGAGAGAAACATCCATGTGAGAATGAAACATTGATTGGATGCCTCCTGCACGTCCTCTACCAGGGATTGAGCCTGCAACCGGGGCATGTGCCCTGACCAGAAATGGAACTGTCAACCTTTTGGTGCAGGGGACAATGCTCATCCAACTGAGCCACACCAGACAAGGCTGACCCATTAGTCTTTGGACTTAGCACACCACTTAGCTCATAGTAAGGAGTTCTATGACTTTTATCTATGATTATATGAAAGCTAAACTTATTCCAACATTAAAATGATCAATAAGAACATGTATTCATCTTATTCAACGTATCAATATCATGACAATTTATTAGATCCCTAGTCTGTACCAGTTCTAATCCAATTTTCATGTGCTTATATTGTAAGACAGATAACGCACAGCACCCTCCCTGTTCCTAAGGGCCCTATGGATTAGAACTGTGAATGCAGCACCTCACTTTTCAGGATCAAGCGGAGAGTTTGTTGTAAACCATTTATTATACAGATAAAAGTAGGGATGTTTGCAAATGACTTGTTTTTTAAAAAAAAATAAATGAAGACAGGTTCAATATTCTCCCTACAATCCCTCACATCTTAATTCGTCCCACTATGCAGAGGACCAAGGCAGTGTGTCCCATACTTATACATCACTGATGAACTGTGTCATGGTCTAAAATATGCTGGTCTAGAAAGATAAATGTGTCATCAGATAAATATAATACAACGTGATGTGTTCTCACAATGCTATAAAAATACCAATTAGCATCTGATTTAAAAATCTCTGTGGATGGTAAATATGAGTTGGGCTTTGAACAACAACTGAAAACCAGTGTTGATAAAAAGAAAGGAAAAACATTCCAGGCGAATATGATCTATGCAAAAGCATAGAGATGTGCCAATTGTATGGACAACAGCTCTAGGTTTTCTGAGGCCAGAAGACAGAATGTGTTTGCAAAGTAGCAGAGAAGGTTGGGTGGGCCCTGTGGTGCAGGCACTGAATGCCCACGACAAGGAGTCTGGACGATATCATCAGGCTGTGGGGAACCATCAAGATTGCTCATTATGCCAGAGTAATATGGTCAGATGTATGTTTTAAAAGGAAACTCAAGGGAGGCACAAAGGGGAAGGAGGAAGATGAGTAAAAATGGACAGAAAGTAAAGACAAAAGATAAGTTAGAAGCCTACCATAGTCCAGATGAAAAATTATAAGGCCTAGAAGCATCCCTGAATTTTCAGGTGGAAAAAAGGAGGCAGAAATTGAATCAAGCTTTTCCAAGGTGAAACTTACAGGACTTGGTGACTGAGGAAATGTGAGAAATCATGGAGGAGAATACAGGATGACTCTGAGGAGAATAGAGGATGACTCCGAGGTCTCTGAGAGTAAACAGGAAGTAGTTGAAATGCAATTCCATTTACTAATTAACCAAACCAGAGTGCAAAGTGATTAAGAATTAATATTGAGTATATCTGCAAAGAGACAAGTCACAAAAACATCTCAGAGAAATAAATTCATCAGGACTACCATTTTGAAAATACACGCATGGCAACTAACATATACAGTTTCCCCATTTTTTAAATTTTAGTGTTCCATTTATAGTAAATTATGAATGTCCAGTATGCCATCCCTAGAGTCAAAGAAGATTCCTAAATTTGAGGCACAGGTTGCCTAGCAACCAGTCCCCTTGAGCAGAGAAAAGCTGACTTTTTTTTTTTTTTTTTCAGTAAGATCTTTCACAAATCTACAATAGGAGCAGGGGAAATGATCATTAAACAGGGACTTTATGATTTGGGTTCACTTAAAGAAAAATGAATTTGCTCAACCAGCAGGGGGCATCCCACCTTCTCCAAGAATCTTTCTAAAATTCTCAATATGTATATCCCACTCCATGATCACGCCTCCTTGCTGGTTTAACCCCGGAGACACAGCCTCACAGAGCAGTGACCTTTCTGGTCCTCTTCCCCAAACAGACTGACATATCTGGGGCCATAATCTCATACATGTACGCACTAAAGACACAGGCTCTGGACGCTGGCCTTGAATCATGGTGCTAGCCTTTACTATCTGAATGGCCTTGAGCAATTTTTTAACATCTCTGTGGCTCAGTTTCCTCATCTGTAAAACGGGGATAGTAACAGAACCCTTCCTCACAGTGTTGTGAGAACTAAATATAAATATATTCTAAGTGCTGACACAGTTCTGGCACATAGTAGACACTCAATAACCCTTGGCTTTGATTAGTACTGCTTATTACATGTGTCTTCTGACAATGCTGGAGAGGTAAACAGAGCATTTGTTTTACAAAAAATGGATGATTTTCTGGTTCTTTCCCCACACTGCTTCCTGCCCCTCTGTTCCATTTTGCAGTAAAATATTATAATGTACATCAGAGCTCCCCAAAGGAAGCTCAGGAATTTGGCTGAGAATTCTGCAGAGGGAGAGAACAGTTAGGAGGAAGCACCCAAGGCATTTCTTAATGGGTGTGATGAATTTGTAGCCTATGGACTATAAGCCTAAAGACCCTTTCTCCGGGTCAGCCAGCTCACCCTGAGTCCCAGCATAGAATTCCCTCTTTGGTAAAATATACGCCGATTCATAAAAAGAAAGAACATTTGCTGGGAATCTTAACAACTGCCTTAAGAAAAAAAAAAAAAAAAGGACGAGAAAAGAAAGAGGGATGAGCCTATGACAAAAGGGTAGGTAGAGAAAAGTTGGAGATTTTTCAGGATTGTTTGGGAAGCTTTTCAGGAAAGGCTCCAAAATGAGCAGAGGAGGACACAGAATTCACCCTCAAGGCCCACCCACATGTCAAACTCGTGGCTGGCAGGCCGCGAGTTTGACGTGCTTGTGCCCTCCAAAGATGTCCACATCCTATGAATATGTCATCTGATGTGGCAAAAGGGACTTTATAGGTGTGATTAAGGGTCTTGAGATGGGGGATCCTCCTGGATTACCTGGATGGGTCTAATGTCATCACAAGTCCTTTCAGAGAGGAAGGCAGGAGGGTCAGAGGAGATGGAGGATGGGAAGCAGAGATGCAGGGCCATGAACAGAGGGATGCAGGCTCCTCTAGATGAGGAAGAAGACAAGGACATGGATTCTCCACTAGAACCCACAGAAGGAGCACAGTCAGCTGGCCTAGCATAGACTTCTGACTTTCAGAACTAGAACATAACAAATTGGTGTGGTTTTAAATAACCAAATTTGTGATCATTTTACAGCAGCAATAGAAAACAAAGACACAGGTAAAAAACAGGAAGGACTAGGAGCAAAGTTACATACACTCCCTGAATTTCAAGGAGAAGACAGAAAGAGCAGAGTTGAAGCACACAAATTGGCGAACCAGGGGCTAAAGTGACGCGGGGCAGGTGGGGTGTTCAGAAAAGATGAAAGTGGAAGCAATTTGAGCCTGATAGAATTTGGCAAAGGAATGTGCATGCTTTAGCCAATTAGGAGTAGCAAAGTTATTATTATTGTTGTTATTATTATTACTAGAGGTCCGGTGCACGAAATTCGTACATGGGGGGGAGGGAATATCCCTCAGCCCGGCCTGCGCCCTCTCACAATCTGGGACCCCTCGGGGGATGTCCGACTGCCGGTTTAGGCCCGATCCCGGGATCTTGCCTAACCAGCAGTTGGACATCCCTCTAACAATCTGGGACTGCTGGCTCCTAACCGCTCGCCTGCCTGCCTGCATGATCACCCCTAACCACTCTGGCTGCCTACCTCATTGCCCCTAACCACTCACCTGCCTTCCTGACCACCCCTAACCACTTGCCTTCCTGCCTGATCGCCCCTAACTGCTCGCCTGCCTGCCTGATCACCCCTAACTACCTCTGCCTCAGCCCCTGCAACGGTGGCTTTGTCTGGAAGGACATCTGGAATGACGTTTGGGAGGTCGTTTGGCTGTCCAGTCTAATTAGCATATTACACTTTTATTATTATAGATGCTTTTGGGGGTAGGGGGATTGTGAGACTTTGAAATGGATGGAAAGGATTCCCAGGTGTCTGGTCTAACACACTTTTGTGGGTTCTCTCAGCCTTTCATCAACTTTGAGCTATTACACAATCTATAAGCTATAGAAAACTATTAATAATGCAAGTGATTCTTGTCCACAGACATGCAGTCATAGCATCCAATGGAATGTGACCATGACCCAATGTTGTGTCCATTATGCATCTGTTTGTAGTTTCACCTCAGCATCCCTTATTTGCCTGTATATGTGTGGTTCTTAGACTTTTCCTTTTGAACAAGTTGTATCATCTTACTGGCTCCCTCAATTGATGACTTCAATAAAATCTTTGACACATGTTCATTTTATATCTGTAGGAGAGTAATGATTTCACATTTTCAAAAATTTATCCTGTAATATTTTATTAGGATAGAACTGTAATGTTGCTAATAAAGCCCCAAGGCACATGTGTGTGTGTGTGTGTGTGTGTGTGTGTGTGTGTGTCCATTCCGCTTCCTAGGAGCTGCCTTTGTGACACCAAACAGTAGTGCCTCAGGACCAGGCACCACAAGGGCCAAAACCATGGCACTTGCCAAAGGGTGAGGTTGACACGGGGCTCTCCCCAGGCAGGGGACGTTGCACAGCAGGGGAACTCTGCTTTCCAAACTATAACCAACCAAAGGCCTGATATAGGGAGGGCTGCAGTAGGAAGCATCATTCTGCAAGCCCTTCATCCTCACCCCCCACCACACTCAGGCAATGTGCCCGATCCTGGTTCCCAGGGGGCAAGACTGTCTCTGCCTTCAGGACTGTGGGTCCTGCCGTGAGAGGGAAAAAAATGAAAGGAGAGACTGAGAAAGGAATCAGGAAGAAGAAATCAGTGGTCCTTAGATGCTGTTATATATGATCACGGCTAAAAGTAAGAAATTCCTAACCTCCAGAAATATTCATGTTAAAAAATATAGCTTCAGAAATGGTTTGGACATAGTGATGGGTGAGAATCATCATGGATTATCATCCTTAGAGTGGATGTCCAGGAGCCAAGTAGTATATTGTTTCTAGTGTGTCCAATTCTACGTGATATTCACAGCATTAATAGGATAACAGACATTTTTTACTTTACTCCTAGCTTTATGGAAAATGATTTTGTTTCTCTATCCACTAAACGTTTGGTCCCTGGTTTCAAATAGGATTTTATTATATTAAAATTACAAAGCTTTATTTGGGAATAAGTATTGGACTTTATTAGATCATTTCCATATGTATTGAGGTTATTTTTCTTCTCTTTCTTAACCTTGTAATAAAATGTACTATGTTAATGAATTACCTCACACTGAATTATTCTCACATTCCCACAACAAACCTCCCCAACTTCAGATGCGATACTCTGAACGCAAAACAGCCAAATTCTGTCCACTTGTAAATTCTTTTGCACTTAGTGCCTCTATCAGCTTTTTCTAAACCAATCAGGAAGATGTTATTAAATGTGCAATGATTTTTTTTTTGAAGGGCTTATTCTCCAGCTTGAGAAATGGTGGGTTAAAACAATGTTAGCAGGTCTCTACTGCATGAACACTCAGAGGCCCTAACAGGCTGGCACGCACTGGGGATCTCAAAAAGGGGGAGAGGGAACCGCATTTCCCAAACTTATTTGACTGTGGAACTTTTCCCCAGCACATCTATTTACATTTCCCAGAACAGTGTTCTGCAGAACACCAGTTTTTAAAACGTTGGTTAATTAAAGAGCAAGACTTGCCCTAGTTGGCTGGCTCAAGTTGGTTGGAGTGTCATCCTGTACAACACAAGGTTGCAGGTTCAATTGTTGGTCAGGGCACAAGCTGAGGTTTTTGAGTTCGATTTACAGTTGGGGTGGAGGTGGGTTCGGAGGCAACCGATTGTTGTTTCTCTCTCACATCCATGTTTCTCTCTGTCTTCCACCCTTCCTCTCTCCATATCCTCAGGTGAGAATTAAAAAAAAAAAAAAAAGCAAGACTTTGTTTGTTTATGAAGTACTTTTATTGAGGGTTGGATTCAGGATCATGTATGCCTAATGGGATAAATTTAGTAAGCTTGTCCATGTTTCCAAAGGGCTTTTTAAAATATAAGAGTCATTTTCATACCGTGAAAATTTGAATGAATGCTTTGTGATTCCATTAGATATTTCATGGGAAAGGGCAGCATTTTAATAAATTTTATAAACTCTTTCTCAGCCCTTACTTAACATGACCTAGTCAAGTATCCTACTTTTATAAATGTAATGTTTTTCAATTTTAAAAAAAAGTGTTCCTTTATTTAAAGATTAAAACCTGATTCGCATTCCATTATATGCCTCAGAGCTATTGTCATATACATATTCTCATTTCTCATTTTGTTCTATCATTTGCATTCATTCATTGAACAAAGAATTTGAAGTGACTATTGTTGTGGGGCGCGGCTACAGTGTTTGGACAGGTTCAAGCCTTGGACCGATGAGAGGGCACAGTCCTCTCGTGGCCACGTGCAAGTCCCAGCCTGGAGGGCAGAGCCCTCCCAGCACAATTATAGCCAACAGCTGTAGTTGTAAGCTTGAACCTATGGTCCGAACACGTGGCCCCATGTGCCTAAGTGATATAGGCTGCAAGTAAACAAAGCTTGATCAGGTGCATGTAATTGAGTAGGATCGAAACCCATGAGAATGTTGTAAACATCTTGACCACGCCCTTACTTTGCCTCGTGGCATCTGGCTATAAAATAAAGACACGGCTTGTAGCCCATGGCGCTGTCTCTCAGGAAGCAGTGTCCTACCGAGACCCAGCTTTCATTCTCTTGTCTGTCTTTTCTAAGCCTTTCAGCAATCCCCACTCAGATTCACCCTTGGCCATGCTGGCGCGGCATAGAAGGCGCCCTGGGGCTGAGTATGCCATGGCCATGCCGGCGCGCCGCATATTGTAGGCAGGAAACAGACATGAAAAATGGCTAGGTTCTTGCTTTTGGGAAACTCATGATCTACTATGAGAGACAGACACATAAACAAATAATTACGATTCCTCATAAGAAAGGATGTCGTAAAGGCGAGCAAATAGGTTGTGAAGACAACAATAGCATGATTAACAGCCTGGAGAAATTGGTGCTGTCCTCGGAGGCTTTGGGTCCTAAAATTTAATAGAGAACCACATAGCAATTTAAGAGGAGGCTACAGATCAGCAAGAGAAGACAAGAATGGCATGGAAAGAAAGGAAGGGTAAAGTCTTGAGGATGCGGACAGAGGATGGCAGGTGAGGCTGGTAAAGTATGTTTCAGCCTATATTTGTTTCCTGCTGCTGCTGTAACAAATTACTACAAACTTAAACAACACAAATTTATTAGAGTTCTGACAGAAGTCTGGGCTGAAATCAAGGTGTCCACAGAGCTGTACACCCTCCACAGGTTCTAGGGAAGAATGTTTCCCTGCCTTTCCCAGCTTAGAGGTCACCTGCATTCCTTGGCTTGTGGCCCCTCCCTCCGCCTTTAGCGTCTTCTTTCCTCTCTGACCCGCCGTGTCAGTCATCATATCTCCTTCTCTCACCCTGACCTTCCCACCCACCTCTTATAAGGAGCCTTGCAATTGGATTGTAAGGTAACATATTCACAGGTACCAGGGATTAAGATGTGGAAATCTTTAGGGGAGGAGAGTCCGGGTTTTATACTGCAGTCAATCAGGGGCCATGGGAGATTTTTAAGCAGGAAAGTGACACAATCAGATCATGATAAAGAACTCTGACAGCAATGTGGAAGACAGTCTGGAGCAGAGGCAAACTGGGTGTATTGAGACCTGCTAAGATATAATAAAGGCAAAGCAGAAACAGTGGGGATAGTGAGCAGGGTCTAATGACTGAAACAAGTAGAATCAACAGGACTTGATGACTAATTGAATGAAGAGGGCAAGGCCATTAACCAAGATCAAAACTCTCCCAAATAGAGCAGGTTTGGACAAAAAGGGGTTCTCCAAGCTGTCTTGTACTTTCTGTCCCTACCCCCTCATTCATCCTCCACTATTCTCCCTCACTCTTCTGGGGTCCCATAGGGTTTAGGTTAAAGTCAACTCCACAGTCAAACACACAAGGCACTTCATGGTCTGGCCTCTATCCATGTTGCCAACTATATTTCTTGCCATGCACCCCATTCCAACCCACAACTTTAGCCCAGTCAAATCACTTTATAGTTCCTGTTCTCCAATATAGCACATTGTTAGGTTCCCTCAGTGCATCAGCTCATCCTGCCACCTCGCCTAGATTGCCTGTCCCAACTGTGCACACTCTCATCTGAGCCTTTGCTCTGCTGGGCCTTCCTTTATGGCCCTCCCAGATAGAATGGCCGCTGCCCTCTCCATTTCAGTGAGCTAGGTATGGGCTTTCATTATTTAAACACAGGAACATGCTTAGATCCATAATTCTTCTGCTGTTGGAAAACAAATATTCTGAAATCAAGAATAATATCATATTCATCATTCATTTTTGGTGGCTAACATAGCACCTAATGTTTTATAGCCGCTAAATAAATGCTTGGCGAATGAATATATCCATCAGTGAATGAATATATCCATCAGTGAATATATCCATCCGTGAAGAAATTTTATCTGAACAATAAAATAAAGTCATTATAAGTTGTAACATGCCATATTTAGCCCATCATATGCTATATTCATACAATGGAATATTATTAAACTATAAATAGGAATAAAATACCAATACATACTACAACATGGATGAATCTCAAAAATAGTAGGCCAAGTGAAAGATGCCAGTCACAAAGGACAACATATAGTATGATTTCATTCCTATGAAATGTCCATAAGAGACAAATTCATAGAGACAGAAAGTAGAACAGTTGCTTAGGGCTGGGGGCAGTGACCATGAGGAGGGGGATGCAGAAGTAAAGGCTAAGGGGTACTGGATTCTTTATGAGTTAATATAAATGTTCTAAAAGTGATCATGCTGATGAACACACAACTATATGAATATACTAAAAGCCACTGAAGTGTACACTCTCAATGGGTGAGTTGTATGGTATGTGAATTATAACTCAATAAATCTGTTATCAAAAATATGTCATATTTAGAACCAAATATGATTCACTAATGATTAAAAGGAAAGGATCAGAGAGACACTGGGAGATAGACCTAACTAATGGTAGATTTCTATTCAGGCAATCAGTGAGGGGAGGAGAAGAAAGGAAGACTCTTACTCAGCTCATCCTGCCATAT
The DNA here is from genome assembly GCF_951640355.1 of Cnephaeus nilssonii. Taxonomy (NCBI): domain Eukaryota; kingdom Metazoa; phylum Chordata; class Mammalia; order Chiroptera; family Vespertilionidae; genus Cnephaeus; species Cnephaeus nilssonii. The sequence goes on along the minus strand of NC_137073.1, from coordinate 29,115,453 downwards.
TAAACCCTTACTATGTGTTATTCACTACCTATACTACCTGTACGTTATCCTTTAGTTCCCATGAGTGGGGTACTTTTATTCCTATTTAGAGATGAGTTCCAGTCATCTGCCCAATGGCACACAGTTCATAGGGGGTGAAAGCCAGGATTTGAACCCAAGCAGAATGGCTCCAAAATCCATTGTTGACCACTTTGCCTTATTTATAGACTTGGAGGGGGGGAGGTATGTTGGAGTTTTTCCCTTTCCATTTTCTTCAAGAAAAACTAACCTTTAAGAATTTTTCAGTTGAATGAATTATTTTCTTTAATAATGGAAGTATTTAAATCTATGATATTACTTCTGTGTCATTTTTGAGTGAACTCTGGCCACAAGTCATTAGGACTGAATGATTATTTTTTGTCTAAATAATTTGTTTTTTCTATATTTGATTTCCATATGTTGGTAGTTTTGTTTCTTCAGACTTGCACTCCATTATGACCAGACAGTGTGGTCTGCATAGTTTCTGCACTGAGGGATTTAATACATTTTCTTTGCTACCTACTGTATTACCAAATTTTGTCAAAACCCCAGGGACTCTGGAAAGGAAGGTTATTACTTCTTCACAGAGGAGGTGCTTAATGCTCTCCTGACATAGTAAATACATTAAAAAAAAAAGGAAATTCCAATTTCTTCTTAAATTATTTTTAAAATAGCCATGGCCTTCACAATAATGCATTCTTAATGCAAGCAACACACTTAGAAGTTAAAAGAGGACCATGTCTCCGTAATTCAAAAGACCAGGAAGAACCCAGACATTTGTAATCAGATATTTCAGTACTTGGAAGGCTTCTTACTTCAGCACAATGAATGGCCATAAAAAGATATAAATAAAACTTCTTGTAAAAGACTTGGCTTCCTCTGCTTTTTACATAATCAATTCGACATTTGGATTTTGGCAAAGGGTTGCAGGTACCTTGCTTTATTTATTACCTGAGATTAGGTAAAAACATTATGGTTATCAAACCACACCAGTCTTTTTCCTAAAATAATGTGCAATTTTCAATCAAGGATCACTTTGCCCTGACATCAAAGTCTACAGAACAGGATTTCTAAGTATATCACAGATAGAAATCATTCTCCTCCCACCCCTCCTACCCTCTTCCCCATTCTTCCCTGCCTGCTACACATCCTTCCCCTTAAAATAACCCACTCCCACCAATTCTGCCTTCCACCAACTGCTACATTTATAGCATGGCACCAACCTAAAACAGAACAAGGAAGTACACAAAAATTCATCATCAAAATCGTGCTGGAGAGAAGCAGGAGGGTCCTCAGGCGCCCAGTTTGTCATTTCGCATACTGTAGTCAACAGTGAAAGGCAGGGAGGTATCTAGAATCTTGTGCTTGCTTTTATTCAATCTGCACTGAGGGATTTAATACCAAGTTTTGTATTACCAAGTTTTTAATGCCAGGGATAGTCTAAGAGAGCTGCGACCAGAGAAGGGTGTCTAGGTCATCAAGCCCACACCAATCCCTACGATGACCTCTGTACTCTCAAAGGCACCCTGTGAAAGGATATTTCCAGAAACATCTGAAGAATAAGGAGTAGAGGCTTAACTGGTAGCATCTAATGCCCACGTTCCCAGCTTCCCATGAAAGGCCAAACCCCAAAAAGATAGCTGCTCAGCTCACTCTCAAAAACTAAGCCAATTGCCCTGGCCGGTTTGGCTTAGTTGATAGAGTGTCGGCAGCGGAAGGGTCTCGGGTTTGATTCCCGATCAAGGACACCTACCTGGGTTGCAGGTTCGATCCCCACCCCAGTCGAGGCATGTGCAGGAGGCAACTAATTGATGTGTCTCTCTCACATTGATGTTTCCCTCTTCTCCCTCCCTCCTTTCACTCTCTCTGAAAATTAGCAATGGAAAAATATCCTTGGTGAGGATTAACAATAAATAAATAAATAAATAAATAAATAAATAAATCTAAGCCAATGGCAAAACTACAGCCCAAAGTCTAGATACAATCTCCCAACCCCGCCCAATTACAAGGCTGGTTTTTGACTCAGTTCATGAAACAAAGCCAGCTGGGAAAGGCAGCAGGACGCTTCCATAAGCCGGCTTACTGCCTCCCTCAGTCTTCACACAAGAGAAAATTGGGCTGGAAGAAATTAAAGTTGAGGCATACAGGGCACCCCAATTTCCCCTTTACCCCTTCTCTTCTATATCTCATTGTCTTTCTTCATGAATTCAAATGTTCACATAAATCAACCCAAAGAGAGCCTAATGAATCTGAAATCCGGGAGTGGAAGTGGCATGACACATTTTTACAGCAGTAATTTTAGGGACATAATGGTGAAGAGCCCAGGCTCTGGAGTCAGACTGCCTGGGGTGAATCCTGACATCACTACCTACCAGCTGTGCAACCACAGGCAAGTACCTTACCCTCTCAGGGCCTCATTCCTATCTGTGAACTGGAAATATTAATAATGCCTACCTCCTATTTTAAAATACATAAAGTACTCAGAACAGTGTGTGGCCATAATAAACACTCAGGTTTCAAGCACTTTACAAAGAGTATCTCATTAATCATCAAAAAATGTTTGAATCCCATTATATAAAATGAACAAACCAAGGGCCAGAGAAGCTATGTAACTACACCAAAGTAACAGAGCTAGGTGGGTCAGAACTGGGACTGAGTTGCGATGTGACATCAGAAAGAGGGGCTTTGTATCAACACACCATGCTGCCTCCGTGCAGGTGTGGTCACCACGGGTAAAGGAAGACACATGGGAACGGAGCAAATGCCAGCCTGGATAGCAGGATATGGTGATGACGGCTGTTTTCCGAGTGCTCTGTTGGTTTAAAATAGGAGAGAACAGACAGTGGGGAGATGACAAGATGTCACCATGTCAAAGCAGTAGCTGTATTAGGCAAAAGCCAAGTAGAGTCTGAGACCTAAATTTGGAGCATGTACATCACACTTAACTGCAGCATTAGAAGGAGAGCTGACCGCCCATCACCCAAGTAAACAGAAATACAGCCTGAAACAGTCCACATACCCTGTCTGCTGGCAAGGAATACATCTGGACAGAGCTTTCGTTGAAATAAAGAGTAAAAACAGTATGTAAAACTACTGCACAACCATATCCTAGAGTCCCAGGGGAAGAGCATGCCTCCAACGAATGCAAGGACACGTGAATTTCACAAAACAGGAGCAAAAATATATATGGAGAGAACAGCCTGACAGAAAAGAAAAGAGGAGGATATGAAAAGGGATATGAGTAACACAAGAATTGTAAGAAATCAAAATGCATTAGAATATCCACATGGAGCTGAGGCAAGACGACTACCGCACAAAATCAAATCACTGATGTTAAAAATACACTTGAGAAGTTCTCCAAGAAAGTAGAGGAAAAGGATAAAGAAGTTAAAGTAATGAGAATGATAGATATGTTAAAACCAATTTTAAAATTCCAATATAAAGATAATTGATTTTTGCCCTAACCGGTTTGGCTCAGTAGATAGAGCGTCAGCCTGGGGACTGAAGGGTTCCAGGTTTGATTCCAGTCAAGGGCATGTACGTTGGTTGCGGGCACATCCCCAGTAGGGGACGTGCAAGAGGCAGCTGATTGATGTTTCTCTCTCATCGATGTTTCTAATTCTCTAGCCCTCTCCCTACCTCTCTGTAAAAAAATCAATAAAATACATATTTTTAAAAAGATAATTTTTTCTGAAGAATAGAATAGACAAAAACAATCAACTAATGAAAAAAGGAACAGAAATAATTTTTTCTTGACCTTTGGAAAAATCATATTCTATGAAAAAAAAATCCGCACATGGACATATCCTGCCAAAATATTTATTAAAACATCAAAAAGTTAAAACCATTCAAAGAGCTGAGGAGAAAAAACACACACTTACAAAGGAACAAAAATCAGACTGACTGACCCCTAGCTTCTCTGCAATAAAAAGTTCTAGAAAATACCAAGACATCATCTAACAGTTGAGGGGAAGGATTATAGGCCCAAGGACTAACCCAGGATTTTGAAAACATATTTGTGTAGTCTGTGAAGGCAACATCTTTGACTATTCCTGCTTTAAGAATATATACCACCAATGACCATCTCTTTTAAAAGGCCTGGGCATCCTGTGATAGAGGACTGAATAAAGAAGACGTGGTACATATGCACAATGGAATACTACTCAGCCATAAGAAAGGATGAAACATTGCCATTTGCAAAAACATGGATGGATTTTGAGAATATTATGCTAAGTGAAATAAGTCAATCAGAAAAAAACTAAGAACCATATGACTTCACTCATATATGGGATATAAAACTGAAACTCACGAACACAAACATCAGTGTGGTAGTTGCCAGAGGGAAGGGGGGGGGGGGGGGGCGGGAAGGTGTCCTAATATAAGGTGACAGGAGATTTGACTTTGGGTGGTGGGCACATGGTGCAATATACAGATTTTGTAACTTAGAAACCCACACCTGAAACCTATATGATCAAGATGACCAATGTCACCCCAATAAATTTAATTTAAAAATAAATACACAAAAATAAAAAGACCTGGGATGGAGTGGGAACCAGGTGGAGGGGGGGAAATGGGAGGGACACCTATAATACTCAACAATAAAGATAAAAAGTAAAAAATATTTTTAAAAATTTAAATTAAAAATCACTTAAAATGCATGCCCAAAACAGTAGGCCATGTTATAAATGGAATTGTGGGTTTTTCCAAACTCCAGCATCCAGGTGGGTTAAGGATAGTTGATATATTTCTGGGGGCCCTGAGCCAAGCATTCGGTGATACCCTCCTGAGCTATTTCCCTCTCCCTTAGGTTTTTCTATTACTTAACTCCTGGGACCAGGATCACAGCCTGCACCCTACATCATACTCTGCTCCTTATTATTCACACTAAGTTTTAAGACCATTTCAAACAACAGTAGGTGCTTCTGTGTGCCATTCTAATGAGAAAACACTGATTTACCCCATTGCACACCGTGTAAGAATTGAATTTTTTTTAAAAAAAATTTAAAAGAATTAATACAAAGAGCTTTATTTCTCATTCCCTAAAACAGGGCAACATGAACAATTTAAAGGGTGTTTTTATCACCCTTGAGATCTGATTTTCTGTTTCTTTATTACTTAATAACATTTCTAAATGCAGAAGCAATACACATGCAATGCCAAAAATTCAGAAAAATACCATGGGGGGAAAGCACCCATAATCTCAATGCCCAAACAGAAAGAAGCATTGCCAAATTTCATATTGTTCTTGTAGCCTCTCCCAGGCATATCCTCTTATAAGAGTACTACTTTTCATATTAATGTATTTAAACTATACATGCTATGTAGTTTTCTTTGTTTACAAAGTATCACATGATTTTAAAAATTCCCAGACAAAAAGATTATTTTAGATGGCGGTATAGCATTCCATTCCATGACTAATTGTCTCAGAGTTGATTCAATCGATTCCTGATCACTGAACTTTTATTTTGGACATTATAGAAATTATACTATACATTATACATTGTATTATGCAATGAGGTAACTATTATTGAGGTTTGGAAGCAAAATTTCCCAAGAGCGAATCCCTGTTCCACCATTTACTAGCCATGCAATGTTAGGCAAATTAATTAAACAATCTGTGCCTGTTTCCTCATAAGCAAAACAGGGATTATAACAATACTTAATTAAACTAATTAATACTTGTAAAGGCTTTAGCACACCCAAGCAACATGGTCAAAAGTCTATGTTAGATTGTTCTTTGTCCAGTTCATTGCTACAGTGTGGAATGAGCGTCTTTTATACAAACCTTTTTCTTGACTTATACAATTATTTTTAAGATTCTTAGAAATAAATGTAATTGCTGGGTCTAGAGACAATTTATATTTTTAAATTATTTTTTTGATAATCCTCACCTGAGGATATTTTTTTCCCACTGATTTTTCAGAGAGTGGAGAGAGGAAGTGGGGAAGAGAGAGACAGACACACAGAGAGAGAAAGATCTATGTGGGAAAGCCAGATCGATTGGTTGCTACCCAAAGGCACCCTGACAGGAGGCAGGCAGCAAACTCACAATCCAGGTACGTGCCCTTGACTGGGCATTGAATCCGTGCCCGCTCAGTGCTTGGGCCTGTGCTCTAACTATTGAGTCACAACAGCCAGGACAACAATTCATATTTTTAGACTTGTGTACATATTGTACAACAGAATTGTACAACAATAAACGGAATACAGAAATTGGTGGTATATTTGAGTTTATGTGGTTGTACCATTTTATAATCCCACAACAAAGAATGAAGATGCCTATTGTCACAGCCTTGACAACACTGTATATCTACTTTTCCTCCCACAACTCTGCTAAGATAGTGGATGAAGCTGACATACTATAGTATTGTCACCTTATTTTACATTTCTATTACCAATAAAGTGGACCATATTTTCTGAATGCCTCTTGATTATTTTGATTATGTTTTCCTTTATATAAAACCTATTCATGTTCTTCACCCATTTTTTGTTAGGAGTATTTTTCCACTTGTTGCCAAAAAAAACAAAAACAAATAAAAACTGTATTGGGGACAAAAATGTATATTATATATTGAAAATATTTTACCTCAGTTTGTCATTAGCATCATTACAAACATTTGTTTATAAGTATTTGATTTTTAATGCTTTAAATTTTGTAACATCAAATCTACCAAACTTTTTCTTTATAATTTGTAACTTTGGGTTATAGTTGGAAAGGCATTCCCAAACACAAGTTTAGATGTATTTTACCTACATTGCCATCCTTGACAGTTCTCTGTGATTTGATATATCATATTTAACCCTTTAATCCAAATCCAATTCATTTTATGCATCAGCATAAGGAAACTAACAATTTTCTTCCCAAATATTAAAAATTTCCCCACCCAGCCAAAACCGGTTTGGCTCAGTGGATAGAGCGTCGGCCTGCGGACTGAAAGGTTCCAGGTTCGATTCCGGTCAAGGGCATGTACCTTGGTTGCGGGCACATCCCCAGTAGGGGGTGTGCAAGAAGCAGCTGATCGATGTTTCTCTATCATCGATGTTTCTAACTCTCTATCCCTCTCTCTTCCTCTCTGTGAAAAATCAATAAAATATATTAAAAAAAAATTTCCCCACCCATATTTCCTGAATCCTTTACTCACTGATTTCAGATCCTTGCTGTATACTAACCACATAAACTCAAATATACCACCAATTTCTGTATTCCGTTTATTGCTCTCCCTATTCGGATACTAGCACCACTTTTCATTATAGTTTTAAAGTGAATTCTAGTATCTGGAAGAGCAAGTGGCCACTCACCATTTTGTTTTTGTGTGTGTGTTTTTTTTAATGACTTAGTTGGCTTTTCTCAGCAATATTTTTCAGATGAACCTTAGAATAATTTTGTCACATTCCCAAAAATGTCCAGTGGAATGTTATTGTTGTTATATTTGAAACATAGCAGCTGTTATTATATTTGTTTTTGGACTGTTCTTCAAAAGTATAAATTATCTGTATGTTGGATCTTCACTGTCTGCCCTCTGCATTTATAAACTTATGAATAACTTTTAATTTCTTGTCCTGTCCTCTACTTTCTAGGGCTTTACTCCAATCCATCTTCTCTATCACAAAAAAGATTCACTCTGAGATTAAGCCTGCTCCCTACTGCTTCCAACACTCCAAACAGCTTTGCCTCTGAATGATGCTTCCTTATTTCTCTTCTAAATTTTACCAAATTTATTTCCATCTTAGTCTGTTGCCTTATCATATAATCTTATCTTTCTTATATTTTTGTCTCTTGTTTTAGAAGCTATGGTTTCTCAAGTGTCCTTACAAGGAAAACAGATGCTGAATCAAATTTGTTTTTGAAGAAAAATCTTTTTTAAAATTATGCCCTTTCTTTGCTTCTTACAGGATGTATTTATCTCCTTTCATGTTGCAGATTTGTTTACATGTCCCATATTGTGGGTTTGATTAGTCTGCCTTCTGTCTTTATAGATCTGTCTATTCTGACATTTCATTTAAATGGAATCATATGATATGTGGCCCTCTGTGTCTGGATTCTCTCATTTAGCATCATGTTTTCAAGACTCGTGTTCTGTTTCTTGAACAAGGTGCTGGTCTCCCCACGTGGTGAAAATCCTCTAAGTTGTACATTATGCTTATGTACTTTTCTGTGCATATGGGATACTTTAATATACAATTTCAAACAATAAAAATTTAAAACGAAGTCCAAAGAAGGTATTCCAGTCATGTCTACCTGAGGTTCTCACTTCAGAATTCACTCGCCCTCCCTTCCACCTACCTTGCAGGGGGACCTCTTCCAGCCCGCTTAGCACACCATTTCCCTTTGTCCTACTGAGAAGGACGATTGTAGGGACAAGAAGTTGGTTCACACTCTCTTTCCTCTTCGCCTTTTGGCCCAACCATCCCCCACCCCCTGCCATGCTAACAGGGCTTCTCAGAGAAGGCCCTCTGGGTGCCCTGGCAGTTCCAACTTTCTGGTCTCCCCTACCTGCACCCCAATAAGACTTCTCTTGTGTGTATTCTATCCTCAGAAGTTTGGATTAAAGTGAAGAATAAATTATTTTGTGTTAAGATGTTTTGTGCTGGCAGGGTAATAATCTTCTCTAATAAAATGGTAATATGCAAATTAACCATCACTCCGCTACATAAGCCACGCCCACCAGCCAAGCCACGCCCACCAGCCAATCAGGGCGAGTATGCAAATTAACCTAATCCAAGATGGCTACAGCCACAGAGAGCAAGGTTTCCCAGGTAACAGAGCAAGCCAAGCTTTCCATAGCCGTTGCAGGCCTAAGCCTCCACTCAAGCTACAAAGTTTCAATTATAGAAGGTAAACAAATTCAAACAAATGGCAACAGAATGGAGCTTGAGAGAGCAGGCCAGGGTTGCCGGCGGCAACAGGGGAAGCAAAGCTTTAAAGCACACCCTGGCCGGGCCCACCCGCTTAAGGCAACAAAGTTTCAACTGTAGAAGGTGAATTAACTGCCACAGAGATGGCTGCCGCCCCGGAGGGAACAGCAGGCTTGGCTCTGCTCCAGGCTACAAAGTTTCAATTGTAGAAGGAAAATAAATCCCAGATACCAGGGCCTCCGCTTAGGTTGCCAGGGGGCGTGGCCAGCCTGCAAACCACCACAGGCCCCTCGCTCAGGCCACCCCATGCCCCAAGAGAACCCCACCCTGATCCGGGACACCCTTCAGGGCAAACCAGCTGGCCCCCACCCGTGCACCAGGCCTCTATCTTATCTACTAAAAGAGTAATATACAGATTGATCATCACTGCAACACACAATATAGCTGCCCCCATGTGGTCAAAGATCCTGCCCCCATGTGGACACAAGATGGCCACTACAAGATGGCCAGCAGGAGAGGGCAGTTGAGAGGGACCAGGCTTGCAAGGGAGGGCAGTTGGAGGTGATCAACCCTGCAGGAGAGGGCAGTTAGGGGTGACCAGGCTGGCAGAGGAGGGAAGTTGGGGGCAAACAGGCTGGCAGGGGAGCAGTTAAGCATCAACCAGGCTGGCAGCGGAGTGGTTAGGGGGTGATCAGGCTGGCAGGCAGAAGCGGTTAGGGGCAATCAGGAAGGCAGGCAGGAAAGCAGTTGGGAGCCAGCAGTCCTGGATTGTGAGAGGGATGTCCGACTGCCCGTTTAGGCCCAATCCCACCAGGATCGGGCCTAAACGGGCAGTCGGACATCCCTCCAGGAGTCCCAGATTGGAGAGGGTACAGGCTGGGTTGAGGGACAACCCCCCGCCGTGCACGAATTTCGTGCACCAGGCTTCTAGTTCTAAAATAAAAATGTGATTGTTATAGCTCTCATTAATTCTTCCCAAAGGCTCTCCATGGCCAACAAAATTAACCGAGGCTTCCTGTAGCCTAACCCTCAAGGCTGTCCCTGACCAGCCCCTCCCCGAGCCCCTCCAGACCTCATCAGTCTTTACACCTTTTTTCCTGCCCTCTCAATGCTCCAGACAAGGGGAGTCTTGCACAGTTCCCCAAATCCATTATGCTCTTCCACACTGCCTTGCTTCTGCCAAAGCTCTGTCTTCTGCCTAAAGTGTCCTTTCCTTAAATTCCCTTCCCCGTTTGCCTACAGCACAAAAAACAGTGCCTGCAGGGCACATCATAAATGTTCAACGAAAGCTAAACATTATTATCAAACTTCATTGGATGTGCCTGTTCATATTTCTGTCCCATGCTTATGAAATGTGAGCCCCTGAGCACGGCCTTACTTATCCAAGTTGCCAGCTGAGATGCAATGCCCTGCCATGGGTTCATGCCTGGGTTTGCATTAATATCCCGCCACCCAAGCTGGGCCAGTTTCCACATCTCTGAAATGGCAATATGATCGTGTTGTTAAAAGGATTGAAGAAGATAATGAGAGCCAACACTTGGCACATATCCTGGCCTACATTAAAGGCACAATAAATAGCTCTATAGACAATTCAAGACTGACTTGTAATAGAGGCTTAACAAATAACCTTTTTCATGCTTCCCAGACATCAGAACCATTTGTTCCCTCTTAATTACCATAGAGGGACTGAACCTGCCCAATCCGAAAGTGACATGGGAAGTCCTAAGGGTTGGATTGAGGAGCACCCCATTCCCACAACAGCTATTCCAACATATCTTCCTCATCTCCAGTCACATGTCAGGGTGAAGATGTTGAAGACCTAACCTAATATGAACATATGTCTAAAAAGGGTAGCATATTAACCTGTACAGAGTTACAGTGCAAAACACCTTAACACAAAACTGTTTGTGGATCACTCTTAGCATGGAGAAAGTCTTTGAGGTCAACTTTTGATTGGGGAACCAAAAAAAAATTAACAAGATTTGGAAAGACTGCCTGAGCAAGCCACCCCGCTCAGGGCCCTCCTTCTCACAGAACATATGTGATCCCATGATGAATTTCTGGGCAGAATGAAAATCGAGGCTTCATTTCAGGAAACGGGGCTGTTTCAGCAGAAAGCTTTCTAGCTCTGAGCCAGGTTCCAGGATGCCTTGTGAGGGTCATTGTTCATACACCTCATGGCCTGATTAAAAATAACCAAAACCTGTTTACACATCTCGGCCTCCACTCCTAGCAAGCTGTCCAGAATGCCCTCTTGCCTCAGAGTCAGAAGACGCCAAGTGGTAATCCTTTGAGATGAAGAAATTTTGCGGGTCAAATTTTGCTTTGTGTCTTAACCTGGGGTCCCTACCCAAGAAAGTCTGAGGTAAACGTTTATGAGCCACGCAAGGCAGATCTAGAGAAGCAGAAAGCAGATGAGTGATTGCCCAGGCCTGAGAGTGGGACAGGGAAGGGCTATAAAGTCCCGAGGGCTGTTTTAGGGGTGACGGACATGTTCAAAGATTGGATTCTGGTGATAGTTGTGCAGTGCTGTAAATTTTATGGCATATAAAGTATACTTCAGTAAAGCTGTATATTTATATATGTATATATAAACATTTTATTGGAAGACAGAATCCCCAGGGAAGCAAAAGTGAAGGGAAAGGAGAATTCGGCAGCCAAGGGGTACAGAGACTTGGAAAGACTGTGTGGCCACATCCCCTCACCTGACACCTTCCTAAAGATGCTCTGTCCCAAGCCTGTATGTCCCAGAGAGGGAAAGAAAAGAAGGCACCCACGAGCTCCCATCCCCCTGCACCATAGGGTGACACATGAGCCACGGAGGGCCCAGGGACTTCTTGCACCCCAGGGTTCAGGGGTGACAGAGGCTGAGATTGAGGGCACAGGTCTGTGTGATGCATGAGCTGGGTCGCATTCACTATGCAATGCCGGACACTGCCAGGCGATGTCACACGGAAGCCTGGCCCAAACAGAAATGGCAAACACAGCTCAGCAGCTCTCTCAAACATTCAAGTCAGGGTAAGAAAACAGCAGTGAGGCCCTAACTTCAATCACTGTTTTCCCTGAATATTTCAAAAGTCCCAAAACCAAGAGACAAGCCCAAAAGTAGTGACTGCCTTCATGTGGCAGCTGTAGATGCACCGCCAGGATTTCCCTTCAAGAAAGAATCTGCCGTGGAGACACCATGGCCACCCGCCCCCTGAGCAGCCCCAGCCAATGGTCAGACCTCCCCACGTGGAGGTCTCCTGAACGGACAATCTTTGCTGCAGAATTTCCCACTGGTCTGGCCAAAGCTTTGTCAGATCTTCGTCACCCTCTTAGGCTCCCCTGCCCAGTTCTCCTCCCTCCGCCCTCTCCTATTTTACAGCCATTATTATCTCCCTCCCTCTAAATAAACCCTGCACTCCACCTCAGCATCTGCTTCCAGGAAGACCCAGCTGACACACTTGGTGACCTCAAAAGTCACTGTGATGTCCCCTTTCTATGCTCATCCCAAACCCAAACCTGCCATTGGCCTTCCTCTCACTTCCGAGGCAAGGGTTATTGTCCTGATACGTGAACCTAAGGAGAGAAAGTCCACGGGGACTACGTGTATGGGGCTGGAGTCTTTTAGAGGAAGGCCAAATCGTCGGCGTGACCCTTGAGGTATCTGGCAGTTTCCTATGGCTGTGTAACAAACTGCTACAAACTTGGTGGCTTAACTCAACTATCGTATGGTTCGGAAGGTCAGAAGTCTGAAATGGGACTCACTGAACTAAAACCAAGGTGCTGGCTAGGCTGAGCTTCTGCAGACTCGAGGGGAAAGCCTGTCTCCTTGACTCTTCCAGCTGCTGGAGGCTGCCTGCATTCCTTGGCCCTAGGCCTCCTGCTATCTTCAAAGCCAACAACAGCTGGTTGAGTCTTTCTCCTGCATCACATTGTTCCCGATTCTCCTGCTTCCTTCTTTCACTTCTAACCCTTTGGTAATGTCGGGCCCACCCAGATAATCTCCTGATCTTGAGATCAGCTGACTAGCAGCTTTAATTCTAGCTGCAATCTTCATTCCCCCTTGCCATGTGTAATATGTGCACAGGTTCTGGGGACTGGGATATGGGCATGTTTGGAGGAGCCATTAGGATTCTGCCTGTCACAGAGCACATCCCGAGTGGAAAGTGCCCTGGGGGAGGGGAAGGGGGGAAAAAGGATCAGCATGGATCTCCTGAGAAAGAAACACTGGGGTGAGTGGCTGTAACCTTCACATCGCCCTTTCACCCTCACCTGCCTTCTTGCCCCTGAGGTCTGAAATGACCTAGGGTTGGGCACATCCTCCTCCTGGTGGGCACTGAGCACAGAAGTTGAGCTGGTAGTCCTCTGATCCCAGAATAAAGCAGGGGACAGTGTAGCTAAGTGGTTCATTCCCCACCTCCAAACTCTTTTCTCCAAAAGAGGCAGAATTTTAGCAGGTTTAAAGCAATGTGTGAATATGACAAGATGTTAAATGAAATAGTGAGAATGCCAGAAAGGACTCAGAGAGGTGGCAGCAAATGCCTTCTGGGGGTGTTTGCTTGCCTCCTGACAAAGATGCAGGCCTGCCCCACCACCAGGCTCTGCCTAAGGCTGTGCCCACTCCTCTGTAGGACAAGAAAGTTCCAGGAGAGCAAGTGCTGCCCAGCCAGCTTCCCAAGGCAGGAGAGCAGAGCGCCTGGGGGAGTAGCAAAACTCAGGAGCCTTGGGTGGTGGCAGGTCTGAGACTAGGCCTCCTACCGCTCATAGTATGACTAACACCAGCCCCCAACATTATTACAGAAAACAACTCTATAAAGCACTTATCCCTGCCAATAAACTCTCTCCCTGGCCCTGACATCACCACTTCTATGGCAACCAGTGCACTTCGAAGAGCAAAATGTGGGAGACTGGGAACCAGAATCAAAACTGAAGGCATTAAGTGGCGCCAAATGAGTGAGTTGGCCAGAAAGCCATGTAAAAGTTTAGAGGTTAGCATCGAGGAAGGTCTGGGGAAGGAAAGAGAGATGTAAGAGGCATCTGTAGGTCCAAGCCAGAGTGTCCTGCAGCAACAGAGAAATGTCCTGCATTGTGTTGTTTGGTTGCTTGGTTTTCTGTTCTGGAGGGAAACTGGTGGGAATCCCTACCCTGGCCATTAAGAGAACAGCATGCTCAATGAAGACATTTCCAAAAAGTAAACATCATTGGGCGTTAATACACAAGGTCTAAATAAACATCACTGTCTTTCAAAGAGGTGGAAGGAAACACTGGAAGAATAGGTGCAGTGTGCTCATTAAGAACTTCTTAGGGACATTAGTGGATGTGACCCTACAAAACAGTAACTGTAAGACACTGTCTTAGCTCGGGCTGCTGTAACAGAATACCATAAACTGGGTGGCTTAAACAGCAGACATTTATTTCTCAAAGATCTGGAGGCTGGAAATCCAAGGTCAAGCTGCCAGCAGGTTCAGTTTCTGGTGAGGACTCTCTTGCTGGCTTACAGATGGCTGCCTTCTCACTGTTTCCTCATGTGGTGGAAAGAGGAACCCCTGGTGTCTCTTCCTCTTCTTGTAAGGGCACTAATCCCACCATGGGGGCTCCACCCTCATGATATCATCTAAATCTAATCGCCTCCCAAAGGCCCCCGTTCCTAATTCCTAATACCATCACACTTAGGGTTAGGGCTTCAACATATAAATTGGGGGTGGGGGGAAGCATTCAGTCTGTAATATACACTATATCCACCAATTGATTTTCCTCTATAGGAGGAGTGTACCTCCTGATCCATTCAGCGGTACTTTAGCTAAATTCACCGGTAAGTAAAAAGTCATGGGGAAGCCCAGCCGTGTGGCTCAGTGGTTGAGCATCGACCTATGAAACAGGAGGTCACGGTTTGATTCCCAGTCAGGACATATGCCCAGGTTGCAGGCTCAATCCCCAGTGGGGGGTGTGCAGAAAGCAGCCGATCAATGATTCTCTCTCATCATTGATGTTTCTATCTCTTTCTCCTTCTCCCTTCCTCTCTGAAATTAAAAATAAATAAATAATTAATTAATCAATCATGGGGAAGACAGGTGCTGATTTTCCTGTTCTAAGAGCAACCAGATGCAGAAAATTGCAGATGCCACAGGCAGCACCCCGCTGAAATAGGAAAATGTGCCCACCTGTATCCCCCCTCCTGACTCTAAGTCTGAGGACATGCACTTCTAACAAATATGCATTCATTAAATAAGCTCTCAGCTATTGAATTCCTTAATTATTTTAGTCATTCTAAGATCTGACCATGAGCACAGTATATGAAAAACTGCACTCTAGTGACAGTCCTGCAGCCATCTGTAATTGAGTCAAATGCCCTTCATTGGAGAGTCAACCGAACTTCTCTGAGTCAACATGGAGAGAAGTGCAACACCCTCCTGACCCAACTTTCCATTAAAATCCATGAAGAGACACACATACACACACCACATTCACACATATACACAGAAATACATACACACATACATGCAAGCACACTGCAAGCACATACATGTATACCAGTACATGCACAAACAAATACATACCAAAGAACGCAGGCAAATACTTTGACTAGCCCCACAGAGAAAAATAAATTCAAGCTCACTAAGTAATCCAAGTCAAACAAAAATACAATATTATTTAAAACTACCAAATTTTTGCAAAAACTTTTAAAAGTATAAATACAATGGTGGGCGTGTGCTGAAAAGGGAATTTTCACACACAGTTGGGAGGGAAAAAGGAGACAGGGGAAGCTATTTCGCAATACATAATAAGGGCCCTAATCGTTTATACACATTGACCCAGTGCTTTCGCTTGTAAAGTCTAGATTTAAAAAACAATCACAAATACAGGCAAAATTTTATTACAGTAGCTCATCACAGCATTCCTTACGATCAGGGAAAAGCGGAAATACAGCTGAATGGCTGACAACAGGAGAGGACTCAATAAATGAAGGTAAGGCCATTGCTCCATCAGCGGAGTTTTCCCAGGGAGTGCTCCCCATTCAGAACCATCCTTGACCTGTGCTGGCCCCACCAGACAGAATCTGACCTGAATCAGCTTTGTCCCTCCTGCTCAGAGCTGCAGTCAGTCCAGCTAACGAAGTCGGGGAGCTTACTTTCTGAATTTGAGACGAATTATGTAACCTGGAGCAAGATACTCAAGGAGGAGATGAATAAAGAAACATGAGGATGAGGGATATTGAACTAGTCAATTAGAGTTATTCAGGATTTCTATTCCACCCTTATGTTCTTCCCAAAGGCTAAAAAGACTTGGTTTCCCTGTAAAACTAAACCCACAAAAAAGTAGAACATTAAAAATAAGAATGGAAGCAGGAGGGATAAAAGGGGCTGAAAAGTAGTTGCCACCAGACACCAGGGAGCGACTAATTATGACATTCGGGACTGAACGTAGCGCTGTGACCCCAGACAGCTTCAGCGGAGCAGGAAACACTCTGGGTAAAAGAGTTGTTACTGTCTGATTAAAAAAAGACAATTATTCCACTGAAGAGATTCATTATTATCAAGTACTGAAATAAAAAAAGCAATTTCCATGCTTCCTATGCATATGGCTTTATATAAGAAAGGCTGAGAACTGTCACGGGGGACATTCCCTGCTGCCTCTCAAAGAGGAGCATCCACTTTCCACCTTCCCGGTCGCCCTGAGTCTCCTCCACCCGACGGAGAGGCCTCAGAGGGCAGAAAGGGCCTCGGTTCGGTCCCATCCCTGCGCCTTCTCATGTACCTCTGCCCCCTTCCCGGAAGCTTAGCTGAGGCAGGGATGCCAGGCAGGTACTAGGGACCCAACCGGTGGCAGTTAGTTCCAGGTTAAAATGGCATCTGGCTGCTGCCTCTGAGCCAGCATCTCTCCGCTTCCCAATGGAGAAACAAACAAAGACCAAAGTTCTAACAGAGGCACTTCTATGACCCGCCGGTCAGATGGACACGGACTGGAAAGCGGAGCTGGTGGCATACACAGGCCGCCAAGACCAAAGGAGCCCTAGCTAAGGTCAACCCCACCCAACTCTCCCTAGTGCCCCGCCCCAGCCCTGCCCACCTTTGCCAGAGGTCGGAACCTTAGCGCCCACCACCAAGATGCTGCAGGCTTTTCTGAAGAAACAATGCTTCGCTGCCAAGGCTCAAAACAAAATCAGTCCCCCAGGATTTCGGTTTGGTTGTGGGTCTGGGCACGGGCTTTATGCCAGTTCCCACGCTGGCACTTCATTAGAGGCTGAGGGGGAGTGTGGGGCACGTGGCCAGGCCCACGTATTAGGAACTGCTCCCCAGTGCCTAGTAACCTTGGGGTGCCCGCCCTATTCTCTACCACCCGGTGCCTGGTTTGGAGGAGCCAAGGCTAATCCTCCCCCACGTGGTAGGACCTGTCTTTATACCAGGTGTGAAGAGCGACAGGCGCTGTGCCCTGGGTGAGCTGTGGGCCCCCAGGGGAGCGGTGGGCACTGGGTCAGAGGCAGCAAACCAGGGGGAATGGCGGGTGTCCTGGCTGCCACGTGGGCTGGGCCGTCAGCAGGCGGTGGGGAGAGGGGATCCACCTCCAGAAACAGCAGAGCGGAACTAGATCTGAATTGGATGCTGGAGCCCGGCCACCATCAAACCACCGGCTCTAACACCGCAGAGGCTTCCAACGCCGGGAGGAGGGAAAACGCAGAGGAAACATTGTCTTACACCGAAAAGAGAGACAGGAGCCCACACAAGAAACCGCCCCTTCGGCTTAGACGTGGTGGGAAGGGGGTGGGCTTTCGGACAGACGTGATGGGAGGAAAAAAGGAAACAACTGATTTCATGCGCTGGGTCTTATTTCTCAGCTACACATGCTCAGAAATAAGACCCAGCGCATGAAGGCAGACTCAGTTCTGCTTCTTCAAAAGAGCAGGACGCCCTAACCGGTTTGGCTCAGTGGCCTGCGGACTGAAGGGTCCCAGGTTCAATTCCTGTCAAGGGCATGTACCTTGGTTTCAGGCACATCCCCAGTGTGGGGTGTGCAGAAGGCAGCTGATGGATGTTTCTCTCTCACCAATGTTTCTAACTCTCTATCCCTCTCCCTTCCTCTCTGTAAAAAATATTTTAAAAAAAAAAGAGCGGGACATTCCTGGCGCTGTCCTTGAACTTGGACTTTCATAGACCCTGTGTGTGCGGTGAAAGGTCCCTTCACTGGGCAGGGTGCACCTCGGGCAGGGCCGTCCTCCAGCGGGTCCGTGCTTCCTCCACTGACTTTACTGCCCATTTCCAGGCCCTGGGATGGGGGTGCGCAACGACACCCAAAAAGGACCATTTTCAAAGAAGTGAACAGGGGCCTTTAGCCTTGTTTATCGACCTTCATAAGGAACAGACAGTGTAAAGGGTCATTTTCCATTTTTTTTTTCTGTGCCAAAGACCAGCGGCTGGACCGGAGGGTCACATACTGCTGAGTCTCTGAAGGCAGATAATTCAGCGTGCGTTCTATTTTAAAGCCCAGCCTTCCGTGCTACCTTGATGATTTCGTACAAGTTACACTGAAAGGGCATAAAATGTCACAGCAGCTTGTGTGTTCCCCACTCCCATGTGCTCTTTGCTAAAAATCCAGCCCCACTGCTTCTTCTCAGCAAGCACCCAGCGTGTCTGCGGCATGAATTTCAACTGTGCACGTTTTCTGCTAGGCGAAAGGGTAGAGGGAAGGAAATAGCAGCGGGAGACTGTTCACAAGTAGGGCTGCTCTGAGCCACGGCGTCTCATCTGCGAAGTGAGCGTGACATCGCCGACCTCTCCCGGGTGACATAATGACAGAACGCACGGAGCACCTGGAACAGAGTCTGAAACATCTGTAGGTCCCTTCTCCACCCTTTGGTGCCTCTTGCTTCCTCACCTATAAAATTGCAAGGGTCAAGGATGGCCCAGCGTCAACCCTCGACATTATTGGGATTTCCCCTCAGATGTGTCATCCAAGGTCACACTCCACCACCTGAGTGTTTTCAAGGCTCAGTGGGCAGGATGAAAGTGTCATCACCATCCACCGGAACAAGAGAGCAGGCAGAAAGGCTCTTGGACCATTATGAGGGTGAGACTCGGAGACACCCAGACACTGGAGCAGCTTCTCACTAGTCCAGCACACATCAGCTCCAGGCTGGGTCCTCAGTCAGCCAGGCAATGTTATGTCCCAGGAGCCACCCATGCCCTCTCCTGAGGGGCTCTGCACTCCATGACCCCTGGTCTCATTTCTGCTGAGCCACCCCAGTGTCAGATTTCAGGGTCACGGCAAACCAGCACAGTTCAGAACAGGTTTTGGACCACTGAACCCCTGCAGGGAGTGCGATCAGCCCTGCCTTCCCTCCTTGCGGGAACTTGTGTCAAGGTGGCAGCCTGATCAGGGTTAGGCTCAGGTCAATGAGATGCCCATGGTCCATGGTAGATGGGCCACAGGCAAAGCAGTGTGTCTTGGGACTAGACAGCTTTCCCTCCCCCCAACATTCCTGCCCTCTGTGCTCTATAAGACACAGAAATAACTATTCCTGAGCTTAGCCCATTAAATAATCACTAGTTGAAATGTCTGGCTTCCCTACTGGACTGAGAGCTACTCTAAGGATCTTTCTGGGGTGACAGATGTGTTCTGAAACTGGAGAGTGGAGATGTGTGCACAACTCTAAATAAATGGCAAAGCATTGAACTATACACTTAAAACAGGTAAATTATATCTCAATCCACAGCACATTAGTACACAACCTTGGGAAAATTACCTGTCTGGGCCTCAGTTTCCTCATCTATAATTTAAGACCATATGAACTGATGTTATACAATACTTGTGAGGTTTAAATGAGGTTATGCATAGAAGGTGCTTAGCATGCTAAGCACCCTGTAAAGACTGGCTGCTATTTTTATTGTTTTACTATTGTTGTTGTTTGCACAAAAGATACAATTTGGGAAAGAGAAAAATCACGTGGAAGAAATCCTGGGTGCTGTCATAGGCAGAAAAATGGCTCCCCAAAGACGTTCACTTCCTAATCTCCAGAACTTGTGAATATGTCCTCTTACATGGCAAAGGGACTTTGCAGATGAGATAAAATTAGGGATCAGGAGAGGGGGATATTATCCTGAATTATCTGAGTAGGTCCAATGTAATCACAAGGGTCCCTAAAAGATAGAAAAGGGAGGTAGGAAAGTCAGAGAGAGAGAGAAGGCTGGAGAATGCTATGCTGATAGATTTAAAGGTGGAGGAAGGGGCCACAAGCCAATGAATGCAGGCAGCCTCTAGAAGCTGGAAAACGCAAGGAAACGTTCTCTCCCAGCACCTCCAGAAGGAACACAGACCTATTGATATCTCGGTTTTAGCCCATTAAAATCCATTTTGAACTTCTGACCTCAAGAACTGTAAGACAATCATTTTGTATTGTATAAGCTACTAAAGTTTGTCGTATTAGGTTACAGCAACAATAAAAAACTAATACAGGTACCATGTTTCAGAAAGCTTGACTGCCAGGGTAAGAGTAGATCTAAGGAGTGATAAACTGGAGGTGTATTTTTGTGAGATTAGGTTTTGGGTTGTGTGTAAGATGCACTGGAGTAGAAGGAGGGAGGGAGCAATGTGGCCAGGCAGATACTGTTCCTATGGACCAGGGCAGTGAACTGGCGAGGAGCTGGACCAGCGGGGAAGGGTGTGTGGAGGAGCTGATGTGTGCTGGACTAGTGAGTGAATGAACATGCATGATCTGACAATCTCCTGAAGGGTGGGGCCAAAGGAGAGAGTCAAAGAGAGCAATAAGGCTGGCTCAAGGGAGCACAGTGATGCAATCCACGGGGGCTGGGAGAGCTGGCTGCAGCAGGAGGGCCAGGGATGCTGAGAGGAGGTAGGGACATGGATGAGCTCAGGGGGGGAATCAAGGAGTTTACAACCTGGGTCAAAAGCCTAGGAGTGCAGTCGGGCTTGCGGGTGCCATTTTGGGATACCAGAGTGCAGAGGTAAAAGCCCAAAGTGACTGAGGTCCCAGAAGAAAATAGCAGCACGGCAGGGAAGGGCATGAAGGAGATGTTTTGAGTAATGGACACATGCAGGTGTTGAAGGAAGGAAAAGAAGCAAGTCAGGAGGCAGAGTCCAAGCCAAAGGAGAAGAGGGTCTAAAGGAGGTCACATGTGAGCCTCCAGGGGCTAATTCAACACTGTGGTCATGGAAGGAGTCAGACGCATAGGGAGAGCTACATTAGGAGTGTGAAGAAAGAAGAGACACATTCTTAAGCAACACAGAGAGGGGAGAGGGAGGGATTAAATGGTAGCTTGATCAGAGAACAGAGTGAAAGAAAATCATTTCTTACAGTCAAGGGCTCCTAGATATGCGGACATGCTTGGGGAAGAGTAGAGGGGGGAATGACAGATTAGGATTGGGGGATAGAAAGTTAAGGATTTGAGGGGAGAGAAAGAGATGGTGATAACAAAGAGAAGAAACATTTCCTTTCAAGAGACAGACGTGAAGACAGGGGGCATGACGATAAAAAGGGATATAGCGATATTTGCAAGGGAAAAGTAACATTGAGAAGACCTTACCTTGGACAGCCTCAGTCTTTGTTAAAAGTATAGATAGTCTTTGTTAAAAGGATAGAAGGCTGCTGAGCCTTTGTTAAAAGGATAGAAGGCTGCTGAGAGCAGGGGAAAGCAGAGCACTTTGGATACCAACACGAGAAGAAAAGAGACTTCCACGTGAGCCCAGCCACAATGAAACTGTACCTCCGTCCAGCCATGTATCTATCCCAAGGTCTAACATACCTGAGGCCAATCGTCAGGGTGGCCTTGTCATAAATCCTGAACTGCTGATTCCAGTGTTACTTATAGACTGTTTGTCTCATTTTCCCAACTTCTTGAGGACAGAGACCATCTCTAATGGAAGCCTGGGCGCACCCCAGATCCTGGATCTCAGGAGACATCCAACAAGAGCTCAGTGATGGGTGGTGAAGAGGAATGAAGGAGAAACAATACTTCAGTTTCCCAACATATTGGTTAAAACTTGATTTAAAGAACCACAATAGATAAAAACTTATAAAACAAAGTAGATTGTGACCATGCCTTATAAAATTTCTTGAAATACTGACCTCCCTTCATGCATTTTTAAAAGAGTTTGCTTTACAGAAATCCATTTTGGAGACAACCGTTAAAGAAATATCTCCATGGTGTAAAAATCATTTAACAGCTGCACAGATAGGACTCCACCACATCTCTCATCCTGTTGTTTCCTGTTATTATTAAATGTCAATCAAGTCTCTGCCTCGTCTCGCCAACCTGACCATACAATCTTGGAAGGTCAAGTTATGATCACCTCTCTCTTTGAGCCTTACCCACCCTCTGCTTCATTCTCACACACCTGTATTCACACCACCTGCAAGGTGAATAACAAGCACCAAGGTAGGATAGTGTCGTGATTCAGACCAAACCCCAGAGTCCAAAAGACTGGATACTGCATTGTGGCCGCACCCCTTCCATACTAGAGGCTAAATCTGAGAAAAATCACCTAATCTTTAAAAATGGTTCATGGTTGTACCCACTTTGAAGGGTTGTTATACACAAGATGCCTATTACATATAGTAAGGACTCATTAAGATTTGGTATTTCTATTAAGTGCTTAATGAATACTTGATTGGTTTATAGAGCCAAATAAGAACAGACAAAATGCTCAAAGTCAAAATACTCAAGTAGCATTTAGATTTATTCAACTAGGTCGTCCACCACTCATATCCTGCATGTAGTAATCCTACACAGTAGTAACATAGTAACATCAACCTACAGTAAAAATTTAGTGTACTGCTATATTTTATATGAAAATAGCAAAATCTAAGGTCTCCAAGTTTCACTTTTCCAAGGTGTTAATTTTCTAAATCCCCAACGTAAGTGGGTCTGTAGGTCAATTGGCTCAATGGGCTAATAATTCTACTGAAAAATCAAAAACCTGGCTTGTCTGATGATTCAGCATGATCAGCCCCTGCCAGCTCGCTCCCAAATGTGCCCCTACACCAGCAGGATCAGGAGCAGCCAGGGTGTACAGCTTAGAGCACCGCCCTCCCCTGTATTAAAACCAACAGAACAACCCTCCAAGTGCCTCACTTAGAACAGTAGGCCAACCTTGGAAACTGCAGACCAGGAGACATAGGGAAATGCAAACTCAAGCTCGAGTGACAGCACTTGGTGCTTTCTTTTCCAAGTCTGGGCTCTGCCTGAGCCACACTATAGCACTCAAATCTATTTCAAGTTTAAATGTGAACGACACTCTTACAACCAGCTCATTTTGTTGCATACACGACTAAGTCTGCTTGGAGAGGGTCACAGACTCTCCAGTGAGTAGGGGCTTCACCTAGCGAGACCACACAAGACATACTAGTCCTACCATTGCTCAAAACACTTGGGGGAGCCTTCTTCAGAATGTCCTTGAAAACCAGTGTCCAAGGAAAACACATCCACCTGGTGGCTGCGTAATCACACAGGCAGTACAGCCAGGCTGTCAGTCAACTGGTCCACACGACTGGACTCTAAACTGCCATTAGCTGATGCTAAAGCTACACTCACTTTCCAAAGAGAGAGATATGTCACCAGTGAGTATATATATTCTCAAGGATGTCACAAGGGCTTGCAGTCAGCTCCCAAAAAAAGAGATCTCGTCATTCATGGAGCAAGGGCAGCTTTCTTGGAGAAAACTGTGGAGGTCCTACTGGACTGAACTATGTTTCAGAGTGAGCTGTGCCCATCAAGTGCATCCTGCCTCCGAGCCTTTGCCCCTGCTGTTCCCACTTCCTGGGATATCCTTTCCTTTGGCCTGTTACAATAACAAACACCTAATCCTTTAAAACTCAGCAAAGTCATAGGGCCCCCCAGGAAACCTTTCCTGGGTGGTCCCACCAGCCTCCTATGAAGGAATTAATCTCCCTTCTCTGGTCTAGTGCATACATACTTCTGAGGCACGAACCACACTTTATAACCATGTATCTCATCAATGTCTACAGGTGCCTCTCTCAATGGACTAAAATGGAGTTAAACTATGTTTTAACCCCTTCAACTCAGACCTGGCATTAACTACACTCTCTGGCATACAGTCGATTCTCAGTTAACATTTGCTGACTGGAATAGTAGGCTTGCATGGGAATCACTCACATTACTTTATAGTCAGCCCTCCGAAATGTATAGCACCCACCCATTCAACAGGCAGTTACTGGGCACCAGATGTGTACCAGCCATGAGCAGGCATTTGGTGTTTTTGTTTTGTTCTGTTTTTGATAATTTTTAAAAAGTCAAGATAGACAAGAGCACCATTCTGTTTCTCCCTCACATACCAAGGAAGGTTCCAAGACATCTAACCCGACACATCTTTATGTCTAAAATGACAGAAACTGTGACTCAGACATGCTTTCTCTACAAATGAAGGCAGCACATGCTATCTGAAAAGCACAGGCCAGCATGTTTAAACATACAGTTCAGTGCATTAAAGTACATTCACACTGTTGTGCCACCATCACCACCATCTGCATCCTGGACATTTATCCCAAACCAAAACCCTGCCCCCATCTATCTATATAAAAGCCTAAGCGACCGAAACGACTGGTCGACCAGTCGCTATGCCATGCATTGACCACCAGGGGGCAGACGCTCAACACAGGAGCTGCCCCTAGTGGTCAGTGCGCTCCCACAGCGGGAGCGCCGCTCAGTTGACCGCCAGGCTCCAGATGCAGGGCTCACGGCTGGCTGCCACAGCCCAGAGACCGCAGTGGAGCGGCAGCGAGCCTACCCAGCGGCCGTGGCAGGCGCAGCGGGGCTGGGATGAGCAGCAGCGGCAGGCAGGAACGGCAGGTGACATTGGACTGCTGGTTCCGGCCCGATCCCTGCAGGCTATGCACCAGGCCTCTAGTTAAACAATAACAGCCCATCCCCTTCCTCTCAGCTCCTGGCAACCACCATTCTACCTTCTGTCTCTGTGAATCTGATGACTCTAGGTACCTCATATAAGTGGAACCATACAGTGTTTGTGCTCTGTGACTGTATTATGTCATTGAGCATAATACCTTTAAGATTTATCTGTGTTGTAGCATGTGTCAGTATTTCTTTCCTTCTTAAGGCTGAATGATGTCCCATTGTATGTATGCACCACATGGTGCTTATCCACTCCTCTGTCAGTGGACTCAGGGTTGTTTCTACCTCTTGGCTATTGTGAATAATGCTGCCATGAACATGAGTATACAGATAGCTGTTTGGTCCCTGCTTTCATTTCTTTTGGGTTTATTCCCAGAATTGGAAAGCTGCATCATATGGTAATCTATGTTTGAGTTTAAAATCTTAAATGTATTTTTAACCTTTGGGAGTAAGAGGGACAAATTCATAAATTTTTATACACTGTTGAGAAAATAAAATCCACTCTAGTGGTGAATTTGAAAATGTCAGGTTTCACTTATTCATAAACAATTCAAATAAATGAAACCAAGGTCCAGAGACAATTTCTATTTAACAAATTTGAATGAAAATATTTCTAGAATATACTACATTCTTCTCTTCCTTCTCTTTAACCTCTATTTGCTGGCCCACCCACGGTCACTGTGAGTGCCCATTGTTCCATCTCTGTGTACTAAACAATGACCTTCTCGAGAGATGCTGAAGGGTCCACCCTGAATTACCTGCCTCCTTGAACTGAGTCAGGCCATTGTGAACGTTAAATCTCCTCGCTCAGGACTAGAGACATACATGGTGCAAAGATGGTCTGCACCTTTATGGAGCTCCAGAAGAAAACCTAAGTTACATTTTTTTGAAGAAATCTCACTGCATTCCCAGTGCCTAACATATGGTAGATAGTCAATAAATCTTTACTAGAGTCTAATAAAATGATAGGGCAAAGATCTCTCAAAATGTGATTCTTTCCGAATTCTGGGGGTTGATTTCAAATATTTCAATTCAAAGCAATTCACCAAGTCCCTGCAATGTATCAAGTCCCTACAGTGTACAAGGCTCTGTTGTAAACTCTACAAGGGATTCAGAAACAAATGAGTTCCTGGCTCCAGAATATAATCTAGCAGAGAAACGAAGACATACAAAAGGAAAAAAAATAAAATAAAGCTCTACAATCTGTTGTTGTGATAGAAGTGAGGAATAAGCCAAGCGAGAACACAGAGAGTGGATTCTGCACAGCTGGGGTGGGTTTTAGCCGTTTCAGAGATTAAGGTGGCGACTGGAAGAGACAAGGGTGGAGTAGGATCCCAGCAGATTGAAAAATGGGCAGAAAGGGCTGCCCAGATGAGAAAATATAAGCAGCTTGGAGATTTAAAAAAAAATGTGGTTTTTCTGTATATCCCTTGACAGAGAAAATAATCATTGCCTTTCTCAACTCCATACCCAGCAATAACCCAGCACTTACTTGGAAAAGAGAGAAAACTCTTCCAATTCATTAAATTCTACCAAACCATCTGACTCTGCCTTTCACGCGAACCCCAGCTCCTCAGTGCTTTACCCTTGCCATGGGACAGAGCAATGGAAATGACACTTCACCAGCCTCCTGCTTCTCACACGAGGGAAATGAAAAGTGACGTAACCCTGCCTCATCATCACCTTCGACCATCCCAAAACAAGATCAGAGAGCCAAAGTGACTTGTCCGACGTTACACAGTAAGCAAGAGGCAAAGCTGGGAGCTCACCCAGGTTTACATGAATCCATGGCCCAGATCTTTGCTACGCCGGGCCCCTCATAAAACTCAGAAGCTTGATTCTTCTTTCAATAGGAAGTATACACAAGCATCGTGAGAGTCACTTTCTCTACTTTTTTTTCCTCCTGTTCCATCAGCAACAAATGGCAAAGAAATGCAGCTACCCACGAAGTTTCCCAGTCCTTGCAGCAATGTTCACATCATTATGCCTTTTCCACATTTTTAATTGAAAAAAATATGTCACTCAGACATAAGTACCTAGACTCATCTCGTGTCTTTCCTGCCCACAGGTCCTTCTCCCAACCCCAATCCCACAGCCTCCTGTGATCTGCCAAAAGCGATTCCAGATCTTAAGATGAGGTCTTCTTGGGTCCACTCCCACTGCGTCTTGGGATGAAGTACACAACTCCTTATGCAATGTGGCCCCTGGACCACAGAAGCTGCCCCTGTCTCTCAGGTACACTGAAGTCCCTGTCTATGGCAGAGGACCTGAGCTCATTTCAAACTTAGGAAGTAGCCTTTCAATGCTGCCATCATGGGTGTGGTTTCCTGGAAACCGCCCTGGACTGACTCCAAGTGTGAAGACTTGGCCCTGGGGGTAAACAGTGACCTGTGTGGCCCGGTGGAGTCATATCCCTTAGCAACTCAGAGCTCCCACTGAACTCAGAGGAGGCAGCCCCGGGGTCCTCAGGGTCACTCCCCAGGCTGACATTCAGTGAGTCTGCAATTCCACGGACATGGGACTCATGAATTCATACAGGTGTACATCAAGATGATCAGATTCTCTTCTGAGAGCTTGTTTTGATCTGGGAGGAAAGGGGGGGAAAGGGATATTAAATGTCTGAAAGTGACAGAGAATAGGGACGTGGCCCTTTAGCTACCTTACTGTTCTGCCCAGGACTGTCTGATCCCCCCTCTACCGTCAGGCCAAGTGTTCTCATTCCTACCAAACTAAGTTCTGTATAATCATACACAGCCCAGTGTCCGCCAGTAGCCCCCTTCCTCCACTTCCCTGCACCAACACAAATAGTCGAAGCTGAGACTACGTGGTGTTTTATGAACATACAAGCAAGAATCACAAATCCTGGAACTGGCAGGGGTTTCAACAGACCATCTATAATAATAAAAGGGTAATATGCTAATTAGACCAGATGTCATTCAGAACGTCCTTCCAGACAAAGCCAGGGCCGGAGGGAAGCCAGCCTGGGTCCTGGGTGCCAGAGGGAAGCTGGTGCTGGCAGCCGGGGGGGGGGGGGGGGGGGGGGGAAGGAAGGCCTACTCCTGCACGAATTTCATGCATCAGGCCTCTAGTTTTCTTATGAAAGATAAATTATAATTATCATGTCCCCTACACAGATGTGGCCACTTAGTGCCCCACTAGACATCTGTATTAGTTCCCTGTGGCTACTGTTTAGTGTCTTAAAACAACACAAATGTATTCCCTATTTCTTCATCTTTTCTAGCTTCTGGAGGCCACCCACATTCCTTGGTTTGTGACCCCTTCTTCCATTTTCAAAGCCAGCAACACAGCATCTTCCAATCTTTCACTTAGTGACGTCACTTAGTGACTCTGACCCTCCTGCCTCCCTCTTATAAGGATCCTTATGGCTACATTGTTCCCACCCAGATAATCCAGGGTAATCTCCTCATTCAAAATCCCTAATGTGATCACAGCTGCAATGTACCTTTTGACAAGTAAGGCAGTCTATTCACAGGTGCCTTGGCCTGGGACATGGACAGCTCTGGGGGGACTTCCTTGGGGGGACATTTCTCAGCCCATCATAACATCCATTAAATTTCTATCTGAATTTTTTTCAAAAATATAATCACAATCACATTTTGAGAATCAGGATAGTCTGTAACAGAGTACATTTTTGTTGCTGAGGGAAATATTTTCAAAGGGTATTTTAAGTTTTAAGGTGTTTCAAAATATAATAGAAAGGCAACAAAAAAATTTTAAATTGTAATCAAGAAGATAAAAGGAAAGCAAGACAAAATAATGGAAAAGCACGTACATTATTGATCACAGATCACAGATTCCTTCACTAAAGAAATATTGAAGAACCACATAGCGTGTGCTTAAAAGTACAAATAGTACTACTGTGCTCAAATAGTTCCAACTGACCTGATTAGACAGGGACATACAGATTCATCACTGCCCGGTGTCTCCTCCTGAGTGGGGACACACTCGGGCCACCACTGCCTGGTTCAGGGTCCCTGCGGCTGAAAATCGAAGGAACTCACCAGCCCCGCAAAACCAGCTGCAGGCCATAGAGGCACCATCCTCCTATGCAAAGCACCAGACACTTGCCCATGTGCATCCCACAAAACCATCATCCCAAAACTGTAGAGAGGCCACCAGGCACTCCAGATCCTTTGTCACATCAAGAAATCAGAGCTCCAGGAAGTCAAGAACCTCCCCAAAGTCACATGCTTACTTATGGGTAGAGGCAGAACTAATCCAGAGGGTACACTTTTCCCTCCAGTAGCCATCAAATCCATCCACAGAATCTTCAAAAAGAAAATAAACCTTCAATGAACCTGGATTGATCCTGCTAAGATCTTTCCTTTAACTTAGACTCTTCTCCACGATTCCCTATAGTCCTCATTCCAAATGCTTCTTATCCCCCTCCAGCTCCCTTCTGCTCTCTCTCAGACACTCCCTAAACTTAACTAAACTAAAACAGTCTATCTAGATGCATTCAGGTTTTTTCTATGCACTGGATCCTCTCCTTAAAATGATCGCATCATCTGAATAATATGATTATGAGGGGCTGAACCATTAGCGGTTAAAACTGGGGGCTCAGGAGCGGACAGCCTGAGTTTGTAACCTGATTTTATCTCAATTTCTGTGACCTTGAGACAGTCACTTAACCTCTCTGAGCCTTTATGTCTTCAGCTAGAAATGAGAATCATAACAGCAAGGACCTGACCGAGAAGTCACGAGAACTGAATGAGAGGAATGCACAGCACACAGTGGAGCTCCTGAGCCGGCACTCTAAACTACTCACACATTGAATAGAGTCATCCTTGGGGTGTTCTTCCTTCCTCTCTAATGAAAGGGCCTCGATTTCCTTTAGCCCTCTCTGGTCCCCCCAAAACCCTCTCTGCTCTAGCACCCTCAGACATAGGGACCAGACCAACCACCCTAGAGCTTGGCTTACACCACTTCCAAGCTCAGTTCCTCTGACTGCCTGCCCACTGAAGTCCCACCTCTTGACCTGGCCCCCTCGGCCCCCTGCACCTAACCAACCTTTCAACCCTGCTTTCTGATGTAACCATCTCTCACCCTCCACACCGGTTTTCAGAAAGAAAGAAAAGGACACCCCAAATAGCCTCCAAGGCCCAGCACACACTCAACTTTCCCATCCCCAGATCTCTTCCAGTTTGCCCTTTCTGTCATAGATCGCAATCCTTCCCATCCTTCAAGGCCCAACTCCTCCCTCTGCCAGAAGCCTTCTCTGACCAGTCACACTATCCATATTCCAGGGCATGATCGCTCCTTCCCTGGAACTCCTACTTTATTTCATGTTGTGTTCTTTGGCATTGAATGAGTTAAATTCATGTGGATTCATTGTGATGATGGAGATTTTCTGTATGTGGACTGTATCAGGGTCAATATTCTGGTTGTGACATTGTCTATAGGTTTGCAAGATGTTACCACTGCAGGAAAGTGGGTAAAGGATACAGCAGACCTTTCTGTTTTATTTCTCACAATTGCATGTAACTCTCAATTGTCTTACAATAAAAGTTGAATTTAAAAGTTAATATGAATTTATAATTTATTCAGCACTCACCTTTGCCACACACCACACAAGACATTTTACCTATATAAGCCCCAATTTTCTCCTAATCTCCAGATGTGGTTATCTAATAGCCTATTCAGAATCTTCACCAGAATAAACTAATAAGTATATCAGAGTTAACACATCCAATATTGAGCTCCTGAGTGCCCCCACCCCAAGGAATCTCCTCTCCATTCTTCTACTTGATCAGGCAAAAATCTTTAGGTCATCCCTGTTTCCTCTCTCTCTCTCTCTCTCTCTCTCTCTCTCTCTCTCTCTCTCTCTCTCTCATACTCCACAGCCACTCCATCAGCAAACCTCAATAAATCCACCTGCAAAACAGATCCAGAATCCAACCATTCCTCCCCACCTCCATGGCCACCATCTGGTCCCTGGCCACCGTCATCTCTCATCTAGATTAATACAATAGCCTCCCCTCTACCTGACACTGCCTATCCCCCTTTCCTGCTTCTTTTATAAATTTTCTTCAAATAATATACTTTGTCTCCCACAACAAGCTTGGAAGCTCCATGAGGGCACAGAATTCTTCTGATTGGTTCAGTGCTGAATCCTGGAGCTCAGAACAGTGTCTGAAATATCATAGGCACTCAATGGATACTTAGGGAGTGAAAAAAGAAATTAGTGAGTGGCCAAAACCGGTTTGGCTCAGTGGATAGAGCGTCGGTCTGCGGACTGAAAGGTCCCAGGTTCGATTCCGGTCAAGGGCATGTACATTGGTTGCAGGCACATCCCCGGTAGCGGGTGTGCAGGAGGCAGCTGGTCGATGTTTCTCTCTCATCGATGTTTCTAGCTCTCTGTCCCTCTCCCTTCCTCTCTGTAAAAAATCAATAAAATATATTTTTTAAAAAGGAAATTAGTGAATGATATTATGCCTTTCATATTTAAAAAGGCAATAACCTCTGAGGTCAACATTACTGCCTCGTATTTTTTTACAAGTAAGTGAAACAAAGCTCAGAGAAAGTCAATGGGCCCTGCAAAGCATGACAGTCATGTCTCATCCACCCAGCTCTACCTAAAATTAGTTTCGCAGGATCCATGTCTGGTGGATCATTTTGACTTTCAGTATCTGGACCTAGTGCTTGGATATTGCAGGGTGCAATGAATACTTGCAGAATGAATGCAACTTTTAATCTATTTTTTAAAATGTAATTAACAACTTCAGTTACTATTTCTCACATATTAGTTGCATGTAACTGGTAGCTTAGTTCTCACAACTTTCTTCTGCGAGGCAAGATGTGACTCCCAGATAATGACCCTCATTTTGCTTGGAAACAAGTTGAGGCTCGATTTCTGCTCCTCTTTGAGGCCCCAACCACTGAGCCACACTGCCTGACAGCAAACTAGACCAACCCGTGCCCAGAATACACAGGAAGCTTGCCATCTTTCTTGCCCGTGCACTGCAGAATCTCCCTAAGAGGTGTTTCTTTCTTTCTTTTTTAATATATTTTATTGATTTTTTACAGAGAGGAGGGGAGAGGGATAGAAAGCTAGAAACATCGATGAGAGAGAAACATCGACCAGTTGCCTCCTGCACACCCCCTACTGGGGATGTGCCTGCAACCAAGGTACATGCCCTTGACCGGAATCGAACCTGGGACCTTTCAGTCCGCAGGCCGACGCTCTATCCACTGAGCCAAACCGGTTTTGGCAAGAGGTGTTTCTTATTGGGTTTCCTTAGCCTGGCAGAGGACAATTTTATAGCTGTCTTCTCTACACATACCCTTCGTGTGTGTGTGTGTGTGTGTGTGTGTGTGTGTGTGTTCTTAGAACTGGCTCAGGACTGGATCAAATTAGGGAGAGTGTACTTGATTTGTCTCTGCCTGGTAATTTATTGAGGCCATGAAGGTCCAACGTGATGAATGAGGCCCCTCTCCTGGATCTATTGTCTGCCGACCCCACTCATCACCCACCCCGAGTAATGCGTGACCACCTCAAGCACACACACACTGCGTCACTTTCTCTATGAAGACAAATGTGTTTTGCTGTGAGTGGGCAATGCTTTAGAACCAAAAAACATATTATAATCAAAAACTGTCATCAGAAGCTCAGAGGAAAACACTTCCCGCCTGCAGGCTGTTAGTTTGTTTGTGGAGGGAACGGTCTCTCTTCTGAGCTCACAGTGGTGATATGGTGATACGTGCTACAAGCCAACCTGAAGCCATTAGCTCCTATCTGCACGTCTTAGTTCAATTAAATAAATATCCTTTAAAGAGAGATTTGCTAAACATCGTGTGAGGACACCAGAAGTGTCGTATTAGATGGCAGGCTTTATTGGCTCTATACTTCAAGAAAGACATTCCATCTTGAATAATTCTCACCTTAGTCACTAGAAAACTGGCCCTGATCACACTTCGGAGATAAGGAAATATTCCTTGGGCCTTCTAACTCTGGATCTTACCCTCCTCTCCAGGACTCCTGTCCATCCCACCTCTCTCCTAGAGCAGGACCAGCATGTCTCTGAAGTTCAAAGAAAGGAAAGGTGAAAACGAGAGTGGGGTAAGGGAGGAGCAAGACTCTGTAAGGTGATGAGGACGAGGAAGGAGGAGGAGGAGAGTGAAACAGCCTAGTATATGTACTAGCACTTGGCACAAAATAAATACTCAGAAAATGTGGATCCCTCTCCCCTGATATCCATGCATATCCATGCATGCCCAGCCCAATAACATCAGCAAAATGTTGTTGGATTGTAAGTGTATACAACCAGGATGGCCTTTGCCCCTGTGATCTGAGGACCTCCAGAGGTTCCATAGAGAAGGCTCATGGGCAAGGCCAGAATCAGGGCTCTCCTCTGCCCCCTACACACACACACACACACACACACACACACACACACACACACCTGAAGATGATGAAAAAACGTGACCCAATTCCACATTCACTAATAAGACTTAGTTTTGTTCTTTCACTTTAAATGAAATGGATGTTTCACACTTTCCATTTTGGTTCAATCAACTACTTTTTAATTGGCCAGTCAGGAGAAGGAAAAAAATTTCAGTACTTCTCTCTGGGGAAGGAAATTCATATCCTTCTCCCTGGCCTGCCAAGCAGTAATACTAACACTTAGCTCTACAGA
Organism: Cnephaeus nilssonii; assembly: GCF_951640355.1. NCBI lineage: Eukaryota > Metazoa > Chordata > Mammalia > Chiroptera > Vespertilionidae > Cnephaeus > Cnephaeus nilssonii. The sequence continues at coordinate 29,082,059 of NC_137073.1, read as the reverse complement.
GCACTCTGCCACGTGCAAGGCAGCATGCCACATGCCTTTCCTATGAGGGGGGTACTATGCACCCCACCTTGTAGATGAGGACACTGAGATATGTCTGCGTGCCTAAAACCTGCCCAAAGGCAAGGAGGTGGCAAATGACAGAATCACCTTCAGTGTAACTCCAGAATTCCTGGAATTCCCCTGTGCAGGCAAGAAGTCAAGTTCCTCCTCCTTGGTCGGGTGGTTGCCTGGGGCTGCCCTAATTATATGCAAGTAACCTGTGAAGTAACAGTCTCTTTGTATGTCTGTTTAGCAGAGTAAAGGACAGTGTGTTTTTATGATAGCCTTAAAAAAGAGATTTTTGTGGTCCAGAACTGGAGTGAACTTTGAAATTCTAACACAGCCAATTAGTTTAGGCAAGTTTCTGACTCAAAGAGAGAGGCCCTGTCAATCAACAGAAATTGATTGGGCACAACTAGGTGACCTATTTTTTTAATGCAGAGTTCTTCCTTCTGAAAGTGGATTTTGGCTTTGAGAATATGATAACTAGGGGAGTATACGTGGCATATGAAGCACAGCTAAAGGATATGAAGAAGCTTAGCTGGAGAAGTGGTGCCTCTCAAACCCCATCACCAGCGACCATCTGAGATCAAAGGAATGAGTGCCTGCTGGGCCTCAGGGTTTGGTCTCTGGTCCTCTTTCTTTTATCTATCACTTCAATATAATGAAGATTCCAAAATCATTATCTCCTGGCTAAATCCTTTGAGTCTCATAATTCAATGTCCAAGGGCCTACTGGTCACCTCCAGTGGGATGACCTTTGGTTCTCATCACCTTCTTCCTACCCTTTCCAACTCCTGTGTCCCTGGTCTCAGAGACTGGCACCACCCACACCTAACTAATTACCTAATTAGGTAGCTGTGCACCCAACTCCTCTTCTTCCTCACCGACCCCACATCCATACATCAAGACCTGCTATGGTAGAGATAGTATACCATGGCAGTTAATGAAGGGCATGAACCCTGGTGTCCGAGAAAGCTGAGCATGAATCTCATATATCAATTATCAGTTGTGTGACCTCAGGCAAGTAACATCATTACTTTCACACTAATTTCCCTCATCTGTGTAATGGGGACAATAAGGCCGCCAGAGTTAATGCAGGCATTGAACTGGACAACATAAACATGGCCAAGTGTCTGTATTTGTAACTTTCCAAGCCCACGTCTCTGCCAGTTTAGGCCACTTGCTAAGGTTAGGCCCTCACCATTTCTCCCCTGACTATGACAATGGGCTCTTGGTGGTGTCCCAATGCAATCTTTGTACAGTCTAGTAGGACCTCACTAGCATGCATAAACACACCTAGTCCTGTCTTCCCAAACAAAGCAAACACTTTATGTAATGATGTGCATAGGTGTAGGTTAGTAATTGGTATTACCCTTTTGTTGAACCTCTTTAAGAATCTGACAAAGGCACAGAAAAAAGCACTACTCATAAACACATAAAATATTCAGAAATTCCAGGAGAAATACAGACCTCAGGTTCAAAGCCCCTGACTTGGCACATTCTTTGGCCTGACCTTTATCAACTTCATATCTCTTCAGAAGCCTGTCTTCTAGACTGACTACCTGTCTCTGGGGATTCAAAATTTCAAACACGTTTTTAATTTGCATATTTAAGGTCCTCAAAATCTGGAAGAGAATTCAGCAGGAAGCTCAAGGCACTTTTCCCAGAAATAGATGGCACCTCTGAAGGGTTCTTAAAGAGATTAGCATAAAATTATGATCAGTCAGTCACCTTAAATTCTCAGAAGTTTTTCAGCCCCAAAAGGTGATGGCTGAGAAATTGTACACGGCCTTCTGAGGAGAGGCGCCATAGAGGTATAGGAAGCACAGTTCTCAGGTTTGTCCCTACGACTCTCCTTCCCCACCTTCCCTACCTCAATATCAGATGGCAGAGAAACTAAGCTCTCTAAAAGTCTCCCACAAAAGCTTGGGGGCACCAGAACAAGAATTTTAGGACTGTCCTCCGTACAATGCAACCAGGCAGAGATGCTGGTTGCGGTGAGCTACATATCCTGAGGCTCATCTCACTGGATATCAGCAGAGAAATACCCACGAAGCACAGACACCTGGCACCAGCCTGACGACCATTCCTACACCTGAGCATGCAAATGGTGAGAATCCTATACTTCATGTCCTAGGCCATTTATTTTAGCCGGTTTAGGGGGGAAATGGGATATTTTTCTCATATGACTATAAAATCTTAATGTAACAAATAATTAATATTGAAGTCAATGTTTAGAGTTTTGAAGAAACATTAAGACAAAAAATGACCTGGAATTTTAACCAAATAAGGTAAGGGGAAACCCTGAGTGGGGTGAAGCTGGGAAAAGGAACAACAGGAAGTAGGGATGCTAATGTCTGCAGAAGCTACATCCAGACAAGCTGATGGTTGGGCACTTCCATTTCCAGAAACTGACACTATTCCAACGCAACCTCCCACTTCAGAGAGAAAGGAAGGGAAATCTTCCTTCCAATGTGTTGAACTCAAAGAGCTGACAATGTCCCCTTCTGAAGGGGAGTCTGGTCATCCAGCTGTGGTATCACCCCACTCTACCCCCTCTACCATCTTCCTTTCCTTCAACCCAATAAGTTGAAGGAAATAAGTATTGTGGATTACATCAGGTTTTTCTTTAAAGGACAGTTATGACCATGTTCATTCCTGATCCTCGTAAGCATCATGGTGAGCACCTGGAAGGCCTGAATCTCCGACAGGCACACATGTTCCCACATCAAAGCCCAGGTTTTAGAGCAGGAATGGGGAACATCAGCCCGAGGGCCATATTAAGGCCCGTGGAATAACTTGGTCTGGCCCTGCCAAGCCATTAGGGGTGAGTTAATTAAATGCTTGACCAAATATAGCAGACTACTTTTTAAGTTGATAATTTTGTTTGGCCCGCGAATAATGTTATAAATATCAAAATGGCCCTTGGAAGATAAAAGGCTCCCCATCCTTGTCTTAGAGGATCCTTGTTCTTTTTCTCAGGAATGGAGAAGGAAAGACAGAGATAGAGATAGAGATAGAGATAGAGATAGAGATAGAGATAGAGATAGAGATAGAGATAGAGATAGAGATAGAGATAGAGATAGAGATAGAGACAGAGATAGGTCAGTTGCCTTCTGTTCTCACTCCAACTGAGAATCAAATCTACAACCCAGGTATGTATCCTAACCAGGAATTGAATCAGCAACCTTTCAGTGCACAGGACAACACTCCAACCAACTGAGCCACTCCGGCTGGACAGAAAGGTGTTCTTATGAGCTTAGAGCTAAGACACAGAGAATCACTGTGGGGTGTGCAGATACTTCCACTTTGTAAGGCCTTCCCTATCAGGGGCACTCACATTCTGAAGTGTGCCTGTCCTGACAGGACAATTGCATAATAATGACTAGTGTTTTGTTTTTTCCTCTAAAGAGCCAACTTGCCCCAAGGTGGGAATAATCATTCGTCTGGGTGTGTCTTGTCATGATAGTCAACATTGTCGCCATCATAACAACAATAGCAACAATTAGTATTACTCACAGTTATTATTTATTGGGTACTTATTATATGCCAAATACACAATAGTAACTCACTTTGCATATAATCCCTCATATTGTACAGGTGAGAAAACCAAATCTCATGGAGCGTTGAAGTAGGTAATCTGGTTCTAAATGCCATGTATCATCAACCACATTTCACTGCCAATTCCATCCATTTTAGAATGAATAATCAGGAACAATCAGCTCATTTTGGGACAAACTTCTCTCATCAAAGGACCTGGCATTCATTTCTTCAACAAGCATTTCTGAGCAGTCACTGTGTGCCCATGCCTTCACTGTGTTTGCTCACATGATGTATGTAAGCCCCACCCTCAAGAATAGGGCAAACGCACCCAAAGTTAATGTCCTCCTGGAGGTCTCTAGGGTCTCTGTCACCCATTCTTCTCTGCTGGCTCTATCCCTGGCCCTGCTGAACATCTTCCTTTCACATTTTAACTGATGAACTTGATATATAGTCAATCAATATATATATTAGAAAAATGACAAATCTCTGATGCTTTGAAATTATACCATCCATCATTCCAAATCTTCTACAATACTTCCTCTTAAAAAAATAGTAAACAAGAGATCCCTAAAAGTTGTTTTATAAGTAAGACATTAATTTAAATATTGGAAAATAGGTTTAGAGGTTGGATTTCTTGTCTATGGACACACAGCTGCTCATTTGGAGGGTTTAGGTCCAGATGACAAAAAAAAAAAAAGAAAAAGTAGAAGATAGTTTCTCTCTGTTCCACTGTTTTCAGGACCTGGACTCCTTCTAACTCATCACTCTGTCATCCAAAGATGCCACTCTTTGTCTTCATGCTGTCAGATGATAACATTCCCATCCAGGAAGGAGAAAGAGGATAGAAAAAAAAGAAGCAGCGAAGCTACCCAGTGTCACTTCTGCTTACATCTCAATGGCCAGAATTTCCCATGGCCATACCTGGCTCTTAAGGAGACTGGGAAATATAGTGTTTATTGTAGCATCCATTTGTCAGCTAAACTTTCTGCTACTAAGGAAAAGTTATATTGGGGAAAAGTTAACCATCTCTGTTGAGGCTGCTAAACAGTACAACTAAGATAGGAATTGTGATCTGAGGGACTCTGGAGACCCTACTCCATCAACATCAGGTAGACTTCGGTGAGAAGACAAAGAGGGTAAAGGAGATCAAATATATGGTGACAGAAGGAGGCTAGGCTTTGGGTGGTGATCATACAATAGAGTATAGAGATTCTGTATTATAAAGTTGTACACTTGAGATTTATATAGTGTTATTAACCAGTGTTAGCCCAATAAATTTAGTAAAAAATAAATAAATAGGGGAAAAAAGATCAGGCAGGCTTTAATTCCTATTTTTATAGCAGTGACCATTGGTCCTCTCTTCTTCACTGCATGAAGAAATTTCTAAGTACGATGTTAGAACTTTCTATAACATTTCATTAGCTTTCAATTCAATAGCTAGGAACTATCTCTAAGCTAATTTGCATGGTCTTTGGTGCTTTTAAAATACACCTGCTAATTCTTTGATACTCCTCCCTTCAAAAGATGGAGCCTAATTCCACTTACCTTGAGTGTGGGCTGTGTCATGGCACACTTGAACCTGCTGTTGTCCAATCTGTGACATCTGAGACAAGGTCATAAAACGATCATTCATACTAGGAAAAGCCAAATCCTAAGTCATGAAGTCACTCAAGCAGTCCTGTGGAGACGCCCTCGTGGGAGGAACAGAGGCCTCCAACCAAAAGCCATTTGGGTAAACTTGAAATTGAATTTCCCAGCCTCAGTCAAGCCTTCAGATGATTGCAGTCTCTGCAAATGTTTTAACTGCAACCTTTAGAAAGAATTTGGGCCAGACCAGCCATTGACACAACTCCTGAATTCCTGGTCCACAAAAACTGTGAGATTAAAATGTTTTGTTTTTATTTTTATTGTAAACCAGGAAGTTTGGGAATAATTTCTTACACAGCAATATAGCAATACAGTGTAAATTCAGTGATCTTCTGGCTTGAGAATTCGAGAAGGTAGATATGACCATCTTGAAAGAGAAATTTTGTATTTCAAATGGCTGTGTCCTAGCTCATCACCGCTTTTTAATTATTTGGAGCAGCGGTTAGATGAGATGCCCTGGATACCACTGTGAGGAGGAAAGACCCGTGAACCCTCCTGCTAGAAAATATTGCTAACATCACATCCCTGAGTAGTCCCAGGAAACAGCTGAACCTGCTGTTGGCCAATTACCACCAGGAGAAACAGCCCAGTATCAATGAAGCCAACATCAAAATAATGAATTTTGGCAAACTCTCTTCAGCAACCAGATGGAGAATGCTGAACAATTCTATTCAATGGGTTAACTTATTTAGTTATCTGGGGAAGCACTATTAGGATGCACTCCTGTTGAAAGTGAAAGGTTCCACAGGAATAATTTCAAAGTTATTTTATGATAGAAATGAATGGTTGGTAACTCCTATTCCTCAAATATTCCAAGTCAAGGTCATGCTTTATGATAGATGCAGATTCTTAAACTTTCATACAAGATATCACTTCTTCCTACTGCCTCAAGCAGAGCTCTTAGGAATAGAAACCAGAGAAACATTCCACAGTGTACCACAATCTACCCTCATCTCTGCATCTGCAGAGTCTAAGATTAGCACCTCGTCCTTCACTGACAATCATCACTATCATAAGCCACTACTACTAGTGGAAATAGGTATTTTTTTAAATCCTCAGAAATTTGAGGGTGAGAAAAGTTGAAAGCCACCAATATCTCTGAAAAAAAATACAAAATGCTTATATATTGGATATTTTTATTATGGACCAAGGGAACCTATTTGTAATACAGATGAGAAGAATATTATTCTAATGGGACACATTAAGGCTATCATTGGAATAATGAAATTCCTATTATCATCTTGCCTCAACCAATTGAAAGCTTGGAGCTAAATTTAATGCTTACCCACATGTATTAGTTTTAAGGGCTGTCATATTTTTTCTTCCTCTTTATATGTGGGCTTTTTATTTCCTATTCCTCTCCTGACAGCCTTTGCAGTTCATTATTCTTCCTTATCACACGATGTCTCAATCGCTTTTGGAAACAGGTAGCATATAGATTATAAATGAATAAAATGAAAGCCGCAGGGACGGTACTCAGGTTTCCTTCTTGGCTGTGGCTATCAAAATACATTTTCAGAACAAGATGCAGAAAACTACAAGAAGAAGGTAGACAAATGTCCCTTTAAGGAGTGGGCCCTTGGAAGCAGCCACCATCAGAGAAATCTCTCACTGCTCTGCTAACAAAGCTTCACAACGCTCCACAAAACACTTCTCTTTCAAGGCTCAAAGGCAGATCAAGCCTCCAAGAGGAAGTACCCACAGAGATAAAAGACCCCCATGGTAAGGCTAATTCCAGGCTTGGGAGCAGAGCTATCTACCTGGCAGTTTTACCCTTGTATTGCCTCCTCTGGAGGAGTGAACTTGGAGCCATCAACTTTCTTAAATAAGATTTGTGAGCTTCTCTTCTTATGACAGTAATGTTTCTGTCTCCATAAAAAGGCTATAGAAGAAAGTGTCTCAAAAAAGGCAAGTAGGGTATGCCTCTAGGATGTTTAAATCAACCAGCAAAAGTAAGGGGGGGAAAGGGGTGGGGGAGAATCTTCTTTACAAGAAAACATATGAGGGACCAGATGGGTGGAGGTAAGGAGGGGCCGTTCAGAATGCATGGCACGGGAGCCAGCCCCCTTCTACATGAACTCATGCCCACCACCAGCCCTTTCCAGGCTGCAGGGCACCTCTGCTCTGGGTGAGGAGCATGCTGGGCTCACACAGAGCTTTAAAAATATCTCTCCGCCCACTGAAAGTTTGATTCATCAGCCAAGTTCTCAGCCATGTGTCACAGTGGTGGCAGTGAATCTGTATGATGGTGACATGAGGGTGCAGGGAAGGCACAAGGGGTCTTATCTAGCAGGGAGGAGGATTCAGAGCATAAAAGTTCCAAGGCATGAGCTCTGACGACAGGTGGAAGTTTGCATCCCAATTCCAACACATGCTAGTGACGCTACTAGGTGATTTAATGTCCCCGTTTTCCACATTTGCAAAAATAGGGTTAATAATAGTACCTGTGTCATAGGTTATTAAAGGGATTAAATTAGTTAATTCATATAATGCACATTGAACAGTTCCTAGGACACAGTAAGGACTCAGCTGTGATGATGTGATGATGATGATCATGATCATGATCATGACCACAATGACGATGTTGAAACTTAAAAGATGAATATGTGTTTCCCAGGTAGACAGATTGTTCCCAGCAGAAGCTGTACAACCAAATAACTGAACAAAATATATACAGCATCTGTTTTCAGTACAAGACTGTAATTGTGGGGAGAAGAGACATACACAATAGTCAGTACAAGACTGTAATTGTGGGGAGAAGGGACATGCACATGGTGAGCCCCCTGTCACCCTGGCTCTTGGCCTGGGGACAATTTCCCACGACAGTTCATACTTTGGGGAGCTAAGGGGGCTAGAATCTGTGGGGTAAGGCAGCCTAGAGAAGAAAACTGTGAAGAAGCCTGAGTGTGGGCTCCCTATGAATACTTGGCTGAAGGCTGGGCTACACTTATGCAAGTTGAGATTAAACCAGACTACCAGGAAGCAGCTGCTATGAGTTTGAGAAAAGAAAACAGATACTAGAATTTAAGCAGCCCTAGGAGATGTCTGAAAAAAACCTCATTGACAACCCACAAGCATCCAGCTGAGACACCAGGAAGATCACATTGTAAGAATAAGGAACCACTATAAAGGCCTACTTTAGACCCACCTTAACCAAACAAAAATCAAGCCCTGACCAGATCCAGGAGGAAGGCGGAGTTTGGGGGCTGAGTCTCTACCACGTTAGAGGGGCTTGGGAGCCACCTTGGGATCTCCACAGACATACCCTAACAGAGCATAAAACTAAACCCACACACATTGAAGGTCATCAGCTAGTAATTGAACAAAGAGCAAAAAGCAACCCTCTTCAGAGAAAGATAACAGAATACAGAGTCTCTATAACATAGTATTCATCATGTGCAGTAAACAGTCAAATGTTAGTAGACCTGCAAAGATATTTTTTTAAATTGATCAGAATCTTAAAAAAAAAATGACAACAGAAACCAACCACAAGCCTAGATATTGGATTTAGTACATGAAAACTTTTAAGAGCTATTATAAATATAGGCAAATATGTCCAAAGAATTTTTAAACACTGTTTAAATGAGTAAACAGAGTGTTTCATTAGAGAAATGGAAACTATGAAAAAAGAACCAAGTTAAAAATTCTAGAACTGAAAAAATTGTGTGTGTGTGTATGTGTGTGTATGTGTGATGTGTTGAGAGAAGGTAGAGAGGAAGAAAGCAAATGCTTCCCCATACCTATTCTCCCTCCACCAAAATAAAACTGATATCCACGTCTGTCTTGGCTAAGGGGCTGCCATTCAGAAAAACAAATAGGACAGGAAACCTCATGTTTTGAATAAAGCAAATCAGTAATTGGTGACAAAATCTAAACAGTAAACACTGCAATATTAATAATTAAATCCAAAACCCCTGTGGATTTGAAATGTTTTTAACAGTTAAAATAAATATTAAATATGTATATATTTATATGCTTGTAGGACAAAAAGTTATAAGCAGAGGGATAACCTCATCAAGTATATAATGGGGAAGCATCCCTCCACTGAAATGGAACTGAACTGACACAGGGCGATGTCATGGATGAGGTACAAGGAGATCTACTCCCCGTGACTGCAGTGTCTAAGATGTGAGGAGATGGCCACAGACAATGGCAATGTGCTCAGAGAGGAAGGAACACATATAAGTTGATCTGCAGGACTTTGCCACTTATAGGTGGGAAAAAAGAGAAAAAGAAGAATCGGGGATGATTCCCAAACTACCACTGAGGCTGACTGAGTATAATCTACACTAATAAAAGAGAAAGATGCAAATTTACCATACCTCCATGACACCCATCAGCCAATCAGGAGTGAGTATGCAAATTAACTCAACAAAATGGCGGGTTGATTTGCATATGCAGGCATGGAGCAAAGACTGAAGACTGAAGGCTCTGCTGCAGCTGGAGCCAAGCCTGAAGGCGGAAGGCTTGGCTCCGCTGCAGCCCAGGTCCTGGGTGCTGGAGGAAAACCGGTGCCAGCAGCCAGGGGAAGGAAGGTCTATTGCACGAATCTTTGTGCAACGGGCCTCTAGTGTGATATAATTTCCTGGAGAAAATTCCACAGGAGGGGCAGTTTGGGAGAACAAAAGAAATCCATAGGGCTCTGGATCTTTGGAGTTTAAGAAATGTGTGGGACATCTACACAGGACTATAGTTAGCAAGTGTAAAATTCAGGAGGGCCCTGGCCAGTGCGGCTCAGTTGGTTGGAGCATCAGCCTTTACACCAGAATGTGGTGTGTTCAATTCCTGGTCAGGGCACATACCCAGATTGCGAGTTTCATTCCCAGTGGGGGCAGATGATGGAGGGAATGATGGATGTTTCTCTCTCATCTCTCTCTCTCTCTCTCTCTCTCTCTCTCTCTCTCTCTCTCTCTCTCTCTCTCTCTTTCTCTCTCTCTCTCTCTCTCTCTCTCTCTCTCTCTCTCTCTCTCTCTCTCTTCCCCTTCTCTCTTTGAGGTCAATAAATAAATAAAATTCAGGAGGGATGCAGAAAGTGAAGATATAGATCTTAAGGTGGTCAGCATGTAGATGCCCATGGGGAGGACAAGAGAAACCAACTCTAGGAGACAGCAGTGTGTAAGGAGCTGGCAGGAGGTGAGGGGCACACAAGGAGCAGTGAAAATAACAGAGGCAGGAAAGAGGGAGGAGGAGAGCCAGCTAGTGACATGATGCCAAGGCAGTGACAACTTCAAAACCAAAGGTGTGACAAACACTGCCAGATGCTGCAGAAAGAATAAATACTGAGTGTCCACCAGAAGAGGCGAAGGGGGTCACTGAGGAGAGTGGCTGTATGAAGAGTAGTAACTCTGGAGCAGTCCAACTGAAGTGAAAGGGTGGCAGACTGATCCATGCACCCCCAAAACTGAAATGAAAATACTCCCAAATTATATGTGTGAGCACATCACCAGAAATAGTAATTTTGAGATATGTCCACATGTCAGAGCCTGAGGAGAACTTCCACTAATTCCCCACTAATTCCAACGCTGATGAAACTGGGGAAACACAACTTCCACCCCGAGAACCACAGAGGCCCACAGGAAGGAAGGCTTTCACTCACCACCACTATTGGTTCTTGCCAGGGACCCAGAGGCTACAGTGGCCGCCAAAGCAAGCAACTGTTTCCATGGTGATCTATTCCCCAACCCAAACCCACCTCGGCAGCACCCCTTTTCTAAGCTCCTTTAGAAAACACACCTCTGAGAGTAAGCAGAGCAGGGGTTGGTGCGCCATCCTGGATCATTGGCAGGGCAGATGAGAACCAGAATGTACCTGGGGTCACTGACTGCTGTGCTCCCGTTTGGGAGCAGGAAGGCGAGCAGGAGAGGGAAGGACAAAGGGCCTATATAATCCTGTGGCACATACAACAGTCTGGGCCATCAAGATGCCGCTTCTGCCCAGCAGCCCTGGACGAGACAGATGAATGTCTTCTAGAAACAGGACTCTCTAGTCTGGGGCTGGAAAGGCGAAAATTTTCCCAGATCTGGGCAAAGTGAAGATAGAACAGAGAAGGCTAAAGAATCATTACAAACCTTGCTTGCTCACAGTCACTGGCCCTACAAAGAACAATAATGGTTGAATCACAAAGCAGAATAGAAAAAAGCAGAAGGGACCATATAAAAACATCTTCTATTACAAAATAAAGGCAGCATTAGACTAAAAAGGCTTTATATATACATATGTAACTTATGTATATATGTAATATACCCAGGTATATTACATTGATATATACATACATTATATTAATATACATTATATAAATTATTTTAAATTTTATAATAAATAATTTAAAATTTGTAAATGACAGTAGACAACTAAATCAATGTTGTAGAAGACACACTCAAGAAGGAATGCAAACTGCAGAGGTGCAAAAGAGAAAAATAATGTGAGAAGATACAGGTAAAGTGAAAAACGAATGAAAATCTAGCATTAAAATGAGAGGCATTCCTGAAGAACATACAGAAATAATGACCATCAAAGATGTGGAAGCAAACGAACCTAAGCTCAAAGGAAGATTCGAGACAATAATCGAAGGGGTTGACACTGTTACTGACAAAAATAATGTGAAATACCTACACCCAGACATGTCATAGCTGCTATGAGGAAGCCCTGAGGAGAGCACACCCTAAGCACAGCTGCTACAGGAGGGGGACGCTGGGTTAGATACTGATAGCCCCAAACTGGAAACCCAAATATCCATCCTGAATAGAATGGACATAGAAATTGAGTTAGAGCATCAATAATGGAATACCATATATGAATGAAAATGAATGAACTGCTGATAGAGGCAATTTTAGTTTAAGATTAAGATAGCACCACTAGATTACTCAATAAATAGCATTTCAAAAACTGTTTTCTTATTATAATTCACTAGAGGCCCCGTGCACGAATTTCGTGCACAGGGGGGCAGGGGATGTGTGTTCCTCAGCTCAGCCTGCACCCTCTCCAATCTGGGACATCCCTCTCACAATCCAGGACTGCTGGCCCCCAACTGCTCGCCTGCCTGCCTTCCTGATTGCCCCTAACCACTTCTGCCTGCCAGCCTGATCACCCCCTAACCACTCCCCTACCAGCCTGATTGATGCCTAACTGCTCCCCTGCCAGCCTGTTTGCCCATAACTACCCTCCCCTACAGGCCTGGGCACCCCTAACTGCCCTCCCCTGCAGGCCTTGTCCCCGCCAACTGCCCTCCCCTGCAGGCCTTGGCCCCCCCCCCAACTGCCCTTCCCTGCAAGCCTGGTCACCCCCAACTTCCCTCTGCTGGCCTGGTCACCCCTAACTGCCTTCCCCTGCAGGCTTGATCACCCACAACTGCCCTCGCTTGCAGGCCTGGTCCCTCCCAACGGCCCTCCCCTGCTGGCCATATTGTGGCGGCCATCTTGTGTCCACATGGGGGCAGCCATCTTTGACCACATGGGGGCAGCCATCTTGTGTGTTGGAGTGATGGTCAATTTGCATAGTACTCTTTTATTAGATAGGATATGTCTAATAAAACTTCGTAGAAGTGCAAGATACTGCTAATGAATATACATGAAATCCTTGGGTATACTTCAAACTCTTTGGGGACAGGCAATGAACATTATACCTATTTTATTTCTTCCTCTATCCAGAAAGCATTTGGGTAAGCATTCCTGCAAGGAATGAATGAACAGGAATGAACAAAAGAATGAATGAATGATTGTCTCAACTGATTCATCGTGGCTGAGTTTGCTTGTTGGGTGAGTCTCAACTCCAGTCTGGCCAACTTGCAGCAGCTTTGCACTATTTCCTCCTGAGCTTTGTGTAAAGAGAAGAAACAGAAACTTCCCAGAGTGAATAGCAGCGTGGAGAGAGGCTCTTGTCCTGCCTGTTCTCCGTGGGGACCCAGCCAGGGACTGGGCACTTTTGACCTTTACCTTGAAGGAAAGGGGCATTCTGTTCCTGGTGATAAACACCAACCAACCTATCCCCGTGGTGATCCTGAAGCAGGAGGCTGCAGGATGAGGAGGGGGGGTGGGGAGCAGAAAGTGAGGGTGGTACCCAACTAGTGTCTGCACCAGAGTTAGCCGGACCACAAAGGATGCTCCACTGTCCACCAGTGTCCAACACATCAAGTGCCTGTGCAACACCGTGAGACCTCTGAGGATAAATGAGTGGCCTCGAACAGCAGGACTGAGGACAGCTTGACAGCAGGCCGCCCCAAGAGAACAGCAAGCAGGCAAAGGCTCGGAAACCTCTGCTCCCCCAAGCACCAGCGGCAGTCACCCAGACGGATCCTTGCCAGCTGGTTTTCAGACCCTGCTCCCTGCTCTAAACTCAGTGCATATCTGCACAGCCCTGCCCGAGCCCCACGATGCTCGTAAGAAAGCATGAGTAGTCATAACTCAGGGGTGACCTTGGCAAAAAAAACAAAGAAGTAGAAGAAATCTTCCATCAGAAAATACATGGATTACCTCCTGAAGGACAAAGGCAAGTCCCGCTTCCTTCCACCAGGGCTTCACTCCTGAGCCTGCCCATCTGGACTGCTGGAGTCACGCCCTGCTCATCTCGCCTGCTAAACAAGAGCCTTTCTTTCTTTTCTTTTCTTTTCTTTTTTTTTTTTTTCATTGATTTCAGAGAGGAAAGGAGAGGGAGAGAGAGACAGAAACATCTTTGATGAGAAAGAATCATTGATCAGCTGCCTCCTGCACGCCTCACACTGGGGATTGAGCCTGCAACCAACCGGGAATCGAACCGTGACCTCCTGGTTCATAGGTCGACGCTCAACCACTGAGCCATGCTGGCTGGGCAGAAGGCACCTTTCAGCCCTGCCCAGCTGCCTGGCCCTGGGTGAAACAGCTGGTGAACTCTGATGTTTGTCCAAGAACATGCAGGGTGTTGCAGCCAGGTGCTCAGAGCAGGGAACTGGGCTGAAATCTCACCAGCCATCCTCTTGAAAGGCTGCACCCAGAGGTGGCCCAGATTTAACAGAGAAAACGCCTTGCTCTGAGAAGTGTTGGAGAAATCATCTCCTGGCTATTCTCGGTAAGGTTGGGTGGCAGACGGGAAGAGGAAGGGAAGTGGAAAGCAGGATCTGGGACAGCCACAGGGATCTTCAAACTTCATTTGGTTAACAATCTCGCATCTTTGAGAGTCGCCAGTTCTTGGCCTCTGTTCAGCAAAACCCACTCGGGGGGCTCCTGCTAACGGACAAACCCAGAGGACCTACACAAGCACACGTGCAAACCCCCCAAATCAATGCACCACCTGCCCTCATCTCCACTGGGGGCCGACTCCTCGGGGTGTGGGGGAGCCTGAGCCTCACCTCACCTGCCCAACGCGGCCAAAAATAATGAAGGATGGGCTCACGTCACAGGCAGTTAGGGCTCTCTGGCATGCGTCTGTGTCCTGCATCTGACTGTTCTCTGGCCAACTGGAGGCCCGTGGAGCTGAGGGTCCTGCTGTCCTCTCGGGCCACCAGTCTGTCCAGACCACAGGGAGCAGCTGCTGCCCTAAGGAGCCTGGCCTTGCCCACTCGCTCTGACATCCCAGTCTCCTCTGGACCCAGCCCATCCCCCTCTGCCACTCCACTGCCCGCTCATGCAAATAAGCAGGCCTTTAGGGAAGCATGCCAACAAAATAAACAAGGGCAGGGGAAGTGATCACATGGCCCTATCCTTCGATTCCCTCATCTGCTGCAGATCATGAAGCAAGCGTGGCTTCCATGGCCCAGCACTGAGTCTTCCCACCTTCCCCGGTGAAAGAGGAGCGCAGAGAAGTCATGCTGGCTCGGACCATTACACTTAAAAGCGGAGATGGGAGCCATCTGGGGTAATTTCAGCTTCTCTCTTTTAGAAAATAAATTAGTAGACTTCGTGTTTTAAAATGTGTTACAAGGAACACAGCATTCCAAAACACTGGGAAAAAACCGATTCTGGTTTGGCGTCAGCAGATGTGGCACCTAGGCAAACATCTGGCTGAATCAACCTAATTCTCTATTCCAGAAAAAAATTCCTTCTTTCTCGTTTTAATTTTCTTTTTAATGGGGGTTGGTTTACCAATGGGGACACAATAGGGCAGTGTCCCAGGACGAAGTCAGTCCCTGCGTTCTCGGGTTTTTCCCCATCCCTCATTCTGCCCTGAATACTCAGGGCTGAACTGTGTTACGAAGGAACAGAGGCAATAAAAATTATTGCTGTCCACCTCGACGTAGCTTCCAGACAATTTCTCATCTGGGCAGGATTCGAAGCACATGGCCACACGTCAAGAGACAGCCATTAACAAGGCTTAAACCCTCCCCCACAGCTGGGCCCCAGCGTAAATGACAATACGGGAACAGGACGACACCATGTGTGATAGAGAGTCCATAAACGGGAAAATTCACTTGGGGAGTGGAAGGCTATCCTCCCAGTCAGTATCCAAGGAAACGGAACTATCCACCATCGATCTTTCAGGCCTCGAGGTCCATCCCACACAAAGGAGTCCTTCGGGCAGAATTTACCTCTGAGCTCTTTCCCATCAACCACGGTCAGATGGGGCCACAGCTGGTGGCCAGAGCCTGGCCCTTTCACCTGAGCTGCACAATAGCCCCAAATGCCTCTCCGGATGGCTAAGCTCCCAGACGGGGCGGGCTCCTTACCATCGAGCTCCTCCACGGAGATATTAGCAAGCTGCTCGCTGTCGCTGCCAGCAGAGAGAGACCGGTTGAGGTAATTCCCCTTGTACAACAGGCCAGCGGTCACATGGTGGAAAGGCATCTTCTCCCTGTTCACGGGAGGAGGGAGGCGAGAGAAAAAGACATCGTCAGTCACTCCTCCTTCCCGTCCTTAAAGGACCACCCCGGCTTTCACATGGCCAGTGTTATCTTTTAATTAATAACATATCTAGAGGGAAAGTCAGAAAACTCCGGGGTACCCACGGCTGAACAATTCACCCAGGGACTCAAGTTCTAGCCCTTCCTCCACTGTATGTCTTGCATCATTGTTCCCACTGAATTATGAATTTGAAGCGAGTTGTCCCTGCAGACTGTGGGACACCATGTCATCACCAAGCTGTCTCCGTGCAAACAGGAACACCCTCTGCTCCTCTCCCTCGCCTGACAACCTCTTTCTCGGTTCTCATAAGAAAGGACAGTGCACCCCAGAAATGTCAGGCTGCCCAGGGACTGGATGTCTTGGCTATGACCCTGCAGAGGTCCAAGTGTCTCACTTTTCCCAGGCAAAGCAGGCATTCCACTCACACAGCACTCCAAGCAGGTGGGAATGCACGGCTCTACGTGAATATGCAAACCAATCTGTACCTCTGAGGAGCGGCCCCCACGCCCGACTCGAACCTGCCCTGCTATAAAGGTGAGTGACATCTCAAGGTGTCCCAGAACTAAGCAGCTTCCAGCCCTCTCTGGGAAATTAACTAACGCATCCCTCTACCCGCAACTAACAAACCCTCCAGGCAAAGCTGCTCTGCCCAGATGGCCACCACTGGGCCTCAGAAGTCCCCCACAGCGCAAGGCAGGCCAGAGGCTCCAGGCTAAGGGAAAGGGGTGTGGTGAGGAGAATGAAAGGGCAGGTACAAAGGATAAAGAGGAAAGAGACTTAGAAAGATGGGCCCTCCCGGGCAGAAAGGGCCTGGTGCTGTTACAGTGAGGGAGCCACTGAGCATGTCAGGTTCTACTTCCCCATCTGGAAAGGGACTGAGAGGACTAATAAGCCACTGAGTGGAACTAGGGAATAGGTAGGAAGTACAGGGAGCCAATTACAGGGTGTGGGTAAAGAACGTCTTAGCAGGGCTCCCAGAAGGAGGACTGGGCAGCCCTGGAAGGAGTCATCTCCCCGTCCCTGGGAGCATTCAAGCAAGGATGAGGGCCTCCCTGCCAGGGCTCGGAGGGAGAGGAATGACCCCTTGCTCTCTCCCCACTCAGCTATCAGTCTGCATGTAAGTCACCTGTAGAGACCTGTCCGGCACTAAAGCTTGTGTCTATAGGATAAGCCGGAGTGGCCGGAGCAGCCCCTGTGGCTACTGCCGAGTAACAAGGTATAAATTGCAGGAAGACAGCCAATGGGCCAGTCTCTGAGAACGATAGTTCAGGACAGCCAGACCTCGCTGACCCTCAAACCCCTCTCAGAGAGAATCCACGCTCGGCAATCGTCCCTGCTCATGGGATGCTGGAGCCAGCACACACCAGGGGTGGGGCTCCGGCCTTCTTTTCCCTGGGACACCACTGGTGACAGGCACAGCTGGACACGCCCCTACTGTCCCCAACACAGCAGCAGGTCCTTGTTGGGGCTGAGCACTGCTGACTTAGAGATCAACCAAGGAGACTCCTAAGAGTTACAGGGCTTGCCCAAGAGCACAAAACCCGGTAGTGAAAGAATCCTTTCCAGAACGCAAGCCTCCTAAGTGCTGTTTCGACGAAGCAGCCACAGCTGAGCCAAGACATTTCCATCCGGATGTCAAACTCTCATTTCAAACTCAAGATGTCTAAAAACAAATTAATTATCTTCCTAAAATATAGGCCACACTTCCTGATTTCTCTATTTCTATCAAAGGTACTTTTCATTCGTCATAACAACTGGGACAGCTCTCACAAATGCTCTGGGCCCCGAACAGTAAGACAGGCACAGGGCTGAGGCCAGAGCCAGCGGCCAGCTTCCAAACCACGCGAACTCTCTACCACTCACAAAACACACATCCACGGGCCGATCGTCAACGGCAGGACGCTGGCCACAAAGCGCACACACATCTGCCAAGTATATAATGTACACCTTCAGCTAGTTATAAGCCAGACTTGCCCCTCCCAAGCCAAATCTGTCCTTTCACATAAATAGAAAACAATCATCTTTTTCTGGAAGAACAATTCAATTGCCATCTCCTCTTTTCTCCAAGTTAAATTTCAGAAAGAACAGGCTTAAAAGCGAGTATCAGACGTATAAGTTAAGGCCACTCTCCCTTGTCCTAAAGCCAATCCGGATTTGGGGGACCGGGTGCCGTGATTGTCTGACAAAGGACTGGATTCCCGTGGCCCAGGGAGAGAGAAGTCAACACCGGCTAACACTTCCCGCGTGCCTTCAGCTCCCTCTCTCAGCACTGGCCCAGGATCCCAGCTGCCTCACCTGCCGTTATTCTGTCATTTCAGTTCTTCGTGAACCTGGGAAGATAGCCCTGATCTTAGCGCATTTCCCTACCTGGAGGAGCCCCACTCGGATCAGTACCGGCACTGGAAACATCCCTCCCCGTTTCACTCATCACTCTAGCTTCCAAGCATTTTGTGAATATCTTCCCTTTATCACCTTTTACCTGGACGTCTGAAGCTTTGCATCTGCCACACACATTTTTGCAGCTGAATAAAAAATTTATACGCAAACGAACATACCCAAGCCATGTCCCAGTACAGCACATAATAAACAGTGAGTATTTGGCAGAAAGGAAGAAAGAAAACAACTGGTCATAACTGAATCCCATTTGATATGCCAACATAATTTGCTTCTGGAAAAAGCAGCTTACAAAATTAGGTACATATTCCGTGCCTTCGGTCTCTGCACCCAAAATGTTCAATGTCTAGTAGGAAAGAAAACATGTGCAATTGAACCATCCATACAGATAAATAAAGTCATGTTCAAAAAAGGGAAGAACATTATTTCAAGTAAGCTAAAAACAGCTGCTGCAATTAAAGACTGAATTTCACTCCAAGCCACCTGGGGAAACCCAACCAAGATTTTCTCTTTGGTGAAAGAAAAACACACAAGTTCATTGACAAAGACAAACATGGTCCTGAACTAAAACTTGAAGATGGATCCTTATTGGGGGGGGGGGGGGGGGGGAGGGAGGGAGCAATGAACACAAAATATATGCAAATATTTTCACCGCAACTTTACTCATTGAGAAATATTATTTAACTGACTTTATCATGTGAACACTTTCTCTGTAGCTTCTGTAAGGCAGTATGATTTCATGTTTAAGAATCAGGACTTGCCCGACCAGTGTGGCTCAGTGGTTGAGCCTCGACCTATGAACCAGGAGGTGACGGTTTGCAAGCACATGCCCAGATTGCGAGCTCAGTCCCCGGTCGGAGGCATGCAGAAAGCAGCCAATCAATGATTCTCTCTCATCACTGATGTTTCTATCTCTTTCTTCCTCTCTGAAATCAATAAAAAATATATTTTTTAAAAAATCAGGACTTTGGGGGCAAAAACAGTGTTAGATTTAAATCCTACATCTGCCTTCAATAACCATGTCAGTAAGTTACTTATCTTCTGTAAGCCTCAGTTTCCTCCTCTGTAAATGAGGGTTTTGATACATACTGAATAGTATTTTTATAAATATAAAATAAGGTATAGAAAGCACTGTACTTGGCACCAGGAATATTCTCAATAAATATCAGTAATTATTTGCTAAGGGTTATATGAAGCAGGATACAGGGAAAAGAGGAGATCACAGGTATATCGGATTGAAGATCGAACCTTCTGGGTTAGGAAGGAAGGTCAAGGAGGACATGGCAGAGGGTGGGCTCGGAGGGAAGCTGGCTGGCTCTGTGCACCACGGTTCTGAGGGGCCAGGTGGGTGAGGGGCTGGCAACACCAGGGTTCCTGGTGAGTGGAGAGTGGTGTCAGCAAGCAGCTGGCTGCATCGGCAGGAGGGCTATTTAAATGGAAAGCACAGGAGCTGAAGAAGAGTCAATTTCCTGGGCACCAGGGGCCTGATTCTCTGGTCACATAATGGACGAGGTGTTCGGGGGTTAAAAACCAAAGGGGTGGTTCCTGTTTTAAGGGTCAAGGAACGGGACATTTCTTGGTGGAGTAATCAACCAAAGAAGCTCATTCACGTTGACATGAGATGGTGCCCTTCAGCGAAGGTTAATTTTATGTGTCAATGTGACTGGGCCCGGAGTGCCCAGATATTTGGTTAAACGTTATTCTGGGCTGTCTGTGAGGTTGTTTCTGGATGAGAATAACGTCTGAGTCACAGACTGAGTACAGCAGGTTGCCCTCCCTGACGTGGCTGAGCCTCAGCCCACCGATGGAGGCAGAGGAGGGAGAATTCATTCTCTCGGCCTGACGGTGAAGCTGGGACACTGGTCTTCTGCCTGGACTGGACCTGAGGCTCGGACTGGAGCTAACACCATCATTTCTCCTGGGTCTCCAGCTTGCCAACTGCAGACTGTGGGCTTCTCAGCCTCCATAACCATGTGAGCCAATTCCTTACAATAAATCCTTCTATGTTTACATCCATCCTATCGGTTATGTTTCTCTGGGGGACCCAAACTAATACACCTTCCATGCATATTACCAGAGGCTGACATTGCTATTACGGACAAAGAGTGTACCAAAACACAGCTCTGCAGGGCCCCGACAGCAGGGCCACTCAGTGTGCTCTGTGTACCACTGCCAGGCAGACACTGCTTGCGGCTGGTCTGCAATGAGCTAAGGATAGGAACGGAGAGACCGCTTTGAAATGTTTATAGCATTGTCCCAACATCTAAGCATGTGACCAGTTGACTTGATTTATCTTCATTTTCTTTTTCCAGTAATCCCTTCTTACTGTATTTTACAAAAGCATCAGTCTGCCAAGAACCAGAATTAAAAAAACAAACAAAAACTTGTCCTTCCCCGCAATTAGTGTGAGAAGCACTGCTCTAAAGTACTTCGTTTAAGTTGCATGGATTTCTGTAAAGGACCACAGAGAGAAGGGAAGGGCTTTGGAAAGGAGGTGCAAGACCTCATCCGAAGTGGGGACTCTCCGTAGAGAGAGAGCCTAGAGTGTGCACGGAACCCTTCACACGAGTTCCTAATTACCAGACATACAAGGGGCAACATAGGCCCTGCATCCTACAAGTTAAAGAGCCTCGCCAACCCAGACAGGGCCTTTGCCAAACTCCCCTACATACGAAGGCACACAAAACTAATGCCGTTCCTGACAGGGGCAGAAGAAGTTTCCATTAAGTCTGCACAGTTAGCATTAGCATGACCATCAGTGGCAGACCCACACTTTGAATTCGGAAACTAAATAATAGAGCCAGATAGTAAAGGGATAAGAAGAGGTTTTTTGCTACCCAGATTCTTTCTCTTCCATTTCGTGGTGGGGATGACCATTTATGACATCAGACAATCACCCTATAATTGGAACTGCTTTTTAAAAGTATCCAGGGCCAAATCCCCACTGTCCTTGGCACCAGGGTGGAGCAGCAACCCCCTTCTCCTGGCTACTCAGGGATCATACCTACCAATATGCAACACAGCTAAAAAAAAAAATGAAAGGGTCAGAGGCATGGGCCCTGCACGTGAAGATGTGAAAATGTGCTGCAGGCAAAGGTGTCAATAAGAAGGACCCTAGGAACAATGATCTATGGGGACATTCTGGCTTTTCATCCATTGCTTTTGATTACAAAAGAATAGCAGAAGACCTCAGATACCCCAGAAATAGTACATCTCCTCCCCAGAGCCCAAGAGTTAAGTCATGGGGACAAGAAGATCCAGCAGAGACGCACTAGACACTGGGTACTTGGCTGAGAACTTATAAAACGATTGTGTTCCCTTATTAAGATCCAATTGGCAAACAGGGTTTGGACAGAGCTCAAATCAGACAGGAATGAGTAAGCAGAAGACACCAATGTAGGGTCTGTATGAGAGTTCTGCAGCATTAGAGGAGGAAGCACTTTCAAGAATTAAAGCAAAAAGGCAATCATATGAGAAAGAAGACAATTTTACAAAGTTTCTGGTGATGTCCTTAAAAACAAGTTCAGAAAGTGGTGTGTCAATGAAATAAGAATGCGCATGCATAAGGAAATATCAGGGTAAGGTGAGGAGATACCAAGTTAAAAAGAAAGGAGAGCTTGGTGAGGTGATTTGGAAAAGGTGCAGGCCTTTGCAAAGCAAAGAACAAATCCAAAAATAGCAGCAGAATGGAAATCTATATTAATGGCAACAGTGTTTCAAAGCAACAGAAAATTCAGCAAATAACATAAGGCATCCATGGACCCACCAACCAGATTGAACATGGGCTAATACATTACCTTACTTTAGATTTGTCCAAAGAGATAATCCATTACACATGGAAGCCCTGTTCACTTATTCCTCTATTCCCAATTCTATTCCTCCACCTCCTTTCATCCACTGTGACAACTCTATTCTGGAGTGCAATGTATCCTTCCAGTCTGTGTTTTTAAATTTTCCTACATTTGGATGTAACTATATAGAATATATTATAGTATTGCTGTATATAGCTTTAAATTTACATCAGTAATATCACACCATGCATATGCTTTTGCAACTTGCACATTGCACTATTCAATTTTAAGGACTTATCCAAATCCATACACAAACAACTAGTTAATTTATTTTTAATTGCTCCATGGTTTTCCATTGTGTACATACATTGCAACTTACCGGTTACCCAATGGAAAGAAAAGGCACTGTGCAAGGACTATCTTTCCGTGTCTCTCCTTGCATACATTTGCAGAAACTTCTCTAGCCTCTGTACTTAGGTTAAATATTACAGATTTTGCCAAATTGCTCCAAAGTGGCTGGAATTGTTATATATTGCCACATAAAAAATTACCCCTGAACTTAGTGACTTAAAACAGCAGACATTTATTATCGCGCAGTTTCTGTGGGTCAGGCATCAGGAGTTGTTTAGCTGACTTGTTCTAGTTCAGGAAGGTGCAGTCAAGACATTGACCTTCAGAAGGCATGTCTGGGGCTGGAGGACCCACTTCCAAGATGATACACTCACTTGGCTGTTCACAAAACATCTAGCTTCCTTGGGGCCCCTCCATACGTTTGCTCACGTGTTCTTATTACATAGCAGCCGACTTTTCCCAGGCAAGTGACTCAAAAGACAGAAGAAGGGGACTTTTATGGCATGGTCTCAGAAATGGTCACTTTCAACATACTCTATTCATTAGAAGCAAGTCACCAAGTGTAGCCCACACTTATGGAATTAGGCTCCACCTATTCAAACACGGAGTATCAAAGAATTTGTGATCATATTTTGAAACTGTCATAGTGGTTGGGGCAATTTGCAGACCCACCATAATTCTAACAGCATGTCTTTTTCTCCACAGCCTTGCCAACACTTGGTATGACCAGGCTGTTCCATTTTTCTTAATCGGGTCTCCTTGATTGC
This sequence comes from Cnephaeus nilssonii, assembly GCF_951640355.1. NCBI lineage: Eukaryota > Metazoa > Chordata > Mammalia > Chiroptera > Vespertilionidae > Cnephaeus > Cnephaeus nilssonii. Next base: position 29,058,717 of record NC_137073.1, on the reverse strand, counting down.
TAGTTTGGGCATCTTGTTGCACAGTTTGGGGCCAGTCTGATTTCCTCTTCTATAAATTTGCTTTTCATCTTTATCTACTGGGTTATCATTTTAGGATTTCTTTGTTCTTCCATGGTATAGCTGTCCAATATTTCAGTTCAACCTTACTTTTAACCTCCACCCCACCCCAAATTAGTCATTACTGTTGTTGTAGCCGTTGTATTTGTTACATCTTACAATCACCAGTTACCTAGACTTCTCCACAAGTTTACCTATTTCTCTGCTCACTGTTGCTTCTTGCCGGGCACTCTCTCCTGGGTTCAATTCCCTTCTTAATGAGGGGAATTTACTAATTCTTTCATTGAGGAACTGTAAGTGGAAATCTTTTTTAAGTCTTTGTCTTTTAAAAAGTCTTTATTTCAATTTCATTTGAATTATAGTTCTGCTTGGCAGAGAATTATACATTTATTATTTCCTTGGTACTCTGAGGATATTTTGTACCTGATGAGAAGCCTAGTTGTTGTTCACCTGTGAAGACTCATTCTGGACAATTCTAAGTCTACATTTCCAGATATAAGCCCTCCCCCAATCTTTACAATCTCTCTTTTGTAAACTCTTATTAGATGTAGGTTGGACCTCTTCATTCAAGTTTGGTACTCTTGATTGGTTCATTCAACACCCATTCCTACTCCACTGATGAAGAAGCTGAAGAAGTAATAACTGCATTTTTTGGACTCTCTTGCTATAAGAGTTCTAGATGAGGGTTGGCTCCCATATTCAAAAGCACTTGCACAAGTTTAGAATATAGACGTGAGATGAAAGCAGTAGTGTACTGGTGTTTACCAACTGGGGAGGGGGGTCTCAAAAAAGTCTTTATTTGCAGCATTTGCCCACTTCCATGGTGTAAATACTCCCAAATGGCCAATTCCAAGCTACCAGCATGATGTCACTGAACACGGATTGGGAAGAGCTGTGCAGAAATATACCAGGAAAACCACTGTACAGTATTTCCACCATACACTGCCACAGATCATCTATACTAATAAAAGGGTAATATGCTAATTAGACCGGATAGACCGGATGTCCTTCTAGACAAAGCCACGGGGAGGGGGGGGGGCCGAGGCAGAAGCAGTTAGGGGCATCAGGCTGGCAGGCAGAGGCCATTAGGGGCAATCAGACGAACAGGGGAACAGTTAGGGGCATCAGGCAGGCAGAGGGGTTAGGGGTGATCAGGCAGGCAGGCAGAGTGGTTAGGGCGATCAGGCAAGCAGGCAGGTGAGTGGTTAGGAGCAAGTGGTCCCAGATTGGAGCGGGTGCAGGCTGGGCTCAGGGACCCCCCCCCACACACACACACCCTGTGCATGAATTTTGTGCACCAGGCCTCTAGTAGGTAATAAAATGCGGTCAAATAATGCAGAAGAGACAGCCTTTTTTTTTATTACCTTTGTTTTTAATATAACTTAATTGTAAGTTTATGCTTTATTTAGGAATGTAAGTTATATTTCATTTATCATTTATATAAGAATGGCTGTGTTCATGAACCTGCTCATAAAATTCCTGATAATTTAACAACTGTCTTTCACAGGCTGGCATGCACTGACTCACTGGATGAAGGCCCTTTTCCCGACCACTTCTGGCTTTTCCTGTAGCAACATTGCATTGTCCACTCTCCGGCTCCCTGGCTGTGAAGAAGCAGTCATGGTAATGGTAGCAAGAACAGCAATGGCTTCTGAATCTTTAGATCACAGCTTTGAGAGCTCATTCTTTTTTTTCTTTTTCTTTTTGGGGGGGGGGGGGAGCAACGGGTCAAGAGGAAGGTGCAGGAGCAGCAAGCATACTTCAATGGTCATCTCTGTGTCTCCTCTTCTTTCCTTTCACATTAAGTTGTTTTACTAGTCAGAGTGAAGTCAGGAGAACAGAGCCCATATCAGGTAATTCAGTAAAAGGATTTAAAACAGTGAGCTATCTCCTGTGTGGTTAGGAGGGCTCAAAAGCCCCACAGAGGATGGTTAGTGGAATGAGCAATAGCAGAAAGTTGTTTCCAGGCCTAGTCTGGAGGGACATGTGGAGAAGGTGGCATTACCATAACCTCAAACTTGGGGTGCCCAGAAGGAGCTAGAACCATGGTCGGGGCTGCCCAGCAGGAGCTGGAACCAAGGAAGGAGGACCTCTGCTCTGCCAGCATCCATCAGGACCCTGACAGAGAGGCACTGCAGGAGGCAGCTGTCCAGGGCAGATAGAGGCGGGAGCCTCTGTGTCTATCCCCGCCTTCTCATCGCCTGCTATTGCTACCCTTTGGCCAGGGAATCTGGAAATACAGCTTTCAAGGACGGGTCCCTATGCTCTGTGTCTGCTCAAGGACGGGTCCCTACAAGGCAGAGTGGAGCAGGGGGAGGGAGAAGGATAAAATATAAGGAAGCAGGCAAATGACTGGCAGAGTGACACATTTAAATCTTATGACATTTAATCCAGCATTTCTATGTTTATAGCAGGAAAAGAATCCACATTCGCTTAGTGGTCACATTGGCAGAACTAGATATCCTTGTGACAATTTTTTAATTTCGAAGATGAGGAAAAGTCCTCTGAGTATCCACGTCGAAAATTCAGGTTCCCCACAAAGGAGCAAACTAAATGGGTCTCAGAATAGCAAGCAGCTACCCCCTGCTGCCTTTAAAGGGTCCCTTAAAGTAAAATGAGTAAAGAACTTTAAAAGTTCAATTTTGGAGAAAGACTTTAAGGCAAAAGAAAAGTTCTAACTGCAAAATAATTCAAAATAAAAAGCACTGAACTACAATGAACATCATTTCATGTTTTAAAAGGGTACAATCCAAAATGATATATTAGTCACAAATCCCTATGAGTCATATTTCATATTGCTTTAAAGTAAAAATAATTTCAGCATAAAGAAAAACTGATTAAAAAGTGAGGATAAAAATGAAGACTTTAATGAGAAAAAATAAAAACAAAGAGGATATGAATAATGTACACATTTTTCTGTGAAGGCTGAGTGTGTGTGTGTGTGTGTGTGTGTGTGTGTGTGTGTGTGTGTGTAACAACCTCCCCCACCCCCAGAGATCATTTTTCAGATGTCTGTAGAACATTCAAAAAATCTCTCAAATGTAAGAAGACCACAAAGCAAACTTTGGTAAAGGTATTCGAATGCAGGTTTGGCACAGTTGAATATAAGTAAAACAATTTGTAAACTCAATATTTTAAAAGCTAAAATTGAAATTTTTCCAGCTTTATTGAGATATTCTTGACATATAACTTGGTGTAAGTTTAAGGTGCAGAATATGTTGATTTGATATACTTTGATACCGTTGCATATTGCAAAATGATTACAATCCTAGCTTTAACTAACACCTCCATCATACCACTTTTTTTTTTTTTTGTGGTGAGAACATTTAATATCTACTTTCTTAGCAAATTTCAAATATATGATACAATATTATTCACTACTAGAGGCCCAGTGCATGAATTTCATGCACGGGGGGTGTGGGGGTGTCCCTCAGCCCAGCCTTCACCCTCTCCAATCGGGACCCCTCGAGAGATGTATACCAGGATCGGGCCTAAATGGGCAGTTGGACATCCCTCTCACAATCCAGGACTGCTGGCTCCCAAGCGCTCACCTGCCTGCCTGCCTGATTGCCCCTAACTGCTTCTGCCTGCCAGCCTGATTACCCCCTAACCACTCCCCTGCCAGCCTGATTGACACCTAACTGCTCCCCTGCTGGCCTGATTGCCCCTAACTGCCCTCCCCTGCCAGCCTGGTCACCCCTAACTGCCCTCTGCTGCCAACCTGGTCGCCCCCAACTGCCCTCCCCTGCAGGCCTGGTCCCCCCCAACTGCCCTCCCCTGCAGGCCTGGGTTCCCCCCAACTGCCCTCCCCTGTAGGCCTTGTCCCTCCCAACTTCCCTCCTCTGCTGGCCCAGTCTCCCCTAACTGCCCTCCTCTGCCAGCCTGGTCACCCCTAACTGCCCTCCCCTGCTGGCCTGGTCACCCCCAACTGCCCTCCCCTGCAGGCCTGGTCCCCCCCAACTGCCCTCCCCTGCAGGCCTGGGTTCCCCCCAACAGCCCTCCCCTGTAGGCCTTGTCCCTCCCAACTGCCCTCCCCTGCAGGCCTGGTCACCCACAACTGCCCTCCCCTACAGGCCTTGTCCCTCCCAACTGCCCTCCCTTGCCAGCCTGATTGTCCCCAACTGCCCTCCCCTGAAGGCCTGGGTCCCCCCCAACTGCCCTCCCCTGCAGGCATGGTCCCTCCCAACTGCCCTCCCCTGCTGGCCTGATCGCCCACAACTGTCCCCCCCGCTGCCGGCCGTCTTGTGGCGGCCATCTTGTGTCCACATGGGGGCAGCCATCTTCTGTGTTGGAATGATGGTCAATTTGCATATTACCTCTTTATTATATAGGATAATCACCATTCTATATATTAGATGCCCTGAGCTTGTTCATTAAAATTGAAAAACTTAATAAACTCTCTTAACCAGTTCTTAGATCAAAGTTTAAATTATAATTAAAACTATAGATTTTCTTTAAAATAACAAAAAATGGAAATATTTTTATTTAAAAAGCATATTCAGGTATAATGTGAGGTAGTCAGTGTTCCCATTACTTGTTTGTTAATCCTCATCTGAAGATATTTTTCCCATTCATTTTTTTAGAGAGTGGAAGGAAGGAGGGAGTGGGGAGAGAGAGAGAAATTATCAGTGAGAGAGACACATCAATTGTCTGCCTCCCGCACACACCCTGACCGAGGCCGGGGATTGAACCTACAACCCAGGCATGTGCCCTCAGCTGGGAATCAAACCCAAGACCCTTTCAGTGTGTGGGCTGATGCTCTAACCACTGAACACACCAGCCAGGGCAAATGCTCCATTATTTTAAAGAGAAAAATAAATACTAAGCAAGTATTCCACACTAACTTCTTAGAAAAATAACAACAAAACAAAGACAATAGAAAGTAAAGAAATAATGAAAGAGATGAATTAGAAAGTAGACAAATTGAAGGAGCTGGTTCAATTTCTAAAACAAAAGTAATAAACCAAACACATTTATGACAAGTTTATTAAAACAAATAGAGAAAGCACAAGTAGACCGCACTCTGAAATATGAGAATTCTATGTACAAGTCTAGACCAATAAATTTAAAACTGCTTTTCTCTCAATATATAGGAATTAGATTTTCTTATTAGAAAAAATATATAATTTAATATTATTCATGCTTATTAAAAATCTTGACATAACACTTTGTTATACAGTGACTTGAAAATATGATTTTATGTTGGGTGTATTTCCATACTGATTTTAACACCTCCAAATGTTAGAAAAAAATGTCACTAATAGTATTTGCTAAATCACAATATTCATTTTTCCTTTTTTTAAATCACTAAACAAAGTTCTTTTTTATTACAACCTCATATATACTTCCCTGAATTAAATAACAATAGACATCTGCCAGGAAGAAATTGCTCTGCAGCCCACAATGCTGATGCTAACAATGCTCCTTTTTCAATTCCATCCCGCAAGCAGGCCAACATTTTTGCTGATACTTGGCTCATAACATTTCATCTTCCCTAATGTCAATGGATGGTTTCGCAAACTGATTGACGGATTGCAAATTTTTAACAAATGGGTCTACAAAGCACTTGATCAATTCATTTGGGAGATTCTGAAACAGCTGGAGAAAATCGGTTTCCAGATTTTTTTTTTTAACTTCACAGATTTGGGCTTGTAGATCGCACACTCAGATCAATTGTTTTATGCAACAAAATCATATACTGGTTGAAACATCTCAAAAACACATCCATTTTTAAAAATGCTCTCTCCATAGCATGAGTTCCCTTCGAAAAGCAGTTACCTCCTCAATCTTTGTTTGACGACTCTTTTAAGAACTTTGCCCTGAAATAAGACACACCTTTTACTGGGGTCTAAAAGCCACCTGCAGTCATTTTCCATTTCATTTCAAAGACTTAAGCCAGGCTTCAGTATGCATGAAAGTGAATAAAGATCGGTATCTTAAAGTCTTTCTGAAGTTTTTTAATTGGTTTTGGCCAACTTTTGTCCAAGCTGATGGGCCTGGCCGTGTTTTAATTCACAAAGTGTCTGAGGAAAGTCACTTTGGGGGCCACAGGAAATGCCAACCTGGTCATTCTCTTGAGGTCCACTTGGGTCTCCACGATCAGCATGATCCACAAGCTGGGGCTTCTTGACACACGCCTCGCCTATTCCCTGAGTGTTAGTCTACTGAAAACTGATTAACATAATCTGTCAGTCCCCCTAAACAGGCACTTGTGTCACAAATCGCTGAAAACAAGTACAAGAGGAAGGTCCTACTGCCAATGGCCCTTGTATAGGAGGCCCCCTTCCTTGACCGTGTCACTCCCGCCACACTGGACCAGCAAGCATATGGGCAACTGAGGTGTCAGCATCACTCTGCAGTAGATAATTAGTAAAAGTGTAAATCCTTCCTCTTCTCTTCCTGTACCCCCAAGGACTACTTTACACACCCCATTCTGCAAATCCCTACGGAAATACTGTCGTGAAGATGAGGGGGAAAGACAAGATACCCATGCCTCTATAATTAACACTTTCCTAGAAATTCTACTTAATGCAGTAAAACATGAACAGAATTAAGAGACTACTTAAAAGGAATAAACCAAGAAAAAAAAATCAAATAATCAAAAGCCTAGAATGAAACAGATATAACTATTTAAGTCATCTTGCATAGTAAAAGGTCATTCAAAGTTGAAATGTAACTTAAAGAATTTACAAAGGATAAGATTGAGACTCTTGCCAGCATAAACACAATCTTCTGAATATTATAAAGAGCATAAATAAAAGTAACAAGCAAAAAGGGCGTACAAAAAGGATATGACAGACAATCCACAAAACTGGAAAAACAAACAACTAATAAAATATATGAAAACAATACTTGATCTTACAAGTAACCAAGGAAATATAAATTTTATGCCATTATCTGCCTTTTCAACATGGGAAGATGTTGCTCACATTTTGTTTTCAACCTGATGGTGAGAATGTAATGGGACTCCATAGCAGTTGAAGAAAAAGCTTAGAGAAAACAATAAGGTAATGTGTATGAAGTCTAAAAAGGGGTTCTTACCCTGGGACCCAATGGCTCTATTGTTTCAAAATCGATCCTTAGATACGGTCAAAGACTTGTGCACCAAAAAATTGCATTGCATTATATTTTAAATGGAAAAACAAAGATAAGAAAAGGAAGGAAGAAAGACAAGAAAAATATAGTAATTAAAAACAAAGTATATTTATATTAGAGTACGTTGTGTACCAATGATATTTACTAAGATTTTAATGATGTCAGAAATCTCTATAATACACTGTTAACTTGAAAAAGTATTTTAAGTACAAAAACTGAACACACTTCTCGCTCCTAAAATCCCATGAAAATCATGGAATAAGTTTATAAAAGTATTGAGTACGGAAAAGGGGCCCAAAAAACTGGCAAATCTCTGTAAGGCAGAATTGTTTTTGTTCATCTTGATGGACAAGGTTGAGCAGAGTGAGGCCGGGCTGAAAGCATGTCAGGGGAAGGCCACGGGACACCACAGAGCAGCCATGCTGGCAGGTACCAGGCGCTGGAATGGAGAAAGGGTAGGAACTGAGGGTGACTGATTAAAGCCCTTTACTTGGAACAGCTGGATGGGTTTCCCACCCCTATGAAATGGTCCTATTAAAGGAGTGATCTGCCTGAGGTTGGGTGGGTGCTCAGGGTACGGCCCTCCTCCTCTGACATTGGCCTATGGGCAACCTATTCACCCCTTCCCCATCTTGCAGCCTAAAATGAATCCTGCTCATCAGTATGCCCCACCCATCTCCTTGTCTTTCATAAGAACTCAATTCCTCTGAGGCCGGAGAAAACTGGTATTGAGGGGAAACCTGACCCTTACATTGGCCCATTTCATTTCAGAAATGTCAGAATGACAATGGCCAAATGCGGATTGTCAGAAAATCAGCATCACCAAAGAAAAAAAATCAAATAATCAAAAACCTAGAGTGAAACAGATATAAATATTTAACTCAGGACAGAAAATGTGACTCCAGCACCAACAATGAGGACTCAGAAAAGAAAGATACCTTGGAAGAATTTGAATGTAACACTTCAGGGAGATCTGAGAGGCTATAAAAAAAATGAGTAGCCTGATATCAAGAATTCAGGCAAATTAAAATTTTGTTTTAAAATTATCTATAGAAGGACTAAGGGTAAAAGTCATGGAAATCACACAGAATATAGAAATAGACAATCAGAGAAAATTTAATTAATAAATACTAAGGATTCATGCAAAGGGGCCACATCCACCTAATAAGCATTTCAGAACATGACAAAGAGAACATGGAGGAGAGGAAATCATAGAAGAAAAATTTCCAGAGCTGATGAACCTTCAGACTGAAAAGGCCTGTCAAATAGTCTAAAATTTCATACAGTTTCAGAACACAAAGATTAACATTTTTTAAAAAGCATTCTAAAGCTTCTAGAGGAAGAACTGACAACTTTCTAATGAATAATAATTACACTCTTATTAGACACAGTTCAGCATCATTAGATACTAGGTAACAGCAGGATATTTAAACCTTACGGGGAAAAAATAACTCATACCCAGTCAATATCTAATCAAGATAGGGGCCTAGCAAGTTTATGAGTCACAGACGCTTCCTAACAGAATCACTTAATGAATGATCTTAGCAAAACACAAAAGGAAACCAAGAAATTAGAGAACCTGGAATCCAACTCATGGGTGAAATCTGGCAGTGAGGTGGACAGCCAGAAGACCGCTGAAGGAGCAAATCAGAGCCACGGGGCCAAGTGCTGAGGGCCGGGGAAAGGGCTTTGGGGCAGCAAAGAGGGTGCTGAAGCTGGCTCTGCTTAGCAAGAAGAGGAGAAGCCAAATGCCGACATCAAATGTCAAATACAAGTAGAGTGGGCTCCCCTCTCTACTTCACTCTCCCTTTTAAATATTTCTCCTACAGAGAAGTGGCACAGATTAATGATACAATATTTGTTTCTGCAGTGAATAGTTACATAAGCATCATGTTATAAACACTAATTATTTTGTTTTCAAATCCAAAATTGATAGACAAATCACAGAAATTTCAATTCCAGATAGAGACCACAGTGTAAGTGCTTGACACCCTAAGAGTCTCCTGATAAAACTGGTTGAGAAAAAGGGGGGAGTGCAAAAGAATGTGTGGTGCAAAGTCTCTCACAGTGGGAGATCAAGAGGTACTGTTTAAAATTAATAAAGAAATAAAGATATAAATGCAATAAAGCTCAATTTGGAAATAAAAATGTGACTGGCAGAGACTGGAAGGTGAAAGGGGCGGGACTGCTAGAGGCAGCAGGGATCTCCTTGTCTTTCATAAGAGAGGATGGAGACTTGCCATTTAAAGTGCCATCAACAATGCAGAAGCACTTCACGTGGAATGATTTCATCTGCCTACGGCACTAACAATTACAAGTGGTTGAAAGTAGTTGCCTCTGACATGTGGGTTTGACTGGTGGGAACTCTTATTTTTTGTAACTATTTATATTGTTTTTGTTATCTTACTAGAGGCCCGGTACACAAAATTCGTGCACTCTGGGGGGTGTCCCTCAGCCTGGCCTGCGCCTTCTCACAGTCTGGGAGCCCTTGGGGGATGTTGGACATCCTTAGTGCTGCCGCGGAGGTGGGAGAGGCTCCCACCACCGTTGCTGCACTCACCAGCCATGAGTCCGGCTCAGGGCTTCGAGCGGAGCAGCACTCCCCCTGTGGGAGCACACTGACCACCAGGGGGCAGCTCCTGCATTGACTGCCTGCCCTCTGGTAGCCAATGCACATCATAGCGACCAGTTGTTCTGCTGTGCGATTTGCATATTAGCCTTTTATTACATAGGAATCCTGTATTACTTTAATAAGGTCAGGTCATAAAATTATATGTAAAGCATATCTACAACTATATAAATATAGTCACCTAGTCACATGTATATTCATATGCATATTCATATATATGTATATTCATATATCTATGTGTGTGTATATATATATGTGTATATATACATTCATAGGAAAATATATATATATTCATAGGAAAAATTATTGGAAAGAAATAGACCAAAATGTAAATACTAGTTATTGCTGAGTGATGGATTTACTGTATGTAATTGTATTCTTATTTGAACTTTCCACAGTACCATGGGTCTAATTCATTTTTATAGCTAGAGAAAACTAACATCATTTTACAAACTAAAGAGCCTGCCTGGAATTTCCTACACATGGGGGTTGGGCCCCAGGGAGCCTGAGGACAGGACCAAGGTTGCTTCAAGGCCAGGGATCAAGAGACCCACAGCCGTCACGTGCCCACACACACTGTGTCTGCAGCGCAAGCCTCAGCAGACAGAGCCTTGGCCAGAGAATGTTAATTAAGGGCTAGTGTTAACAACCAGTCGTGTCGACCAGAACAGACGTGCATCTCCTACATCAATTTTGATTTTGAGTGGATCTGTCTCCTCAAGAATGTCCAAGGATCAAAGACCAGCAGGTCATTAGGTGGATGCACCCGCTGGAAGGAATTGTCCACCAGTGTCATAGGGATGCTGAGGCTCACCTTCCAACAGAGATGCTTCTGGCAGATGCTTTGAGTTCTGAAATAATTAGACAAAAAGTTCGGCTGCTTTTTAAGGCTTCTCCTTAAGGCTATTATAATCTTTTTTAATTAAGAAGTTGAACATTAAAGGATTTAACTGTAATAAATTTCTATGCCATCTTCATTTGAGATCCTCATGTCAGGTTATCCTGCTAACTCTTCTAGACATTTCTGGCTGCTCAGGCACCAGTATCAATCTGAGAGCCCTGGACAACTTTTAGCAAAGGTGGGCGATCCTATTGGTAGAGTCAGGAGCCCTCGCCCAAAGACCTGAATTGGCGGGGAATGCCTGCACACAGTACCCAACATTAACTGTGGAGAGTTCTCCGGAATGGCACGTTCAGTTCTTTACCAGCTCTCTCCACTCTGCTCCGACTGCCATAAGCAAATATCATAGACTGGGTGGCTTACACAACAGGAAGTTATTTCCTCACAGTGATGGAAGCAAGAAGTCCAAGGTAACAGGTGCCAGCATGGTCGGTTTCTGTTAAGAGCTCTCTTTCGGGTTTGTAGATAGCCACCTTCTTGCTGTGTCCCCACATGGTGGGAGAGAGAGAATATAAGCAAGCCCTCCAGTATCTCTTCTTATGAGGGCACTAATTCCACCCTGAAGACCCCACTGCTGTGACCTCATCTAAGTCCAATTATCCCCCAAAGCCCTCACCTCCAAAAACCATCACATGCAATTTGGAAGGGACAGAATTCTGTCTATAGCAGTAGCCAAGTTGAGAATAAGTATGGTTGAAGATGGACAAAATCAAGCAGGTCTCTAAAAGTCTGTTGCTTTTTTTTTTTTTTTTAAAGTAGCCCTACCTTTCCTGGAAAAGGCTAAACGAGATCATAGAGAAAGGTGTAAGGCCCCTGGAGATTTAGCCTCATTATGGCCAATTTACATAAAATGAAAAGCATGTAAATTAAATTCATTCAACCCATCATTCAGATGAAAAGTGGTTTGGAGTTTGCCCGTTATTTTGCACTTGACCGCATAAATATTTGGAAATAAGACGATAGTGCTGAAGACAAGGTCTTCATCTTTTTCTGAGGTTTCTTCTCATTCTGCCACCAATCTGAGGCTGTGCCCAGGGAAGGCTGAAGCCAATCTAGCCACAAGAGAGGTCAATTCACCCACTCAGTTATTGGGTGGTAGGCACTCAAAGCATCTAGTATGCTGTGATCCAGGATGGTATTGCAGCAGAAGTCACAGCCCATGTCCTCGAAAAATTACAAAACTGCTGGGATATGAGTCCCAGAGATAAAGTAACTGTGAGAACTGTGCATACTCGGGCAGAGAAGAGTGGCACCCAGAAGCAAGCACCGGCTGAGCCTCCAGTCCAGCTGGTGTGGGGGGGCTGACACTGGGCACAGACCTCTCACCTGCCGGAGAGACACTGGTGCCCTGCAGACAGCCATGCCCAAGACAGTGGGCAGCATCAGGAATGTCACAAACAGGACACAAGGTCATCCCGACAGCTGGACAGTAAGTGCAGGACGGCAGTCACATTGGCGACAGCTGGCAAGAGGAGGGTCCCAGCTGATGGGAGAAGAAAAAGGCAGAAACCAACAATAAGCACAAGCTAAGATGGTGAGTTCACCAGGAGGCCACCTCTGAGTCACTGCCTAACCTTCACCAAGACCTGTGATGGAGAGGAATCTGCTCAAGAAATGAGAAGCCTTTCTATACTCAAGAGACGTGAAAAACAAAACCTCATCAACAACAAGAGTCCACAAAGTACAACCACACTCTGAGCTCCCCGGTCACAGTGTTCTCCCAGCATCAAGCCCAGAATCAGACATCTGAGGTGTACAAATGTTTGTGGAATGCATGCCTGCATAAATGAATACATGATATGAAGGAGCTTTTCCTTCTGAGACCCAGTATAACAGAGGCAATAAGACAATCCCTCCCTGAGCTACTCTGCCTTCCACAAGAGAGGTCAGTTCACCCACTTTCCTGTAGCAAATCACATCTCCAGGGCCAGTGGGGGCAGAAAAGTAAAATTATAAAGCTAAAGCTCTCATGGAGTCATAATGATGCTAGAAGTTTCTCTGGGGGCCATGACCATCTGGCATGATATACAAAAGGAAAAGTCCTAAGAATAGGTCATGCATGAAAATAGTGAACATTTTTACGTGGCAGGCAATTCTAAGCAATGTTAATTAGCATCTCTGTTACACCTTGTGAGGCAGGATTACTATTACCTCCATTTTACAGATGAGGAAAATGAAGCACAGACAAATTAAACAGCTGGTCCAAAACTTCAGAATTAGCAAGTGGGAGAGCGGGAAGTCAAACCCAAATGGCTTGGCTCCAGAGACGACACCTTGGGCGACATCTACAGAAGCTGTCCCTGGGATGGACAGAGAGCAACAATGAAAGGCATTTACTCATCCTGGAAATTTGTGTTGACTGCTGGCCCTGCTCATCTTTCTGAAGCTACAACATGAGGCAGGGCCTCTGCTCTCAGGAGCATACACCATAGTCTGTCTACAAATAAAGACACTGAAAGCCCGTGTGAGGCTTGAAAGGGTGGGAGGGACTCAAGAACGGAACCCTCTCCTCTGATGGAGCAAGCAGTCCGAGACCAGGTAATGCGGAGTATAAAGGGAACTATGAAAAGAATGGGGAGGGGAGCGTTCACATGGTCACACAAATAGGGACTCAAGGAATGCAAGGGGGTTCCATGACTGAGGAGAGGAAGCCACCTTCACACGCCCTTGGCTGAGGGCATCAGAGGGACAGATCAGAATGGCAGGCAGGGAAGGTGTCCAGGAGGCAAAACAAACACGAGTGCAAGGTCCCCCACTGTTTGCTGTCTTCTCCTACCCCACAGCCAGCCAGGAAGAGCAACACTGGATCGCTTCCCAAACTCCGCTCCATGCCAAAGAGGTACAAAAGCCAACCTAATTTAGTCATCTTGTCTCCACTCTCTCCTAAAATGACCTTACTCACCAGGTCCAAGGAGATGGTCCAAGTTTGAAGGAGGAGCTGAGCCTGTACCTCCTGCTCCAAGGCTGTCGGGGATGGAGGTCTCAGTATGAAGAAAGCTGTAGACTCGGTCAAGATGCCGACATTTGCCAAAGGGGCCCTTACCAGCCCTCTCCCACCTAGGTGCTCTCCCAGTCCTGCCCACTCACCACCCTTCATTCTCCGACTGCTAATGGTGGCCCTTCTGCTATGTCCAGCTCAGGGACGCGCTCAGGGAGGGGGCCTTTCCCAACCCTTAGGCACCTAAATGTATAAAGAGAAGCTGCTTGGCAGATTCGCATTCAAGCTAAAGACCCTTGGCCCACTCCTGGCTCTGCCACATTCTAGCTGTAAAGCCCTAGACAATGCAACCCTTCTAAGCCTTAGTTTTCTCATCAATAAAATTCAAGCTGTAAGGTATTTACCTCACTGCCCGGTAGTGAGCATTGACTGGAATTATCCAGAGAATACTTAGCACAGAGCCTGGTAAGATGCATCAGCTCCCGGCACTCAGGATTCTGCCAAATACCCACAGCTGTGGCCTCAGCACAGCCACACGCAGGAGCATCAGTGGATAAGGAAGGTCCAGGTGGGGGAGGGAAGGCGGAGCCAGAAGAATGTGCCCTCGGGGGCTGTGATGCTGATATCACCCGGCACCGCCTGAGACAGCACCTGGGAGCGTTGCAGCCCTCAGTCATGAACCATGAACCGGAATGACCGTGGGGCACTTTGATGCATCTGATGGCATCAGTACCTACACACAAGGGCAGAGTGCGAAGTTGTAGAGTGGCCAACAGGAGAATGAAGAGGGTCTCTGAAAGGAGAGAAAACCGTGGACTGGATATGTTTTAAGAGGAGGGAGGTAGTGGTTTGGATGCTGCAGCAGGGCCCAGACTTTAAAGAAAAATAGGAATGATTCAAGGACATAGGAAAGAACTCAAGAGATGCACATAGGAAAGTGGTGAGCAAACAGGGAAGGAGCAAACCCAAGGTGACAGGCAAACTGCCACAAGGGAGCTTTCCAAGCAGGGAAGGCTCGCTCACACCTGGGACATACAGTGTGTCTCAGCATTGCTAGGGCCACCTGCCCCAGACTGCGAGAAGTTGGGTCTTGAGGAGTCACTCCTTATATTACTGTGTTTTTACTTTTTGACTTGGGGTGCGCCCACAGGCTGTGTTCCCCATAACACACAGCACTGTGCCGCTCTGGAGTGGAGGGGTCACGGGTGAACCACACATATCAAGAAATCCCCATTCCAGGGGATTTATTTTCTGAAAAATATAATTCTTAAAATATAATTTTGGAAATGGCACCTTAGATGGAGAAAATTTAGGAAAGATAAGTCAGTCAAAAAAAAAAAAAGACAACTGCATCTTTTTTTTTTTTTAATGGTTTTGGTAAGTTGGCTCTGGAAATCTGGATAAACAGTGACCATCATAACTGTTTTCTCACTGAAAAAAAAATTGTAATTTAAAACTATGAGAAAGGATAAGGGAAAATTTGCCCTACCGTGGATTTTTTAAGTTACTATAATGAAACCAGGATAGCACCAGAAAAAGAATGGAAAAGAGTAGAGTAGAACCAACAGATCAGAAGTTCAGCCCAAATGTGTTATTTGGTATAACACAAAACTGGCATTTCTCAATTAGTGGATGGACTAGTCAATAAGTAATATTGGAAAGATTGAAAATCATTTGGAAAAAAAACAACAATAAAATAGATTCCCTATTTCATATCACAGGCACAATTAATAGTAGGTGGCTTTTTTAAATGTAACAATAAAAATATATATTAGACCTCTGGTAAAAATTGGCAAATCAATCTCACTCATTTATTGCCTCTCCTTTCCCAAACACTGCAAATACACTGAGTGGCCAGATTATTATGATCTCTGAACGCATAATCTGACCACTCAGTGTATATCCTATATAAGAAAAGGCTAATATGCAAATTGTCCCCTCGACCAGGAGTTCAACCAGCAGGCAGGCCGGCCAAACGCCCATGTCCCCTCCCCCTGGCAGGCTGGCCGAACCCCACTCATGCACGAATTCATGCACCGGGCCTCTAATATATATGTATATATACACTGAGTGGCCAGATTATTATGCATTCAGAGGTCATAATAATCTGGCCACTCAGTGTAAGAATGAAGGAGGAAGGACCAGAGGCAGGGACACATTCCTCTGTGAGGCAGGAGGACAAAGAGGAGGGGACAGAGAGGTCTCCAGGGGATCTGGAGGTAAGAAAGCACAGAGGAGATTAGGGCCTTAATGGAGGGAAGGATAGGACAGATTCTTGCCTGTCATGGGTCTACACTAGGAAGGGGCCAGCCAGTGTGCGCCAGAACCCTGAGAAGCACACACTGGTAGTGTCCGCGCTGCGGGAGGCCCTGGTCAGAGGCAGGCAGACAGAGCCCTGTCCCTAGCCCTCACCTAGCATCCCGCTCCTGTGCCCTGTGTCCGGGAGCCAGCAGGTCAGCCTCAGCAGAAATAAAAAGAGGGCACACCAGGCCCAGTGCAGGGGTGGAGTGAGGTGCCTTCTGTGAACAAGAACACAGGGACCAGTCTGTGCACAGAACCCAGGAGCCCTCGGCTCCCACCCAGCCTGATGGCAGAATCCAGCACCAAGCTCCCTGGAACCTTGCCCCCAGCATGGTTCCCAGGATGACAGGGGCAGCCACTTGGTGTTAGAAGCTGCTGAATACTATTCAACTTCTACACTATCTGAAATATAATACATTAATAAAACATTTTTTTAATTGGAAGAAATTTTTTTAAATTTAGAAGTAAATATTTATGTAATCTTAGGGGTAAGGAAGAATTTTCTAAGCATGACTCCAAAACTTAAGTATTTAAAAGGGAAAGATATAACATTTGATTAAATATTTTTTTAAAAAAACCAGTAAGTTAAAAATAATAAAAAAGAAATAAACAGCAAATTTGGAAAATTTTGCAGCATTAATAAACAAAGATGAGTAATATTCTTTCTACTAGAGTTCTTACCAGTCTTTTTTTTTTAGAAAACAGCACCTCAATAGAAAAGTAAACATAAAGCTTCAATATGCAACTCACAAAAGAAAAAAATCAAAGTACATTTTTAAAATGTGCATGCTTGCTCATGACCCCAGAAATCCAGAATAAACAATTCGAAACCATTTTGGCTATCAAGTTTCAAAAAGAGCTAATGCCAATATCGGGTGTTGGTGAGGATGCGTGGAAATGAGCCCTCTCATACTGCAGCTGGGAGTGGAATGGGAAAAATCTTTAGGAAAAGGTCCCAAATCCTTGACCTGATCATTCCACTCCTGAGAATGTATTCTTAGAAAAACACTCATGGATGTGCAATATTTTTCAACAGTAAAGTCAAAAATAACACACGCCCATTTGAGGACTAGAATGCATTTACTAAACATGATGAGGAAGCAGCGTATGTAACAACCTAGAAAGACATCCACAAAATGCTAAGTTACCGGACAACTTATACAAGAGTATTCTATTCCCCTCACCACCCCTTCTAATAAAGAGAGGAAGGCTTCATAAATGTACAAAACACCCAAACACAAACTCTGGGAGATTTTATCCCCAAACTGTGGCCCACGGTTATCTCTGGGATCATGGGATTAAAAGTACATTTTATTTTTTCCTATTTTCTTATTTGCTGACGTTTGACCACAAATGTTTTGCTTTGTTCTTCACATTTACACACGTGAAAACAGTGCTCAGAGGGCGGCAGTCTCCTTTGGAAAGCCCCGAACCGCCGGTCAATCTGCGGGCCATGGCCCACAAGGCAGACTGCTCCCAAACATTTCTAAATGAAGGCTGAATGGATCTGAGCTGGGCAACTTGGTGCTACAACTATTCCTGAAACTGTGTGCGCTGCCTGGCTGGCTCCACCAGGAGACTGGTGACAGCCAGTATCCACGGAGCTGTGACCACAAGGGGGGCCCCTGTGGCACCCACACAGGCCTCAGCCCCTCACCCCCAGGCAATGCAAGAAGCACTGAGCCAGAGGGAGGAAAGACTGAGGGGTGTGCAGCAGGCGGTTACCTCCAGCCCCTCCAGGGTAAAGGGCTCAATGCTCCCCCAAGAGGCACCGTGTACCAGCCCTGATAAATGCAGGGATCCAAAGAGCTCCCTGGAGAAAAGTGCGACATGAAGACTCCATGCATCGGAAAGGCAGGAGAAAGAATGTTGAACCACCACACCCTTTCCATAGAACCTTTTACTCTGCGCAATAAATCAATCTCCATTTCCCAGCTATTCGCGTTATAATATCTGACCTGCTTGCTGCTATTTCTGATGGTGCTTTCTGCTCACACGGATGATTTTCTCTGCCTTCCCTTCCCTCTGCCAATTACCTAATGATCTGGAAACTCCATTCAAATTTATGAGGGAGTTCCTATTTAAGAGGCCCCTACCGTGAATTATTCAATTTCAGTGCAAATAATCACTCCCTAACTCATCTGTTCAGATCTACCTAAACGATTCTATCAAGAAATACCTTCATTTTACTTTGTTTCCTCTCCTGCATCTTCTCCAAAGAATTCAAGGTGCTAAAGGAAGTAGTTCATTTAACTCACTTCCATTCCTCCCCTACCAGTCACCTCCCCAGTGGGAGAAGTGCCCGATGTATTATCTTGGCTTTACACTGAGCAAATAATCACAGAGCAAATGATGGAGACAAAGATTACTGCAGTGAGACCATCTTGCAAACCAACACAGGCTTGCTCTTCCCAACTGATGTCTGAGTCTTCAGATCACAGCTAGATCCCCACAGGACTGCCCTCCAATTAAACTTAAGAAACATCTCTAATCATGCCTTACAGGCAAAGCACTGTGCCAAGAACTGTGGAGAAAACACACACACACACAGCCCACACACGACACACACACCAAACCCTTTAAAAAGCTCACATTTTAGAAGGGGAAGAAGAGACATGACTGCAAGTTAGCTTAGCTCATGGAGGGTCTATTTCCTCGTTGAAAGGGATGTCTTCTAACATCTCTTTAATTGTACTTTTCCAGGACTCTGTTATTCTAACTGTGATACTTAGTGCAAGCCAATACGCATTAGGGTAAATGTCTAGGCAGGTAAGTATTATACAAACACAGAGAGGGAGAAATGAAATTCAGCTTCACCAGCAAGGTCAGATTTAACGTTGCCTCTGCATGACAAGGAGCAGAAAGAGTACAGCAAGGACACAGAGGTCGGTCTCGGTGGAATCTGAAGACACAGAAGTGGCGGTGTTCGATGCCCAAGGAGGCCAACTAAAAGTCACTCAGAATTCGAAATGCAACTGGAAGTCTCTGGAAGCCCAGAGTGACATGACTCACCTTGTATTTTCAGTGGATGGACCAGTCGGAGCTGGCTCAAGTCCAGGCCAGAATAAGAGCAGTGGCAGTGGGGTCAAACATTGGTGCCAAACAACAGAACTGACACGTCAATCGAGCACATGTGGGTGGGGAGTGAGAGCCAGAGATGACAACAAGCTTCTTATTCTGAGTGTCCGTGGGGCTGGAGGCTGCGGGCCAGGCAGGAGAACACACTGTGGATTGGGAAGAAACTGGTCCCTTCTGCTTGGACCATGACGAGTTTGGAGTGCCCATGGGACAATTTACACCTAAAGGCTGATAAGACGTGATGCTCAAGAGATAGTTAAAGCATAGAGAAGGGGAAAAGATAGTTCAAAGAAAGAAACTAGAGAGAGCAAATGCACGAACTGTGGGAACACCTACATTTGAGGGTTGGAAAGGGAAACATGAGATAGAAAAGTGTTATGGGCTGACTTGTGTCTCCCTACAAATTCATATAGTGAATTCCTAACCTCAGAATGTGACCGTATTTGGAGATAGGCTTTAAAGAGGTAATTAAGTTAAAATGAGGTCGAGTGGGCCCTGGTTCAATATAACTGGTGTCCTTATAAGAAGAGGAAATTTGAACACAGACACACAGAAAGGAAAACCATGTGAAGATGCAGGTAAGACAACCATCTACAAGCCAAGGACAGAGGTCAGGCAGAGAGCCTTCCCTCACGGCCCTCAGAAGCCACCATCCTGCTGACACCTGGGTCTTGGACTTCCAGGCTCCAGAACTGAGAGAAAACAAATGTCTGTAGTATAAGCCACCCCGATTGTGCTGCTTTGTTACAGCAGCCCTAGAAAACGAATACCAAAATCCAAGGGGTAAGAATAAGCCAGCACAGTTCATTCGGGGAGCAGGTCCATAGGAAAAGGTTAGTGAAGGGTGTCAAATATTGCCAAGTAAGAAAAATGAGCCCACCTCGTTCGATTTTAAAGTGAGGATGTCAGTGAGCTTTGAAAAGCAAGTTCATCATGTATTAAGTACCTAAGACTTACTATCAGAGGGACCAACCGCAGGGTTGGCCAACAGCAAAGCGCTAAGGGACAAGCCTCACGTCAGGTGAACCAGTGCGAGCAGCAGGGGCAGACCCTCCTTTTCAGAAGCTCTGCAGTAAAGAGGGGAGTGAAATGAGATGGCAGCCTGGGGAGGCAGCAAGGCCAAGCCAAGTTTGGGGGAGACTTCTGTTGATGAGCTAAGGAAAGGCAAACTTGAGATGTGAGCTGAGGAGAAAGGAAAACTGATAAGATTAATGGCAGAGCCATGTTGTCCTTGTAAACAAATAAGGACACTTCTTTCTTAGAAACAGGAAGAAAGGAGAAATTTTGCAGTAGAAAGGATGGAGAGTGTTGAGGTCAAGGGAAGAGGTGATGGAGTTCATGCCTTCAATCTATCAAAGTCAGAGGCAAGGTTATCTGAGGGGAGTAGAAAATTCAGAGGAGTAGAAGAGATTCAGGAATACAGCCATAGTGGAGAGGACAAGAAATCAGCCAAGGTTTCAAAAGGAGTAGTAGTAAAAATAATTTAGGGCCCAAGTGTAGTTGAACAACATAAAATTTTAATTGAATCAATTTAGCTGACTGAGAACTTGAAGAAGTGAATGGCTAATGTTATTCTAGATGGAGGGTTGCAAAGTGAATACAGCAACAGGCCAGGGAGGTCAGCAAGTACAGGGCTCTGGGGAATTCAGAAATGTGATTGAGGATTCTAGAGCAGGCTTGCTAATGACCTCTGAAGAGACAGTCATTGCAGGTTGAAAGTCAGAGAGAAGCAGTGAATAGTTATCCAGAAGCAGAAGCGGCAAACTACGACCCTGAGCCAAAATCCAGTCCACCTCTGTTTTTGTAAATAAAGTTTTATTGTAACACAGTCTGCTCATTCATTTACATCTTATCTATGGTTGCTTTCTGGCTATAATCACAGAACTGAGTAATTGCATCAAGGACCGTATGACCTACTACAAAGCTTAAAATATTTACTATCTGCCCCTTTAAAAAAAAGTTTGCTAACCATTAAGCAAACTGGCTGTAGTGTGAAAATCAGGTGGCAACACCAGGCCAGCGAGAAGAGCGAGAGCACCAAGACCCGGCCAGCTGATGACCAATGAGCCATCAGGCGGCCCAGCCCATGACAAAAGACAGAGTAATCAAGGCAAGGACCGGACTCAGGAAATCCAGCCCAGAGAGCAGACCTGAAGTGACGGAGAACTCAGGGGGTCCCCTGTCTCCACCAGGTGTGGAACCCCCACTGAGACTCCTATTTGGGTAATGTGATCAATCAATCTGAACAATCCCAGCAAGAACAAAACAAAGCACAGCAGAGCCACAGTCTCAGAAGCCTACGACGACATGGGTAAAGGGTAGCCACCAAAGGAGGAATAAGACCAAACTGACTGCGGTAGTAAAGTCTCAAAGTCAAATGCAAAACAGGTATTTAGTGCTTACCGCACACAGGGTTACCTCAAATGACATTCCAACCTTACCCATTGTTGTGGCTTCTCTTCTTTACGAGCTGGGGTTTGCCCACATGTGGGCCCATCAACTGACACATCTACAGAGAGCTAAAAAAGCAAAGACTGGGGAAACAGGACAGCGCCAACACCAGCAGGACGGACTCCAATGGTGTGAGGGAGAACCCACCCCCGTGAAGGTAAAAGGGTGCTCTGAGAGGGGAACGTCGGAGTCTGCGTGAAAATGTCCGATGGGAGTTCTCTGAAACGCCTAGCACATCTGGACAATCAGCATCACAGAGGCAGTACAGCCTAGTGGCCTACGAGCCCGGCTTCCAGAGCCATGAGACAAGCTTCACTACTCATTCGTTAGCTCTGTGGCTTTCAGCAAGGTACTTAACTTCTCTGTGGTTTGGCATCCTCATCTACACAAATGGAGACAATAATGGCATCTACCTTACCTCCCTGGGTTGTTGAAGGGATTCAATGAGTTAACATATGTGAAGTACTTAGAAAGGAGTACTTATATAACCATTAGCTATAATTATACTGCCTCAACCTTTATGCTAACTTTCATGTGCCCCTAAGTCTTTTCCTACTGTATTTTAAAGACTTGGTCTTCTAGGACAAAATACACCCGCCCTGAGAATGCAATGTCCCCTTCAGTCTCTGAGCCTTCATGTGAAGCAAAGCATGAAGAGATAGGCAGGAAATTGTCCCCGTCAACACTGACATGCTGAAACAGGTGCCTTCAGTTGAAAAAAAAAGCAGAAGGAAAGGATCCAACAAAATATAATCTATTAGTCATCCCATGCCGAACACATCACATCTAGGTGATAAATGCCAAGAGCATCAATTAGGAACTATTCTTACAACAGGTTTAAATAATCATCATGACATCAAGAAACCTGTATGTCAAGAATGTTCTTTACTTGTTTCGATGACAGGAGGAAAATATTTGGGGTGAAGACAGTAAATGTAATTATTTTGCATCAGGTAGGGCAGCCTGCATTAGCATCCCACCTGGGAACAAGCTACTGAACATCTGTCAAGGTGTCAACTCCAACCGCAGAAGCAAAGAACTTCGTCAAGCTCCTGTGCAGTTAACTGAAGTTGGCTGGAGGAAGGCGATGGAAAATCACAGGTATAATTAACAGCAATGTCTCTCGATTCACAGGCGCTTTTACTCTGACTACATCGTCTGTCTTTCTGGGTGCCTCTGTCTCCTGATTCCCCTGCATGGGGAGCAGCAGGGAGTTCCTTCTCCCCAAGCCTCATCCTGCCATGTCCCTCCTCCTGGTCTCAAGTCCACAGCAGCCCTGGCCTGATGATTTGTGACTCTGGACCAATCAGTTTCCTCCCTTTCAAAACTAAGGGGTTTAGACTAGATCAGTGGTCGGCAAACTCATTAGTCAACAGAGCCAAATATCAACAGTACAACGATTGAAATTTCTTTTGAGAGCCAAATTTTTTAAACTTAAACTTCTTCTAACGCCACTTCTTCAAAATAGACTCGCCCAGGCCATGGTATTTTGTGGGAGAGCCACACTCAAGGGGCCAAAGAGCCGCATGTGGCTCGAGAGCCGCAGTTTGCTGACCACAGGACTAGATAATTGGTAAGGTCCCTTGCAGCTCTCCGAGCCTCTGATTCTGCCTCTATAAATGCTGACCAGGGGCAGGAGGATGCTCTGGATTCTGAAGGACAAAGAGGTGCAAGTGATTTGTAGTCATTCTAGCTTTTGGGCTCCAATACTAGAGCAATAATATTTAAATGTCCAGAGATGAATTTTTAATGAACATTTAATTGATCTGTTCTTTATAATATTAAAGAGGGAGGGGGAGGCAGGGTCTAGGCTCATTGTTCTCCAACCCTACCCTGAATGAACCAAAGATAATCCCATGAAAAGGCAATGGTTCCAGAAGCCTTTCATGTGAAGCCAAACAGATCAGGAACCTGATTCTTCTGCCGGGGCCTTGCCCTCCCCGTGTGGCCCATGAGAAGCAGCAGGAGAACCTGGAGCTTCTTAGAAACGCAGGCTCCAGGCCTGCTCCAGACCTGGCATCAGAATTTGTGTTTAAACATCATCCCTCGGGGACTTGCAGGGTACCTCAGTTTGAGAACAGCTGTCTAGAGCCCTGATTCTCAAAGTTGACTGTACAGTGCACTGAATCACCTGGGGGTCTGAGTCCCATTACTCCCAAGAATCTGATGTCACTTTCCTGGGATGGGATGGGGCACTGGGACATTTTTAAGGCTCCTCAGAGGATTCTAATGCGCAGCCAAGTTTGAGAAACACTGAGCTAGATTCTCCACTTCTAGTTCTAAAACTCAAATCCAGGGTCAACCGACTTCCCTCTGGAAAGGTCGGTATCACCCTTCCCAAGAAGAGAGCAGGATCACCCACTAAAGTTCTAAGTGATGATGGGTCACCATCCCGAATCAGAACCTGCCTCTTGTGTTTACATTCACGTCTGAGGTTACTCCCCAGACCTCCAAGCTCCTGCAAGGTGCTCACTCTAGGAGAAAGCCATCTTTTAGCTTTTAGTTCTCGTTCTCTCTCTCTCTCTCTCTCTCTCTCTCTCTCTCTCTCTCTCTCTCTCTCTCTCCTTTCTCTTTCTCGGCAACTGCACCATTTCAAATCAGAGTACAGAACTTTCTTTTTCAGCAACACCTTTCATTCAGAGATCCCAAAGCACATGGACCCCAGGGCCAAAGGCCAAAATGGAGGGAGTAGAAGAGTCCACGGCGATGCCCTTGTTCAGTCCCTCCTGGTGTGCAAGACTCTGAGTCAGCCTGCACCGTAACTAAAAATTTAAGGCTATCATCTCTGAGTGAGGGCCCATTGACAGTATCTGCCAGTATTTATATTTCCCTCCTTTTTAATTTTGTGATCCTTCCCCTGTGATTCCTGCCCTTTGAGGGCCCCACAGATTCCGTGCCTCTGGGTTTTTTAAAGAAGCATTTATTTCTCTATGTGTGAGAAGTAGAGAACTTTGGTATTTATTAAAAGATAAAACAGGATCCAAGCTGGAATACAGCAGTACTTGGATCTACCAGAGCTCAGAAGTGGGTTAGCATCCTTGCAACTAACTTGAGGATTGGGTCTGGGAGTGAAAAGATGACCACCAGCCTCAGCTGAGAGATGATCCATCCTCAACCTGCTGCCACCAAGTGACTCATGAAGGGAAGGGGTTGGGGACAACCCACAAAACAGACTTGAAAACTCAATCCCCAAAAGAGATCTTTCTAGGTCTACATCCATGAGTTTGCCCAGAGAAAAAGTGATTCAACTAGTTAAAGCAATTTCACAAAGTCAGAATCTGCTCTTCCTTTTTTTAAAAAAAGAATAGTCTATTGATTTTGAGAGAGAGGAAGGGAGAGGGAGAGAAAGATAGAAACATCAATGTAAGAACGCCACATCAATAAGTCGACTGCCTCCTGCATACCTCCTACGGGGGATCAAGCCCAAAACCCAGATATGCGCCCTTGATCAGAAATCAGGAATGGAACCAGCAACCTCCTGGTACATGGGATGATGCCTAACAACCGAGCCACATCAGCCAGGGCAAGTCTGATCTTTCGTGTAGAAAGTGTGCTTGTCTTTGAGGGGCAATGGAAGGTGGAGATTTCAGGTAGTGCATCACATGCCTCTGTGGTTCCCACCACCACAGGCTAACCTGGGACCCCGGGCAAGTTACCCTGGGACCCCGGGCAAGTTACCCAGCTTTGCTGCATCTTCGTTTCTTCATCTGTAAAATGAGGAAGTACTAATAATCAGAGGAGGATGAATACTTGTCACTTCCTGCTGGATATGAAATGTGTGTTTACGTGACTGTGTGTAAAATGAATTGGCCACCTTAGACCAGATTAAACAACAGAACAACTGGCTTTCAGGACAAGCCATAGGAATGCTGGAGGCTGACATGCTACATCAATGTGTAGTACAGATGTTTGGGGCTTTCTTCCCAGGCTATAAAGATGTTTACACAGTAGTCAGGCCTGTTATCAGTACACAAACAGATTACAATTTTACAGAATGAATGAACAGCTCAAACGCCCTCCCATTTTTTCATCAGCTTCAGAGTGCTTTTCTAATTCTTGGGTTTACCAAAACGAATACATTTTCTGACAACACAGAGCCATTGCGGAGTATAGGGAAGAGGTTCTAGGGTGAGGAAATGGACTCTGTTTGACAGAGTGCATGTCATTTTCTCCTGCGGTCCTCATTTTTCCCATCTGTGAAATGAGATAACCTTGGTCCCTGCTCCCCGCTCCTCCTTAAACTCCATGGTTCTATTACTTTATAACCATTCTCTTCTAAGCACATATTGGCTCTTCTCTTCTCCAAGAAAGGATGTAATTAAAATAATGATGAGAAAGTAGCAATTGTGCTGAATCACATAATGAGACCAATCTGACACTGTTCAATTACCCTAACACTGAGTTTCATTCCCAACACCAGCCCCACACCCCGTCTGCACGGTGAGACCACACAGATGTACAGCTCTTCCCAAACACATCAACGGCTCTAAGGAACACTTCATTGAAGGGTTTGCCTTTCCTGTTTTCAAAGGACAGTACTCCACTGCAATAAATATGTCACCAAAATAATTAGCTAAGCTCCCTAATTTGCACTTCTGAGCTTCCACATTGGCTAACTTTTGTTAATGAAACACTGCAAGTGGTTTGTAATCATGTACCAACTTCTGGGCTCCAATGTGAGAGCAATATATTTCAATGCTCAAAAATGAACATTTAATGAATATTTAATTGCTCTATTCTTTATAAGTATAAAGTATGCTTTCAGTGAACACTCTGAATACTAAAAAGACAAGATGCAGCTTCTCCTAGCTAAGCTATATATTCAAGTTACCTAATGACTTTGATTTAAGGGGGGAAGGTCATCTAGGTTTCAAGCTGTAGAGGAAGGAATTTTGTTACAGCAATAGTCCAAAATCCTTCAACAAAATATTAGATGTACTAATACTAAAGGCCTGATGCATGAAAATCGTGCAATAGTAGGCCTTCCTTCCCCTGGCTGCCGGCACCGGCTTCCCTCTGGCACCCAGGACCTGGGCTTCCCTCGCAGCCCCAGCTTCATGGGGAAGGTCATCCAGAAGGACATCTGGTCTAATTAGCATATTACACTTTTATTATATAGGATATTAGAAATGCATAGGAAAAACGTCTAACAACATATGTACAGAATGGTAGTTGTCTGGGGAGTGAGAGAACAGAAAAGTGCTATCACTTTTTATGTAACATTTCTGTATTGCTTTAATTTTTAATAAATGATTGCTTTTGTAACTAAAAATATTTTTAAGAATCAAACAAAGAGCCACCCATTGGGGAAGCTGGTGCAAAATATTTCCAGAAATAGAATGGCAGGAAAAAGTGTTTCGTAGATATGCTTCTTACAACACCCATTCAAGACATTTGTGGTCATCAGTGTCTACATTTTCAAACAATTCTTTTCTGATTATAAAATAAATATGTGCTCATTTTCAAAAAATAAAAATCATTCAAAATGCCAACATCTTTGAACAAGCAGTATGAACATTTTTAGACCACTGATTTTCATTATTCTTCTAAAATGTGGTTTTGTCAGTACCCACACTTAATTGCTACATTAGAAACCACTAAATTAAGGTTACCAAAGCATTTTCTCTCCATCTGTTACTCTTAAACATTACACGTTTCATTTTACACTCTAATTAAGACTCGTTTTACTGTACCAAGATAGTGCACACAGAATGCAAAGCTGCCGGTATGATCTTTCAAAAACTTGTTTAAGTCACTCACTCTCCCATTTAAAACCCTCCAGTGGCTTCCCGCAAACTCAGTATCAAACTCAAACTCTACATGAGGCTCCCCATGAACTAGTCCCGGCTTCTCTAAACTCACCTCTTGCCATACCAGCCTCCTTCCTGTTCCTTTAATGCACCCAGCCTGTTCAGACCTCAGGACCTTTGCACTGGATGCACCCACTGTCTGAAAGTTCTTCTCCAGATCTTCCCCCTGACCTACCCCCCTTAAATAGGGCTCCTTGGTGAGCACTCACTACACCTGTCTCCATCAGATCATCTAATTTAATTTTCTATTTTATTGTCTTGTACCACCAGAATACGAGTGTACCACCTCTGTCTAATTCACCTTTTTCCCCAGTACCTAAGCCAGAGATGCATAATAAATATTGGTTGAATAGATGAAAATGTACTCAAAGTACACAGATTAGTGGGGCATGACATAAAGTAACTACTTAAATGGTCTTATTGATAGGAGCACAGCCCCTTAATGAGACTTTTAAAAATAGGTCATCACCTTCTCAGGCAGACTGATCAGACAATGCTGCCCGTAGCCCTGCCAGTGGGGGAAAAAGTGAGTTATTTAGTCTTAGCCACAGTTTCATTTTTTTATCCACCTCATTACCTAAATCAGAAACCCAGGAGTCACGCTGTACCCTTCCCTTTCTCCTACTCCTACATCAATTAATCAAGAAGTTTCACCAACATCCCTTCCTGTGGAGGACATGCCCAACTTCTAAGTCGCCGTGTTTTCACAGGATCATTCGTGTCTTTCAGAAAACTACCTCTCCCCATTCCAATGATATTTCAGAAAACTGCTACTAAACATGCAAACCCAAAGCTATGCCTAAGTGGACATTTCCTCTGTGCATTTGAATGTAACAGAAGAATGCCATGACAATGAGGAGGAGGAGGAAGAGGAGGAGGAGGAGGAGGAGGAGGAAGAGGAGGAGGAGGAGGAGGAGGAGGAGGAGGAGGAGGAGGAGGAAGAAAAGGCTGGAGATCATTTGCTTCCATACTATTGCCTGAGAGAAACCATGGTCCATTCCTACCACCAATATCCCCTCTGCCTAATTTCTGTCTGCTCCAAGCCTAGCTTTTTAGGTGTGTCTCCAGTCCTGTGAGTGCCCATCAATACTGCTGATACATTCTCTTTGGTTTAGTTGTTATACAGAGTTGGTTTCTGTTGCTTGCAACCCAGGAACTCTGAGAATTGTCCTAAATGTTTGCCCAATCCATCTCTTCTGCTCCACACCCCATGGCCTCAGCACCAGCCACCTCACTGGTATCCACACCGCTGGACTTACTGCCAGATCCATTCTCTACAAGGTCCCCAACAAGTCTTACCTAAAATTCAAATCTGACCATGCTGCCCATCCCCTAATGGAGAAATGGGGCACCTCCAGTCCTGACCAAAGACCTCCATCTATCATTCTAGCTTCTTCTCTTGTCACTCTCCGCCTCGACCTGTAAGCTCCAGGAACTCCAAACTACCAGCTGCTTCCCCATATTCTCTATATATTTTCTTACCTCTCTCCCTGTGCCTACCCGATGTCCTCTGCATGGATTACCTGTTTAAGGCTGACCACTTCCTAATCACCCTTTAAGCTCAGCTCAGACATCACTTCCATCCTAAGCTAGCTGCCTGCTGTCTCTGCTCACCAATGCGTGCCCCCAATACATGGTCTGCCTTCCCCACTCTCCTGTGAATTTGTATGACAGGTGCTGTGTCATACTTATCTCAATATCCATACCACATAACAGGCACTGAATACATTTTGTTAGATAATATATTAACTAACCACTTATTAGATGATCTTGTTTAAATGATTATAATTCACTTTGAAAGCCGCAGGTCGGATGCAACCACTGTGTTTTAATTTTCCATCTTTCTAACCACATTCAGAATTAGTCGGAATCTGAGTGACTGAGGGATCAGTCTAGGCTGCCCATCTGGAAGACAGTTTCATCGCTTGAGAGCCGAGCGCACAGTTTTAACAGGAATCGGCGGCTATTGTTCATTGCGCTGCCTAATGGTTCTTCATCATAAAAGGATGTTTCAGACACTCTGCCTACATTAGGTTAAGCCTCCAGTGAAGGGCAAAGATGCCGCCCACCCCATACTAATGTGAGCACACTGATAGGGAGCATGCACACAAACAAGCAGCCGCCCATAATCACACCAAATCTGGTCTTGCACCTCATAAGGCTGGGATATGGGCACCCCTAGAGGGCAGGGTCTGCTCCCCTGACCCACTGCACAAAAGCCCAGCTCCCTCCGGAGCTTGAGCTTCCTCATCAGGAATGAGGAATGAGACGCTGACCTAGATTCACTCAGCAAACACAGACAGGGCACCCACTACGGGTCTGACACTGAAAGAGGCACCGAAGGTCAAAGGTGACCAAAATACGCTTCAGACCGTAAGCAGCAGTGTGGAAAGAGCCCGGGACTTAGGATCAGAAAGCCCAGCCTCTTAGAATCAAACCCTAACCCTGCCTCTTCCTCACAAGCTACGCAGCCCCAGCAAAGTTATTTAACCTAACCTCCCTTAGCATCCGCTTCCTAATATGAAAAATGAGGATTACGTGAGCTCAAATGTGTGAGAGCGTCTTGCAGCGAGCAGAGGCTCCAACATCCGAATAAAGAGTGTCTTCAAAGACCTGAAATGTCCAAAGTTCTATCAGTGCCAGGAGAATTCCTCTCAGCATAAGAACTAGCGGCCTTTCTGCCACCCAAGAGTACTGCATGGCGGCCGGTGGTGGACTGGGCTGGCAAAGCCTGGACTGCAGGCTTAAGTACCCGTGCACAGAAGCCTCTCTCGCTGGCTGGTGACCTCGGAGCACACTGTCCACTCGCTATGGAAAAGAAACTTCTAGACTGGAGCCCAACACTCTGTAGTATTAAGCACAGCTCAGAGTCCTCCCACCATGGAGATCAATGTTCAAGTCAACCAAACAGCTGTCATACACACACACACACACACACACACACACCCTCACTGCAGTCAATCCCCACCGCCCCTTAGAATGGTGTGTCTTCATCAAGTCATGCTCATCAGTTTCTCCACAGAACCAGCTGAATTAAATTATTTTCTTTCTGAAAAGCCCTTACTCTGCACTCGCACCGAAGGCCTGATTACTGGCAATAGTTACATTCTGAGTTCAGAGAAAGGTGATCATTCTAAGAGGATTTAGCGCTCCTCCAATAAAATAGCCTAGGGATTGGGTTTCCTACGAGTTTTTGTTTTCATTACTCCACTTGGATAGATCCAGTAACCAATGTCAGTGTCCTAGACCAGCTTCTCAGTAAACATAGCCGTTCTCCGGCAGCTGGTGCCATGACAAACCCACAGGTCTGCAGTGAGCTCAGCGAGGAGGGCCCTGCTGCTGGGGGAACGCAGCCCAGAGCATCCACGGGGCAACCATCAGGGCCACCACCAGCTGCCTCAGGGGCGAGCAGCGCCCGCTGTGCAGCTCGGGAGCCCAGGAATGAATCCTGAGCTGGTGCCACACAGAGCTGCAAGCATGGGGGAGCGAGGTCTCAGCTGCCATCTAGGCTTCAGTCAAAGCCTCCAATAAATAAAATGGGGCTCCATCGACACTCCTCCTCTCAAGATGAAATTAAAACCACCAGCAAGCCAAGGAGAGCTGCAGTCAGGCTTTGATTTGAGAAAAAACAAAAAAAAACTGTCCTGCTCTAGCCTCCAGACAATTTCACACCAAATGGCTTTAAAACCCTTTCCAAAGCTCTGATGCCTGACTTGAAAAAGAGTTTATCTTTTTTACTAAAAGTCAGCAGTTAAAGAAGCAAAATGTGGAAATCCTGAGAGTTAAGTGTTCCCGTTTGCACAAACGCTGGGTGTGTCTGGACATAGAGGGCAGAAATGTCACCATTCTCCCAGAGGTCACCGCACCTCTATCGCGAGGCCGCTCTTATTCACTCTAGAATGTAATAATTATTAAAACTAATCAGACTTCGCGACCCAACATAGCCACACGCAGTCCGCAATGAGCCCCTATTCTCTGAGCCCAGGTTAAGTCTCCTTTTCGGCGAAAAACAGGCGCAGGGGCTGGGATGGCGCCCCGGTCTTGGCACCCAGGGAACTGCAGTCGCCGTTTCACCTGGGCTAAGAGCGGGAACCTGGGCCACGGCAGGGAAGGCGCCTTCCTCACACACTCCTCCCCAAATCAGGAAGAGCTGTGGACGCGCCGCGGCGGGCGGGGGCGGAGGGCGCACGTGGCTGGCGCCTCGGAGGCGAAGCGAACGAACCCTCGATCCACCCTCCGCACCACCGACCCGTCGGCGAGAGGCGTTCCGCGCTCGCCCCGGCCCCCCGCCCGGCCCCAGAACTACCTGCTGCCTAGGAGCCCTCAGGCCAAGTCTGAGGAAGTTCACTCCTGGTGGCGGCCAGTCCGGGGAGGCTGGAACACGAGTTTCAACCCAAACTACCCTGCGAGCCGGAGCCTGCCGCTGCCCAGGCGCCGGACCCGCGGAGCTGCTTGATGCCCAGAGGCCAGCCGAGCATCAGCAGGTCCCAGTCTGGGCTGCCAGAGGCCTCCCCGGTTATCCCGAACTCCGCAGGGCCCGGACCCCGATGGGGTGGAGGCGAGGAGCGTGCGCCCAGGCAGGCTAGCAGCCCGCGCTAGGGGCTGGCGGTAGAGAGAAGCCTGCCTCCTGCCTCCCGCCTCCCGCCTCGCCTGATCGCCATGACTCCCGGCTTCCCGAAGACCTGGAAGCCGTGCTGCCCTCCCACCTGGGCTGCGGTTCGGATTCCCTGCCCTCCCGTCCCTTCCCTCCGCCCTGGCGCCTGGCCCCCAGCCTACAGCCGGCACAGTTCCGGGACACCCAAGTGGGACACCCATGGCCCTTTCCCAGCCCCACGCCCCCGGGCGGCGTCCAGGAGCCACCCCAAGGGAGAACAAGGTGGCTCAGGGGAGCTGGGATGCCCCCTGCCCGGGCCAACAGGTATGGAGGCATGGTCGGCCACCTGCCCGCCCGCCCACTTCGGGGAGGGGGGCCCGAGACAGCCGCGGGCTTTGCGCACCGTGGAGAGGAGAGGGGTGAGAACGCAGGGGAAGGCGAGGGCAGGAGACGAGGAGAGGGGGCGAACGGGTGGTGGCACTCACCTCTCGCTGGGCCAGGGCCGGCCGCCCGGGCCCACAGCCCTGAAGCCCGGGTTCCAAGGCGCGTAGGCGCGGAGCTGGGGGGCTCCCTCAGAGGCCCGCAGGGAGGGGGCGGCGCGGATGCGGGCGCCGGCGGGCAGCTCTCGCCGCACACTCACACACCCAGCCAGCGGCCGCGTCCCCGCGCCGGCATCCTCGCTGCCGCCGGCTCCCACGGCGCCCCAGGCCGCTCCCCAAGCGCGCGCCGAGCCAGCGCGAGTCCCCCGTCGGCGTGGAGCACTATCTGGGCGCGTGCCTCCCTGTCCTTGTCTTCGGCTCCCGTCTGGGGATCGCGTGCCCCGCACCCTGCACGGCGCGCTCCTCTACCCCTCCCGCTCCCGCTGGCCGTGCAGAGCCCCAGCGCGCGGGCTCAGCCCATGTGCGCGGCTGCCTCGCAGCGCCCGGGAGCCCAGTGGCCGAGGCCCCGCCGGAGTTGCGCGCCCTAGAAACTCCATGCAGCTTCGGCCTCCTCCCCAGCTCCTCCCCGGCGAGCCCCCCGGGGCCTGGAGGCCGCTTGCAGCGCCCGCCCCACTCTGCCTTAGCGCGCGCCGGGAGCCGGTATTCAGGGCTCGGCTCGGCAGCCCGCGCGCTTCCCCGAGGGTCGGGGAGCCCCCACCCCCACTCCGTCGCCTTGCCAATAACCAAGCTCCCTCGGTTTCCAGGCAGCGCAACCTGAGGAACGCCTTGGCGCGCGCGCACTCACACTCGCGCGCACACACAGGCACACGCGGGGGGCGAGCTGGAGCTTGGCAGACGGTCCTCCTTCCTTTCCTACCCAAAGAAGCTGCCCACGTTAACTCTGGCAAACTGCTGTTCTTCTGTATTGGACTACTCACCCCGGCGCCCCCCACCTTAACTAATTCACCCCCGGCGCCCACACCCCTGGGCCACAGTCACACCTGCGTCTTCGCCGGGGCTGCAGAAATGGGTGGAGGAGGTGGAAGCTCTTCTGCTTGCCCACCCCTACTATCTAGGGAGGCACGTTTGGGGCCACTGTCAACCTCCAAGGTCAAATAGATTTGATGAGAGGAAGAGGGTGCTTGGACACAGGTGTAAGCTAGAAATCTTTTAAGACTATCTGAAACCTGCAGGGCGCTGACCTCTGTCAAGTCCATTCGCAGACAGACCCCATTTTTCTCTTCTGCCCCATGCCTGAAGGACAGCATAGTTGCTTAAGAGTCTCCAGTCACCATCCCTGGTCCCCACCTGCCTACCTCTCATGTGCCCAGAAGCTGACGGAATGCACAGTGAAGCGAAGGTTTGTGCTGCAAGTAAAAATGAAAATAAAAATAGCAAGATGGTGCACAGACTGTCCCGTAGACAGAGTCAGAAGCCTGCCAGTCCCTTTCCGCTCCTCGCTGAGTGTGCCAAGGCAGAAGGGACACCCACCTGGCTGGAGCAGGATGGTCTTTCCTTACAGCACTCTTCTTCCCAGGGTCTCCCGTTTCTTGCCTGCTCTAGGTGGCAGAATGACTGCTCACCAGCTCCAACGACTCCAATTCGCAGAATCAAAGAAAAGCTACAGCATAAAAATTCTCACACCAATCGGAAACAAAGCAGGCAATACTGCCACAAGCATCTCAGGCAAACAGCTCAGCCATCACCTCTCTGCTGGCTGGTAGACCTGCCAAGGGAGTGTGGACACTGGCACTGCCAGCCAGTGGCACAAGTTAATCAGGGTCCCCTCCTTACCTGCGCTTCCTGGCTTGCAGCCTGGGAGTGGTTCCTGAGTCCCCACAGTACTCATTGTATCACACCTTTGTCATTTAGTATTTGCTACCCTGTATTCTTCCTGTGTTTTCTTGTACCAGCTCAACTCCCCAAGTTAGCTAATAACCTTTTGAGCCACTGGCTGAGTCTTATGGACATAGTTCAGAGGTGTGCATAGAAGGCATTTCCAGGGGTTTCCATGACGGGTCGTGGGCCGATGAATTGAGAGAGTGGGTGGGGGTCTCAGTATGATCTTTCCCTCTGATCTCTTAGTTTGGATGAAAGCTGCATCTTCTAACAATCGGTTGCTTATGTAAGCAATTGTTTGTCACTTTCTGGATGGCAACTGTGTCACCAAAGCCCATTGCCAGTCTATATACACACATGGTAGAATGTGAGGGTCACCATTTAACCAGGGTGGGACACATCTGGCAGAAGCTCTCTGCTCTCACTTACTGCCTGTATGAATTTGGGCAAGTTGTTCTCTCTAAATCTCAACTATCCTCATCTGTAAAATGGGAATAATTATGGTACTTAACCCCCATGGTTGCTGTGATTCAATGTGATAACATGAATAGCAGTTCCCTCAGCTAACTCAGTTCCAGGCATAATGTAAGCTCTCAATAAATGTTGGCATTATTGGTGAGTAATTGACACATATCAAAGACATTTCGGGGGGGGCGGGGGGAGGGAATCAAGGACACTAAGCTCAAGAGATCTCAAGAACTAGAGAAGCCAGGTGTCAGACTTTGGTGAGAATGCCAAATGGAGTCTCCTGGTCCTCACCAAGTATGATGATTTTGAGACTTCCATGTTAAGGAAGTTGCAGGTTCACAGGCCTTGGTACTCTTGCTCCAACTTTTATTCTTTGTTCAATATACATTAATTAAGGGTCAAAATGTGTCAGCTCCTTCTTATTAAAATGCCAAAGACAATCTTGTACCAATTGTAAGAATGGAAGCTCAAGTCATCCTAAAACAAAATGGGGGGGGGGGGTTCCCTTTATTATACATTTGCAGCTGGATTTAGCATAAGTAATCTCTCCAACCCCGAAAAATTCAGCCCTCCATAAGACAGCTAGAAATTAACTTTGTTCAACCACCTGCCTCTAGCTTTGGGACTCAGAGGTACACAAATCAGACACCTGGACAAATTGCTACCTTACCACACAGTAATAATTTTCTGGCATGGCCAAAGTCATTCCTGCCTCTACCTCTTCTGTTCCCCTAACCTTCATTCTTTTGTTTTGCCTTCAGTAAATAAATCTACTTCCAAGACAGCCAAGGGTAGAGAGTGATGAAGTGGTGTGTTATATTCTGAACAGAAATAGGCAGAAAAAGAAAAATCATGTGGGCAAGCATATGTTAGAGAGTGACGTTTTTCATGTAGTCCACTAAATACAGAGTATAGAATGCTTTGAATTCTTTCTAATATACAAGAGGTTTAGAATGCTGTTAGGCAGCAACAGATAACCAGAACAAAATTTGGTATCTAGAAGTAGAGGGCTGCTGTAACAAAAAGTTAAAACATGGTTTTGGGATTGGACACTGGGGAAAAGCTAGAAGTTTCTTGAAAGATGCAAGATAACAGAAGACTCTTGCAGGGGGGTGGGGGGACTTGAAGAACACCAAGAAAACTGTTCATGGAAGCTGGAGAAAAGAGCACCTGAGTCACATACTGGTAGGACAGTTAGCAAAGCTGTTGCCTCTCATTATGCGACAAATAAAAAGGATACCTAATGAATTCATGGATCCGACTGGGGAGAGTTCCAGGACGAATGAGAAAGTGCAAACTGTGTTTTTCTAGTTGCCTATGCTAAAAGACAAGTGGAAATGAGTTAAAGAAGAAACTACTTTGTTTTTTAGTAGGACTTAGAGGAACTAGAGAGAACCAGGACTTTTTGGGTTAGAAAGGATAACTTTCTCATTCTACTATCTCCAAGCAAAAACTTCAAATCCAGAGCAGTAAAATGGGATCTCTGTATAAAGATTAAGCTATCGGATCCTTCACACATATTTGAGAGCATGCCCAAAAGGGCTTCTAAGGAATTTAGAGACATAGTCCCTCTGCAGCCTCGTGGGGGCTGAAGATAGAGAAGGGCCTATTCGTAAAGAGATTTGTAAATATGGCTTTTGTCTAGTGGGTGGATGTAATTTGAATCACAAGCTGCCTTCAATGTTTTTAAAGAAAGTATACTAGTTTGGGAGCGAAGGGACAAAAACAGTACAAAATGAAAGGAGGCCTTCGAACCCCCAATCTAAGAGGCAATAAACACACTGCGAACAGGGACCACTTCTAATGGGAGAGGGTGAATGACTCAGAGAGTGGAACCAAGAGCCCAAAAGGTGATGCCAAGAATCATTCCCAAGAAGCAGGACGGGGCCCTAATTAAGGAACTGATGACATTTTCCCAGATGGATTTCAAAATTGCTATGAACCAGTGACTGCTACAAGAAATCCTCCCATACCCTCCATTACTGAATAGGGTGTCTATTACAGTTATTATATTTTTGCCTCACTAGTGTATGTTAGGTGTTTAGGGAAGAGGAGGGAGGAGATAAATCATCTCTTTAGCTTACAGATCTTCATACTGAGAAGAACTTTACCCAGGGAGACTCATTCCCTGAACCTGCTTTAGACGAGCAGATCCAGGACCTCAAGCCTGAGCCTGGTTCCAAAAGGAGATGAGAATTTTTTAGGTTTTTGGATGTTTCTGTGTTTGTTTTCATATTAGAAGAATATAAATAACTTTTTTACTATGATGAATTAAATATGACCACAAGCCCTAGCAAATGTTGCTAAGTGATTAGAGTATCAGCTACACACCTAAGCATAGTAGGTTTGATACCCAGTAAAGGGCACATACCTGGGTTGCAGGTTTGATCCCTGGCCCTTGTCAGGACATGTGTAGGAGACAACCAATCAATGTGTGTGAGTGGGCATGTGTCTCTCTCTCCCTCCCTCTCTCCCTTTCACTCTCTCTAAAAAATCAATGGAAAAAATATCCTCAGGTGAGGATGAACAAAAAAAAATTATATATATATATATATATATATATATATATATATATATATACACACACACACACACACACACACACACACACACACACACACATACACATACACACACTAGAGGCCTGGTGCATGAAATTCATGCACGGGGGGAGGATGTCCCTCAGCCCAGTCTGCACCCTCTCCAATCTGAGACCCCTCAAGGGATGTCCGACTGCCCGTTTAGGATCGGGCCTAAACGGGCAGTCAGACATCCCTCTCACAATCCAGGACTGCTGGCTCCCAACTGCTCGCCTGCCTGCCTTCCTGATTGCCCCTAACCGCTTCTGCCTGCCAGCCTGATCACCCCCTAACCACTCCCCTGCCAGCCTGATTGATGCCTAACTGCCCTCCCCTGCAGGCCTGGTCACCCCTAACTGCCCTCCCCTGCAGGCCCAGTCACCCCCAACTTCCCTCCACTGCCGGCCTGGTCACCCCCAACTGTTCTCCCTTGCAGGCCTGGTCCCTCCCAACTGCCCTCCCCTGCTGGCCATCTTGTGGTGGCCATCTTGTGTCCACATGGGGGCAGGATCTTTGATCACATGGGGGCCATCTTGTGTGTTGGAGTGATGGTCAATCTGCATATTACTCTTTTATTAGATAAGATAGGGGCCTGGTGTATGGGTGGGGGCCAGCTGGTTTGCCCTGAAGGGTGTCCCGGATCAGGGTGGGGGTTCCCTTGGGGCGTGTGGCGGCCTGGGCGAGGGGCCTGTGGTGGTTTGCAGGCCATCCACGCCCCCCGGCGACCCAAGTGGAGGCCCTGGTATCTGGGATTTATTTATCTTCTATAATTGAAACTTTGTAGCCTTGAGTGGAGGCATGGGCCCGCCAGGGTGTGTGGAAAGCTTGTCTTCCTCCATCGCTGGGGAAACCCAAGCCTCCCTCCTGCTCACTCCGTGCCCGCAGCCAACTTGACTGGGGTTAATTTGCATACTCGTTCCTGATTGGCTGGTGGATGTAGCTGGTGGGTGTGGCGGAGTGGTGGTTAATTTGCATATTACTCTTTTATTAGATAGGATACACACACACACACATATATATATCCATCTTATATAATAAAAGGCTAATATGCAAATCAACTGAACAGCAGAATGACTGGTTGCTATGATGCACACTGACCACCAGGGGGCAGACACTCAATGCAGGAGTTGCCCCCTGGTGGTCAGTGCGCTCCCACATGGGGAGAGCCACCCAGCCAGAAGCTGGGCTCATGGCTGGTGGTGGGAGCCTCTCCCACCTCCATGGCAGCCCTAAGGGTGTCCAACTGCTGGCTTAGGCCCGCTCACCCTCAGTCAAACATCCCCTGAGGGCTCCCGGACTGCAAGAGGGCGCAGGCCAGGCTGAGGGCCCCACCCCCACCACGAGCACACGAATTTCGTGCACCAGGCCTCTAATATATATATATATTTCCAGAAAAAAATATGGTTAATATATAATGACAAAAGCTCAATTCATTGAGAAAATAAAACAACTCATAATAAAGCTTTAAAATCTGTAATACTTTTCACCAATTAAATATAATTTTTTAAAAATACATGAAGCACAATACATGAAGAAAACATCAAATCCATAAATATAGTGGATTTTAACACAATTCTCTCAGAATGGACAAAACATTAAAAAACCATAGAAGACTTGTGGAACACTGGCAAATAACTTGACTAAATTGAATGTATAGATTACTTCATCAATAACTGCAAGACATACAACCTTTTCAAGTACACATGGAATATTCATAAAATATAGCCCATATATTGGGCCACAGAATATACTGTAAAATATTGAGATCCTACAAAATAGTCTCTGACCATAAGAGATATCTATTAGAAATCAATAACAATAAGATACCTGGAAAATTCTCAAATATTTTCTAAATAAAATACAGTTTTACATAAAGCATAAGTCAATGAATAAATCACAAAGGAAGTTTGAAAATATTTTGGACCAAATAAAAACAAAGTATTTTAAAATTTGAGGGATAGAGTTACAACAATGCTTAAAGAAGAAATTGGACCCAGCTGGTTTGGCTCAGTGGATAGAGTGTCGGCCTGTGGCCTGAAGGGTCCCAGGTTCAATTCCAGCCAAGGGCACATGCCCAGGTTGCGGGCTCGATCCCCAGTGTGGGGTGTGCAGGAGGCAGCCAATCAATGATTCTCTCGCATCATTGATGTTTCTCTCTCTCTCTCTCTCTCTCTCTCTCTCTCTCTCTCTCTCTCTCTCTCCTTCCTCTCTGAAATCAATAAAAATATTTTTTTTTAAAAAAAGAGAAAAAATTGAAGCTTAAGTGCTTACTTTAGAAAAAAGTTGAAAAGTTTAAAACAAATATTCTAAGATTTGACTTTAAAAAACTGCAGGCAGGGGAGCAATTAAACTCAAAGAAAATAGAAAAAATGGAAAAAATAAAGATAAGAGCAGAAATAGAAGATGGACAAACAATAGAAAAAATTAATAAAAAAGTCAACATAATGGATAGATCTCTATATAACCTGATTTTAAAATATGAAGAAAACAAAATTACCAATATTATGCATGATGATTATGCATTATATATCCTCAAGACATTACAAATAACAAAGGAATATTACAAACAACTTTATGCCAGTAAATTTGAAAACTTATATAAAATAGAAAAACTCCTTTAAAAATACAAATTGACAAAACATATCCAAGAAGAGATAGAAAATCTGAATAACTCTATATCTCTTAAAGAAATTAATTAATAATCTCCTTCTTTCAAAAACAAAAAAGAAATCCCTTTATGCCCAGATGATTTTTCTGGTGAATCCTAACAAAGATTTAATGAAGAACAACCACCAATCTTATAAAAAAAAAATCTTTCATAAAATAGAGGACGACATGTCTCATCACTTTATGAGGCCAATGTTACCCTGTTACCAAAATCAAATAATTTTTTACAAGAAAAGAAAATGAATACAAATGCAAAAGCCTTAACAGTATATTAGCAAACCAAACCCAGCAATGCATAAAAAGGATACTATATCTTAAAATTTGAAGTTTTCCCAGGCAAACAAAGGTGGTTTAAATTTTTTAAAAAATGCATCTGCATAATTTATCATATTCAGAGAATAAAAAAAATCATGCTCATCCTAATGCACGCACGAAGAGCACTGAACAAAAGTCCACACCTGTTCATCATAAACACTCTTAGAAAGCAGGAATAGAAGGGAACTTGATAAAGAACACCTACAAAACACTTACAGCCGGCATCATACCAACGGTCAAAGATTGAATGCTCTCCCTGTAAAATCAGGAACAGGGCTTCGACTGAACATTTGTTGGAAACTCCAACAGTGAAAAAAGGCAATTAAAAGAAGTAAAGTGCATATATATTGGTAAGAAAAAAGTAAAACTGTTTTCATTCAAAATCAGCATGATTATGTAGAAAATCTTAAGGAATCTACAAATGAAAGCTGTTAAAAATAGTAAGTGTCTTTAGCAAGGTCATGGAATAAAAGATCAATACCAAAAATAAGCAATTGGAATGTGAAATTTGAAAACTAGCACCATTCTCAATAGTATCAAAAACATGAAATATTAGGAATAAGTTTAACGAGGGCAAGACCTGTATACTAAAAACTACAAAACACTGTTGTCCTGGCCAGCATGGGTCAGTGGTTAGAGCATCATCCCATGCACCAAAGGGTCACAAGTTCAATTCCCAGTCAGAGCACATACCCAGGCTATAGGTTCAGTCCCCAGTCAGAGCACATACAGGAGGCAACCCATTGATGTTTCTCTCTCACCTCTTTCTCTCTTCTCTCTCTCTCTCTCTCTCTCTCTCTCTCTCTCTCTCTCTCTCTCTCTCTCTCTCCTTCACTCTCTCTCTCCCCCCTCTCCCGCTCCCTCTCCCTCCTCCTCTCCCTCTCCCTGCCCGCCTCCCTCTCCCTCATTTTCTCTCTGAAAAAAAAAAAAAAGGCATTAAAAAAAATACCATCTCCTCAGGTGAGGAATAAAACACACATAACAACAATCATACAAAAGGTGGAAGTGAAGTAAATGGAGTTAAACTTTTCTCAGGTCCTTGCATCGTATCAAAGCAATAAATATACTAACTTAGGGTATATGTGGCAACCTCTAGTGTAATCAATAAAAAAATAATAAAAGAACATATAACTAATAAGAGGAAAAAGTAATAATAAAAATACTTAATTCCACAAAAAGGAAGAAAGGAGTAAAAGGGGAACATAAAACAGATGAGATGAATGGAAAGTAAATAGTAAGATTTTAAATTGAAATCCAATAAATCAGTAACTATATTCAGTATTACTAGGCTAAATATATTCTGACTTCAAGACAAAGATTGTTGGATGAGATATGAATATACAAATGTCCAACTAGATTTTGCTTATAATAACTACTTTAAGTATTAGAATTTTCAAACATGAAAGGATGGTATATGCAAACACTAACTGAAAGAAAGCTGGCACAAGTGTACTAATATCAAACACAGTGAAAAAATTTCCCCTATTTGTCTCAACAGTGAACTTTATTTGCATCTTTTAACAATACAAATATAGAAGTAGCTTGATGGAAAAGATCAGGGAAGAAATGTGAAAGCTTGGGCCTCTAAGTCTCCATTTCTATTGGTTTACTATTTGTTTGTTTATTTGTTTATAGATTGAAGAGGCACAGACTTGAATTAATTATAATCTTTGGTTTATGGCATACTTTTTTTTAAAAATTAAATAACAACATATACATTTCAGGTATACAACATAATTCAAAATCTAATACTCTATTGCATGC
This sequence comes from Cnephaeus nilssonii, assembly GCF_951640355.1. Classification (NCBI taxonomy): domain Eukaryota; kingdom Metazoa; phylum Chordata; class Mammalia; order Chiroptera; family Vespertilionidae; genus Cnephaeus; species Cnephaeus nilssonii. The sequence continues at coordinate 29,016,812 of NC_137073.1, read as the reverse complement.
TCACCACCAAAAGTCTGGTTTCCTTCCAACAGAGTGAATTTTAAGGTAAAGAGGTTTTACTAAAGATAAAGAATGACACTTCATAATGATAAAAGTGTCAATCTCCCAGGAGATTGTATTAGGTATAATTAGATATACCTAATAGCATATGCTCAAAATATGTAAAGCAAAATAGTAAATAGAATTAGAAACAGCCTAGCCCAATCTGACGGATCCAATAAATAATAAAAGATCTAAAAATAGAACAGAAATAAAAATAAGAGAATCAAAATATATTAACTAAAATCTATAAATTAAGAAAAATGTCTGAGCATATTCTTGAATCTGTGCATATTGAAACAACTGTTTAAACATAGTTGCCTCAGGGCAGGAGAGAAAGCCCGGAGCTAGAAATTTCTGTTTTTCAGCGTAAACACTTCTGAGCTTTTTTTTTTTTTTTTTTTAAATTCAGGGAAGAAAGGAGGGCGTTCCAGGAACTATGGCAGAATAAGGAGACATTTTTAAAGCCTCCTCCACGAAACCTACAAAAATCAACAAAGGCACTAACAATTAGAATGAAAACTAAACTGAGACTTCGGACAACCTTAACCTTTTCCTACAAATGGTGAAGAGTAGTTGCCAGACATAGCACAGCTTGAACCAAAATGAAATCGGATGCTGGGGGTTGAGCACGTTTCCTGAGTGGGAGATCCAGCACGAGCGGTAGGCCAAGCAGCCTCCCTGACAGCGCCCCCACCCCACGCTAGAGCAGAGATCTGGAGCGAGGGAGGGCCCCAGAGAGAGCCAGGCTTCCCCTTCACCTCAGAGCCGCTCCAGAGCAGAGGTTGGGGAGGGGACCTCGTGTGACCCACCACCACCAATGTTAATGAACCCCAGCTTTTGGATTGGAAAGGGAGGGATTAGATTAGGAAAAAAAAAAAAGCCATTTTCTAATCAAAGCATAACATCAAAGGAAGAGAGAAGCATTTACTGACAGCACCCACCCACCCAACCCCAATAAAACGTCAGAGCTTTTTCAATGTTAACTATATACCAGGATCACCAGGAATGAGATTTTTGAATGTTTTTAAATGCACAATGGAGAGGCATGCCAACCCAGCTGACTCAGAATCTACACAAGTGAGTCCCAGGCAACTGTCGCTGAAAAACATCTCCGAAATGAATTACGTTTTTAGCCTAATCAATAGATAAAAATTGTAAAATATTCATAACACCCAATTTTGGTAGGAAGTGTGGAGAGATAGACCTGTTTCTGGGAATGCTGAAGGACAAGTTGGTGGTAGGGGATCTGCTTTTCTTGGATTTCATGTTTCCACGTGGAGCCCTAGCAATTAGTGCAGCACCGCTTCCGCACCCACTTCTCTACTTGGTGAATTTGGGAAAAGGGAAAGGACTGGTAGCTCAGCCTCGCCAGCTCTCTCGTGGGCTGTTCCCGCCTGCCAGGACACCGTTTGGCTTTGAGCTCGCATGTGTCCCTCACTTCCAATGACCAGCCAGGTGGTAAATTACCTAATTCCAAGTGCAGTACAACAAGGCTGGCATTTTGATCCCCATCTGCCTGACCCCAGCACTCGAAAACAATTTCAACTAAAGGGAGAACAAAAGCGCAATTTATTGTTCCCTCTCAATTTGTCCGCAGTGGCAAAGTCAACAAAGCTACACGGAAAAGTCATGTTCATCGCGCCCCTCCATACCAGCCTGCCACCCTCATGGCCATGTATCCTGTCCTCCTTCCCCACTGAAGGCCTGTCTCTTCCTGCCTCAGGCCAATGCCTCTTCTGTGCTTAGGGTCATAACCGCCCTCCCCGCCCCCCACCCAATTCCCCAGCAATTCTGCCATAGACCTGATACCTTTAGTTCAATAATTGGCACAACCCTCAATTTTGGAGGCCAGACCACTTCGGAGTCATTCTTGGCACCTTTCTCTTCCCTGACCCCATACCCAATGCATCTCCAAGACCCCTGACATGGTTCAAGATCCCAAAGTAAAAAAAATACTGAGTAAAACACCTCGGGCACCTGTGTGTCCCACAGACTCGGCTCTCCTCCATCGGGAAGCACTATTGTTATCTTCTGTGTGTCCACCCAGAGCTACTGTCCGGGTACGTGCTGCTTCTTCACACAAACAACACCGCGCCATATATATATAGATTGTTTTGCGCCTTTCTTTCTCACTTGATAGAGTACTGTTTTTAGGTAAAATTTACATACAGGAAGGCGCCTGGATCTTATTTGGGGTATTTGATCAATTCGGTAGAAACACACCCATGTGACCACCTCACAATCAAGATATGGACTATTTCCATCACTCAGAGCCATGTTAGTTTTGTACCGTACACATTGCTCGGTTTGTTGACCTCTCTCACAGCCAATAGAGCACTTTAACCAAGTAGTCATCCCTCTCTACCATCCTCACTGAGGCATCACGCCACCTATAAAACACACTTCCTTTGCTCTCAAGAAAAATGTCCAAAAAATATCCATGGACAATGACACCCCCGCCCCCCACGGCCTGGTTCCACACCCTCTCTGTGCTCATCGGACGCTGTTCTTTACTCTGTATTCTCTCTGCCTTTCCACACTGCTGGCTGCCATTTAGGCCCACCTGTGTGCCCTGCTCCTGCCCATCTCCAGATGCTCCCCTGCGCTCCCCTGTCCTCAGGACTCTGCTCTCACAGCCCATCTTCTCAGAGGTAATGGTACTTATCCTCTGGATCTCAGCCAGGCCATCACCTCCTGAGGGAGCTGTCTGACCAGCTCATAACCTCTGATAAAAGCTCCCCTTTACAGAACTAATTACAGCCCAAAGTTTACATTTATACATTCATTTGTGATCATTAATGCCCGTTTCCTTCACTTAGAAGGTATGTCCCATGGGGACAGGGACTATATCTACTTATGTTTAAGTAGATATACCCAGTCACTAGCACAGTCGGCACTCTGTAAATTCGAGCTGAATCATAAACTAACACATTCAGCACTTTTTGCAGTCATTAAAAAATAGACTCAGATGCATAACTTAATACTGATTCCAAAAACATTTTTAAGGAAGGAGGGGAAGGACAGTTCTTTTTGTAGAAGAATGCCAACTAATAAATGTAGAAAGAATAACCATTTTACAATCACTAAAGCAAGGGTTTGCTTTACTTTGTGTGCCTCCTAATGTGATACACTGGGAAGATAACCTCACATCTGTAGCATTCTTGCCAAAATGCATAACCCGATTCTAAACACAAGGAAACATCATATAAACCCTGTGCTAAACACTGACCCAGACTCAGCAAAAATACAATGCCATAAAACACGTAGAAAGAAGCCAGGAAAGTCATTAGGATTAAACACCTGACAACTCAATGTCATAGGCGGCTACTATTTTGCATCTTGGGTTTAAAACTTAGTTATTCCCTTGGGAGTTGGTGCCAAAATCCCCCTGCCCCAAAGATACCAAAATCTGCGAATGTTCAAGTCCCCTCTATAAAATGGTATAGAACAATGCATACAGTCGGCCCTCTGCATCTGCAGACTCCCAATCACGAATCGAAAACAGGATGGGTTTATTGAAAAACTGCATATAAGTGGATCCACACAGTTGAAAGGTCAACGGGAATTGTTCTTAGGAAGTATGTGTTAAATATTTAAGAGTGAAGTCTTTTATGACGTGTTCAATGTATTCTTATCTAATTTTCAAATGGTTCCAAAAAGATAGCTAGAGAAAGAAAGAAAATGTGAAGTGTATCTGGGCTTTTTGTATAATTTTTGCAATTTTTTCTAGGTTTGACATTTTTTAAATACAAAATCAGAGAAAGAATGAAGAAATCATACTTGCTCTATGGGCATAGAAAAAAATGTATTAAATAAAAACCAGTTGGTAACATTGGCTGTCAGTCACCTCTGAGGGGTAGCCTGGTGGGGGAGAGGGGGGTGGATAGAGGAATAAATACTGTAACATTCCTACCTCTATTTAGCCCTGCCTTGTTGGCATTTGTTACATGGAGAATGTATTATTTTTTATCATTTGTGTCCAAAAAAGCTAACTTTTCATAATAAAAAAAATATCTCCATAGGTTATTCATGAGCAAATCAGGATTAAGCACCAAGTCTCTCCACATAGCCCCCAATCCTCCTCACCTCAGCCCTGGAGCCCCTGAATTCCCCATATCAAAGCCCAGGGCTCAGCAGGAAGCATCTAGAACATTGGTCCCTAAGGCTGGATGCTAAGTATTTTGAATATCACTTCCCATAAAACCTAATAATATGTAAAACGTATGTTAAATAAAAATGATTCTGCCTGTGAATTTAGATGTTAATTTGTACATGTAGATATTTTTTAAAAATTTACTCTGATATCATACTCTGGACCTAGGGATGTCACATTTATATGATAGCATCGTTTACAAAAACCTTACTGAGTTATATAATGAACTCAGGAAGAGTCAACCGAGGAGGAGGAGAAAGCAGAGGAGAAAGAAATGGAAGAACTGGGAAAAATGACGTTTTTCTATCTTTTGGAGGAAAGGTTCAAATAGAAACACTTTCAATTAAACAACTTGTTTAATTGAAAATATAAATTTAAACATGAAAATTACAATTATAAATTAGTGGAACTAAATATACATATAATATACATTCCAAATCACCAAAGAGAAAAACGATTTTTTGACACATTTTTTAAAATACACATAAAATTCACCTTTTATTTTTAAAAAAAAGGGGGGGGGGGGCCTTAACCGGTTTGGCTCAGGGATAGAGCGTCGGCCTGCAGACTCAAGGGTCCCAGGTTCAATTCCAGTCAAGGGCATGTACCTTGGTTGTGGGCACATCCCCAGTAGGGGGTGTGCAGGAGGCCGCTGATGGATGTTTCTCTCTCATCGATGTTTCTAACTCTCTATCCCTCTTCCTTCCTCTCTGTAAAAAATCAATAAAATATATTTTTTTTAAAGGGTCAGCCCTGGCTCAGTGGTTAGAGCATTGGCCTGAGGACTGACCGAAGTGCCATGAGTTTGATAACTGGTCAAGGGCATGCACCTCAGCTGTAGGTTCAATGCCCAGGGGAAGGGTGGGAGGCAACCAGGCGATGTGTCTCTCTCACATCAACATTTCTCTCTCTCCCTCTCTCTCTCTCTCTCTCTCTCTCTCTCTCTCTTTCTCTCTCTTTCTCTCCCTCCCTCCCTCCCTCCCCCCTACCTTTCACTCTCTCTCTAAAAAAAAATCAATGAAAAAAATATCCTGGGGTGAGGATTAAAAAAAAAGAAGAAAAAAAAAAGGTCAGGTTAGGTTTTATATTTTATAGACACAAAAAGTTGAAAGTAAAAAAATTGATAGCAGGAATTCACTGGTAGGGAATATGCATTAGTGAACTCTTTTTAAAGGGCTATTTGCAATGAATGGTAAAATTTTAAATGCATGTATATTGTTACCAAAATATTTCTTTTATAAGAATTTATCTTACATGTGTATTTGAAGAAATACACAAAGGTATTGATAGAAAAAATAGTCATAATTTCAAAAGAAGAGAAAAATACTAGAAATGACCCTAATTCCCACTAAAGGGCATTTTGTTTTTGTTTTAGAAAACAATCAGTGGTGCATTTAATACAACAGTTTAAAATAATGAGGTCAAGGTTGGTTTATACATAGTGGTATACAGAAAGACCCAAAATAAATTATCAACTGGAAAAAAAAAAGTTTCAAAATAATATTTTAAGTATAGTGACATTTGCATAAAAGCAATGTTATTTATGTGCTCATATGTGCACAGAGAACTCTACAAGAACATTCACTAACTTTTCAACGTTAGCATTCGTTCTTTCGGTTGTGTGTTATAGGTAACTTGTTTTCTATATAAACATTTTCCATGTTGTTCTGCTTTTTAAAAATAGTTTATGATTTTCAGAGAGGGAGGAAGGGGGTTGGGAGAGAGAGAAAGAAACATCGATGTGACAGAGTAACATCAATCGGTTGCCTCCTGCCCGCTCCTGACCAGGAATGGAGCCTGCAACCCCTGGCATGTGCCCTGACTGGGAATTGAACCAGCAACCTTTTGGTGCACAGGACGACGCCCAATGAACTGAGCCACAACAGCCAGGGCTATGTTGTTAAACTTTTACATGAATGCTGTGTAATAAGGAATTTGTCTGGTCTTTGTCCCTAATTCCTGGCACAGAGCCTCTAAAATTCTTGGAATTCCCCAAGTGATAAGAGTCTTTATGCATAAGCCCCTGGATCACCTCCTAGTTCACCCTAATGAGATAACTCATGGTGTGCTCCGAGGTAGCTTCAGAATGTGAACAGGTCACCAGAAAGACCAACCATGTAATTAGAGGGTTGGGACTTGAGCCAGCCTAATCTCCAGGGTGGGAAGGAAGCTGGAGATTAAGTTCAATCATGAGGCCAATAATTTAATCAGACCTCCCTATGGAAAGAAAGCCCAGTCAAAACTCTGAAAACTGAGACTTGGTAGAGCTCTTGGCTGATAAAAACACTGATGTGTTGGGCGGGGGAGAGGGCATGGAAACTCAACATTTGGAACCCTTCCAGACCTCATCCTACATGGCTCTTCATTCAGCTGTTCTTGTGTTGAATCCTTGGAAATCATAAGCACAACGCTCTCCTGAGTTCTTTGCGTTATTCTAGCAAATTATTGAAACTGAGGGGACCCTGAAACCTGCCCAATTTGCCATTAGTATGAGGCCTGGGGAACCACATGCACTTCAGGTTGGCACCTGAAGTGGGGCAGCCTTATAGAGGACTGAGCCCTTAATTTGTGCTAACTCCGGGTGATCAGAGCCAGAACCGAATTGCAGTAACCATTTGGGGTTGGAACAGAATTTTTGGTGTCTGAATAACAAGTATATATACTAAATGTATAGTAGTATATGTGTACTACATAGTATATGTATAATATATATAGAGAGAGAAAGTTTGTAATAGGAAAAAGTTTTTAAGTGAAAGTGTAGGTAATGTAAGCCAATTCAAACAAGAAAATGAAGCCCACAATTTAAATAACAGATAAAATTGAATCCCCTTAAAATGATTAAGGGGACAAAGAGAATCTTTCAGTAATGATAAGAGTATAGCCCACAGTTAAGATATTTGTAATGTTCCATTATGGAACAAATAACCTAAGAAAAAATCAATTGAAAAATTATTAGGAACCATATGGGAAATCACTTAAGTGGGAAGTTATAAAAATCTTTTCTAAAATCAATAGCACTCATATACAACAATAACAAGATATAAAACATATAAAAATAAAATTCCATTTACAATAGCAAACAAAAAAGGTACTCAATCTCTATGGAGAAAAATTTTTAAATTCTACTAAGGGTCATAGAAGGACATTTGAATAAAAGGAAACTTGAATAGATAAGCATACCTTATTATTTGATAAGAAAAAGTTACTGTAAAGATGTTCAAAATTCCAGGCAGTCACGATTAAAACCCCAATGGGATTTATATTGAAACTTGTCAAATAATTCTAAAGTACATCTGTAAGATTTAATATTTACAAAAAGGCAAAATGATTAATGTGGAAGAGCTAGCTCTACCTCACATTAAAGGAAACCATAAATCTAAGGTAATTAATACCTCGTTATAGTAATTCAGGAGATGAGATAAAAATAATGTTTGTGGTTTATTATCTGTCTTTATATCTCCCTCTGTAAGGTAAGCTCCATGAGGAGAGGAGATCAGTCTCTCTCTCTCTCTCTCTTTCTCCCTCTCTCTCTCTCTCTCTCTCTCTCTCTCTCTCTCTCTCTCTCTTTTTTTTTTTACTGATGTAACTCAAGTGCTTAGAAAGAACCTGGCACATAAATATTTGTCATATGAATGGATGAACAAAGCAATGGAAATGAATTTTCAGTACAGAAATAGACACACACACATATTTAGGGATTTCAGATAATAATCAAGTGATATTTCAAATTAGAGAAAATTAGATAAAACAGAGGATTAAATCAGTGATTTAAAAGACAAAGTAGCAAAAAACACCCTATCAGAAAAGAAAAAATAATTTTTTAAAATGAGGATAATTAAGGGATCTCTGGGACAACATCATACATAAAAACATTCACATCACAGGGGTACCAGAAGGAAAAGAGACAGGTCAAGGGGTTGAAAACCTATTTGAGAAACTAATGATGGAAAATTTCCCAAACCTGCAAAGGAAATAGGCATACAAGACCAGAAAGCATCCACATAAGATGAATCCAAAGAAGCCTACACCAAAATACATAATAATTAAAATGCCAAAGGTTAAAAACAAAGAGAATCTTAATGGCAGCAAAAAAAAAAAAAAAAGGCAGTTAGTTACCTACAAGGGAACTCCCATACAACTGCCAGCTGATTTCTTAACAGAAACTCTGCAGGCCAGAAGAGATTGACATGAAATATGCAAAGTGATAAAAAGCAAGGATCTACAACAAACACTACTCTACCCAGCAAAGCTATCATTTGCAGTAGAAGGACAGATAGTTTCCCAGACAAGAAAAAGCTAAAGGAGTTCATCACCACAAAACTAGTATTACAAGAAATGTTAAAGGGACTTCTTTAAGAAGAAGAAGGGGCGGGGGGGGGGGGGAAGAGAACACAAATATAAATAATAAATGGCAATAACTACATACCTATCAATAATCTCTTTAAATGCAAATGGATTAATTTTTTCAAGCCAAAGACATAGGATAACTGAATGGGTAAGAAAACAAGACCCAAACATATGCTATCTAGAAAAGATCCACTTCAGATCAAAAGACACACAGTTTGACAGTAAAAAGATAGAAAAGAATATTTCATGCAAATGGGAACCAAAAAATGTTGGGGTAGCAAAATCCAGCATCCATTTATAATAAAAACTCTCATCAAATGGGAATATAGGGCACATACCTCAACATAGTAAAGACCTTACATGACAACAGCTAACATCATACTCAACAAGGAAAAGCTACAAGTGTGGCGTTTTTTAATTCAGGAACAAGACAAGGATGTACACTTTCACCACTTCTATTTAACATATTACTGGAATTCTGAGCTACAATAATCAGATAAGAAAATGAAATGAAAGGTATCCAAGTCAAAAAGAAAGAAGTAAAACTATCATTATTTGCAGATGATATAATGCTATATAGAGAGAACCCTAAAGACTTCACCAAAAAATTATTAGAACTAATAAATAAATTCAGTAAAGTAGCAGGATACAGAGTTAATATTCATAAATTAGTTGCATTTTATACAACAATAACAAACCATCAGAAAAAGAAATTAAGAAAACAATCCATTTACAATCGCATCAAAAGGAATGAAAGTTCAAGGAAGAAATTTAACCAAGGAGGTAAAGACCGTACTCAAAATATTAGAAGACATTGAAGAAAGAAGTTGGAACAAAATTAGTGGTATCATGCTACCCTATATCAAGGTTTTAGTAATCAAAACAGCATGGTATTGCCATAAAAATGGACACATAGATCAATGGAAAAGAATAGAAAGCCCCAGAATAAACCCATATTTACATGGATAATTAATCTATGACAAAAGATGTAAGAATATACAATGGGGTAAAGACATTCTCTTTAATAAATGATGCTGGGAAAACTAGACAAATACATGCAAAAATGAAACACCCACTTTCTTACACCATATACAAGAATAAACTCAAAATGGATTAAAGATGTAAATGAAAGACCTGATAAGCCTCTTAGAAGAAAACAGGCAGAACATTTTTAACATTGCTCTTAGTAATATTTTTTTAAATATGTCTTCTTGGGCACAGAAAACAAATTAAAAATTAAACAAAGAGGACTACATCAAACTAAAAAGGTTTGCACAGCAAAGGAAACCATCAACAGAATGAAAAGATAACCCACTGAATGGAAGAATATATTCACCAGTAATACATCTGTTACTGGGTTTATATACAAAATATATAAAGAACTCTTACAACTAACCACCAAAAAAAAAACACACAATCCAATTAAAAAATGGGGAGAGGGTCTGAATACACATTTCTCCAAAGAGAACATACAGATGACCAATAGACATATGAAAAGATGCTCAATGTCACTAATCATCAGAAAAATGCAAATTAAAACTATAATGAGGTATCATTTCACACCTGTCAGAATGGCTATCATCAACAAATCAACAATATGTTGACAAGGATGTGAAGAAAAAGAAACCCTCATGAGCTGTTGGTGTGATTACAAATTGGTGCAGCCCCTTTGGAAAACAGTATGTAGGTTCTTCAAAATTTAAAAATAGAACTACCATATGACCCAACTATACACAGAAGTATCCAAATAATCCAAAACACTAAATCAAAAAGGACTTGCATCCCTATAGTTATTGTAGCATTATTTACAATAGCCAAGATATGGAAGCAACTTGTGTTTATTGATAGATAATTGAATAAAGAAGATGTGAGATATATATATATATATATATATATATATATATATATATATATATACACACACACACACACACACACACATACACACACACACATATATATGTGTGTGTGTGTGCGTGCACGCGCGTACGCGTGTGTGTGTGTGTGTGTGTGATGGAATATTATGAGGCCATAAAAAGAATGAAATTTTACCATTTGCAACAATATGGATGGGCCTAGTGGGTATAATGCTAAGTGAAATAAATGGACAGAGAATAACAAGAACCATGTGACTTCACTTATATGCGGACTCTAAAAAACAAAAAAGTGAGCAAACAAAACAAATTCATAGATCTAGAGAACAAACGGATGGTTGCTAGTTGGGAGGCAGTTGGGAGAAAAAAGGTGAAGGGAGTAAGAAGTACAAATTGGAAGTTACAAAATAGTCACAGGGATATAAATTACAGCACAGGTAATATAGTCAATAAAAACTGTAAGAACTATGTATGGTGCCAGGTGCATACTAGACTTATCAGGGGAACACTTTGTAAGTTATATAATTGTCTAACCACTATGCTGTACTCCTAAAACTAATATAATACTGAATGTCAACTATAATTTAAAAATAAAGAAAAAATTTAAAACATATATCTTTCCTTTCCTGAAAAACATTATACCTTGCTATTATAAAATGTATTTTATCATTGAAAATTTTGAAATTATTTGGAATTAGGAGAGGCATAAATACACAGTGATCCCCCACCCCAAATAAGTATGAAACCAAAGCCAGAAACCATAAAGGCAAAGATTTATCAGGTTGATTCCATTACTGAAAAAGCAAAATATAGTAATAAGGACAAAAAAAAAATGTGTGCCAAAACAGCAGCAAGCACAACACATATAATCAAATTAATGGGTAAACAAAATCAGAACTAATTACTCACAACATAGATATGAGTCAAGTAATTACTTTTCTGAACATATAAAGAACTATAAATCAATGAGAAAAAGATAATAAAATAATTAGCAAGGCACATAAAATGAGAAATACATTTATTAAAAAAGATGTTTAAATTCACTAAAAAAGAAATATAACTTACAGCAAAAATGGGAGGTTATTTTTTTTCTATCAGATTGGCAAAATTTAAAAATACAGAGAAAATCCAATGTCAGTGAGAACGTAAGAAAATGTTCCCTCTTCGTCAATGTTGGTGAAATTGTAAATTGTGCCTCATTTCAAAATGCAAGTTGGATAGTGTGTATCAAATTTTAAATGTACCTGGTGATACCCTTAGATGCAGTTACAAGTATTTATCCTAAATAATAATCAGTCAATTAAACGAAGATATGGAGTATAGCATTGTTTATAATAAGAGAAATCGTAAGCAAAGTAAATGCTAATAAATGAACAACTAAATGATTAAAGTATGGTACAGCCATATGATAAATACTATAAATTAACATGAAAAGATGCCTGTTACTTATTCTTCAATCATTAAAACAAATTAAAAACTACTTTGTCTAGTATGATACCATTTATTCAAAGTTAAATTGCATGTATATGACCCAACAATCTCTCTTATGTGTATAACCAATAAAAAAATCATTTATATGCTCATAAAAGTTGCACTAGAATATTTATAGCAGCAGTATTCATCATAGTTCCAAACTGGAAACCACCCAATACCCATCAACAATAAAATGGATAAATAAATTATGATATATTCACAGAATGGAGAAAGAATACATTTCAACAATAGTGAATGAATTACAACCCCCTAAAACCATATAGCTTAATCTCACAAATATCATGTTGTGTGAAATAAGACAGATAAAGTAAGATACATACTACATGATTATATTTTAACTAGTGGCCCGGTGCACAAAATTCGTGCACGGGGGCGGGGGGTGTTCCTCAGCCTGGCCTGCACCCTCTCCAATCTGGGACCCCTCGAAGGATGTCCTACTGCCAGTTTATAGGGATCGGGCCTAAACCGGCAGTCAGACATCCCTCTCACAATCTGGAACAGCTGGCTCCAGCCGCTCACCTGCCTGCCTGCCTGCCTGATTGCCCTTAACCACTCTGCATGCCGACCAGCTTGCCCCCAACTGCCCCCCGCCGCTGGCCTGCTCACCCCCAAATGCCCCCCCTGCTGGCCTGCTTGCCCCCATCTTCCCTCCCCACTGGCCTGCTCACCCCCAACTGCCCCCCTGCTGGCCTGCTCACCCCCAACTGCCCCCCTGCTGGCCTGCTCACTCCAAACTGTCCCCCCCCCCACTGTCCTGATCACCTACAACTGACCCCCACTGATGGCCTGCTCACCCCCAACTGGTCCCCTTGCTGGTCTGCTTACCCCCAATGGCCCCTGCCATCCCATCCTGGCCTGATCATCCCCTGGTGACCCAAGGTCGCAGCCCCTCCTTTTTTTCTTTTTTTTTTCAGCGCCCCCTTGAGTGGAGGCCAGGGCCAACTGGAAGCAAGTATCTAGAATTTATTTGTCTTCTATAATTGAAACTTTGTAGCCTTGAGCAGAGGCCAAGGCCGGCCACGGAGAGCAGGAAGCTTGGCTTCCTCCATCACCGCAGGCAACCCAAGCCTCCTGCTTGCTCCAGCTCTGTGGCCACCGCCATTTATGTTGGGATTTATTTATCTTCTATAATTGAAACTTTGTGGCCTTGAGCGGAGGCCAGGGCCGACCAGGGCAGGTGGGAAGCTTGGCTTCCTCCATCGCCAGGGCAACCCAAGCCTCCTGCTTGCTCCAGCTCCGTGGCTGGCCGCCATCTTGGTTGGGTTAATTTGCATACTCACTCCTGATTGGCTGGTGGACGTGGCTTGTGGGTATAGCGGAATGATGCTTAATTTGCATGTTTCTCTTTTATTAGTATAGATAAAATTTAAATTCTGGCAAAAGTAATCCATGTCATTAGAAGTTAAGACAATAGTTACCCTTGGGTTTGTGGGGAGTGGGTTGTGACTGGGAGTGGACACAAACATGGCTTCTGGATGTTGGCAATGTTCTTTTAACTGATTGAGTGCTAATTACATGGGGATGTTCACTTTGTGGTGATCTGTACATTCACAATTGGTGCACTTTTCTGAAAACACAAACACAGACACACGTCCATACACACAAAGGGTATACATGCACAGAGAGATGTCAGGAAGGATGTTAGCAGAAATGTGAATAGTGGCCTCAACTGGAGAGGGTATTCAGCACAACTTTGGCTTCCTCCTGTGTACTTGTCCATACCAATAGGTTTATATATATAAAAACACAATTTGACAGAAGGGATGAAAATAAATTTACTGATCATTCAACTCAAGAACTTATAAAAATAATAAAAAATTGGAACATAGGATGAATGAAGTAATGAAAATAAGAGCGAGAAGACAATCCTATATAATAAAAGCCTAATATGCTAAGTGTCTGACCGTTCATTTGACCATTCGACCAGTTGCTATGATGCGCACTGACCACCAGGGGGCAAATGCTCTGACTGGTAGGTTAGCTTGCTTCTGGGGTCTGGCCGATTGGGACTGGGCAAGACGGGCCAGACACACCCTGGACAAATCCATGCATCAAGCCTCTAGTCAGATAATATGAAGGTAGAAGAAAGTGATTGATACACTTTCTACCAAGTGACCATTAATAACATTATGAATTTACACACACACTCACACACACACACACACACACGTAGAAAATGGCAATTTTATCATAAGCCAAGAATTGGGGAAATTTATGCTGATTTCACTATCACAGACAATAATTTGAAAACCTATTTTTAAAACAGGCTTATTGAGAAAAGTTTCCTGGTGGGAGAAACCAAGATAGCAGCATAGGTAAACATCTGAACTGCTGCCTCGCACAACAACTTCAAAACTACAACTAAAAGACAAAGCGGACATCATCCAGGACCACAGGAAGGCTGGCTGAGTGGAAATTCTACAACTAGAAAGGAAGAGAAAAGCACACTGAGACTCAGAGGACCTGTGGAAGTAAAGGCAGAGGTACTGAGTCGTGCGCGCAGAGAGGGCTGGCAACTGAGTACGCGGCTGTCTTTTTCAAGTGGGAAAGAGACAAAAGCTTCTGACTGCTCTGAACTGCTCTCAGTTCCGGGTGAGACTCTGGGGACCCAGACTCATACGGGAAGAAACTGGACTGTCTGGCAGCGGGCGGAACTCGAGGGCGGCTTTCTCTAAGAGGTGCTTGCATCGATTACCAAGGGACACTGAGATCTGGGGGCCTCTTAGGGCAGGGCTGATGGGAAGCCATTGCTGTTTGCCCCACCCTGAGACTCCGCCCCACCCTAGCTGTGCACAGAGGCTTTTGCATATGAATGACCTGGTCCTTTAAAATCTAAACTTAACTAACAAACTGCAGCTGAGTCAGTGAGACCCAGAACATCCAAAAGAAGTCCCAAGACCCCACAGCAGCTTGCATTGCTACACAGCTGGGCCTCATCTGGGCACCTCCAAAACCCAAACAAAGAAGAGGAATCTGCAGATCTCTCCATAGCTCCTGCTGGGTGGCCTCAGGCAGAGGCTAAAATAGCACCTCCTTGGAGATCCAAGAGCCAGTGTACCCAGGGGTCAGAGTAGGACCATCCAGATTACAATTCCTCAGATCCATAAGGGACACACTCAGGAGGCAGACTCAGTGAGCACCAAAGCCTCACTGAAGCAAGTCTTGCCTCATAAGGGTGTCGCCAGCACAGAACTTCTCCCAGCATAGACACAGCTGATCCTCACAGCCAATTGGCCTGGAGGTCAATTTCTACCAGTGATACCAACAACAATCAAGGCTTAACTATAACAAGACTGTGCACACAGCCCACAAAGGGGTGCACCAAGAGTGTCCACCTCAGGTAACTAAGGAGGCTGAGCCATTGGGCCCTATAGGACAGCTAGCACACAAAGCCACTCTATCAACTCAGGGAAGCAGACAAAATCCAGAGACAAAGAAACAGGTCACAAATGAAAGAAATGGAGGAAAGCAAACTACTGGATATAGAGTTCAAAACCACGGTTATAAGGTTTTTCAAGAATTTTCTAGAAAAGGCCGATAAATTTAGTGAGACCCTCAAGGATATGAAAAAGGACCAACTAGAAATTAAGCATACACTGACTGAAATAAAAAATAATATACAGAGATCCAAAAGCAGACTAAAGCAGTGGTCAGCAAACTGCGGCTCACGAGCCACATGCGGCTCTTTGGCCCCTTGAGTTTTTAGCAAAGGCCAGTTTAGGAGTACCCTAATGAAGTTAATAACAATGTACCTACCTATATAGTTTAAGTTTAAAAAATTTGGCTCTCAAAAGAAATTTCAATCATTGTACTGTTGATATTTGGCTCTGTTGACTAATGAGTTTGCCGACCACTGGACTAGGGGATCGCAAGAATCAAGTCAAAGATTTGAAATACAAAGAAGCAAAAAACACCCAACCGGAGAAGCAAAAAGAAAAAAGAATCCAAAAATATGAAGATAGTGTAAGGAGCCTCTGAGACAACTTCAAGCGTACCAACATCAGAATTATGGGGGTGCCAGGAGAAGAGAGAAAGCAAGATACTGAAAACATATTTGAAGAAATAATGACCGAAAACTTCCCCCTCCTGGTGAAAGAAATAGACTTACAAGTCCAGGAAGTGCAGAGAACCCCAAACAAAAGGAATCCAAAGAGAACCACACCAAGACACATCATAATTAAAATGCCAAGAGCAAAAGACAAAGAGAGAATATTAAAAGCAACAAGAGAAAAAGAGTTAGTTACCTACAAGGGAGTACCCATACGATTATTAGCTGATTTCTCAACAGAAACTATGCAGGCCAGATGGGAGAGGCAAGAAATATTCAAAGTGATCAATAGCAAGAACCTACAACCAAGATTACTCTACCCAGCAAAGCTATCATTCAGAATTGAAGGTCAGATAAAGAGCTTCACAGATAAGAAAATGCTTAAGGAGATAATCACCGCCAAACCAGTATTATATGAAATGCTGAAAGGTATTCTTTAAGAAGAGGAAGAAGAAGAAAAAAGTAAAGATAAAAATTATAAACAACAAATACATATCTATCAATAAGTGAATCTAAAAATCAAGGGAATAAAAAATCTGATGAACAGAATAATCTGGTGAATATAATAGAATCAGGGGCATAGAAAGGGAGTGGACTGACAATTCTTGGGGGGGGGGGGAAAGGGTGTGGGGGTGCAGGAAGAGACTGGACAAAAATTGTACACCTATGGATGAGGACAATGGCCGGGGTAAGGGCAGAGGGTGGGGTGGGAACTGGGTGGAGGGGAGGTATGGGGAGAAAAAAGAGGAACAATTGTAATAATCTGAACAATAAAGATTTATTGAAAAAAATAAATAAAACAGGCTTATTGAGCTATGACATATAATAAACTGCACAATTTGACACATTTTTAATTCATGTATATACCTGTGAAAGCATCACCACAATCAAGATGATAAATATATCTATTGCCCCCCAAAGTCTCCTAATTTCTTTTTAATTCCTTCCCCCTACTTCTCTCATCCTCTTTCCTCACCCATAAGAATCATTATAGTTTGCAATTTCTAGAATTTTATAGAAATAGAATGTGCTGTATGCACTTTTGTCATCTGGCTTCTTTATTTCGGCATAATTATTTTGAAATTCATCCATAATTTTGTGTGTAACAATAGTTTGCTGAATAGAATTCTATTGTATGAATATACCATAATTTGTTAATCTACTAACCCACTGGTGGACATTTAGGTTGCTCCCAGTTTTGACTATTACAAATAAAGTTGCAATAGGCAGTCATGTTTGAGTCTTTGTGTGAACATATTCTTTTATTTATATTGGCTAAATACATAGTGGTAGTAAGTTATATGACAGATGTATTAAGAATATATTAATTAATGTATTAAGATGTATGTTTAACTGTTTGAAAAACTGCCAAATTCTTATGCAGAAAACTTGTACCATTTTACATGTCCACCAACAGTGTATGAGCATTCCAGGGGCTCTACTTTCTCACCATCACTAGGTATAGTTAGTCTTTTAAATTTTGGACATTTTAATAGGTGTCTAATTCCATCTCATTATATTTGTGATTTGCATTTCCCTAATGTTGATAATGTTGAATGTCTTCTCGGGTGCTTATTTGCCATATGTATTTGCCATATGTATACCTTTTTTGGTGAATTATCTGGTCTTATCTTTTACCCTTTTTAATTTTGGGTTCTTTTCTTATTGAATTGGAAGAGCTCTTTATATGTTTTAGATACAAGTCCTTTATAAGATATGTGATTTACTAATATTTTCACTCTGTGGCTTGTCCTTTCATTCTTTAACAGTGTCTCTCAAAGAGGAAGTTCTCAATTTAAAAGAGTCTAGTATATTAAATTAATAAAATGTTATGGATACTTTGGAAATCATATTTTTCAAATATTTGCTAACCCATGGTCACAAAGTTGTTGTCTTATGTTTCCTTCCAAAGTTTTATAATCTTATCCTTTACATTTAGGTCTATGATTCATTATAAGTTAAGTTTTATATATGGTCAGATGTATGAATTGAAGTATGTATGTATGTATGTATGTATGTATGTATGTATTACAAATGGATATCCTGCTATTTCAACAAGTTTTATCAACACAACTATCCTTTCTCCATTTAATTGTTTCAGCATTTTTGTTAAAAAATCAAATGACTAGGCTTTCACTTCTGGAGGAAGTGAGCATACTGTACCCGGTATCTCCCACTGAGTACAGCTTAATATTAT